>NC_041814.1:22934712-23534712 GCF_900964775.1 Scleropages formosus
TAGCTTTAAATTTTCTCTTTTTTTAATTTTGGAAGTCTAACTTTAAGAGCTAATCTAGGTCAATGCAGGATGGGTGTGAAAGAAAGACAGCTATAAATTTAAAGCCCACACACACGCCATTGATAAAAGTCATGCACATGATTCCTTTAAAATAACCGAAAAGTACAATGAATGCGCTGAAAAAGGCAATGCCCCCTGTTCAGTTTCATGGTTATTTTATGGATGCATTTCATTTTCAGACACGGCTCTCATTCAATTCCAGCCCGCTGCTTCTTTCAATTCGATTACTAGTTTCTGGGGTGCAACGATCAAGCATTATTTCTGCAATTACCATGCAGTACTGAGCTCAGGAATACAACAGGTGTTGTCACAGAAAGGCCCCCTTACATCGGTATCACTTTAGATGGAAGCCACTGATCTTGGAAACGTCTGCTGGCAGAGAATATATATTCCAATTCCACCACCGGTGTTAATTTGACTTAAGATTTTTTTTCCACAAGCTTTGAAATCTCGGGTAAGTTCAGATATTTCAGAGAGTGTGATCTAAATGGCACTGTTGCATTCTTTTTGAGCAAGACACTTCTAAAAGGATCGCTAACATCTGAAAACCTGGGGAAATCTCTCTATCTTACTCACCCTCTCAGTGCTTATTTAATATCTAAGCACATTCTTCCAAGCTTTCAGTCAGCAATTAAATATGAATGATTTAATATGTCACTTTTTTTCTTCAGATTTCTTGTATTTTCTTTCTCAGCAGCAAGAAAGCCCTCCTGTGTAACTTCAATAGGCTGGAGATTCATCAGTATGATTATTGGATTATGAAAGCCTTTGTTTTGTTTCAGCCTCCCTGAAACCAAAACACACTTAAATAAGACAGGTATATTCAGTGCAGCATTTAAATGTCAAACAAATTATCTGCAATGTTAATGTTTCCAACTAGTGGGATTTTTTCTACTTGAAAATAAACACCGTGCTTCGATAATCACGTGACTTCGTCTTAATCGCTTGTCCGTATCCAAATCTCTCCTTCTGTTGGTGTGATGCACTCTTCGCATTGTTCTCTGAGGTGTGTGTCACTTTGGAGAAAAACATCTGCCAAATGAATAAATGCATCCATAAATGAACTCAAGGGGCCCAGTGTATTGCTGCTATCTGACTAAATATTGCACATTTTGGAGTACCCAGCGGTCGCTTGTATGATTGAGTCTCCACTCAAGAGGACTGAGGGCATCACCACGCCCTCGGTTTTGCGTGTGGGTACCAAGGCATTTTTTATGTCACAGCTGGAACCAGACGACATGTCGCCTGCAACGTCAACAGGGCTCCGAGTTTCAAAGAACGCTCTCAACTTTGACACATGTCCGATAGGAATAGCTCCAACTCTGGCTGACTGTAATTTGCCGTGGCTGAAAGCTGTGCGTTCCTCCACATTTCTCTAGCGAATAGTGATGACAAGGAGAAGTGTGTTCTTCTCAATAAAATCGCCACTCAGGTATGACCGTGTGTCAGGATTCAGTCTCATGAGCTGCAATTACACAATATCTTGCCCATGGTGGTGTCAGGCAACGTGGAGTCTCTCCGCTGAGATTTCCATTTGCATGACCTTTGAATGGGCCGCACATTGTTTACCATGGGCAGCTGCAGACACAGAACTGTACTTTACGTGACATTACTGATACTCGCATTCCTTTATCCAGAATGACAGAGTATGTATATGATGAATATTAATAATAAAATATGAGTCACCACGCATTCAGTGAAGACCTGCTAGCATATTCAGACACATTTGCTTTATATGTATATAAATAAATTGGCTTAGAAATCACGTCAGCAGTAGTGAAGGACAGACTCTCTCTTGAAGTAACATATGCAAAAGAAAACTTGCCGCTAACCCCGTGGGATGGAATCATAATTTTTATCCACGGAAATTACATCATAAGTAGCTACTATTTATTTATAAGCCTGCTTCCACTCCAAACATGCACTTATGTGGATGGTTGGATGGCCATTTGAATTAGATCTTATAGAGGTACTCGACAATTATTAGAGCGGTTCAGACATCAATAATTAATTCAGCTGACAGATCTTTGATGTGTTCAAGATTTAATTATGCACACGCATACTATATGTCTCACTATGTTGCCAGTTTTTAATATAGAAACATTTTAAATATGAACGTGATTACGGAAGTATTATTTTACCATTATCTCTGTTGCTGCTGTTTTACAGACATCCGTGTTCTTTATGCAGAGTGCTTTTTCCCCTGCATTTTTTACATCTTTCAAGTCTGGGTATTGTTTCACCATTTTGGGTTCATTGTTTTGGGAGCGGAAACTTGGATGAGAACGAGTGCTCCCGACGCTTTAATTGAAGCGGCTGGCTAATTAGGAGTAAACTAAAAACAACTGTGCAAAGCATTTTCAGAGCGACCCCATTTACGGTGGATGGCTGCGCAGGGGTTCCCCAGGGACTCCCCCGCGGGCTTCCTGCAGATCTGACGCGCGCCACCACACAGAATGCTGCTTCAAGAAAACAAAAAAAAAAAAAAGAAAGAAAGGAAAAGAGAAAAGAAAGGAGAAAATCCAAAAGAGCATCTTTTCTGCATACATGAAAAATATTCTATTGATGGATATAATTGAAGGAATTTCTAAAAGTAGGTACATAACAAAGAATTGGCATAAACAGGGCGGTTGCTATGTTACAAGAGTTAACCCTGAATTGCACGTATGTTGACAAAAGCAGATTTTTTTTTTCTCTATTTTTTATGTTAAGACACACTTAGCATATGATAAATTAAGACATGAGTAAAATCAGCAAGGGGTCTGATTCCCAATATTCATGTATAACTCTACTATGTATGCTAATATATTTTGGTTTCGCAGATACGGGACAATCTGTTACACCACTGTAGCCTTATAACATAATCGGACATGCCAGAAGCCATACCAAAGCCTGACACAAGTTTCATTAATTTTTTCACCTCTTTCACCGCACATCCAGCTTTTCTCACGTCTTGGTGTATGAAGTATATGAAAGACAATATGGTGTGTAATTGTGGATGTAAACACTGTGCGAAAGAAAACCATCCCATTAACCCATGCTTGACATGGATTTAGTTGAATGCGGGGAGGTACTTGTAGAATATAGCAATTCAGAGCCCACTACTGCTAAGTTAATACTGAGAAATTTTTGCAGAAGAATCTAATTAACACTTTATACTAATTAATCCCTGAGTATTTAGCAATGAAGTATTAGCAGCTGTGTTGCACAGCAAATGCTAATTAGAAATATTCTGCTGAAAAAAAAAATAAATAATAATAAATTGTAAACTTCTTTCCTTTCTGTCATAATCACCATATAGCAGTCCTTCTGAGACTGTGAGCTAAATAATGGGAGTTGTAATTATTCACAAAAAATAATTAATAGTTTTTGTTGCACAATTATATTTGTAAAAAGTTACGTTCAGAATGTGAAAATGAACCTGACAGTCTGCTAAAGGTCACATACATGCAAAACTTGGAGCATAATTGGACAGTAGGAGGTAAAAAATATTATTACAGCATAGCATTTGGGATTTGATTGTTGGTCTTGTTCTCTGAACTATTACTTTCTACATTGATATTCCCATTTTCTAATTACTCTACGCACTTCTGGTCCAGGAAACGGTAATATCCTGCCTGGACTACAGCAGATCTTTCCTTTCTGGTCTTCCATCCTCTGCCAACAAACCTCTCCCTCCTTGTCTCTTTCTCTCTCCATTGGCTTCCTATAGCTGCCCACAACAAATTCAAAACTCTGGTTACGACCTATAAAACCATCAATGGATCTGCTCCCCAATATCGATAAGACCTGACCACTCGCTACACCCCAACCAGACTGCTACGCTCCTCGACCTCTGCTTGCTTGGTGGTCCCATGCACAAGGGATCCTAAATGAAAACAATTGCTTAATCTTGCTCAAAATTCAGAAGGGCATCAAAACTCATCGCTTTCATACTCACTTGTCCCCTGATATCCTAAGGGCTCAGTAAATGTCTATTTGTATGTTATCTAATAATTAAAAAACCTTATATGCAGCTTCTTGTTTAATATATACTGGTTTAAACTGTGGTATGTAACAGATTATTCATGTGTCTGCATACAAATCTCTCCTTCTGTTGGTGTAATGAGATTTTTTGTTTTGTACTCAGAGATGTACGTCCCTTTGGAGAAAAGCATCTCCAGAAAGAATAAAGTAGAATGTAAATATAATAATTGACATGGCCTTAAATACTGAAGTTGTTATTGTTGTGTTTAATTGTGATAGCTACTTCTTATCAAGAGTTAGATTTTAATAATTATATACAGTCATGCGTCGCTTAACATCCGGGATACATTCTATCCAGTAGGAAGTTAGGCGATTTGTACGTTGTGCGATCATATTTACTATACAAGCCTATTATGTTATACTGTACCTTTACTGTACTTGTACTGATTAAACAGCCAAGATTCTGCACTGTATTTCAACTAATACAGTACTGTACTATTGTATATGTGATTGTTGAGCAGGACATCCCTAACTCCTGAGAAGTGACATTCACTCCTTTTCCACCTTAGTGTTGTTCAATCATCTTTAATTTAACTTCAGATGAATAATCTTCCTTTGCCTTTTGTTGGAATCACTAGAAGTGGTTTTGGTATGTTTGGGGGCCATGATGCACTTTATTTCGCAAGATGAAAATTAACCAAGAGATGATGCACTCAGTGAGACGCGGGATACATCAGACTGAGATGCTGTTGCCTACTGGATGAAAGGTAATAGAGTAAACTTTTTATTTTCAAGTAAGAAGAGATGACATTATAATAACAATAAAGTACAGGACAGTAAATAGACCAGTAACGTAAATGTTTAATATTGGTATTGAGTACAATCTGTATAATTATATGCCTGGCAGTGCAATGGCTTTGCAATCACTATGTTTACGTAGAATACACGTGTCGCGGGAAGATGTGCTACAGCTGCCCACGTCTGCGATGTGCCATTAGCCGATCGAGATTTTTCAACTCTGGTATAATCTCATGGGACGTATATGCCGTCATACGTTGTGTGGAAGAACGTTAAGCGATGCATACCTGTACATGAGTAGCTTCAATTTCCTTTTTGTATGCTTTTGAAATATTCGTACTTGTTGATGGGGGGTGCGGTGGTGTGATGGGCTTGGCTGGGTCCTGGTGGGTCTGGGGTGTGTCCTGGTGTGTCCCGTTTCCCTCCAGCCTTGCACCCTGAGTTGCCGGGTTTGGCTCCAGTTTGCTGTGACCCTGTTCCGGACAAGCGGTTTCAGACTCTGTGTGTGTGTGTGTGTGTGTGTGTGTGTGTGTGTGTGTGTGTGTGTACTTGCTCATATTAGTAAAACTAACTGGTTGTTTTCATGTTTTCTGACATATGTCCAAAGCTAATCTTGTGTCACTAGAGTCTTAAAGAAACTTCAACACTGGGCACAAGGAGTCCAGAAAAGCGGAGAGGAAACGTTAGCCTGAGCTGTGGTAGGATAAATACCTTCATCTTAAAAGCCTGAAAGACATAATTGCTTGTCATAGAAAAGGCCTCCACTGCCACTTTACTCTACTTCTCAGAACATTGTTTCAATCAATGCAACTGAATTCAGTAAATGTTTGCAGCTACTTCAGTCATCAGCCTATCACTAAAGGCAGGAGAGAAGGCTCCCATTGTGGCCTTTAATGATAACTGAGCAGTAGAGAGTCATCTTTGACAATCTGATCAGTTTTCACTGTCAGTTCTTGGATGCTGCAAAGTAAAACCAGCCGTTAAATCATCTCCTCGAGAGTTTATACTCTCCATGCACGTTCAAAACAAACTTAAGAATTGAATCTTTTCGTTTACGTCAACCTTCCACTTTTACTTTTAGTACCCAGAAGTATTGAAAACCGCTGGAAAATGGAAGCAGTCAAAAGAAAACGGAATAAGTGAAAGGCTATCAATGCTATCAGCAGAAAATAATATTCATATAATCACTCCCGCCGCCAAGCCAAGAATGGCACATCTGACAATCACACCCGCAGAGAACTAATGCCTTCCAGTGAACAATTACTCTACAAAAAGCAACCTCAGAAATATCAGGACTAAACACAAGTATCGCCTATAGATCATGAGGTTATCTTGGGGATGGTCCAATTGATCGATACTGTTTTTAATTATTATTATTATTATTATTATTATTGTTATTATTATTATTATTATTATTATTATTATTATTATTATTATTATACATTTAAATATGCCATTTTGTTCAAGAACAAAATAAGAACTTTCACACCATTTTTTTTCCAAAAGAAAGATTTGAAGGACATACTTTGTGTGAGATACAGGGCAAAAACAGGGGAATAAAAACAGATTTTGAGCCTTCTAAGTTGGGGCTCTGTGGATAGATGAAGGTGGCAGGCCACCAATCCTGTGGAGGGTCACAGTGGTTTCTGCAGGAGAGTATTAGGTCCAGAGCCAGAGGCTGCGTGGATTACTTGATAGGAAATTGACATATTCTCCTCATATTAAGCAGCTGTTGGAGTCTGGTGTTGATGGAGAGTCAGTGTGACGGAAGAGGCAGTGAAAGGTGTGGAAGTCACTTTGAGGTTCTTTGCCTGTTGGGGAGGAGGCGGGAGAGGGTGGGGGACGTGGTGGACCCTCAGGACTCAGGGTGGGACAGCGAGGGCAGAGACAGTGAGAATGAGTTTAATCTGATCGTCATTCATCCAGGCAAAGATATTGGAAAGACATGCAGAGATTCGCAGAGAACTCATGAGGGGGTAGGCAGGAGAGATATTGAAGGGGTTTTTTTTTTTTTCATTTTTAGGGGGCATATAAATGGCTTTTGAAAATGTAAGAGGTGACAAAATGAGATGAGAAGTTAAAGGAAGCGTACACCTGAATTCAAACTGAAAACAGGTCATACTTAAGGTAATCAATTCAGTGCAGTCATGTCACAATAAAAGAAAATATGAGTCAAGAAAATTGAACTACTGATGTAGAAGCCAATACCGCTTACCGTATTTCCTAGGTTTAATCAGTATGTACAGGTTGCAACCCAAGAATGAGATAATCGAGGTTGAATTTTGACACAGGACAAACGTCGCCAAACACTACAGAAAAACAAAGCCTAAATTCTAATTATTGTTGCAGATAGATTTAATTTATTGCTGCAGATCAACTTTTTTACTGCTGGCACTGATCAGTTCTCTGAAAATAAAAAGTACAATACATTTTGGAAGTAAAACATTGTATACTGGGGCAGCAGATGGTATAGTAGTGACCTGAAGGTCATTCGTTCATGAACCAGAAGGGGAGCTGCTGAGAAACATTTATTTATCTCGCTTTTCTCCCAAGCAACTTACAATGATTTACCCCTTTATGCAACTGGGTAATTATTACTGGAACAATTCAGGGTAAGTACTTTGCTCAAGGATACAACATGGGTCTTTCGGGGACACGAGAATATCTCTAACCACTATGCTACCTGCTGCTCCTGCTGCTAATATCCCCTTAAGCAAACTATTTAGCTCACATTGCAGTAGAATGTATTGAACTATCGACTGGGGAATGATTATGTTTTTTTTAATTATTTGGCATAAAAAAAAAAAATCTATTAAAAAAATTTAAAGATAGTTTAAATCACAAAGTAAAAGTCACATTCAATGTGTGTGTGTGTGTTTTATGGTAGCATGCAGTTGCCTTCTCCCTCTGTGTTATCTGGGAGTGTTTGAGCTGGTTTGTCTGTTAGAGGCTCTGAAAATGAAATATATTTTACTATGGCCCACTGAATCATCACGCATAGACTATGATTAAAACTTCAGACTAGAGTTAACGCACTCCTTCTCTTCAACCTACAGGGATAGGCATTTAGCTCTCAGGGGTTAAAATATCAAAAATTGATAACCTCGTTTGCTCTTGGTGTTGCTGTCTTTATGTAATTTAGTATTTATCAATATTTATCCTTTGATTAAAATCTGGTCAAAGGTAAATTTACCACAACACTGTAGGTAGAACTTGTGGTGTATTGGTTCACACTGTTGCCTTGCAATTTAACTACCTAGGCTTATATCCTTGCTCCAGCTGTAGCAGGGCTGAGCAAGATATTTCCCCTGATTTGTTCCAGTGTATATTACCCAACTCCATCCATCCCCCATCCATTTCTAATAACCACTTGGCTTAGTCAGGGTCATAGGTGTCCAGAAAGTGTCACAGAGCGCAAGGCTAAGGGGTGTACACACTGGACGGGATACTACTTTATCACAGGGTAACCGTCAACAGGTAAATCATTGTAAGTAACTGAGCATAGATAGTCAGCATTATAAGTCACTTGGGAGAAAAGCATCACCTTAATGAATAAATAATCATAATTACAGTGTCCCTGTCATGTTCGTGTAACGGGACCTTTTCAGAATTATTCAAAATCACAACCTTAAGGTTTTCAAAAGAGTACTGGTGGTCCCCAATTTATGATGGTTCGACTTGCAATTTTTTCGACTTTACAGTGGTGAGCTGGCGATAGACCTTCAGTAGAAACCATCCTTTGAATTTTGAATTTTGATTTCTTTTCCCGGGCAAGTGATATGCAGAGCAATACTCTCTTGCAATGCTGGGCAGTAGCAGTGATCCACATCTCCCAGGTGTGTATTAGGTGAATTAAAAGTATTTTCGACTTATGATGGGTTTTAGGGAATGTAACCCCATCGTAAATCAGGGACCACCTGTAGAGAAGGTGTAAGAGAAACAAAGAGAAGGTGAACAAGTTGTAAATGATCCAATAGCTTCTACCAGTTTCAATGCATCAGTGAATCACCAGCTCTCTGTCATTCTTTATGTTCATACAATACCTTTGGATCTGAGTTGATATTCAGTTGTTTTCTGCGCTTCAGAGTAAATAACAGCTTTCATAGTTCTTTTAAATTTCTTTTAATTATGTTTTCCGTTCTTATTATTATTCATGTGTTGGGTGTTAGTGAATTTTGTTTGATGCATGGGGTGAAAAAAGAAGCTGCAGCTGAGCACCAAACACCCTGGCGTAGCCATTTATTGGGCTTTCTTATTCACACCATGTCATAATTCTGCTCTAAGGGTACTCAAAAAACTGAGGGGTGTGCATGAGGCATCCCGGAGCACCAGGGAGAGGGGTGGTCTGCTTCTTTGCTGCGTGTGGTCTGCTAAAGAACAGAGAGAGACAGTCCACTGTTGTTCTCACCCAAAAAACCCCACTGTTTCCTCCCATCATGAAAATTTATTCATGAACTTTTATAACATTTAGTACACCTTGTCTCAGAAGCAGTTTACAACCCAGTCTAAAAAAGTGCATTTCACAACAGATGAAGAGTCTTAGCTGTAGACACACCATTCTTGCAAAACAGTCAGCTTGTCCAATGCCACCGTTTTTTGCCAGTTCACATTACACAAGTGGCTGCATACAGAAGTGCTGATGAGCCCCTAATCCACACCATTTTGTATTCCACATATACGCTTTAAACGTAATAAAGGACCTCCAAAGCAGGTTTTTAAGTGGGGGACCAGCTGTATTACTTAATTTTTTGATTCCAGTTCAAGTTCTTACTCTGCTCACATTTTATTTAGATTCTTTTCAAATTTTTTAGAGAATAGTACTCATACATGGGGGGCTTTGTGGTGCAGAGGGTTTGAACAGGTCCTGCTCTCTGGCGGGTCTGGAGTTCGAGTCCCGCTGGGGGTGCCTTGTGATGGACTGGCATCCCATCCTGGGTGTGTCCCCTCCCCCACCAGCCTTACTCCCTATGATGCCGGGTTAGGCTCCAGTTCACCGCGACTCATACACTGAACAGTTTGAAAACAAGACTCAACCACCCCTAGATGCAGGGTATTTCCAAAACTAAGTGCAAGTTTCCTTTATGAATACGTAAACTGTACAAATTTCAAAAGAGATTACCTACCATTTGATATATTTTAAGGTACTTAATATTTTGCTTGTATTATTCATTGCTCAAAGAGTGAGCCAGGAAGTTTGAAAAAGAACTGCAAATGATGAAAACAGATTTTTTTTTTCTTTTTTTTTTTCAAAATGGACGTGTTTGGAGTGGAGAGATTGGAAGCAGCCTTTCTCTGTAGAATAATACTCCTCACCATAAAAAGATGATGAGTAAGAATGAAGTTTTGACGGGTGAAGAAACACCCAGAAAATCCGGAGCTGCCAAACAGTGCAGGGAATTGACCACAGCTGAGTTATTACTACATGCAGATGAGATCAATCCTTTGTTAACGTTGCTCACATCTTGTAACAAATCACCTGTTAACATGACGTACTTTTTTGCATGGAATTTGTCTGAGTCCACGCATGGGTTTCCTGTCCTTTTCTTCCATTTTCAAAATCTGCCCGTCTGTTTAACTATTCAGCTTGTCTTTTCCCTCACAATGACAATGACATGTGTGAAAAGGTTTATCATTACCATGTGCATTCTTACCACCACTACCAGAATAGTTGGGTTTCTGCTCTGGACAGTTCACGAGATTTTGCCCAAACCGCAGACTGAGAATTGAAGACATTTTCGCCTCTGAAACATACCATGAGCCCAGACGCCAAGCGCTGTCCTCCTGTGAGATGTTCATTTTAAGTTTTGTCTCAAATGGCTGATAAAGATTAGAAAAGTGTGCTTACATTGTGCAAAATCCCACAATGCCTGGGCCACTGATTTTAATCCCTCTTGCTGTCGGGCAAAGCGTTTATGCGAAGGAGTTTTCATTTGTTTATGTTCATCTGAGAGATTGCAGAAGAATCCCAGAAGTCCTTGAAACCCATAAAGCTCACATTTGCAAGCCTCAGCAGCTGAACATCTGTTAATACCAATGTAATTTATTGTCACTTTACTATTTAGTGGTGTACACTCCTTTTCTTATTTGTGCTTATTAATTACAGTTACACTGAGGAAGAATGATATGATCATGATGAAAAAATGTAAAAATCATAATCAAAGGTAGGCATGCATTAAAGTTAAGGGTCATTTCAGTTTAAAAGTCAACTGACCCAGTGTCTATAACTGTCAAAATAGTGTTTATTGACTTTTTGACAGTCAGCCTTTGTAGGTACCACAGTAGTGTTTAACAGTTTCAATATGTTACCTAGACACAGCAGTGGCAGATTGACATTTGGATTTTTTTGATGATATACAGTATACCTAACTTGTATGAACGTCAATAAACGTTTAAATGAACAATTCACAGTCCCCATCCCCTTCTCTTCACAGCCATTTTAAGGACAGTTAGTTGTATTAGAGAGAAAGTTTATGACACTAAATGAAAATAAAAAGTGATGTTGGCTAAATTCATAAACCTGCAACACAAAAAGCACAAAGGCAGTGAACGGTAATTTCTGTCAGCACTTGAAATATCTTTTTCTTGTGGCTGATTTATCTTCATTTTTGATCATACTGCACCACTACCTGTCCTCCCTGCATTATATTCGCTTGCCTGTATTGATAAATGTCTACTTTAATCATGATTTCCCAGGGTCACAGTTATGAACCCAATGATGTAACTTTCAGCAAAGGCACAGCAGGAGGGTTGTGAAGATGTAGGGTGTAGACCACCTGCAGTACGGAAGTGTCTTGTAGCAAGTTACACACTTCAGTATGAATCAGTGTGAACGCTTACCTGTACTGAGTCCTGTCACACTACATACCTTTTCCAATCCCCTTTTGTCCGTATAAGTTCAAGTTCAAGTGGTTTTTATTGTTATTCCTCTATATAGCTTGTATACAGTGGAACAAAATGTCGTTTCTCAGGAGACCATGGTGCAACACAAAACAGTACGCAAGACTAGATAAAGTGCAAATACATAACGAGTACAGGACTATAAATACAATAAAAAACAAATAAATAAAATAGGAATAAATACAATAAATAATAATAAATTGTATAGGAATAATAATATAAGAATAATACAGGAATAACATAGGATAATAAAAAATATAGGAATGTTACATAATATGCAATATTGGAATGTATGTATCATTTAAACAATATTCAACAATATTCAAACAAGCCTATGCATAACAGAGTTGAGCACTATTGCCAATATTCTGGCCCCCTCGATACCTGACTAGATATTACACAACTGCTATATTAAGTTCTTTGTTCTCCATATCTTGACCACCCACACCGCAGAAGTCTTGAGTCGTGTTGAAGGTGCTGCAGCATTCCCAGACTTTTACAAGGAAAGTCTGCTGCAATGTATGTTTAAAAAATGCATGTGTTTGTGACGTGATGATGGAGACATGGCAAAAGAATGATTTTTACTGAGACAAATTTTCAAGTGCAGCGCCGCCAACAATAGCTGCCGACAGGAGGTTTCCAAAAATGAGTTTTCCTTTCAGTCGCCTGAACAAATGGTCAAATCTCGACTGTGCTTGCAGCTCCCAGTGCTGGATGACCTCTCAAAAAAGAAAGATTTCACCGCTGCACAACAAGTCACACCATCTCCTGCTGCACCTCATCCACTGAATTAGGTCACTTTTCAAGGAAGTGGAAAAGTTCGCTGAATGTTGTTTGTGTCTTCCTGTTTACATTACTTCTTCAAAGGTCTTTATTCCCTTCAAATAGCTAAAAAAAAAGAATTATACAAGAAAAACTCGAATATCCTAAATCATTGATCCTTAATTTATGTTCATTTTAAATTTTGCAAGTCAGACAGACCAAAAATCATCATTATTTATTAATTAGTAATATTTAGCCATTATATAGCAAGTATTAAATGCAATCACTGTTTACGTCTGATTACTGCTCATGATATCTCCCTAAATGCATTCACCTATAAAAGACCTTTGTGAATGTTTAAAAAACTCTTGTGAATGTTTAGCTTTATATTTCTGTCACATCAGAGGTCAATAATCACTCTTAAAGATTGCACTGATTTCCATTTGTGACCACCTTATAATTACAGCTGCTCACATCCCAGTTTGCCTGAACTCAATCAATCACAGGGGCTTGAGCTTGTGGGTTCTGGAAACATACAGAAGGTGTACAGCCAACCTCTGGCCAGCCACAGTTCCGTTCTCTATTAATATTCCTACAAACAGCACCCTCAACTTGTCGCCCTGGCAAAAGCCTTCATGTAATCGCCGTGGCCGGGTTTCATCTGTCATCATTCATAACACATTCACGTCTCCAGCAAAAATCAAAACTTCCACGGTCAAAATGTACTTCTGGTTATAGAACAAACTTTTTTTTCTTTTTTCCTGTTTTCACAAATTGCTTTCCGGCACAGATTGCCACACCCTCAGCAATTCTCAAATAAACCTCTTTCATGGTCCCCTGCGACAAGAACCCAATTTATATATCTCCAGGGAAACCTGTAACAATAGCGATCCTCATGACTTGCATAGCAATCCTGTGCACCGGGTACCACACATCCATCACAGGAAAAATCTTTAACAGCCCTACATTTTGGGTGGCTGACTTCTGGCATCACATTTCGGAACTTACAAAGTCATTCAGCTTCTGCTTCTAATAACTTAAGAGTCCTATTTTGAATATCCTAAAGACCACAACACCATCAGATTCCACCAGAGACACTAGTGCTGACTTTACGAAGAATCTCTAGTTTGCATGTTTAAGACTCAGCTCCAAAGTATGCTTCCCAGAGCCCTTCATGTCAGACGATGATTGCCATTCCTTTGAAAATCATACACAACTGAAGATTCAAAAAAAAAAACACATTAATTTAAATGTGAAACATCTGAGCCAAAGCAGCATGCCTTTTCAAGCTTTTTCAAGAGGCTCACTTGTGCATTCCTGCCTCCTATACACATCCAGCTAATGATCAGGGTAGCAGCATCAGTGATAACTCACCTGTTGATCACTTTTCCATGAAATACTTAAAGCGTGTTTCCTCTTGAAAAGTCATCTAATGCAATATGATAAATTACTGCACACTTTCTACAAGATCCCTGAAACAAACCATGAGTAATGAGCACAAGGGGGTTTCCGTACCCAACACTCTTCACAATTCGTTTGCCAACCAATATAAAAACAGTTATATATGATTATATATGATTATATATAATCATTTTAGCTCAAACATGTATGCAATGCAACCTGATAGCTGTATGTTAAAAATACACTTTAATATATGTTTCTCTTTCATGGTGCCAGGGTTCTTCTGAGAGACGAATTCGAAAGTGTATCAGTGTAAATAATATTGGCTCTGCAGAGTTGACTCAGGCTTTCTTTTGCACCAGAACAACACTCTATGTATCTGCGGCTCACTTCATTGTTGATTCTGACTTTCCCGTTCCTCACCAACTGAGCGCATCGTGGAAAGATCCCCAGCACCGAGCTCCCCTGCAAAGACTACAAACACCGCAAACGTACCATTACATTTGAAACACACTAGCCGAACAGAGCATGACACTAGACTACTTTTTTGGACTGCTTTTCAGTGTTCTGAATAACTGCCAGATCTCCATAGATCCACCAGCTCAGATTTGACACTTTTTCAAAATAATACCACGTGGAGAAGGCATATTTTTAATTTATTGAAATACCTCATGTGGTGTTATAGTTGAGGGCAGTGACTTGTCACCAGCAGGTTGCTTGCTGAAGCCCCAGGGGTGGCCTGCTGGAGTATCCTTGATAATTAGCCTGAAAAATTTGAATAAAATTATCCAGTATTGGAAATGTGTTGAAGTGTAAGTTGCATTGGATTTAAGCTCGGGATAATTAAAACAATCACACAATTTTTGTATAAATCCTACCCCACACATACTTTTATCAGAAGCAGTCACAAAGAGCTTTTAGGTGAGATTTACAATATAAGATCACATCTGCTTCTGAATGTTTCATCATCATGTATTGAAGCAGATGTGCTCGGATAATAATTCACCCACTCTGACAATTGTTGCTTCTGTAAAACTAGATGCAAATGACTGCCCATTACAAAACCATTAGCACAACTAGATAAGCGCTGTTTTTGAATAAGCTTTAAGTTAAAATTTTATTAATGATTGCTGCATTTGTAAAACACAGCTATTTTCAATTAATAAATGTAGTTCAACAAAACAAAGTCGTTAGACTTTCCATTTTTTGGGGGGAGCAGTCATAGCCAAAAATGTTATGCTTCATTATACTATATAATTAGGTTAAATGCCTTTTAACATTTAATCACAAAATAATTAAGCCAAGCACTTAGTTTAAATATAGATGCAATTTATTCACCTTCTCTCACTATGTGTTATCGGGGAAAGGGAAATGGTGTGCTCACAAATGGAAAGGGAAAATGGTAATGCTCTTTACAAATTATCTCTCCCTATTTTGTACTGATGCAAAAAAAGGAAAGGTGCAGAACCAGATGCAAAAGTGGGTTCATTTAATAGGTTTTTACTCCTGTCTTTAAACTGACCAACTTGAATGCTTTACAAGTACTAAAATTTGATTTATTTAATTCATTTTTTTTCTTTTACTTTAAAATAGAATCCCTTGAGAGGTAATTTAAACTGTCATAGAGAATGAGTCCATGCTTCCCAAGGCTGAGAGGAATTACCATTTTTGTGAGGCCAAGTAATATGTAGCACAGTGTGCATGTAAACTTATTATAATATTTCTGACCAAAGGCCATTACCCATGAAGACGTGCATCTCTTAAATTTTTCTATCTTGCACAGCTGGATGTTTACTGAATCAATTTTAGATTCAGGAACAAGGACCCTGCACAAGATTGCAACAGCAGGTTTCTTTCCAAGAAGCGCACCTCCTGCCTGCTAAGGCAAGTGGCCCATGTATATAGAGACCTTGGAATTATAGGGGTCTGCCAACTGAGCGATCTGCTCCCATTCACAGACTAACACCCTCTTCCACATGATGCATGCACTATATAGTGTATAGTGAACTGTGTATCTAGCATGTAAGATTAAGTTTTTTTTTAAAAAAATCCTAATCCATAGCTGTTTTTTTCTTTGGAGCAGGGAAGATGTTGTTTATCCTCGTAATTCCATTGCTTTGAGAAATTGTACTTGTACTGGTACTTACAGAGGAGGAATAAACCCATGATTTTTTTTCCAAGCAAGAGTAAAAATGAAGAATTACCAAAGAAATATGGATCTTTCACACAGAGAAACCTGCAGTATGTGTGCAGACACCACAACGGCTTCAGTGAAGATAAGAATGATTTATTCCAATGGTTTCTTTTTATTGTGAATTAACAGAGGTGCAGTAAGACATCCCAAGTCATTCAGCAGGTGTAGATGTTCTTCTTAAGAACAAGAATAAAACTTGGGCAATGGGCTGAACTCAGCTATGTGCCACAGGCAGCAGTGGAATCTTGTGCTGAGTAAAAGGTGCATCTTCGGCCAACTGGGGAATCTCGACCAAATTCTGGAAACACAGGCCTTCAGTGGATCTGTTGGGTAGCTGCAGGATGCCAGCTGGAAATAGTGAGAGACACCCATGTTCACCAGCTAGGGCTAACGAAGCAGCATGATGCCCGTCTGACCTGCAGTTTTAAAAAAAAAAAGCTGTGGTGTTGCCAGGGATGGAATCACATGGAGTCGCACGTACCCTGCTTTCATGGTGTCTGGCTAGGTGCAGAGAGCCTTGGCAACATCAGAATGCATAAGATTGAGAATGGGCAATAAAAAATAACGGGAGTGGACAGAGAGAAGTTTCACGTCTTCCAACTCTGATAAGGTATCACATGCTGGCATCAGGGCGTTTTTCCAATTCTCATCTGTCTTTGCTCTGCAAGACCGGGCCTTAGGAGCATCCATTGAATTGTGATCACACACTTAACCAGAACTACCTTTCATTTAAACTACCTCTGCCCATTTCAGCGTTTGCTTCCTCAGTAGAGCTGAAAAACGAAATGCCCTTGTTCAAGAATTAAGTAATAAACCCATTAACAATAAATGGTAGAGAGATATTGCCAAAACAGATTTACGCTGAGGTAGAAAGGCAGTAGAGAAAGTAGAACACAGCTATAATGTAATGGCATGGAAAAAAAAAAAGGAATGATGTATTATTACTGCTCTTTTTATGACATTCATGGATCTTCTGTAATTATAATGGGGGATGGATGTTATGACAAAATTCATGGTGATTCATATTATAGTAACAGGGTAGCATATTAAGTACTCCATGTAAAATATTTCTTCGTTAATTGAAAAAGAGCCCTGAAGAGCTACTTGAACACATTACATACAGATACACGCAGAGCTATGCGGAGAAATAAAGCATTGTTCAATTTGAAGCCCACCCACAACCATGCCTGAAATATTAATCACAATTTACACTCATTATATCAGTTTTACTCCTGCTCTGGTTCTTGGTGGACAAGCACACAAATCTGGATTTCAAAAAATGACATTAATTATTCAGCGAAGTCTCAGATGTGCTTTATGGAAAAATAGATGTAAAGAATTCTGGCATTTTTATATGTGATGACAGGAAAGAGGCCACTAAGACACAATATATTTCAGACAGCTACTCACTGCAATGAGAGTACATTCTATGTGCAGCAGAATTAAATAGCTACTCTATACAGTAGAGTTTGTGAAAAAAGGATGTGGCAACACTTTTGAACCATTGTGTCAGTGTAAAACACATAATACTCCTTGCAGAAAATTTATCACACATAATGATTATTTTTTAATATATATGCTTTTTGTTTCATTTACAACAGTCCTGCAGAGATACAAACAGAGTAGCAAAAATGCAATGAACAATAGTGCACTGCACTGCATTGCAAGATTACAGAGCAACGTTGCTGTACAAAAACTGACAAACCATAATTTATTTTCAGTCCTAACAGCTGACAGTTTTAGCCAGAATAAATCTCAAGTCAGTCTGAGTCTTCGACAGATGGCAAGTGGACATCCAGCTGGCTACTGCAGAGAGGCAGGTAGATATCCATCAAGGCAACCTGTGGGTCAGGCAGAGCGGAAGAAGAGGAACAGATGAGGATCATCAGTGTAGCTGTTGTTGCAGAAACCTGTAAACAGAAATGGCTTCAGCAAGTGGTGTGGTACACAGAGTGAACAAGTGGGATGACAAGATCAATTACCCAGGAATGCCCACTTGTGGGATATATGTGGACACAGGGTGAAGGGATGGCCTTGGGAAGGTATCTACCCTGATCACCTGATCAGCACAGGTAAGAAAGGAATAAACTGGAGTAAATGTTGGATTATTATTATTATTATTATTATTAACTTCACATCATTTTGCCTGACAGCTTTGTCTAATGTCATTTAAGATCTTTAATTTGTGTTCTACATAACTGCTTAATGTTGTATTTTATATATATACAGACAGAGTGGATTATACACTATATGGGTGCATGGTGGCATAGCAAGTAGCGCTGCTGTCTCACAGTGGCTGGGTGGTGTGAGAGGACATGGATTCGATCCCCACTAAGTCTGTGTGGAGTTTGCATGGTGTCCCCATGTCTGTGTGGGTTTCCTCCCACAGTCCAAAGACATGCTGTTCAGGTTCCCCCATAGTGTGTGAGTGACAGAGAGACTGTGTGTTGCACTGATGTATGGATGAGTGACCCAGTGTAAGTAGTGTATCTAGCAGTGTAAGTCACTGCGGTGAATAAGGTGTGTGGGCTGGTAACACTATTACATAGAGTTCATTGGAAGTTGCTTTCTTGGAAAGCGTCTGCTACATAAATAAATGTAAATGTCCTTCATTAAGTCAGCTGGGTTAAACATCTTTCTAACAGCAACTTACACTTATACAGATGGGTAAAAATGTTGATACATATCTCACCCACCACCTGAACCGCGGGGAGCCGGAGCCTAACTCGGCAACGCAGGGCGTAAGGCTGGAGGGGGAGGGGACACACCCAGGACAGGACGCCAGTCTGTCACAAAGCACCCAAAGCGGGACTTCAATCCCAGACCCACTGGAGAGCAGGACCCAGTCCAACCTACTGCGCCACCACAGCCTCCTTAATACATATCCATTTACATTTATTAATTTAGCAGCCACTTTTATCCAAAGCGATGTACATTTCCGAGAACAAAACAAAAAGTGCAGACAGAAGGAGGGATTTGGCTGCAGACACATGATTCTTGAGTACAGTTAATCTTTCACATAGCACTGTATAAACCAGTGTACATTATACAAGTAGCTGCATATTGGGGTTTTCTGTTATCATTTAGCAGATAACATACACATATATGTTTATCGAACACTTAACAGATCAATGAAGAAGTGAGTTCGAAAGAGGTGAGCCTTAACTCCATTTTTGAATGCAGAGATAGATTCAGCAGTTCTGAATGAGTGAGGGAGATCATTCCACCACATTGGAGCCAGAACCATAAATCTTTGTGATTTTGATTTTGGACCTGTGTAGGTGCATAGCAGTCTGGTTGAGGCATAGCAAGTGATCAGGTCTTGGAGATACCGGGGGAGCAGATCCACTGATGGTTTTGTAGGCTTCAACCAGTCTTGAATTTGATACAGCTTAATACTTGCAGATGCAACAGATTTGGATTTTCATCATTTTTTTGTCATTGAAGTGAAAAGAAAAACAGGTGTATACCTATAAAAAAATTTTATGAATGGTAATGGTATGACAATGCTCTTTTAATGAACTTCATAAGAGCCATTTTCCAAATGAAAAGAAATAGAATTTATACTAAAGCTTAATGGAGTACGGAACGAATGCATACAAGTGGATGAGATAGAATCTAAAAAGGCTGGTTGCTATGAGGAAAGGTGGTCCCTAAATAATACTGTTGGATAACTCCCCAGTGGGCACTTACTGATACAGCTGCATGGCAATGGAACCTCATCACTTATTCATAAAAAATAAAAAAGCAGCATTGGATTGCCCCCTAGTTGATTCTTGTGTTTTTCATCCACAGGGATTTCCGCATAATAGCTCTGAGAACCAACAGAGTTCACAGACAGTGGAGCAGTGACTTGTAGGGACAGGTGTATGAATAATGGGTCAGTGAAGACATACTATGAGAAATCAAGTCCAGTGTCAAGGGATTAAAAGCAGAGCAAAGAAATAAAAAAAAGTTCAGAATTAGTCTACAGCATTTATAGTATTCATGTCCTTGCTCATTACAAAATATGACTTTATGTTAAAGGCCCTGCCCTCAATGTTGTCAGCAATGACAGTAATTTAAATGTGTTAACTGGAACATATTGACTGCGGGCTTCTATTAATGATGTAGAGCAGTGCTGGAATGGTACAGTATTCTGAAAAGTCAAAAGAAATTCAAGAAGATTGTAAGTTTTCGTCTGGGAATACAAAACTGTTTCATTTACCAGTTGTACAACTTTGAACAATGTCAGCGGTCTCTGAGGCAATGACAAAAACTGCACCCTGTGTGCTTTTACTGTGTATACAACTAAACAGGCTCTCCGTCTTTTTCAAATAACGAGGGCTTTTTTGACTAAAAATCTGCTGTGGCTGTTTCGCAATTTGTTTACACCGCATCACAGTTGCGGTGTGATCTTTGCCTCCGTGTTTTTCCATAGTTTTGGGACAGTGGGTGAGGAAGGTGTTTTCTCCCTGAAGTCCATCATAAGCTTCTTTCTCTTCTAATGCGTTCGGTGCTCAGTGGCCCTCATTAGAGGATGCTGATCAGCACCTTGCAGTCAGCAAAATTCAGCATGTCTGCCTGCACGCTTTAATTATAACCAGCAAAAACACAAAGAAATGTGTACTTAACAGATATAGACGGAAAAAAATAAATAAATAAATAAAATAGAATCGAATGGAACAACCATTAAACTAATAATGGGAAACTGCAAGTGGCCTCATACCACCTAAGTATAATGTACTGCTGCTCATTTTTTCAGGAATCCAGCTATGTCAATAAATTATATATTTATGCATGTGAAATGACACATTTATTCGTGAAAAGACTAATGATAACTTTAAATAGTTTTTTCATTGAACTCATGTATGGCACATCAGCCACATCTGTAGGAATTTAAGACATGAAGGATTCATGCCATTGGTTTCCAAGTTGAGGACACTGCTAACAAAGGATGTTGTGGAAAAGAAGACTGGCCTGCTGCTGACACATAGTCCAATGTTACCTTGTATCCCACCACTGACTACTGCATTCGGTGAAGGTCATCACTGATGACCATCGCAGTCCTGAGGAAGTGAATCAATGCCAACAATGGTGTACCCCACCACCAGGCCTCAGCACCATTTCTTCTCCACCTTGGGTAAGATGGTGAAGAGCTAATCCTGGACTTTGTACTGATTGAGTCAGGTTCCCCCTCAAGAGGTTCTCCTGTGGCCACTGGAGGAACCTAATGAACTGAGGAAGCAAAAAGTCCATTTACTAATTTCACTTTTATTCCTGAATCAAAGTCCAGCAGGGAAACATCTATGGTACTCTTTGGCCACCAGTTGACTCATTGAAGGGTCTGCCGTCTTCCTCTTGGCCTTCAAGCCCATTAGGATCTTACATTGTTTTGATGCTCTTATTTTTTTTAGTTTTTACCCACTAATTTTACTAATAATGAGCTTTTCATGTAACCTCTGGAATTATGTTTTCCACTGGACTTCGGATTGTTGCTGGATACAATTTGTTAAAAGCTGAATGACTGTTGAATGTTGAATGACTGATCGACAGAAAAGCAGAAATCTTAATGTTGCAGCAGATTATGCTCTCAAGAGATTAGAGGATGTCTGAGGTTTAACATTTTTGGGCTGACAGGGTGGTATTTACAGTACTTACCAGCAACAAAACATATGTGACATCTGATTTGCCAGGCATTAACAATGAACTATGAGTTAGGTGGTTCAGATCTGGTGCCATGCTGCAAAGCCACAAGTCCGCTCTCCTTGTTAGTGCATCCTCACAGGTCTCTTGGAGCATTTACCATGTTTTTTTTCATGTTAATTTTGACATTGTATTTCTAAAAAAAATTCAAACGAAGATGGTGTTGAAGGTAAAGTAATGAACACACTGATGACAATGCAGAAAGTGACAAGTCACCACTAATAGGTAATGGGTGACACATCAGAGGCCTGTTCTACATACATACAATGAGCAAGCTCTGATATGAAAATAATAAATAGTTTTTTTTTGTTGTTGTTCCTGCTCTTGCTTGAGATCATAAATTGCCTGTTTTGGTAAATTTGAGGAGGCGAGTGTGTCATTCACAATGAACAGGTGCAAACAGAAACATTTGCTGCCACTCCTGATGACTCAGAAGTCAAGAGGTTTTAAGATTGTTCTTAAATTAAAGGATCAAACACCATTTGCCAAAACACATTTGACAGTTTTCAGTAAACAGAAGTACTTAACAGTTCACAATTAATGCAGTTCCCTCTTCGCAGATTTCTGCTGTGAGCTGGTATTTGCAAGCAAATCAAAAGAAAGACTTGATGAGAAAGACATTTTTTTTTTTCCCACGCAAGATGCAATGTTATGTTTATTAAGTTGCTCACAATTATTTACACATTTATATAACTGCTAATAGAATAATTCATTTTAAGTACCTTGATCATGGCCATTATGCAGGGAGAGGGATTTGCATGGAGTTCCTTCAAGTGGAAGATGATAGTGCCATCCACTAAGCAACCTGCTGGTCTCAACTGAAACCTTGGAATTTATTCTTAGCCAATTGACCCTGCTTCTATTGCTTATCAGATTTCGAAGAATATCAAAAGCTAAAAGAAAAATATTTAAGATGACATGGTATAACAGTAGGGGGGAGCGGTGGCACAGTGGGTTGGACCAAAGTCCTACTCTCCGGTGGGTCTAGGGTTCGCGTCCCGCTTCTGGTGCCTTGCGGCGGACTGGAGTCCCGTCCTGGGTGTGTCCCCTTATGCCCTGAGTTGCTGGGTTAGGCTCCGGTTCCCCGCGACCCCGTATGGGACAAGCAGTTCTGAAAATGTGCGTGTGTGTGTGTGTGGTATAACAGTGAAAGGGTAGCACATTATGTTTGGATTGAAACAGACCCCTACACTGGATAAGAAGAACCAGGAAAATCAACCCTCTGCAGACTCTGAATTTAATCTGTCAACATTAATGAGCGCTATCTGTGAACAGTGTAAAGCACATGTGAAATGAGGATAAACATGTTTTTTTTTTCTTTCGTAATGGCAGTACTCCAAAAGAAAACCTCAAATATGGCATCTTCCGTGTACAATCGAGTAAAAACGCAGACTTACTGAGGAAACACACCTGAAACAGGATTTTAAACTTCTCCAGTAAGTACTGTATACTCAGTAAGAGACTGTCATCCATCCCTTTTTGCTCTTGTAAAGTGTGAGCCTTTTTAAGTTTGGGACTGAGAGGTTAAAACTTTTCAAAGTGTAAGAGCAAAATGTTATTATAACAATTGGAGCTCTGACAGGTGTAAGTGGTTCATTAGCAAACCTGAAAGCTGGTGGCCGATTCATCATGCTATTTTTCTTGCCATACTACACCTTTTCCAGCACTTTTTTCTGATACTTCTTTTACTGGTATAGACTCCAAACAAATATGACAAATACACACACACACACACGTCCTATACGGGGTCGTGGGGAACCGGCGCCTACCCGGCAACACAGGACATAAGGCCGGAGGGGGAGGGGACACACCCAGGACAGGACGCCAGTCCGTCGCAAGGCACCCCAAGCGGGACTCGAACCCCAGACCCACTGGAGAGCAGGACTGTGGTCCAACCCACTGCGTCACTGCACCCCCACACACCCAATATGACAAATATTTAATGAAATGTATTATCAGTATGTATATACTAACAATATATTTTCACATACACTATATATACACATATATATGTAAATATAAACATGCACATACACACACATTTTCAGAACCGCTTGTCCCATACGGGGTCACGGGGAACCGGAGCCTACCCGGCAACACAGGGCGTAAGGCCAGAGGGGGAGGGGGACACACCCAGGACGGGACGGGACACCAGTCCATCACAAGGCACCCCAAGCGGGACTCGAACCCCCAACTCACTGGAGAGCAGGACTGTGGTCCAACCCACTGTGCCACCACGCCCCCCTTGCACATACATATATGCACATCTATATAGTGCTATATATATATGTGTGCAATTATAGAGTACATGTATAGCAACATATATATATATATATAACCTATATACATTTTAATAAGCTAATCAATATAATGTTTAAAATTTATTTGACTAACGTTAGTTTACTATGGACTATTGGCAATATAGATTCCTACAAGCAGTACTCTACAGTAGTCATTCATACATTTTTATTATTTTAATCAAGTTATTTAGCATATAGCACATTTACACACACATTTTCAGAACCGCTTGTCCCATACGGGGTCACGGGGAACCGGAGCCTACCCAGCAACATAGGGCGTAAGGCTGGAGGGGGAAAGGACACACCCAGGACGGGACGCCAGCCCGTCGCAAGGCACCCCAAGCGGGACTCGAACCCCAGACCCACCGGAGAGCAGGACTATGGTCCAACCCACTGCGCCACCACACCCCCTTGCACATTTACATATTGTGCTATTAGTTAATGAACACCAACTATGTACTAACGAATTTTCTACAACCTCTTTATCCTCTAGAAGTTGTTGTAATACAGAACCAACCCCTTGTGCACCCTGGACATGGTCATCAAAGTCACAGACTCACATACAAAACAGCAGATCTTTGTAATTTGGTGAACACATTCAAGTACAGGGAATGTCCAAATTTCACAAGAGCCAATATTTTGTTAAACCGTGAGAATTTAACCATATCAGGCTATGAAAAATATTATTTAAAAAATGCAGGGCAAAGTTTTTGCTTCCCTACCTTCTAATTTGAGCCACTGCATCAGGAAATATGTACAAAATTCCACTGGTTTATCAATAAAATACAATTGCAAGAGGCAGGGATTGATCATCAGGACTCATTCATACTGGCAATTTTATGTCTGTCTACAATGGAGCGAACACTTTCCCTACCAGCCCCCTGAGTTGTAAGTACAAAATATTATATCACTGTTAACAGCAGTCTAGAGATGGATGCAATTTTAAGTTGTTTTAGTGCAATTTTAAATACATTATTCATGCAATTAATGGCTCAATACTTTTATTTAAAGTTTTTATAATCTGTAGAATTTTCAGCCCATGCAATTGTTTCCTTATTCAGTTTTACATAAATAAGCACCGGGCTATGCAAGTTCATGTTCAAATTCTACTTAACTTTGGTTTATATGTATTTTTTGTAGTCAGTTGGCCTTGAAATATTAAAGCTGTTTTTTAAGTTTTGTTTCCAATCTTTCATTGCCATCTAGAATTTCCCCACGCTTGATTTATCTGTGCACCATTGGTGCTAATTGTTGAATCGCTGTCTGTACATTTTGTATTTGTATTATTCTGTTAAGCACACTGCGGCAATCTGCCAGGGACAAAGCTAGAAGCTATACAAAAATAAACTGAACTGAACTGTATTATATATAGTGTGTATGGGTCTGGGTCACCACCCCTGTGTATTTTTTCAGATGTTTCACTGCCTAAGCTCTTTTTGACTTTTTTTCTTTTTTCCTTTCTTCCCTTTAATGGCTTAGTCTTAGACAATGGCAACTCCAATATATAAAAGATTCTCTCAGCGAAACCTTGAAGCACATGATCTTCCAGAGAAGACATAAAATCACACTGGCTATATAGCGTCTTTGTTGCGCTATTTGAAAAGGATTGAACTGATACCCAACAGCTTGTAGCTGCAGAAATGTGGAAATAGAGTATTCATTTTGAATTAAATTTATTAGTGAAGCGATGATACGACATGTATGCAAATGGGTGATGTGGGATATCAACTTTTTTCAGTCTGGCCAGTTAATGCCTTCCAAACCTTGAGAATTAGCGACGCAAAAGGCAAAGCTTATCGATTTTTTTCATCTTTCTCTGTCCATACAGCACATTAATACAGCATTATTCAGCAGAACAAATCTCAACAGATTATGTGTGAAATATATACTTCAAGAGAATGTGTTACTTAATAGTTCTGATACAGTGTCTGCAGGAGGAAAAATCAATCGCTCATTGCTTTTTAAAGGCCTCATATAATTTATGGGTAAAATATTGATTCATTATCATCCACTGCATCTTTGGATATAAAGCGCTCGATTTTGTTAGTTCAGATATATCTTGGGAGTGCAGCAAAGACTGCTGATTATAGAACACAGCATTGCACTGAGACCTGACACCACTGACCAGTTAATTGCGCGAGGACAGTAATTGCGAGAGCAGGCGTGCAGCTCACATTAAAAAACTCAAACAACACTAATTCACTTGGCAGGCACAAATCTGGGGTGACTACAAGGCAAAGGCACCGAAGGCAAAAATACAATACAAACAAATAACACGGAATGGAAAAGACCCGTAAAATATCGCAGTCAGCACTATTACAACTGCAAACCAGTAAGCAAATATTAAGGCGACAAAAAAGTAATAACATATAACTGAATATACAGAAAGGCAAGACAGCGTAATACAATACACATCGAATATCAGCATCAGCAGTAGTTTTTTTCCCAATACATTCATTCATGTATCTTAATAGAAACTACAGTATATACAGATATTTTATTGGTAAATGAAGCATGCAAGATTTTTTTTTAATTCATCTCTTTTTTAACTCTATGCAATTTTACATGGATCCTTTCTTCGCTTTTGCAGCCCCTTGAATCCCGTATTCTCAGAGTCACAGTGGAGAGGCTTTAGTCTCTGTGGGGAATTGTCATCAGCTTGTCATCAGTAGCAGCGAACCTTGAACCGACTACAAGATGATGAGCCTTCCGCTCCCACCACAGAGCCTGTTTTTCTCTGAATGAAAATGAGATCTCGCAAAACACACAGACCTGCATGTATAATGTATTCTGAAACATGGTACAGCTAGTTCAGCGACTCTTCCCCCTGAGCCACAAGTTAGTTCCCTTTGTTTTTTTTCCTTGATCTCAAGCCGCAATCAAAAATAAACTGCTTTTGTTTTCCTTTTTAACCCAACTTCTGAATTCCGCTTTTAGTATGCAACGAGTCCCCATCATCTGTAAAGTTGCCGAACCCTAACAGCAATTCTGGGGTGTTTTGAAAAGTCTCCATCCATGTAGCAGAGTAATGATGCCGCTGTTTGACATCCCCGAAGCAGCGAGTGTACTGTACGCTTTCCTGGGCATGTTGACATTTTGTCACCGGTTGCTGCAGGACTCTCCTTTCTATGGATAAACTATGGATGAGTTGTTTATTATTTTCCCTCTCGGTGGTTTGGAGGAAACCTCAAATCCTTTGGCTGTGTCTTCTGGGCTGCGAGTGCCCACCATTACACCAGTGTCGCTGTTACTGGGGTCACTGGGGCATATGACTTTTTATTGAAACACGCAGCCCACGGTGCATGCTCCTGTCCTTGCAAGTATCCCCATCCAATGCACAATGGATTCTGCTGCTCACGTGGTGGGTGGCACAGCAGGTTTGGTGAGGGCCTGCTCTCTGGTGAGTCTGGGGTTCAAGTCCTGCTTGGGGTACCCTGTCTGGGGTGTGTCCCTTCCAGCCCTGCGCCGTATGTTGCCAGGACAGGCTCCGGCTCACCGAGACCCTGCTCGAGACAAGCGGTTTAAGACAGTGTATGTGTGCTGAGTGGTATGGTGGGTAAAAGCTACTGGTTTAAGTCTAAGCTATGACTGAGGGAGCCATTAACCAGGTATACATGAGACTGTCTCATTATAGATAAGAGTAAAACAGAATAATTACAGGTGCTATAGGAGTACAGAGAGGGGCACAGTGGTGCAGCAGGTAGAATTGGGGCCTGACAGCTGAGAGATATCTACATGTTCTCCCTATGTTTCTCTGGTTTCCACTCACAGTATAAAGAAATGTGTTTCAGGTGAGCTGGTGACTCTAAATTCTCTTAATGTGTATCTGTGTGTGTGTATACACCAGGCCTTGTACACTATGTGTTTGTGATATGCTCTGGACCATGTATTGGCATCATCTATAAGTGGGATGGATGGATGGATGGATGGATGGATGGAAGGAAACAGGTCTTTTTTTGACTGCTTGGCCTTGGATATTCCTGTCAGTGTCAACCCCGGTATGACCCAGGCTCCGTCAAGTATCCCTGTGCAATGCACCCTCAGTCCATTTTTACCCCCTCACGCAATTTTCAGCCTCTGTTAAGACTGCATATGCTCCTTAACAAGAGCTTTAGGGCAACCCTGGTCTTCTGCTTGAGAACCCTGGACATGCTCTGGTTTAATTTTGGAAAAGCATAGCATATTTACCAGAACTTTGTCCAAGCACAATAACCTTGGTAGAGTTCAGAAAACACACAAACAAGGTATACAATTCCAAAGCATCATTTTACACGAAGTATTTGCGCTATTCCCAGTAAAAAAGTATGCATATGTTCATTCGCTATAGAGCACCTTGCTACAGAAAGACTCCCTGCTTATTTGTTGTGTTACTACTTTTTCCACCCCTCAGGTGAAGCAAAAATTTTCTCTTTCAAGATAGAAACTTTTCAAGTCTTGGGGGTTTGAGATTTTTTTTCTCTTTTTTCTTTCCAAATGAGACTGAGGCACTCGCTCAAAGCTAAAGTGCATTTCAAATTAGTAAAGCTGGATATAGTGGTTGTTTTTCCATTGTGGTACAGTGGGCTGGCCAATTCCTCAAAGAGAGGGAGAAATTGCTTTTTTTTTTGCTTTTACTATATGAGCTGGACCTTTGGTCCTCAACGATTACCCAGCAATCCACTTTTATTGAAGTTAATGCTTCAAGGTAAAAACACAGGATATGAGTAAGGAGTCCAAGACCCGTATACTAAAGTGCCAATCAATTTTCATCATAACCGAATCACAGTGTGATGCTTACTATTTTGAGGTGCAGAAGCGTACTGGTTATGCAATAGAAATCAATTGATATTTAGGACACAAGGTGACTGGATATAAATTCACCTCAGGTTAAAATTCTTGCTTTTCGATTTATTAGCTGCGCACAACAAATTAATTTCAGTTATTCAGGCCTTGAATAATCATGCATTACTTGGCGCGGTAATTTGTCGCTAATTTATGCAAGCACAGCAGAGGGTTGCCCAAACACAACAATTAATTATAAGATTACAAGTTACTTTCAGATTTGATGTTTTGTAAAGGAATTCTGCAGTATCCTGGAGAACTAAAACTGAAAAATATAAACAAATAATCTTGATTGTTATTGCAGTATTAATCACATAATCTTATATTTAAAAACTAAGAAAGATGATGATTGTGCAGATGTCAGCATCTCCTTTCCATTTGGTTTCTCTGGAGGCGTGCTAATCATTTAATCTCATATGGAAATTGTTCACGAAAAATATACACTTTCTGCAAAATGCAGCTCTCATGACTGGGTTTTGTGCCAATGGGGAACAATAAGATGCTAGTTCGCAATTTCCCCTCACTCCTCAACAAAAGGGAAAAAAAAGATTATAGCTTCCAGGGTGAAAAATGATCATATCACCTCGTCTAAAAAAGAGGAAAGAAAGGAGTTTTGCTGTTTAATATCTCTGTCACTTTTGCAATATACAACCATCAATAGGTGTTCTGATATTCATGGTACCTATCAGTACAACTTCTGTAGTAAATATGTTTCATTTGTTGCAATTTCAATATTTCTCATTGGCAGTCAGCACAAAGATAATGAAAAACAAGCAGACATCCAGTTTTACAATAGGGCATTATTGAACTGCAGTTAGTAGCACAAGGTATATTATTAACATAATATTGACATTTTTTTCTATCTTTAGTACCAAAAACAAATGCATTGAATTATGCCATATATATATATATATATATATATACATACTGTATATTACAATGCAATGCAAAAGGAAAATAATCTATAGTAATATTTTAAAATGTTACATGGTTTTTATAGTGAATAATTTAAACTAAATATTACTCATAGCAAAATATTAATGCTAGCCTCTTATCTTTAAGCAGACATTCTGCTTCAAGTGTTTCTCATTCAAGCAGATGTCATGACAAATATCAGCTGTGTGTATGCTTTCATGTTTTCCAGTGTTCTTGTGAAGGTCTGACGATGACATAAGTGCATTTTTAAGGGTTCAGAATTGAAAGTTAATGTAATATACTCAATATCACTGAATGTGTATCTGTTGATAAGTGAATGGTGAGAGCAAAAATGAATTTTTTTAATACTCTATGTACTGTATATATGGTAAGTATACAGTCTATTGTGTATAATTTAAACAGATCTGAATGTCTTAGTTAATCATGCTTTCAAGACACAACCTCACCACGGCATGTTTCACGTAAAACAGCAGTGTCGAGTGCCAAAGAATAGTGTTTGGGTAATTGCAGGAATATTATATTATTTCATTTAACAAACATTTAAAAAAAACTAGCTGTATATGAAACGCAATAGGGATGAATAGTAACTTACTATTAAGTAAGTAACGACAAGGACAGAAAGGAGACAAGAAACCACAACAGGAAAATGAGGCTGCAAGAAACCCCCAGAAAAAAAAGAACATTTCGGCGTCTTAAGCCACATTCATTGCTACAAAACCCAGCAGCACTCGACTTGCTCATTGTTGCTGTCAGAATTCGTTCCGTAAGACGCCATTGTTCGCGCTGTTTTCGGCGCGTGCCAGGCAGGCGCCTCTCCGCGTGTGCGCGCCTCTCCTCGCGCGCCCTCTCCCGCCGAACGCATCCCACGTGTCCTGGGCCGTCCAATCATAGCAGAGCCGACGCGCGGCGAGCGGAACGTTCGGAAGCCCGCAGCGGGGCCGCGCGCCCGTCTCCCGCCGCACCTCGGCGTGAATCCAAATATTGGTTTTCGCATTAGGTTCTAATAAGCGGCGGCAGCGTCGGCGTGGCGCCCCGGCCCTGTGCTTCATGTGTCCAATTACTGACAGTTCCCGCATTCGCGTTCACCTCCTCTTTCCCTTAATTAGTTTTTTTTTTTTTTTCGTATTATTATTATCTGGGACTTTAAGTGTCATACGTGGGGACTGCAAATCTCAGTACCTCCGGAGGGACAAGTGGGTTTTTTATCCCGGAAACCTAGAGCCTCTGTGCTACCAGCGCTCCACATCCACTTTAGATTGCAGTTACTTGTTGAAATTTATACAAAAAGGTTTCAGTCTGCTAGTTCGAAAGGCATGCTCAATTGTTGCCTTTTTAAGATGAAGCCGGCCGGTGGGTAGCGTAGTGGTTAGAGCCTTTCTCATTGATCCAAATTCCACTCCTTGTGTAGCACCCTTGATCAAGGTCCTTACCCTGAATTGATATGTTAAAATGGCCCTGCTGTATAAATGGGTGAATGATTGTAAATGGCTTGGTAAACCTCGCAAGTTGCTCCGGAGACAGACATCAGCTTGCAATATTTTTCGTGCGGCTTTTTTGCTTGGGCCGGTTAACTCTTTTGGGCTAAAATGTTTGTGGGCAATGGCCTCCGGCAGCGAGGCAGTCAAGGGTCATCCCCAAACGCATCCGTCGTGAAGAGTGTGATTGTAACTGTAGCCTGAACGGTGTGTGAGAGCACATGAATGCAAGGATAAAGCTGAAAGACAGGAGGGCTCAGAGCCGTACGTTCAGTATGTACTCTACGGCTTTATGTTCTTGAACACCATAAGCTAAATATAAGTCGGTCGATAAAAACCCGATGAGAAACACTGGGTTCCGAGAGAAAGGAAGTGTATTGTGTAACAGCAGGATATACAAACATTGCACACCGAAACAAGGTATTCTGTGTGACTTTTTGACAGAAGGGAGTCATATATATATATAGATAATATACTGTATATATAGAAAAGTTTGAGTGTCCCAAGTCAAAGACTCCATCTGAAAAAAATGTCGGAACAGCTGTTAAATTACTTCGATAGGATTTAAATGTTTAAGGTCATGATTCACTTTCAATAACCTGAGCAATAAATCACAATGAACAAGTTACACGCATGCTATTTTTATGCCAAGCGAAAGAGAGTTTATTTTGGCCTTTAATTTGACCTCCTGGTCACTTTAATAAATTCAACAAGAAAAGAGTTATAATTCTCTTCAGTGTGTTTTCCTATAACCCCAGAAATAAACAGCTCATTCCTATCAGTTCAGCGTTTTTAAGGCTTGCTGCGACCATTGTGTTCCTAATTGAGCAGAATCCATCTTATGGTGAGCACTAATGATGCATTTATACACATAATCAATATTCAGACAGAGTTAAGTACTATGCTGCCGCTGAAGCCAAGTCGACTAGTTACACAGTGAGAATGTAAGTCTGTGGGTGTTCTTCATACTGACAAATAGTTATATGAAAAGCTATTACATTTTTAATGTTATGCAGATGTGCTGTCTTTGAAATATATAATACATGTAATAATATGTCATTCACATTATGGTTGATGAAATGTGAAATCTGATTTAGTATATAAATATAAATATAAATATATAAATGAACACTCAGCATCCCAGTGCAATTGCAAATGGTTTTGCTGATCGGTTGAACATTTCTAAAAGCATGGTTTTCACAAAGCTCCTCACCTTGAGCTTATTATATCTTATTTTTATCTATTGTATTTCATCATGCTTTCTCCTGAAGTGATGAAAGATGAAATGATGTGGCCACGTGTGGAAGTAAAGAGGTAGCCAAGAACATGACCGTAAAATAATGACATCTAGATAGCCTCGTTGGCCGGGCATAGTGTTCCGACGAGCTCGTACTGCGGTCTGAAGCTATATAATCCTTTCCCTTTTATTGCTGATTTATGAATGCACATGGTGTGCTGAGATGGAAATCTTTTGGGGGTAGTGGCAGATGGCGTGGCTTTTAAATGGAGAAAACATCAATATGAAGAGCAGAGAGACTTTGCAGATCCCTGCAAAAGACAGCATCCAAAAAAACATGCAAGCATTGTTTGGATAACTCTGAGCACAAGGCGTTCAACTTTAAGAATATTATATGATTACAAAGATTAATTGGTGTTGAGAGAGAGAGTCCCTTGTAGGAATGTTAATAAACTGCATTCAATGATAAATTTTAGCAGAGAAGCCAAAATAAAGGGGTTTCAGATGAGGATCCACGGACATAATTTAGCTTGCTAGTCACATGAAAATTACTAATTACTCCCCACTGCGGTTATCTGCTATTTCCTCATTTTAAATGCATTTTTATGCCGTGACATGTTGACACATAATTCTTTGCTGAATATAGATAAGCACCGGTGCCTCCCAACTTATGGACAGTAGTTTCAAGATGGGTTTAATCCGAATTCAGTCTCTGTGGCAATGGTATGTTCCCTATGTGCTCATATAGGTGTCCTTTGGGTGCTCTGGTTTCCTCTCCCAGATGAAAGACAAGTATTTCACCTCAATGAGTGATTCCATCATGTACTGTGTGACTGAATAAGTGTGTGGGTGATGTGTATCCTGCCTTATGCCGTGTGCCTCTGGGACATAATCCAGACGGCCGTGATCCTGCATTTGAGAATCAATTGTTGATCATGAACATTTACATTTATATTTACATTTATTCATTTAGCGACGCTTTTGTCCAAAGCGACGTACATCTCAGCAAAAGTACAATTTATGCAACAGATTAATAAACTGGCTATCTTCAAAGACATTATTACTGCCATACAAGCAATGAGTAATTAAGGCACTTAACTATGAAAGTTAAGTAAAGTACCTGCTTCTGTTACCTTTGTGTATATTGTTAACATCATGTATTTGCTTATGTTTCCCTGGATTTCTGAATAGGCCACACTGTTACCTCGTACTCGGTGATGTGGGAGCTTTTTCGGTCATGTAAGTTATTCAGAATTATGTGGCCTTGTCCTTCTTAAACATACATACACAACACAGCAAACACAATTTTGAGAATAATGAAATACTGCAGATTATTCACATTTTGGGGCAGCAGATAGTGCTGCAATTAGGGGTAATTACCTTGCAATCTGAAGGTCAGTAGTTTGAATCCCACTTTTGCAGTAGAACCCTCAATCAGGATACTTAATCGGGTAGTTAGCCTCAGGTTCTCCAGTAAGAGTACTGTATAAAGGGGTCAATCATTGTCAAAACCACTTACTTTGCACTGTAAGGTCTTACTGCAACAAAGGTCATCAATAATGTCTTCCTTAATTATTATTACCTGAAACCTGCAGAGTAAATTTTCTTTGAGAACTAAACTGTATGATTAAATCCAAATGAAGAATTTATTTCCAGCTATTACTGTTGCATTGTTTAATTATCTGATGGATAATTATATAGAGTGGCAATATAATAAATATAAATGAGAGGGTGGGAGGTGACTTTTTTCTCATTATAATCTTTAACATGATAATCAGTGAGTCAGCACAAGAACTGTTTCAATTGTCTTTTGTAATATGCTGAAATGTGATAGCCTGGCATGCCTTTTTAATTCGATTTGTTCGAGTGAAAACGGTAAACATCATTACATTAATTAGGGTATTCATTACATTGATTAGGATAGTTTGGGAGTTTTGTTTATATTAAGACAATTAGTTTTTTTTTTTTTTTTTTCCTCGCTCTCTTAATTTTTGTTGCTGTAATTATTGAAAACAAGATTTTGAATGGATTAAATTAACAGGTCGTTAGCATCTGAACTACTTTAACACCTGATTAAACACCTGAGGTAATAAGAGGCCTGGGTTTTTCAAGCAAATCTGAATTGAGGTCTTCCCTCTGCTTGCTGCTCTTAGAGAAACAGCAGCAGCAATACAAGAAATCCAGCTGAGACAGTTTGCTTTAAATTTCATAAATGTAAACATTACTATAGGTGCTTAAAGCATAAAACGTGTGTATCACATTTGTTCCATTCCCAGTTTTCTTACCCATAGCTTTCTTTGGAGCAGCAGTAGTGAAGGAATATATTTTTAGCTTGCATCTCAATAGCTTAACATACTGGAACAGCACCTCAGGTGAAATATTCACAAAGCCACTTTATGCGGGGCAATTTCCTGTTAATTAAACAGCGAGAAGTGTCATAGCCATGATCACAGTGACTGCTGGCAGTAAATTGCACTAAGCACTTGCGTACAAAGCTGTTGAATTAGCATGCGATATGAAAATAGTTCCCGCATCACCTCATAAAGGCTGCAGAAGGGGGTATGGAGAGCTAACAGCCCTTTTCGTCCAGACGCACATTGCTCGAAAAATCGCATGGCTGTTGTGTCACCTAGGTTTTGCTAGTTTAAATACACTCAATAAATATTTTCTGGTCGATATTATAATGTAATATCTACAGTAGATTCAGTTTCAATGAAACATAATTTACTGAATCACACTGATTTGAAACCACGCCCACAAGGGTCAATAACTCAGTTTGACAAAATAAAAGTCTTCCTTTTAGCCACTATATTAAAAGTTTTCACGAGCAAGTGACCTTAACAGGTTGTCGACCTTCAGCGTTCAGCCTGAGGTTCTAAAGGCGACGTAGGCACAGAAAGCTTTGGAATTATGTCTGAATGCTAAAAATACATCAGTGTACTTGTGATATCGGGGAATCCCTCACTTAAATAAAGCCTGCAGTGACTGTGCATCTTAGAAGAGTCTGGCTGAGTGGCAGCTGGACCGCGCTGCCTAGGGCTCCGTCAGCATGTCACAATGCATTGACTTCTGCTCTTTCAGCGGGAGCTGCGGGGTCCCTAACAACTTGCCATCTAGGGCCCCAAAATTAGTTTGGGCCTGTTACAACATCTAGCGCATCATTATGGTAACATGAGCTGCTTGGTTGTTCTATAGAAACTCATATATTATTTACTTTTAATCCTGTAAGCAAATTTACATAATTTTCCACTTACATTTATTCATTTAGCTGATACTTTTTTCCAAAGCAACTTAATGTTAAGCTACTCAAAATTATTTATCCCTTTATATCTGGATAATTTTTTACTGAAGCTTTTTTAAGGATAAGTCCCTTGTTTAAGGGTACTACAACTGGAGGTGGGTTTCAAACCTGCAACCTTGGGGTCCAAAGCAGCAACTCTAACAAGCATACTACCAGCTAACCCCAGTTCCATTCCAAGTACTCCATTTTTTGTGCTTTTGCAAATGTTTGTGTATTTATAAGCATAGATCAATGTGGGAAGGGCGGTGCAGTGACATAGTGGTTGGTGCTGGTGCCTCATGGCTCCTAGGATGTGGGTTTGAATCCAGATTTGATTCTGTTGTAGACTGTGTGAGTTTCACTTGTTCTCTCAGTGTCTATGTCGGTTTCCTCCCCTAGTCTCAGTTCATGCGATCCAGTTGAACTGGGGCCTCTAAACTGCCCATAGTGAGTGAACGTGTGTGAGGCTGTCCTGTGATGGACTGGGGTACCCTGCTTCATCCCATGTGTTTCTGGGACCACTGTAGCCCTGAATTAGACAAGTGGGTACTGACAATGAATGAATTATAGCGGAATCATGGAATCTTAAATGACAGGAAGATGATAAGCAAATCAGCGGTAAGGCCCAAGTTTAAAAAGACGCATGGCAGCATTTCTCTCCTTAGATGGTTTAGTGTTTGTGAAATCTTTTTTTTTTTGCCATTTTCCCAGTCATTGGTAGAGGTTGAAAGTAACAGAAAGGATTCTGCACTCAGATGCAAATTCCCACTGTCTGGCTCTGTGGGTTGCAAAGTGTCGTGCTTTCTGCCTGGCCGGGACTTTGGGACCATTCCAGATGCTGTGGTGTCATGTCCCTGAAATGCTCAAGCTTGTCACATGTTTGCAAGATGTATGAAGCGCCTCTTGTGGGGTCTGCTTAATCTAGCTCCCATTTTTCTCATAGAATGTTGAAAGGACTCCTGACTTGTCTGGCATGGAATAATTCAGAAGAAGCTTACAAAAAAAAAAAAACTCAGTTGTGAAACTTTGGAAATATATAGCCTATTGCACCGTGTTCATCTTTCAGTCAGTAAATTTGAATACCTCCTTTTCTTATTTTCTTTCCCATCTTCTCCTCACATGAAACTCATATGCTCATCATCATCTGTACATTAAATAACACATGTGACCTGAATCTATAGAGACATTGTGGCAAATGCTAATTCAAAAGCAAAGCACATCATGTATTTTGTTCCAGAAGGTCCTCAATATCCGCTGTGATCTCTTCAAGAAGAATATTAAAAATAAGCATTGTAAAAAAGAAAAAACTAAGTTCTGTTTTTGCCAGCATTTGTCCCACAGTATTTAGTTCAAAAGCTGTCCAAATATAGTCTTGGCTCCCATGCCAAAACAATTTTACTATAGTAACAAAAAATGACTCCTTTTAATTTTTACCCAACATGAATCTGAACAGTTTTCTTGGCAAGTGCTATCATATGTCAACTAATGTTATAATGTTTATTTAGTTTTACAAAAGTTGCCCTGGACAGCTTTGCTCTATGCACATCTGTAACATTCTTTTTTTTCATGGATCCATTCAGAGATCAAAACTGCAGCCTTGTGAACAAGTTAAAAAACAGTTAAAGGCTTCCTGTGTTTTGGTAGCATGCACAGATTTGTGGGCATCGCTGGCCATATGGTTCGTGCTTTAAGATCTACCTCCTTCTGCTTTTATAGTTCCCCATAGTCAACTGGCGCTGGCTTGATGCCTCCCAGCGCGCAGCCCGGAACCAGAGCGCAAGCCGCGCCGCCTCCACTATACTGCCAGTGGTGCAGACTTCTGGGCCGAGAGTCCACAGACACTGCTTCAGAACAACAGCCTCGCCAATCTGTTCCTTTCAAACACCTGGCTGGTCGCAATCACTGCTCGTAAAACCCTTCCAGGCGATGTTAAGTATCGCTCCTGGTCCCGTCCTTAGCCCCCATATGTTGCCTGGGAGTGTTGTCTGTAGGTCACATCTTTGACAGTAAACTTCATCACTACAAGATATTTCACCAGATGATACAAATATGTATGATAATAATGAATGAAAAATAATGAAAATGAATGAATGTAGGTTTTTACTTCATTATCCCACTGTGTATATTAATCCCACGGTATCCCTTTTGATTATTTGTATTTATTGTACTTTTGAAATTCCTGTTTGAATGGATACTGAAGTGTGGCAACCTTCTTGGAACAGAATCAACAAGAGGATAGAGTTTCCCAATGAACTTACACTTGGCTTGTGGTGGTAAAGTTTAAGGTGTGTGTTTAGAATGGGAAGGGAAGCTCTGCGGTCTTAATGAGCGAAAGGACATATGCTGAAATGCCTTGAAGCTCCCTCATCAAGCTGCAGCTGTAATGGCTTTAAAGTTTTACATTCCCTGAAATAGGATCTCATCACTGGGAGTCAGATGCCTCGTAAAGTGTTTCAGTATCAGCACCACGTCCAGTCCAGAAATGTCAAATTCTGTGAAAATTAAATTACAGATCATTACTATGTAGGGGAAAAGGGGGTGCAGTGGCGCAGTGGGTTGGACCACAGTCCTGCTCTCCCGTGGGTCTGGGGTTCGAGTCCCGCTTGGGGTGCCTTGCGGCGGACTGGCGTCCCGTCCTGGGTGTGTCCCCTCCCCCTCCGGCCTTACGCCCTGTGTTACCGGGTAGGCTCCGGTTCCCCGTGACCCCGTATGGGACAAGCGGTTCTGAAAATGTGTGTGTGTGTACTATGTAGGGCTGTATAACTACACCTTTACCTTGCTCCTGATAGTATGGCTTGGATAAAGCTTTCACTCTTTGAGGGGGTGCTCTTTTTTTGAAGTCTGCGTGTGTCTTATCAACAAAGGAACCCAAGCTCTTCATTCTGATTCAAGAACTAGTTCATTGTCAGTGATACTTCAGACTTTGTTTCCAGTCTTCGGTCATAAGGATGACATGATGATATTGAGATGCACATTTGTAGATCCTGAACAAATGAAGATTCCATCCCATTTTCAACAACCGCTCGTCCCAAGGGGGCGTCGCGGCAAGCCGGAGGCTCGCCTGACAACACAGGACGCAAGGGGGAGGGGACACACCCAAGACAGGACACCAGTCCGTTGCAAAGTACCCCAAGCAGGGCTCAAACCCCAGACAAGCCACACAGCAGGCACCGGCTGAACCTGCCACACAACTACAAATAACAATAATGATTAAACCAATAATAAACATAGTTGTGATTTCAAAATGAAAAAAGTTGAAACTGGAAAGTCTCATCAAAGCTTCCAGAGCACGATGTCATTCAAATAATGACGGAATTATTGAACGGTACCCAATATAACTGTGTTTATCGAAACAGTTACCTCTTCACTTTCAAATGCCTGTTGTGGATTGTTTATGCTGTTTCTAGAATGTGCATTTTAAATAAGTTGACATTTCACAGAGTATAAAATTAAAGGCCTAATTCAGAGTGCGCACCTTTCGATCGGTGAAATGACAAGATTAATACGTCCTCTCTACATAAAAAGAGCCAATAAAGGGCTCAATAAATGGCTGTCATTACCTATTGTACTGCACTTTGCTGAGGTTTTTGGCTTTGCCTTTACAGCTCCCCTTACACAGATAAGTGAACGCTACCAGGCGGAATATGAATGCTCACCGATTTGGAGTCAGAACGTGTGCGCTCCATATTGCTGGAGGTTTCAGAGCTGTTCTATAGCACATGGGAACATGACATGAGAACATTAGCAGATCCATATAAATGTGGTCCCCAGCCGTTCCCCCCCCCCCCCCCCAACTCCTCCAGGGAGAAAGCCTGAGGCTACGGTAGAAGGGAACGAAAAAAAAATTCACTTGGAGGAGCAACCCGTGGGGGGAATTTGACTCGGCAGAAGAGCCTGTTCCTCCAGGGGGAATGGTCCAGCACAGGAAGTCCAGGTGCAGTGCGGTAAGACGCTGAGCAGGAGGCCCATGAGGCCCGCAAGTGGCGGAACGCAAAATGAAAGGCATTAGAAACAAAGCACATGTTGCCGTTTCCGTTACGTCATCGCAAGTTCCAGCAGGGTGCGCACCTTGTGTTTACCATTATCCTGTTCCAGCTCTGTAAATTACTGGAGGGCCATCCAGCCGAACGCTTCGCTGTCCACCACCTCGTAAGATCGCAGAGGTTTTCCGTCGGAGAGCTACGCGAGCGGCTGCTTTGCCTTGCTCTGCCATGAAGAGATTATGCAGGGTATCAGCTCCTGCGCTGTCTTCTGTCCTTAGCAACTGAAAGAAGGGATGCAGAACTCAAACCCTAAGCAGAATTACATCGATTTATTAAAAGAAGGGAGGTGTTGTATTATGTTATGTTGTATTATGCGTGCTGGCACAAGCTTGTCTCAACACATTGAAGATTGGGAGCATGAGTTTGAAATTAGTCTTTAAAGAAGCAAGTACTCATCCTTGTCAAGACTGCTATCACTGATTTTGTTTCATACCCCCAAAAAGTATATTTCTTTTTTTTGAACCGGTGTATGAAGAGCAATGGGATATAAATGCACTTTGTATTTGTCATTAATGAATAGCAAATCTTTGTTGTTTATAAAAAACGTGTAGGTGTATATTCTGTGTAAATTATTCACAGAACCTACTGTACTTCAGTACACATTTATGTGATACTCCTAGGAATATCACAGCTGTTATTGGAATGTAAAGCTGTTCCGGGCACTTTGGCACATTTATTCACGGAATGCGATAGGATACAAGCTTACTGGAAGGGGCACTCACAGCCATTCGAAAAACCTTTAGGAAAAAATTTAATTTTTTTCCATCTATTTTCTTGTTAAACCACAACTTAATTTTTCAATGATGAAGTTATGGAACATTTGACGATTTCTGTTACGGCATATATTGTACTTGGCAAGTAAATGTATCTTAATGCTGAAGCTGAAGTTCCCTCTGTAAATATGTAGATGACCAAAGTGTTTAATATTCTTCCCCTTGAAAAATTTACATCTAATTTGCATGACAATTCAAAGAAATTATGGAATATCTGGACAACTTTCTGGAATTTATTAGGTGGTGCTGTTTGATCACAGCCGTGAAATATACCTTTTGACCTTCTACGTAGCTCCACTTGCATTTTTTCAGCATACTTCTTTTGTGAGAAAATGTGTAGGTGTGTTAGTATAAGTAATAGTTAGACAAATTGAAATTACTTGTAACAGAAGGGCTAAAAGAATTGAATTGAATTGAATTGAATTGAATTGAATTGAATTGAATAGGCTTTATGACCAAACATGGGTGCAGCTGGTAGCATATGGGCTAGTGCTACTGCCTCTGAATCCAAAGGTCACAGGTTTGATCTCCAGTTGTGGTACCCTTGAGCAAGGTACTTACCCTAAATTGCTCCAGTAAAATTATCCACCTGTATAAATAGGTGAGTAATTGTTAGCTTGTAGTAACTATAACATTATAAGCTGCTTTGGAGAAAAGCATGATTTAAGTCACAGGAAGGCCTATTATTAACTGTGTGTGGATACATATTAAACATAAAATGTTAAATTTTTGGATAACTACAAGCAAATAAATGCACGTGTAATACCAATGTCAGGATAGCAATATATCTGTATAATGAGAAGACATGTCCAAAAATGTGCCTTGCAAAGCACCATTCGGGGTTGTAATGATACCGTAGGTTATTTCAGTTCCCTCCTTAAAATGTTGTTTGCTGTTTGTCATGACTATGAAAAATACTTATATTTGGAAATAGTAATCATCCAGGACAGCAATACTGAACATCTAATTTTAAGAAAGGCTACACACTACACTTTGGTATTAATTAATAGGAGTCTGGGACCATTAGGTATGGTTGTATTTTAATTAATTTCCTATATCCCTATGACCAGCTTTATCATTTTCCTGACCTCTGGATTCTTTAGTAAATAAATTTCTTTCAAGCTAGAGCTTGAACTGTCTGCTTTAAGTTTAGCTGTGTACTGTGAGCTCAGTGAAATCTGCGGATTGCAACCACCACGGATTAATTAAAACATATTATCAGAATGATAAATTCCAGCATGCTTTAAATATACTAACTATATTCAACGCTATTATTCCTGAAGAGAACCTTGCATGCAGAATAATGAATAATTCAGCATAGGAGTAATGTAACGTAACAAATACATGGCTCTTCAAACTAAAAAGCCTGGCACTTCCTCCTCTCATGGTACGTTTTTCATTTCAAAAGAATTTGCCTCTGAAGTCTAAACATCTCAGAGAGTTTAAGGGAAAGGAAGACCTACCGAGGAGCTAATGCAATGAATGACTTGACTTTTTTATTTGTTAGTTTTCTGTGTTTATCTGTAAACCAAATTAAACTTTTTCACTGAGCTAAACCAGTAGGTGTTCTTTAATTCTATATGAGTATTGCTACAAACAGTAACGAATTCACATCAGAATAGAAACACACTGTCTCATTTTTCAATAATTTTTTTTTAATTTGAACTTATATTAAACTGAAAGAGGTATTTTGCGACCTACAGACCAGTGTACAATCACAAGGTGCTAAATAAGTGTAAGATCGTCATCATTATCCCTACGGTAACTTTTTGTGAATACAGAGACTTCCTCATTTATCATTACTCTGACCTATGTTTTTAACTGGCATGTATGTATTCTATGAAGCACCCATAAAATCTGGCATTGATTATACATCATGGTGCAGTTTACCCCTTGAACTCTAGGCCATTTTTAATGTTTTCTGTTATATATAGAATTACAGTTAAGAGTTTCTGTATTTCTACCTATCAGTATTCATCAGACTTGAGATGAGGTATGTTCTGAAGGTGATAAAAACATAGATTATCTCTTATGAGTCAAAAATTGCCCATACACTGTCAACGGAGAGCAAAAGCTAATTTGCAAGTTGTGTTTAGTAACACAACTCTTAAAAAAGGTTGACAAGGCTGAAATAATACAGATTTTAGGAGTAAATTCTTTATTTATGCACTCTACTACTATGTAATATACCGCAAAACACTGTTCATAATATATTTAGTACATTTCACAAATGTTTCATGTGGTGTTTTCCAAACACCAACTGGCACTATTGCAGCTCAGTTGCCACCAATGCCAGGGCTCTGAGACACGTTCTTCTATGTTAATGAAGCCTTTATGTTCTGGTTAGTATGTTACCTAACACTGGCTCTATAGCTGTAACAAAACTGCTACGCATTACATGTTATCAAGGGACGCGAGAAAGTGAATTTCTGAGATTTTTTTATGGAAATCTTTGAAACCTAGTGATAAATTGCAGAAACTGAATTAAAACATGTAATTTTTTTTACTTGTCCTATCTTTCCTTCAAATTCTTCCCAGTACAGGTTTTCCTCAAAAACAGCCGGAATAAGTTTTAAATAAAATATCATCTATGCATTCTTCGTCATTCATATAAATCCCTACAATATATCTTCTAACATAAAAAAACAATTGCCCTGTCTCTATCAACATGCTGAATCATTGCATGCTACAGTCCTACTGAGTCATAAATCATGTTGGAAATGTTTTTGCATGAAAAAAGAGCAATAGGTAGGGCAGAGTGCTCCATTCTCACCTCATTTATAGTCCACATTGAAATCCACTAAGGTTTTTACTGTACACTTTAGAAAGGAAGCTCTAACAGACAGAAAGGCCATCAACGAACATTAAAACTGTTGATTAATGTATGCACTAGTAGTTTTTATTATCAAACCAATGTGTGTGTTTTTTTTTTAATTTGTACACGAAACAAAGAATGCACAAAACTCTTTTTTTTTTTAACTGATGCAAATGAGATGATGGTGACAATGACAAATATAAGCAGTTTAGAGCAGATTGGTGACTGAAAATGTCCTGCAGGTTTCTTCATATTCTAGAAGGTCACACAAGACAATGTGTCATACAACAGGGACAATCTCTCCCCATCTTTGATACTTAGGGCCACATTCAACCACATTGTTCACCCCATGTGGTGGTTCAAAAACATACATTTAGATACAACAGAACATCAACATTTTTTCCTCATGGTATCATATTTAATATGCCAGTTATCTTGTTATGTGTTATTTTTAATCTGTTCTTAAGTAAAAATCATAAAGATTTGTCTCTCAAGGCAAATTTGGTTCTGCTTCCTGTGGTATGGTTACATCAGCGGAGGGAAGGAAGGTTGAGGGGTGTAATGAATATTAACGAATGAATATATTAAGCGCTCTGAGCTTCCCACATCTGGGACCAGACGATCTGCCACTTGTCCCAACGGACAATTTTTTTCCTTCTTTGCAAAGGCCAGAAAATAAATTGTATAAATGACTGTATGTATGTGAATTTCTCACCTATCAGCATGTTAAAGTGTGTTTAAGGGTTTAAAGTGAGAGCAACTTACTGTTGAAGTGAAGTTCTCACACTTGCGGTTTCTGTCTTGGGCATTCGTGCAGGTATGCTATCAAGAGTATCCCCTACTAATATCGTTCATAAAAAATCCATTAGTTGATCTGTAAATAGTTCTTGTATGTTCACCTAAAATATTGATTGCATTTCAGTGTTTTCATTCCTCCACACTCAGAAGTCTGATTTATGTCAACACAGATAACATGGTGCCATGAATACAGATTTTTATAATGCAGGTATAAAGAAACCCGTGGTCCCGTTAAAATGCTGTGAAATACATAAAGTTTATGAAATTACCTTAAGTATGACAGAAAGTAATTTCATTATTATTATTATTATTATTATTATTATTATTATTATTATTATTATTATTATTAAATCTTGTTTGCCTTGTACATAATTCAGAGTGGTGTGTCCTTCTTGGATATATGCAACACCTCCACAGCTCTGGTGCAATGACTCCTGCTGCTCCGGGGGGAGGCTGCAGATACACACTGTTACGTTTGAAGACATCTGGCTAATATACCGTAAAATCCTTGTCCATATCTAAGATTGCGTTACTATTCTGCGATCGTTGCAGTCGGTGCGCTGCTTCACGGTGCCCTCCGTAAAGCTGACTCAAAACCACAAGCTGCTCATCTGCATTATGGGTCTGTTGTATATGGGTCTCCTAATTGTCTTTGAAGCATTGATTCAACATATTGCTGTACACATGTGCAACTTGGTATGGGGCTAATTACTCTGCCTCACGTAAGCATGCACCACCTGGGTTACACTCGATTTAATAATCCGGTGGGCGACAAGGGGCTGTTTCTTCGCAACTGCGGTTGAAAGTGAGACTGCCCCTTATTTGAGTACGTTCCTTCTGATAGCACCAGCTACTGTCATACCACTTCATAATGAACCGCCACACAGCTGGTAAAGCATAACTCGTCTCGCTCCCTTTTAATACTCTCCGTAAAGGGTCCCCGTTTGGTTGTCGGCAGTTGTAATTCGGATTGTGATGCGCTGCTAAGGAAAAAGTGTCAAGTGCAAATTTTTTATGTGTGGCACTTGATGAGCATGTAAATGACCCCGTGCCAAATATAGACAAAGACTGATTTTATGTACACGTTACTAGGTTGTTTAGTTTTTTTTTTTTTTTTTTTTTTTTTTGCTGAGTTAAGATATTTGAGCAAAACATCATGGGACCTGACATCTTGCTGAGTTGTAGATGAAATCAGGTGTTCCTCACAGAGGGAGCACAATTTACTATGAGCGGATTTTAACGGTCTCAGCAAAAACTTTGTTTCATGAACAAAATACAAACAAGGCTTTTAATAATATTTCAAGATAAATGCCTCACTTTCTTGGGAAATTAAGCTCGGGTTTTGTGCAGCCTTTGCAGAATTTGTAAACTGAATTATGGAGCAATTTGCTGTGTCTTTGATGTGGTAAATATGAAGCCTTGCTGAAAAGTATACAGACTGCAGGGGAAGAATGATCAAGGTTTCTGCGGCTGAAAACAGAGAAATGAGACTTTGCTGTCGGGTGTTCTCGCGCAAAACTGCTTAGTCCAAAGTCCGAAGCATCTTCATCTGCGCCGATTACACCACTGTGGATAAAAAAATGATGACTGTTCAAGAGTGAACTGGGATGCTGACTTGAGTAGCCTCTGAAGAGGACAGGTACATTAAGGCAAGAAAGTTGTGTGGGTGGGGGGGATTTTTAATAACGTAAAATATTAAGAACATGAATCATTAATTACGGTTACATAAAACGAATTATCAGTAACCGGTGAAGCATGTTTTTTTTTTCTTTCTTTTTTTTTTTTCGGTAGCAGCAACTTGGTGATTAGACTTTGTTGTCTGGAAGTGGACAGAAAGTCCAGACTGAAAGTTAATGCTTGAACCTAAATTCTAATTATGACATTAGCTATACTAGTTTATAAAAATAAAATATTTATCAATACACAGTATTTTTTAAACACTTCATATAGATTTTTTTATTCGATGTAGTTTCGCTAGTTTTTTTTTCCTTAATAATTTGCAGATATTTGTTTATCATTTGATTGGTTTATTGAAATTCGCTCTTGCTGAATGCGAGGAAAAATTCTTTTTACTTTTTTGTCAGATTCATAGTGCTTTTGTGCTTTGAGATGAATGTTTTGTTTGCTTGAAGGCCATTTATTACAGAACAATGGATTCATAAATATTTGATGCAATAATCTTTTTTGGAGAATACATAACATTGCACAGCAAATCAATATTAAGAACTTTATATAAATACATACATTTTTGTGTTGTTTTTCTGTCTTCCTTTCCCCACTCGCTGCGCTGTGCTGCAAAATCCTTTGGTATGGGTGACACAGCGTGGCAGTTGTTCACAATTTAATTAGCGGGTGGGGATGGAGGCCGAGACGATGAAGAGTATCAATCATTCTGTCTTCGTAGTGAAGTTATTTGTGGACTGACTGGAATCGGTAATAATGACGGTTCACTTGTTTTCACCACTGAGGCTTTGTGGGCAAATTTAGTTCACAGTGACGCAGGGTTACAGGCGTGGGGAGCTAACTGATATAGTGAGGGGGAAAGGCTGCTGTCAAGTCTCCCGAGTGCATCCTGCACATTGCCTGCTACAGCGTTTGCCTTCCCTCCTTTTTTTTCGTCTTGTCATTTTTTTTTTTTTTTTTTTTTCCTTTTCTTGCCTGGAACATTTCTTTTCTCGCCCCCTCGAGGGTGCTACTGTAAATGCGATCTGCCCCCCCGCAAACCGACACTCCTTTGTGAGATCTGCTCCATTATGAAGATTAACAGTTTCGCGTCGTGCTGCAAAAGTTTCCCTTTGAAGAGGCCAGACCTGCAATCCCACCTTAAACAAATGACTCGCCCGCAGCCGCCGCGGCCCGCATGGCAAGCCTAAATGCGGGAAGGGCCACGTCTCCTCCGCTCTGCACCCGTACAAAGGGACGTGTGCTAAGGGAAAGTAATCGCCCACCCCGCTGGGGCGAGACCACACAGCAGTGCTCCTGAAATTACTCTCACAACGGAAGCATACATTGGCAAAATTGTATAGAAACGAGGAACCAGTGAAGGGGGGCACAAGATATCAATATATATAAATATATATGTACAGAAAAAGCATTTCATATATATGCATATATATATACTTGATAATTTTTTTACAGTGTGATTTTTCACCCAAATCAGCAACAAGATGTTGCATTATTCAATTAAGAAGATGATAATAAGCATGCCAGGTTCAGCTAATGTTATTGCTGTTTGATTCAAAAGAAAAACACAACCCGAGAGTTTCTGGCTCAGATTTCAGTTTGTATTGTGTTGTAACGCAAAGTGATAACGTCAGGGCCTGGATGATCACCATTTGTGGGCTATGTTGGTATGTGTGTTCACAGTACCGCGTACAGTACATTTAGTGGACACTTTCAAGGCTATACTTTGTCCAAAGGGACTGCTCACAATTATTAACATGTTTATACAGCTGGGCAGGTTTTATTTTTTACTATTTCACGATAAGTATGTTCCTGAAGGGTACGACAGCAGGAGGCGGCAGTCGAACCTGAGGCCTTTGAACGCAAGGTGCCAAGCATCACATCTCCCACAGCCCTATCGGTGAAAGAAATAACCTCGATTGTTCTGCATTTAATGCTTTTTGGACCGTGAGGCAGCGAGAAACATGCCGTACAATGGCTTGAGTGCGACTTCTCACCTGCATACGCTGCGGTTAGGTGCACATTCTGTAAACAGCTCCAAGAATGTGGAAGGAAGATTTCAGATATCTCTGGTGTCATCAGCAAGGGTCATCGCCATCGGTCAAAGCCACTGGGGAAGAGACTTATGAGAGTCTGGAGCAGAAGGAGGAGGTTCTGTGGGTTGGATGTGTAGTGATGGCATGCAGGGGGTTCCAAGGAGTGTGTTCCAGGGCTGATGTCACAAACAGCAGGCGTGCACCAGTGACTGAACACCCAGAAGCAGTGTTCAGCAGGGCCTGTGCTCGATAGGGTCGCCACGAGGGACGTGAGACGTGGGGAACTGGACTGTTCTCATTGGAATTATAAACCAACAACTGTAAGACTTGTGCTGTTTTCTCGTTTCATTTGCTTTGTTTTACCTGGAAGGTACTTAGAAAGTTAAATGACATTTAAAGATAGTAACGCTTTTAGTGTAAACTTGAAAACGGCTGGATTGTACATTGCGCACCGATTATTAAAAAGAATAAATTAATATGTATAGCTGATAGTGTAAAACCAGGGGAGGTGTTTCACACTGAAAATTTTCAGGAAAAGAATGAAAAAATGAAATTTAAAATGTAATAAATAAGGAGGACATATATATGTACATAGCAGTGAAATAATGCTGAAGCAGTTCAGAAGAAGCTCAAGTAATGTGTTGCGCTTGTCTTTGAGGCATGGATGACAAATTCTGCATAACAGATTACCATGTCATTATACCGCAAATTGAACATTCCCTCAGAAATATTCTCTTACCAATTTACAGTACAAGAAAAAGAATCCTTTGTACCTCTTCTAAATGATACCGTCACTGTAGTATTTAAATATCCAAGGGGATTTTAAACACATAAAGCTGAGGAATTGCATAAAGCTGCGGAATTTATCCTTTTTTGCATGGATCATCCTTCAAGCCATCTGTGTTAATGCATTTGCCCCCTTAACCTGCAGCTGATAATTATGAAATTAAGCAATTAAGAAAACCTCAAGAATAATTTAAAAAAATACCCCAAATAATTATTTATTTTTGCTCAGCAAAATTGTCCAGATGGTGCCAAAAATAAATAGCTCTCAGTTTAGAGAAAGAAGGAACCAGCAATAAAATCCTCATTAGGAGACACTAATGAAAATATCATTTATAAATCTACATGCATTCAAGATGAGCGATTCTATCAAAGAAAAAGGACTGTTTACAAACTTGAAAAGGATACAAAAAAACATCTCAGCAGAGAACAAAATATAGCAGGGATTTTTAAACAAGAAACAGGCTTTCTGAGTTTACATAACAGCGAGTCTTGTATTAATAATTTTATCAGTTCACTGAAGTATTTATTTATTTTAAAAACAAACTGAGCCTTGCGACTAGCCTGTCATATCAATAGCTGCCACGTCCATATCAGAACAATCAAAAGTGATGCAAGTGCTGGACCACAGAGAACATGCTCCTACCAGGATGTGTTTTGGGCTGCAGTCTCTCATTTGAACCCATCCACATGGAAGCTGCTGTTGTACTACAGATGATTGGCCACAGCACATGAGTGACAGCACTTCGGGACCACTTGGGTTGGCCGAAGCTTTGAAACACAGCAGAGGAGGGACAGGTCCCCCCCCAGGCGGCGAGACAAGGGTAGAGAGGGGGGATCGGCTCTCCAAAATCAGAGCCGAGGAAATCTCTAACAGGATGCCATAAGCACAGCTGTTTAATGGGAAACACACGAACCGCCCTGGAAATCAAAATGAGAGACTAGCCATAAAGTGCATTTCGAGGATAAACCTCATTGCGTGTCTACGCAACAGGATGAGATTTTTTGCAGCATGCGTTCTAAACAAACATGTTTTTTTTTTTTTTTTTGTCTACCCATGAACCAATAACGTTGGTCACAGCAGAAAGGGGGTTTCTTGTTGTTTTTTTCTTCCCCATTTTTGACATTGACGTAAATCGAATCTGAGCGCAATTACCTGCAGTTGTGGGATCCTCCACAATGTGTTGCTCGTATTGTGGACATCCCTGCCGCACTCATTTGGTTCCTGTAACGTGCCGTTTCGTACGGCCTGGTTTGGAAATGTTTGCCATTAGCACTGTGACAGCAAAGTTTCCATCCGCTCACACACAAATGCTCTGTGACATGTCCTCAAACACACCTACAAGTCTACAAATCTGCACATACAGCAGGGTTTTTCCATTTATGATTGCCCCATAATAAACAATAGAGCCTGACAGATTTCCTGTAATTTATGTAAATGATGTATCTCAAAGATGGGTTTGGTTAAAAACCTGTATATTTGCTTTTTTTTTTAAATAGATTTTAAGCGCAGGGCTGACATGATTAGCCCATCTTTATTCCAGCGAGGTTGTGTTGCTGGGATTCATGGATGGAATACATTTAGACGGAATACTCTCTGATGTAAATGACATCTGTCTCCTTTTTCCCTTCAGAAATAACAAAGAAAACCTCAAGGGAAGTCGCCTTCCATGCTGCTGATAATGGCAAGAGACAGCAAGGTAGGCAGAGAGAAGCAGCACATCCCACAACCACTTCTGTGCAAACTATTCAGCGTTTCGTATTTAAAACCGACGCGACTGAAAGCCGTCTTTAACTTCTACGTACAGAAATGCAACTACTGTATAAAATGGTTTAATAGTCAATGATGAGAGGAAATAATTTTATTAGAAAATAACACAATATGCTTGGTCTTCCTTTAAGAATAAATCAAGAATACCGTATTCACACCGTTTCCATCATGCGGTGCGTTGCGTTTGAAGGTAGAATCCTACAGAATCTTATTATATTTCAAATCTGAACACGTCAAGGGAACTGCACGAAATTAACAGCAATTCATCTGCGAATGAAGGTAGAAATCATTAACAAACACCATCCTCCTACTAGATGCCATTTGTTTGTTTATATAAATGTCATTTCTTAATAGTTTATTCTGATGTTCATTACTAAGGAAATTAAAGTTTCAATGTACATTCACCAGTGTATCCATGTTCTTCATCTTATAGTTACATATAACTGAGTCAATCCAGCCATCACTGCCAGTGAGAACAATTCTCAAAATTTAATAATCATAATCTACACGGCTACTTTTTCACAGCAGGATTCTCACATTTCTTCTGCCTCAATTTGGCTTCTGTCCTGTTATTATTTCTGACATGAATTACCTTGCCCTTATTTACATAGGAAGTGTACAATATCAGATTAAAAAGCATGTAAAACAGGTTGTAAGCCCTCCAGAGGCAAACACTTTTGCTCCTGTCAAATTAGTGCTCCGACTGCCAGGGGACCGGCGCGATCCGCTGCCGTTGCTCATAGCTTCGTCTACTTCGCCGCTGATCTCTCTCCAAATGGACTTTACCTGGTGTAAATTTTTAATTCTGGGCACTCATCTGGTTAGTTTACTGCATGGCAGCTCTCCCTGCCAATTATTTATCTAAGGCAGGCTCTCTGCCACCCCAGCCAGCGGAGCGGGACCGGGTGCCACCGATTTGCTCCCCGGAGCCGCTCGCTCGTGGCACCAGCCGGATGGAAGCGACACCCCGGAGAGCAGGTCCCACGGGGACCCTGGAGTTCCTGCTTATCACCCTGTGTCGGGGGCCTGCTGCTGGGACTGGCCCACTGCAAGGGGAAGCACCTGGTTGTGAGATGCACCAGATGAGGTAAATCAAGCTCCACTGATGCAACAATGACCGTGTTCTTGACCCCTACCCCCTCCCCAAAGTCCCCTCATTCCCGACAAGCAAAGGAGGCAGGTTTGCCGTTACACCTGGCAGGGATGTGTGTGGGTGTGACCCTGGACAGGAACGCCAAGCGCCGACGGCACGGCATTAACACGGTGCGCATCGGTGTCAAGGAGATATTGATCAGCCTTAATCTCTCCGTTGATAATGGAATTGGAATGATGACCTTGCTTTAGTTGAGCATTAGAGAAGGTATTATTGTCAATTAAATGTGCGAGATCTGAACTGTTTACAGTACAACTAACTGCATTACTATTGTATTCCACTTCACAGCTGGCTATCCTAAAACTGGCGAAGAACGAACCGGCCCCGTCCGCACCGCTTTGTTCTGCACGTTGGGAATCGTACAGAACGGTTTAATGAAACAGCATGACTCTTACATTTCAAAACGGGTGTGTTTCTTGAATTTAAAAATAGTGCGTTTTGACATTTCGTTAGCTGCAATCACAAGTCCTACGGCTTATTCAAGCATGCCTTATTGTTGTTGAAAAGATCTCATTTGGAATGAAGAATGAACCTCCTGCACTCCGCATGTTAAACAGCACAACAATTTGGTAAAATGCACTTTCACTATGCCATGACTGTGTCTTGTCTAATATATTCAGATAAAAACAGCATATCCAGTATTTGTACAGAATAATTTGTGTAAACTGGCGCTTTGAAATTCTGAAAGGTCTGAGAAATTTCAAAAAGTCGCACTGAGCACGTGTGCAAATACGAACTTTTGCCAGTTTCTCTGCAAAAAAAAAAAAAAAACAAGTTTGAAACGTGAAAACTTTCCTCGTTCCTTCGTAAGCAAAAACGTTTCCGCAAAACGACAAATTTGAAACAATCGCCGGCTTAAGTTTCCATGATGGGGTCTGGAACAGAAAGTCTGCCTGAACCGCAGCCCACAGAAATGGGAGCTGATCACGGCGGCTTTGTCTTGACAATTAAGTTGACAAAATCATTATTGAAATAATGAAAGCTGTATTTGTTTTACAGACTCGGCAGGCTCACAGAAAGTACTCCTAAAATAAAAGAAAATGTAGAACCCCCGCCTACTCGTTGTGCTGTGGATTGCCAACAATACGCATGTAGCAAACTGTTGTTTGGTTGTTCAGAGGTATAAAAGAAAGGATTTTGTTCTTTGTTATCTAAACAATATTAAGGATATGCCCTCTAAAGAAATATAGTTAAGTATGAGCCGGAGTGATTTCTTTCCTCCTATCTCTCAGAGCGGCAGGATTAGGTCTGTGTCTCGGAGCACCGCTGATTCCAAACCATTACCGCAATAATCAAATGGGGATATTGGTATGAGAGTATAGAAATGGCCCCTTAATTGAAAGCCAAACACTCTTTGTCTTCTGGGGTTTGGAGCTTTGTACTTCTGGTGCGCATAACAGTCAGCCCTTGCTGTAAATCAGACCGAGGCTGGAGACTCCTTGAATATGTTGCTCAAGGTTCAGAACGGGGGTGGAACAGCTTGGCAGAATCCCAACGGGAAGGAGATCCAGACAGTCCGCAGCTGGCGCTGAGAATTGTCAGCTCCAAATATTCACATATTTAATTATGAAAAGGTCCCCTCATAGAAAACACTTTGGGAAGTCACAACTGTCTCTGCATTCCAGTTCAGTGTTTTCATGCATGCGTGCAGATGCGTTCCATAAGAGGCTGGTACAAAGAGAGCTCCTACCCTCTAAGAATGCAGCGTGTGACCTTGAGACCGATACTAACAAGGAGCACAAGGTTAAACATGCAGTCTTTAATAACTGCAGCTTTTCAGTATGTACATGACATCATATATGCTGTTCTATTGAATTATATTATAATATTACTTACAATACGGTATTCAGCTGATGGAGGTGTTTTCAGTTAACCAGTCAGCATTTAGTAGCCATCATAATCATGATGTATTTAGAATTCATTTACAAAATACATGCTATCTACAAATCTGGAAACCATTTTTATCATATGATTGCTGCTTTGCCCTTCTGAAATCACTGTACTGTACTGTAACAGTCCTAAGAGTCAGCTACATAATTTACTATATCAATCAATCCGTTATCAATAACCACTCGCCCAGAGCTGGGTCTCAATGGTCCCCATCATATCCAGGAAGCATAGGCAATAAGCAGAGTGCACCCTGGACGGAATGCCATCCTTCACTTAACTAATAGATATGCACACTAAGGGCAATTTAGAGTTTACAATCCATCCAAAGTGCAAGTATTTGGACTAACGGAGAAAAGCAAAGCACCCATATACACATTCAGTGGGCATGCAGACTGCACACAGAGTGAGCCCAGTTCAAACTCAACGGAAGTTGTGAAGCACCAGCACCACCCGCTGTGCCACTATGCCACCCAAATAAATAAATAAATAAATAAATAAATAAATAAATAAAATTTCAAAATGAAGCCCAAAGGTTCTTGGTTCTGGCTCCAATGCTGTAGTTCCATCACGCAGAGCTGCTGAATCTCTCTCGACTTTCAAGAAGGGTCTCAAAACATATCTCATTCAGGCCCACTTCTCCACAGATCTGCTCCATAAATGTTCACTGCATTGTCTGCCAAAAAAAAGTTATTAAAAAATAATAATTTCCCTATCAATTACATAAAGTTATTTGTAATGTAAGCTGGAAAATACCGTGGTACCGGACTAATCAGCTGCTTCGGGAGTCACATGTCTGCATCTCTATCTCTGTCTCTCCATCTGTTGGTGAAATGCACTTTTGTTTACTCTGAGCTGCACATTGCATTGGAGAAAAGTGTCTGCCAAGTGAACAAATGCAAATTTAATGTTCTGTATGAGTGTGGAAAAAGTTTGGATTTGACAAAGGAGCCTGGTACTGTACATTTCGGCCTGTATCCAGTAGATCCGTTTCTAGAACCCCATGCATTAACAACGTCGTCTTCAGAATGTGAAGAGCCATGGAATCCAGTTCACGGAATTTTATTAACTTGTAAGTTGGTCTGGTCCTTCTGTCACTGCCACTCTAAACAGGACACATATCAACTTTTGCTAGCTAGGAATTATCGTAGCTAGCGATAGCGAAAACAACGCGTTCTGGCAGTTGCGTATATAGTGAAATCCAAAAGCATAGGTTAAAAATGTTAAAAATGAAATCTGATTGCTTGCTTGTCTAAACAAGTAGTCTATCTATCAAACGACAGCGATAAGAGAAACAAGACTCAAGCTAGTGAGCTGATCAGAAACAAACAACTTTGTGGCGACGGTGACATCTCCGCCACCATTGTCAGTTATTTCTCAAGCATTGACTACGGCTGATTATTATGAACGTTGCAACAGATGAAACGCAGTGAAATGTTTTCAGCTGGCGACATCAGCCGCAGTAAAAGGAACATCACTAACAACCTGGTGCTACAAGGCCTTCACTTTGAGAAGAGCGTGTGTTTAGAGTTTCATTTACACTGTGTAGCAGCAGCGAAAGGTCTAGAGAAACATGCCCTCGGTGAGCAGCCACTTAACTTCCGACAAGCTGACACGTAGCTGTTTCTATTTCCCCAAAGCAATTACTTTCATATCATGACATTGGTTTCCTCACTTTCTCTTTTTTAATCTTCTCAACAATTTCCCCATGTATCTTTTAAACAAACACCAGCCCACAAAGAAATCCTAGAAATCTGGCAAAAAACGGAGCGAGATGGCGCCTTTGTGTTTTCGCTGTTCAAAATGCACTCAATAGTCAGGCTAAATTATTTACCACCTTTTTGCATTTACGCGCATTCCACTGAAATTATTTCGGATTTCCCCTCTTCTTACACTTCTGCATTCCCTTACATTCTTTGTTAAAAAGGACAACATGCATAAAAGAAAAGTCTTATTTTAGACCTTAGTGGTAGCATGGTAATGTCATTCCTATCACAAAAACTGTGTGATCTTGTTTTAGGAATTAAGTGTGAAAAAGACTTTTAGAACAAAAAACTCATAGTGTTCAGTGTTTCAGACAATCTGTGAAACATGTTAGCCACATTTTAGGACGTGAAAAAATGTAACAGTCATCACTTTCACATTATACATACATACATTAACTTGTAAATGTATAAAATGTTAAACAAATTAGGAATGTTTCAAACAAATACTGTATATTTGTGTGTATATATATATATATATATATATATATATATATATATATATATATATATATTTGTGTGCATGTAGGGGGTGCAGTGGGCTTGGCCAGGTCCTACTCTCTGGTAGGTCTGGGGTTCAAGTCCTGCTTGGGGTACCTTGTGATGGACTGGCGTCCTGTCCTGGGTGTGTCCCGTCCAGCCTTACACCCTGTGTTGCCGGGTTAGGCTCCAGCTTGCCACAACCCTACTTGGGACAAGTGGTTTCAGACAGTGTGTGCGTGATATATACGTATACATATAATGTTATATATATAAACATCAAATATATATATGCAACTCCTATGGCAAACATCAAAATATTTTCCATCAGGTGTTGAGATTACTTTCAGACCAAAAGTGTTAAAATAGCATATATTCAAATCTGTAAAGAGAGGTAGTCTCGGCAAAAATTGTTCTGGACATTCTTGTGTTTGTATATGAAATGAGATTGAAACAGAACATATATTTCTGTTTACGGTGTGTTTCAATAGAGACCTCCCATGAAAATATGAATAAATAAATACTTAACGTGACCCCCATTCATCATTACCATGCACAAAGAAATTAAAGTGTGTGGGTGCATTGTTAAAGCCCTTCTCAGTATTAAACATTTCACTCTGGGGAATAAGAATGTGCACTAACGATATGGAACTTGCAAATATTTCTGTTTCTGCACTGCAAATACATAGCTTCAATTAGCTGAATGTGCCGGTTTAACCTGTCAACAGAGTATCATAACAGCTTTTATCATTGTGCACACTGTAGAGTGTGAAAAGTATCATCTTTAATCATTTTTTTTTCCGGTGGAAAAAAAATGTCCCTGCACATTGCAAACTCCCCAGACAGCTGTGTTGTTTACTGCAGAATAACAAAGGAAAGGAAAAGGCAAGAGTCTGACATGAGGCAGCGTGAACAAGGTGCCACAGTGCCTGAACAAGAACACAGTAAGGAATGTAAAGTTACTCTTAAGCGAGTTAAATTTGGAAACTTTTTCCTCCGCCTGCCGCACATCTGAGCCAAGCTAAGGATTCAGTCTCCTTGTATACTTAAAGCATTGTTGGAGCACTGGATTTAGTCCCAGAATTACAGTACGAGTATGAGTTCAGTATTCCAAAATTATCCATAATCTCACGTGGTTTTGTCTGACACTGAAAAAGGCATTTTCATTCATTCCACATTGACCCATCTCATATTAGCTGTGAGAGATCACTGAATTTCCTAGATTGAGGGTATTCAGTGCTGAGATTGCTGTTAGTTATTTCAGCCAATGGACATTTAAAACATGGAAGATGGCAAGGTTTGTTCATTTATTTGTTTGTTTATGTATATATGTATATATATATTTCTCTATTTGCTAACATTAACGGGGGACACTAATTCCCTGGTCCTCTGGGATACATTTTGGACTGTTCCAAAGGGATGGATGGATGGATGGATGGATGGATTTGATTGTTACATTCTTTCGTTAATCATTGCTTCTTTTTTCAATAAACAGACAAGTGTGATAATCTCTCATGTGAAGGAAATTAAAGTTCTCAAACTGGTCCATCAACTCAACTGTTGGGAGCTATAACAACTAGTCAAAATAGAAAAAAAAATTGTCCTTAGTTGTTATCAACTGATATGAATTTCACTTCCCATCCATGGTTGACCTGGTCTTTTCCATGCAGTGATATATTTTGCTCCACCAGGCCTGTAGCAGTAGAACTCAGCATGCAGTGGAGATGGGACTCACACAATGGCCAGATCATTGAGAAACACACACACACACACACACACATTTTCAGAACCGCTTGTCCCTTACGGGGTCACGGGGAACCGGAGCCTACCCGGCAACACAGGGCGTAAGGCCGGAGGGGGAAGGGGACACACCCAGGACAGGACGCCAGGCCGTCGCAAGGTACCCCAAGCGGGACTCGAACCCCAGACCCACTGGAGAGCAGGACTGCAGTCCAACCCACTGCGCCAACCCAACCCCCTAAACCAGTAACACACACACACACACACATCTTCAGAGCCGCTTGTCCCATATGGGGTCACGGGGAACCGGAGCCTACCCGGCAACACAGGGCGTAAGGCCGGAGGGGGAGGGGACACACCCAGGACGGGACGCCAGTCCATCGCAAGGCACCCCAAGCGGGACTTGAACCCCAGACCCACCGGACAGCAGGACTGTGGTCCAACCCACTGCGCCACCGCACCCCCATAAACCAGTAACAATAAAATGAAATTATGGTGTAAAATGTAATTAACCTCCCTGAAAACTACCAAAAAAAAAAAAAACGGTTTTAGATAGAAATCTGGCACGTCGAAGGAAGTTGTCGAAGCCACACTCCCCAAAAAATGTGTTGTCATTTCAAAACATTTTTGGCCTATACAGTATGGGAAATACACTTCAAAATATGTGTCCTCTAGAGTGGACAAAATAAATGGCTGGATCTCAGGAAGATATAATGAAATAAAATGTGGGGAAATGCAACAATAATACCAATGCAGTAAAACAGCTATAGCAGTATTTGCTTTGTGTTTCATGAGTCTGTCTTTATTCTTACCAGTTACGCAGTATACCACTGAGCTATTAGAAGGTATTGGGCGACATGGTGGCACAGCAAATAGGGCTGCTGTCTCACAGCACCCGGGTGGTGTGAGAGGATGTGGGTTCGATCGCTGCTCAGTCTGTGTGGTGTTTCCATGTTCTCCCGTGTCTGTGTGGGTTTCCTCTAGGTGCTCTGGTTTCCTCCCACACTCCAAAGACATGATGTTCAGGTTTCCCCATAGTGTGTGAGTTACAGAGAGGGTGTGTTCCACTGGTGTATGGATGAGTGACCCATTGTAAGTAGTGTATATAGCAGTGTAAGTCACCACGGTGAATAAGGTGTGGGGGCTCATAAAGCTACATAGTATCTGTTAGATGTCGCTTTGGGGAAAAGCATCTGCTAAATAAATAAATGTATAAGGAAAGTACATGAGAAAAAAGTGTACTTAAAATGTAAATGTAATAATATAAGTTGTAAAGGCATGCGAAATATGTGAAATCATAAAAAAGTCTTTAGAGCTTTTTAAAACCTTGGGGGAGGAGTGACAAAATGGTATAAGAGTGCGATGCAATCTCATATTATGAAGCACTTCATTACTCGACTTCCGTGCCGGGATGAGACAGGCTGAGAATTACAGATGGGAGAGCTAAGAGATGGAAGATGCAAAGCAATATGATCTCAGGAGATCGACGCCGCGTAAGAATTGCAGGCCGATGAAAAAGAGCAAGGTTAGTGCGAGCAGAAATGCAAAAAGAGAGATAAGAGCAAGAGCTCGAAAAGAAAACAAGGACCAGCTGGAATGTGTTGAAGTGAGTAGTCATGCAGAACGTGTAGCCAGACAGAGAGCCAGCGAGGCAAGCAGACACCCAGCGTGGCCGAGAGCTCCGTCTCTTCACCTTACATCTCTTACATAACCGGCTTTCACAGGGTTGCATTCCGTCCACATTGTTTCAGCCCATTCTTGTTTACCGTTGCCTAGGAACGCATGTCCTAAAGTGATACTCGCCCCACCCCATTTCATTTCAGATTTATTCGAAGGCACGTAAAACCAAAAACCGCAAATCAAATGTAATGACAACTTCGGACAGACGGTCTGCTTCTTCGTTAAAGTGATTTTGCAGAATGAAAAAATGGTCTTTTAACCATAATAAATAGTTTAACAAAACTAACCTGTTATCCTCTATGTCTCTCGGTGATGGTCTCATTGATGAGAGACCATCATGCTTTTGTTTTCGGTTTTTTTTTTTATTTTTTTGTACATAACACAGTAACTGGAAACTGTTGCAAGTGTTGCAAGTGGTGTCCAGAAACATGAAGGCTTTTGGCAAAGAACCGTAGAAATAAACAAAATTACTGTGAAGTTTTAAATCTGAGATTTGTTACATTTCTCTGGTCTGCAAGACGTACAGGAATGCTTTTCCTAATAGTTTTTGTGCATTTTACAATATTGTTCAGATGTCTTTTTATCGAAAACTAATGGATGCTATTATGGTGCAGTTGCCACCTGTAAAGACATTTTTTGAGCATGTATTAAATATAAACTTTCATATATGGATGCTCGATGCAAATATCTCCTTGTAAACCTGCTTCATCAGATTAAAATCTGAATTATGCGCAACTAGCATTACTTCTCTATATGACTGTTAGCAAGAAACCCCTGAAATCTCACTACTTAAGGAGACACATAACTGTTCAATTTTGATGCTGGCAGAAAATTTCAGGGCAAAAAAAAAAAAAAAATTTAAAAATCCTTTCAGGAGGAAAAGAAAGATCAAGTGCAGTAATCTGTTCCTAAGAGGGCTTTTGCACTTAACATGCACATTATCTGCATTACTGGGTACATTTCACCAGATGAAAGAAGCTGCAATTTGAGCTGTAAAAAAAAGGAATTCTAAAAAGCAGTGTTTCTTGCTGTTGCAAACTTCTGTGTCGCTGGGTTCTAATTTCCTTTTCACAAATCCGAAATGAAAATGAAGCGTCACATTCGTGGGAACTGAAATCTTTATTACGTCCTGACTGGGATCCAACAGTCAAGGGCTCCGTCTTGCTTTCAGCTGCTATACCAGCTAACACATTTAAAAATATGACGCGTCAATCAGCGTGATGGCAGGTGACACAATTACCAGCGTTTCCTTCCACGTAAAATAACCGCCGAGTGAAAAAAAAAAAAAAAAAGAAAAACGAGGTAGAAATTCATATCTAAACTTTCCAATGATGTGTGTTTGTTTAAAGAATCCGGCTCACTCGCTATTGTAACATTAAAGTTATCTGTCACGCCTGAGCTCCTGAGACTGCTTATTTATTTATTTATTCCTGAACACCGCCCACGTCTGCTCTACATTGCTCTGTGCGTGTGTGTGTGTGTGTATTGATGGGAGGAGGGTGGCACCGAGGGAGATGACAGTTCACTGCATTTTATGATTCACGTATCAAAATGCAGGGCACATGCAGATTATGTGCTGATGTCATCAAGGTTGTGGATACATTTTCAAATGCTGTTTAAGTTCTTTTTTCCTCTTTTTCATTTATTATTATTTTCCAGCTGGCTTGCCGAGAAGGAGGGCATAACTTCTCCTTTTGTGCTCTCGACAGCAGCATGCGAAGTTCAGCGCGCCCTTATGACGGAGGCTTCGCCAGCATATGAAATAACTCGAGTGCCTTTGCTCCCTTCCGCTCAGGAACTTCACACTTTATGAAGTTAAACCACTTGTTCCAAAGCAGGTCAGGCCTACAAAAAAAAAAAAAAATTCCTGGGAGATTTAACCAAAGAAAAGAAAAGCAAATATTTGAACTGCTTGAAAAAAAATGCGTTGTTCTATGTTGGCTCAGTCTAATGATACATTGATATTCATGACATATTCCCTTAAAATCAGAATTCATAATTTTCTCTCTTTTTAATACGAGTTTAAATTTGGAACTAAAACGTTCCTTATTTTTAACCTATAAATTGAAAACCACTGTAACTCTGCACAAGAGAGTTCACCTGCTGCATGAGCGGCTAAAATATGAAAAAAGCTCCAATGGGAAATAATCCTTCATGTAAATATGTGGACTGTATTAAAATGGCATGTGTATAAAACTGCAATCCGACATCATGATGAAAAATGTGCAGTACAGAATTTGTTCAGGCAGCCGGTTTTCGCTCATGAAAATTTGTTGCAAGGTGATAGTGCCATCTACACCTCAGAAAGGAAATTCTGGAAACACAGTTTAAGACCAAAAGTAGCCTTGGACTAAACAAGAATTCAGGATTTCATTTCAGTCATAGTTTGGATAGAAATTCACTTAGTTGCTTGGCTTGTATTGTTTACCAGTAACACTCAGCCCTCACTGCCAGATGAAGTATTAAATTTATCTTTTACACATGAGCATGTTTTATAATAAAGTTACACAGTTTTTTTTAAAAAAAAAAAAAAAAAAACACTTCTTTTGCTTTGATTTATTTGAAAGTGTCAGATTACACTGACAATGTACATGAGCAAACCGCTCTTTTTCTTGCATGTTTTTCCTTTTTTTTTTTTTTTTTTTGTTTTTTTTTTTGCCATAATGTGGGATTATTTGGAGTGCTTGTTCAGTTTATTGTCCTAAACTGCTTCCTTGATCAGGGCCAACTTTTCTAGAGGAGGTCTTTGAAAAAAAATGTGGTGACAAACATGAGCTGCTAAACGAGGACACCTAGAGGACGTGTGACGCATTGCGCTGATTTTAGAGCTGGGGAGCAGCTCAAAGCCCCTGTACACTGTACCAGGTGCGCACAGTGACATTGTCTGCAATCGTGAGTCCGAAGAAAAGTGAGCGTGAGGAAACACTGCTCTACGTCCACTCTAATGATTCATTTAATAACTCTCGAGGGTAACGACGCACTTCCGCACTTTCCGGAAAACCAGTTAGGCCACGCCGCTGTCTTGACGCGCCGAACTCCATCGTGATGGATACATGGCGCCGTACAGCACGGAGCAGCGCCTCTCCAAACAAACACGTCGCCAGAGATTTTTTGCACGTCGGGCGCCGTCGTGGTCTCCGCCAATCGGCGATGTCAGATCGATGCAGGACCTTGAGGTTGCACGCGCCGCGGAGCTCATCGGCGGTGATCTCCGGCGAGGCCGCCTCCTCCTAGAAGCGTGACCTGTCAGGCACATCCCAATTCCCCGTGTGGAGGAGGAGAGCCTCGCTAACAACAGCCACTGACAGGGACGCGCAGCGCGCCTATTATGGCACATCTAGCCTTCCTGCCTGCCTGCCTCGGCTGGGCATCGCCCAGAAGCACGCTTCAAACTCTGCCACGGGCTGAGTTTTACTTCACATTTACAGATCCTCACTCGGCTCCAGATTCCCTCTTTCTTTTATGCTTTTTCACTCCGCAAATTAAAGCAGAATAATGCAGAGAGCAGTCCAGCATTTTTTCTCAATGTTCCCAAAATTAGCACATTTTAATGAGTTAAAAAGCGAAATATGTTTGGAGCAAAGTCGGCCACGTTACGGACTTTTTGATAACGCGCTCGTTCGCAAAAGGGAGAAGAGTCTAACATGTGGGCGTTTCAGAAAAAGAGCCAGACATTTCATGTTCATCTGGCAGGAGTTCTGTCCATGCCAGCCAACTCAATTACATTACATCAGTGTTAGCAGGAGCTATAAATACATTCCCCCTTAAATTATCACTATAATCATCCAGAGCAAACAGAAATACAGGTATATACAATAAACACTTGGACTGTGTGACGTTTGAGTTCATACTTTTAAAATAAATGTGACAACCATCCTTCATATTGTCACTGGAAATGATATTAAAAGGTCTGCGTGGTTGGTGTGGGGTGCGAGCCCTGCCTGGGGTGCTTTGCAATGGACTGGCGTCCCGTCCTGGGTGTGTCCCCTCCCCCTTGTGTTGACGGGTTGGCTCCGGCTCGCCACGACCCCCGCTCGTCCGAGCGGTTGTAGACATTGCAAAAAGATCTACCTGGTTTTTGATGGTAAAATATCTTGCTGTAAAAATGGAGGGAAAGCGTTATTTTTGAAAGTTTCAACCGGCAAAGAAAATAAATGATCTCGTCCGTAACAATATAAAGTGTATTGTTAATGAAAGACAGGCAGGTATAACATGGGGAAGCGCAAAGGCTTGCAAACAGATTCACAGAGATGGCAAATCCTTCTTTTTCTCTTGCAGTCTCTTTTCATAGGGGCCTGTTGAAGTAGCAGCGATGAGCTGGTTTTCGCAAAATTTAATTTACATCCCACATTAGCTCTGCCTTTATGACCAGCGATTATGTCACTCTGAGGCCTCAAAAGCTTGTAAATTCTGTACACCATGATATATGACACTGTACATGACACAAAGCATATTTAATCCCTCATGTGAGGTTTCATTCCGCTGTCATAAACATCCCTAGCCTTCGGCGGTTAGTTTTTTTAAGAAGAAAAGTATCAGAAATAACTGGTTAGTGTCATCAGAGTAGAATAGAGTCAGAAAGTATTTGCGGTGCTATTAGATATCATCTCAATCCAATTATCTTGTCAGAATAAAACATGGGCCTCCATGACGAAAATGTAATTTGCAGCTGTTGTTTCCAAACTTGAACCGTCCGCATGAAAAGCTACTTAACACCTCGATTTCTCCACATGTGGTAACATGCAATATCTGCCTTTCTCTCTGCTCGGATACTAAAATTTGCACCGCGTGAAGAAGCCGATTTGTTTTACCATTGTCATAAGACTGTCCCATGGATGCGGCAAACTGAGGGTCCAGGATATTTACGTTCTGCCCCAAAATGCAACGTTACAAGTTGCGTTGCAGTGGAATCCCAACTTTTCTAAAGTATCTATAATCTAGAGATGCTAGAGCTGTGATCTTCTGTTCAGATGTTGAGCTTTTATGGTTTGTTGGCTGTTTTTTTCATTCTTCCAGTAGCATCTGTGACTTTTGGTTCAGGAATTGAAGGATAACTGGTAGTGTAGCGGTTAGAGCTGCTGTGCTTCAACCCCAATGTTGCAGGTTCGATTTCCCCACCTCAGGCTGAAGCACCCCTAAGCAAAGTACTTACCCTAAATTGCTCTGCTAGTATTACCAGCTGTATAAATAGATACCTAATCATAGGTAGACTAGCACTGTAAGTTGCTCTGGGCGGGAGAAAAAGCCTCAGTAAAATGAATAAATATAATAGGGAATAATGGATGCACTAAGCATGTCTGCATGAGCATTACAGCTAGAATAATGAGAATAAAAAATGCAACTGTACTGAATATTCAAGTCTTTTCTGCAAATGCTCAGCAAAACTGGCAGAATTAAATGAACTCGGAGCTTATCGGAACGTGCTGCGATGACATAGGCTCCGCCAGCATTGATTTAGCCGCGCTGAATTCAGCGTGTATTAGAACACAACCTCTTGTGCAGAACGATTTGATGAATGAGAAGAAATGCATCGCTGGTTTCGCTGTGTGATATTCACGGAAGCCATCTATAATAGGTGCGTATGTACACAGCATGACCCGAGCACAACGTACCGAGCACGGGTGAGGCGTCACGTCTGGCCCACACCGGGGCAAAGTTCTCCAGGCAACAGGGCTGCAGCCGAAGGGCTTTCATTTGCAAGCACGGCAAACAAAAATTCTTGACACAGCTCTTTAAAGAACAGAGATTAACACTGTGACATTAATGGGACAGAGACAGTAAGGAAAACAAAATGAATAAATGGGTAAAAAAGTGTAGGCAGCTTAATAATGTAGGTCATTCTGGAGCAAAGCATCAGAAAATAAATAAACGTAAATGCAAACCAATAAATTGTAACCTCATTCCAAATAAAAAAAGAAATAGACAAGGTAGCAGGCTAGCGTTTGTCTGAGACAGCAGGTGGCATAGCTGTTAAAGCTGCCACCTTCCAGTTGAAGGACTCAGGCTTGAATCCCCGTAGTGCCCTTGGACAATATACTTACCTTAAGTTGCTCCTGTAAAAATGAACACCTGCATGAAGAGGATGATCCACTGTAAGTTATCTTGGTGAGAAAAACACCCATTAAATGAATAAATGCAAATGAAATTTGAACACCTCTATCTCAGTCTATTCCCTTCCCCTCCAAGCCCAGCTGGCTCTTTTTATAGACGTCATTATGAGCGGAGGCAAGCTGGTCATCATCACCTGCTAGCTGCACACAAAGGCCTGAAGATTAATTGCCAAGACCATGAGCGCAGCTAAACTGAGGGAACACTTTTCTGTATATTGCCTGTAAAATGTAGATAGGAATACACTGTTACAAAATGAATCTGTATTTCATAACTGATGTTTGTTAAAGCAACATTTTTGGAGGGAAAAATATGCATACGACCAACTGTCAGACACATATGAGGTATACGAACACCGATCGACCTTCACGCTCCTGCATGTGCAAACCCACCGCCGCTCCACTTCCACCCCTCTTTTGTCCAAAAGTGTCCCGACCGGGACGGGGGCTCAAAAAGCTCACTGGAAAGCAGGTGCAAGCCCTCCAGTGGACTCTGAGCTAAGATGGAAAGTACAGCAAGGATTCGCCCAAATGCACAATTACAGTCTAAAATGTCCAAATCCTCCTGGCGAAATTTCAACTCTTGCTGTTGTAGCTCGAAAGACCCGCCCACTCTATAGGTTTCAGGTGAAACATGAAATACTGATACTTCAGTTTTTCTACACAGGTAATTAACAAAAATATCACTTTGTTTTGCAGTAAGGGGAATGCGGTGGCGCAGCAGGTTTGACCGGGTCATGCTTTCTGGTGGGTCTGGCGTTCGAGTCCCGCTTGGGGTGCCTTGCGATGGACTGGCGTCCTGTCCTGGGTGCGTCCCCTCCCCCTCCAGCCTTGCATCCTGTGTTGCTGGGTTGGGCTCCGGCTTGCTGCGACCCCCGCTTGGGACGAGTGGTTTCAGACTTTGTTTTGCAGTTGACATATTGCTGCCAAATGGAAAATGTCTACATTAAACTGCATATATATTGTTGTTGGAGAAACAATGAGTCAAACTTCACAGATGTGGTGTAAATAGAGTTTCAAAGGCACACATGCAAAAAGCCAACAAAAAATAGATATTTCTATTAAATATCATTCAGCAATGTTGCAGTAAAGTCATGATTTGAGTCATAGACCAGACCATTTGCTGAGTCCAAGTCATTCAAATTAAAGTCTGAGTCACTGGATCTAAGAAAAATCGTAAGGATCTCAAAGTAATAACTTCAGAGCAGTGGTTCAAAGGGTGAGTGCTTAATATCATGTTTGGTCTAAAATAAAAACTTAAATTAGAGCAAACAGCCTTGCCACTTAGACTTTATGAAAATTACACGTGCCTTACAGCCTGAGACTTATTTCAAATCCTGCAACTAGGATTTTGAAGACTCAGTCACTCTGAGTCATGTTAAAAACTGTGGATTTGAGTATTGTATTAAAACACTACCAGTCAGTAGATATTCGTTCACCTGGGTAATTTTACTGCACCAGTTCAGGGTAAGTACCTTACTTAAAGGTACTACAGCAGGAAGGGGGATTCAAACCTGCGTCTCTTGACTGCGAGGTGATGCCACTAACCACCGCACCACCTGCTGGCTCTGTTTGTAACTCTTTCTTTTCAATGCTGGTGCTCAAGATTTTATTAAAAATATAGAAATTTAAGAGAAGGATCTGGGACAGATTATATCTTGAAGGGTGTTTACATTTCCATTAATTTTGAAAGCGGTGAGCTGGCATCTCACCAATACCAATGAGCGGTGGGCCTTTTCACCGGTACCCTCAAAGACATCGGTACTTGAGTCATCCCTTCCAGCATCCACTGGCTCAGACCTCCACCTTACCTTCTGAGCCCTCCTTGAGACCATTAAATAAGTTCGGTGTTCAAGAGATCCCACAGACGTTCAGGTTTCTAGGGCCAATGTTACCGCAAGGAGGCCAGAGCTGGAGTTCACTTGCTTTAACCTTGAGACCCCTTTGAGGGAAGTGTGTTGGTGCTTATACTACACACTCACCAGCTTCAACTGCAGAGAGTTGTGCCAAAGTAAATGTATTTCTGAATAATAAAGTTAAATGTATTTTTAATAAATAAGATGTATTTCCACTATTGACATATAATTAATTCAGTTTGTATCCATTTGTATGTGTTAAAACCTAAAAGGTGTGATATTACTATGCGCTCGTATAGTTTTGGACAACAAAAACCACCGGAGCTGTTTAAGACTTGCAATTTAAGGAATTAATAAGTAAAGTGAAATGCATTCTTTTATCTAACAGCCTCCCAGAGGATCTGTTATCTGACAGCTGTCGACATTTAACCGTCAACCTCAAACAGAATTATTTCGGTTCTGTTTAAATCTGTTCCCAAAGATCATTATTATTGCATAGCTTGTTGCTACCCTTATTCAACAAGACTGGAATACATTATTCAAAAACTAGAAACGATTTAACAGAAGTGCTTTATATTACTAGGGACACCGTGAAAAATAAAAAATCTAAATAATGTATGAATGAATCATTTACATTTGCATGTCCTACATGAGTTTCCCAGCATTTTAAAGCTACAGTGCAGTTCAACGAGGATTTCACGAGAAATAATCAGTATTCCAGCTGTTGTTTAGAGACAGTTAAAACCAATATTGAAAATTACAGCCACAAAAAGCAACATTAAATAGAACAGCAGCAAATGTTCACAAAGTACTGTGAATATATATTGTAAATAGGAAGTAGTGCGTTTTGTTTCTTAATTGGATTTAATGAAATAACAGGTTTGTTGAGAGAAGGCTCACCTGCGACTTTAATTTTGTACATTTTTTTTATTTTTTAATTTAAATTTTAATTTTTCCGCTGTGGGTTTGAGCGGGTCCGGGTCTGGAGTTTGTGTCCCTCTTGGGGTGCCTTGCAAAGGACTGGCGTCCCGTCCTGGGTGTGTCCCCTCCCCCTCCAGCCTTATGCCCTGTGTTGCCGGGTTTGGCTCCAGTTCCCCACAACCCCGGATGGGACAAGTGGTTTCAGACGATGTGCTTTTCAGCTAATATGGAAGAAAGGAATAGAACATTTTTACTAAGAGCGGTAGGAATATATTATACTGTATTCCTGGTGTTGATGATGATGATGATGATGATGATGATGATGCCTATATATCTATATATTGTGTAAGGCTGTTGAAAGGCCTCGTCAGTATTTCTTGAAGTGCTAATATATCAACAACAGAAATCTATTAAATCAGTCATCTGAAGAACAAGACATCATATATCGTACAGATTAAATAAAGATTTTTGTATAGCATTATTAGAACAGCAGCCCAGTTTCCCAACAGTGAGATTAAATGATTATGAAGTTCATGTTTCACAGCATGTTATCTTGTTTCATATTTACTTGAACACTGTAGCACGCTATAGATGTGATGACTGTGAAATTTTGCCATTTTGAAGTCATCGTATTAAAAGTGACAAAAAATGAAGATTTAATCAGCATAATTAATTAATCCTCTTATCTGACATGCGTGACATCACAGCAAAACCTAAAGCAAGAGTGAGACAACGTTGCAGTAGTAGCTGTATCGGCATATACTGCATATGCAGTATCACGACTGGCTATCAACCTAAGGGCGATAACGCAGAGTAGTAATAGAAAGACAGACGGAAAGGGCAATCATGATGCGTGTATCGGTATTTCAGCTCTATATAGTCCTGCACAGGGATTTATAAGGCTGTGAGTGGAATGTTCTGAGAGCTCAAGATTATTATAAGACATTAATTTGCAGCCTGAGACAGAAACTGGACAGTCCCTTTAGCCACGTTCAACGGTCAGCACCAGAAATAAAATTCTCCACTAGTGTTTGTAGTGTCGCTGAGAAATTCATAGGCTGGACCATATTTTTCTGCCATATTTTGGCCTTATTTCACATACTGGAAGGGATTACCAGTTACTTTTATCCCTAGAGCTCCTGGGAGGGAGCATCCACCTAAGAGCTGCTGCTCTGTGTTTGCGGCGTTATAAAGGGAGGCGCCTGGAAAGTTTATATGGCCCATACCAGCCGAATGGCTCCGTTTATCTTGCCAGTGGTACTTGCAAAATGTATTAAGAGCCTCTTGGCGAAGTACAGCTGTGTGGGACAGCAATGCTGCTGAAACACAAGACATAAACACAGCACACAGCGTGCTCCTCGCCAGCCAGCTGGGCCTTCGACGCGCACCGGCAGCATACTATCATGTGAAAGAGATACAAAAATCTCACAGATGCAAATTCGTCCCCAAGTGCCAACATTTCCATGAGTCCAAGTCGCTTGCGGAGATGCGAGAGATCGGTTTGTTCGAGATTTTCGCAGCGATGTGCTAGACTGCCCAACTCCTGCTAACCTGGAAGTGACTTTGGGGAAAGGTGTCTGGTAAATGAATAAATATACTTGTAAATGTACCCAACGTAGTTTAACAGCTGGGTTTATAAGATATAATATATAATAATCTAATATAATATTGTATATTATAATATATGTTATATAACAGCTGCATTTAGATTTCTTCAAGCCCAACCCTCGGTGAACATCATGTAGGGGAACTGAAATCTGTGTTAATAATGTTTAATCTTCCAGATAATTGTCAAAGCTGTTTCAAGACACAAGACAGCTTATTGCCAAAATTACGCTGTTTCCAAAACTGCAGTACCCACAGAAAGGTACTAGTGTGGATTACAATACCACACACTGCAGTTTTAGTTCTTTAGTTTTTTTTTGGTGGATGGCTTTGCCTGAAGGTCTCCTTTCAACATCCTACACCTTCTGGATTTTAATGAAGTTTCTAGATTTACTTGGTTGATGCATGTATCTAATGCCACCTACGCAACTTTACTCATTCAGCAGTTGGAAGTGTTTGCTGAAGAGATATAGGAGAAGTGCCTTGCTCAAGGTTACAACAGTAGAGTGCCGCCTGGGAATGGACCGTGTAACATTCTGGTGGCAAGTTCTTTAACCGTTAAGGTACTTGCTTTGTCTGCCACTCTCACCTCTATGCTCCAGTCTACTCAGGTGTGTTCACGATCAGTCTTCTGAGGACCTTCTGGTAGACCAGGGTGAGAGTATGACACCTCTCTGCAATCAAAGTGCCCATAAACCTCATTCACCCTTTGAGGTCCTCATAAAACTTTACATGACTTCAGACTGACACTAAAAAAAATCATTTTTTTAAATTAAAATTACTTATTAAAGAGCTTCCAAAAAATAAAAGTGATTTTACCCCAATGTATTTATTAAAACATTTTGCTTATTCAAAGCTATGCTGAAACATTAAAACCCTTAGTGTGTGCTTCTCCAGAATGAACCTCTGAAACGGTGGGCCCGTGTTGGCAACAGCCGAAAATGAATATTCACACTTGCTTAGCATTTTATTTGAAGTCCTAACATCATTTATGATTAATTGCCAACATGCTACTGCGTGAGAGCTAAATATTCCCCTGTAGACCATGTTAAGTTCCCCTCCGCAGAGTCTCTCTCCGGACGTTTACGGAGCAAAGCGGAGAGGCCCAGGCGGCACTGCCCGTGGGAGCGGTGAGTCACAGTGGTTTCAGCACGGTCGGCACAATGCAAGGAACTGTGAACATTTTTGAGCTGCCAGACGGAAGCCAGATTAGTTTGGGTTTGCATGTTCCACTCCACGGTATACATTTACTTTTGTTTATTTAGCCGACGCTTTTCTCCAAAGTGACTTAGAGCGTTAAGCTACTTAGTTATTTATCAGTTTGTACAGCTGGGTTATTTTACTGGAGGGTAAGGAGCTTGATCAAAGGTACTTCAGCAGGAGAGGGGATTTGAACCTGTGACCTTTGAGTCCAAAGGTGGAAACACTAATGGGCTTAGCTAGCCCAAACCAGGGAGGTAGTTATGACAGACTAGGCTGTCCCAGTATGACTAATTACATGCATCCATAGGAAGAAACAACCATCCATCATATTGACAAGACACAAAACACTACAACGTCACAACATTGTGTGTGTGTGTGTGTGTGTGTGTGCACACATTTGCTATGTGTCAGATGAATGTGTACAGGTATTCCGGGTTTTGGCATGGCCATTATGTGTAATCTTTGAGGTTTTAAATATGGTATGGTCTAAAAGGGGTGGAGCTTGGGTATATAAGTAGGCCCTGAGTACAACTAAAAAGGAAGATGAGGTGCTTAAGACCTTGATGTTGAAAGCAAGTAGTTGTACAACAAGGTTTAGACCTGCACTTTTCACAAGAAAATTTGAACCTTTCATTGGATCTGCATTTCTGTAGCTCTGATTTTGCCATCTAAGAAATCACTGGCTCTAGTGCTCTCTCTGCCAACCCTCTCTTTACTCAGGAACCTCGGTGTGAGAGTACACACGTACAGTGGCTGAAATTGCTTGGCCCAAGTGGGAGCGCACAAAGGATGGGATGCCTGTCCATCGCAAGGCACCCCAAGCAGGACTTGAACCCCAGACCCGCCAGAGAGCAAGACCTGGCCAAACCTGCTGCACCACTGCCTCCCCTTACAGTAAGAGTAGTTAAATCATTACTTCATGTCACTGAAAAACTGAACAAGAGGATGTTAATGGGTACTACTGACATTCTGTATCAATGGTCAAATACACTGCAGTGGAGTATTCACCTTATTGCCAAGCTTTGTCAAGTTTTCTTTGAGAATTCTGCTTTATCAAGGGAAGTGCCCCATTTGTGATAATAAAGATGAATTTGACAAGAAGTGGTCCGGAGTGTGACTGTTTAAACTGCTCTTTCACAACGATGATTTTTATTTTGTTATACATGACAGGATCATTCAGCAAACTGTGACAAATTTATTTGCTATATTTTTTACTCTTTGGACACTTTGGAACCATTTTCTAGTCACTTTTCATTTGACTTTTCCCAGTGTTTTTTTCCCAGTTTTGGAAACATTGAAAAACATGGTGAATTAAGATCACAAAAACAAGTGTACCTTTACTGCTGGTTTGTACTGGACTTCTTTACATTTATTCATTTAACAGATGTTTTTCTCCAAAGTCAATGACAGAGATTGTCCTCTATGGTTTTTACATGACAATACTTAGAAGTTACAAAGCAGGTTAAATTAACATGCATAATTAGCATATCCATCATATCTTTCGGGCACTTTTGCATATCAAATCAAGGCCTCCTGTTGGAAAAATTAAATGAGCATGCAACTATTCCTTTGTAGGTTGAATTAGATCATCATGTTAACCTTTATTACTTGGAATGTGTTTTTTCCATCAAGACAAATAACACCAGTTAGCGAATCTGTTGTCACAGTTTATAGTTTTATGCATAAGTGAACACGCCCCCTTAGAGCAGAGGACAGACATGCGCGGCGTGTAAATGGAGCAGCACATCGCCATGGCTGTGGATTTTGGAACAACATGAATCGGAGACATGTTGCTGAGAGACTTTGTTGGTGGAGAGATCCCCAGATCACAGGAGAGCCGGAGGACAGCAGTGGAGTCTCAGGAAGGCGTGACGAGAGCAGAGAAAGGGGAGGGAAGGAGAGGGATGAGGAAGGGGGGAGGTTGGTGCCTTCAGGGCAATGGCGTCGCCGTTTTGGTTAATTGCCATGTGACATCCTCAGCACAGCAAGGCTGCCAGGATCCCACGGATTCGAAGTGGTACGGAATTGAGGGCACGCATCCATCAATGCACAGAGCATCTGGGCCTTAAGTGGGCATCCAAAATTCAAGGCAGTTCAGCACTATCTAATTTATGTCAAACGAAATATTGTAAGGGCTCGATTACCAGACTCCGAAAACGTTGGATAATACGGAAATATTGCACGCGAGAAAGCTGTCTTATTCCATATCGCTTTTTTCCAACAATCGAGCCAATCGACACTAATTGTGGAATCAGGGTGCCCTTCGGTGAGTTCTTTCTGGAAAATCAGAGCTTTCCGTTGCAGTAAAGGGCCTGAGATAAACATGTCTTTGTGTCTGCTGTGTGATTCATGGGAAGGCTTTGCTCACCTTTTCATTTTTACGTCTCCTCGTACTTTTTCTACAGTTTTTTCCCATAGTTAGAGGCACGATCGGAGCACCACATCTCTACTTGCGTCTCTTCCAGACGCCAGCTGTAACTCTTCCCGCACCAAGGTCGACTGCACTTCTTTTTCTGCCATGGTTTCCAGCACCCGAGACACACCACACGGTGGTATTGGTAAGCGGTCAATCTCGTGAGCCAGTCATTATCTTGTTCTTTGTATCAGTTCCTTTCGTATCTGACTAAATGTGCAGGCCTTGAAGCAGATGATGTCACGTGGTATGCTTGGTCGGATATGTCAGATATTCCAGCAAAATATCCAAAGATCAGTTAATTGAGACTTTACTGATTCAGAAAATGTTCCTCTAAACAAACACTAAAAGGGGCAGCTTGTAGCATAGTGGTTAGAGCTATTGCCTTTGGACCCAGCTTGCAGGTTTGAATCCCACTACTGACTATAGCACCCCTGAGGAAAGTACTTACCCTAAATTGCTACTGGAAGGAAAAGAAAAACGGCCAGCTGTATAAATGGGTAAAGAACTACAGATAGTTTGAGAAAAGTGTCAGCTAAATGAGCATGTGTGCATTCAGTTTATTGACTTATTGATTAAGTTGGTGTGATTGGACTGGAAATCCATCCCAAGCGTACCCTCCCTCATGCCCTTGGCTTCCAGGATAGGCTCTGGCATACCACATTTTCACATTGCATAATCAGCAGTGACTGAGTGCTATGGCCACCTAAGACACAATGTGTGGCCATGGGACACAGGCAAACCGTTTTATCTTGAATGGTGGACAGGGTGCTAAATATGACAGTAAAAGGGTGCCCGATGCCACCTCATTCCTTGGTAAGAGTAGTGAAATATAGAGTGCCGTGAAGGACAGCTAGTAGGATGCTCGGTGAAGAATGGAGGCAAACACTTGTTTGAAAAGTCTCCATATCCATTTCCTGGTGGCGGCCACCTGTTCTTTTTTTCCTGCCGTGAAAAATGACCCCATCGCTGAGGGAGGAAAAAACATTGTTGCTGTCACAGCGCGCGGTGATGAGTTTCTCTCTGTTACCTGTTGCCCTCCAGGTTCGAGATGTCAGCTCTTTTAATGGTGTTCATCAAAGCCAGTGTGTGGAGAGTCTTCACCTTCACACAGCTTTTGTTAGGAAATTGTGTCTAAATCCTATGGGTTATCATCATCATTATTAGTATTATTTTGTTGTGTTTCTTGTTATTGTCACTGCATTTATTTATTCCAAGCAATTTTGCAACAAAGCTTTGTTACCTGGCTCAAGGGAACAACAGGCGTCCTTTTTTCCCGTAGCAAAATGAAATGCCAAATGAAGTTATTACTTAACTATCAGTTGAACATCAACCACTAAGACTGTATCTTTTTGTGGTGTAGTAGCTTGTGTGTCCCAATGACTCAAAGAACTGTACTGGTTGGAGCATAGTCCCTTGCAGGTTCAACTACATTGGATAGGTGTTGTGGAAAGGGGCCAGAAAGAAACAGTCCACTGGTTCTCCAGGTTGGGGGTTGGGCACAGAGCTAAGGATCGCACTCTATAAAACACATTCTGTTACGGAAACTGCGACAATTACCAGATGTGTACGTAAAGCCAATGTTAATTTGAGCCAATCACTTGGCAATATGACCAACCCTGATGAAAGCCTGCTACAGGAAGTTAGGAGTGCAAAATCAAATCTACTTGGACTCAAAAACAACATTGATGTAGGAACATGGAATGGCCAAACCCTGTTTGAGGCATCAAAAATAACTCAAGCCCTCACTGAGGTGGAGAGATACAAGCTAGACATTATTGGTATTAGTGAGTCCCACTGGACTGGTGCTGGAAGACAGATGACTAATAATGGCTCAGTTATACTGCATTTTGGACAGAAAGACAGTCACAAACATGGTGTATCCATCACAGTCTCAAAAGCAAAAGTTAATATCTTGCTTGAATAAGAACCCATCAATGACAGGTTGATCAGCGCACACTTTAACTCTAAGCACTGTAAATTCACCATCCTGCACTGCTATGCACCAATAAAGGAAGTGGAGGACTCGGATGAAGATGACTGGTAGGAAGCCCTAAAACTGGCCGTCGCAAAAGTACCTCAATATGACATGTTACTGATCATGAGAGTGTGGTATAATGTAGCCAGTAAAGATATCTATTGAAGAATTGCATAAGAAGACCAAATGGTGCAGGTACAGCATGGTTCAAGAGAAGTGTCAATGCATGAGATGGCTTGGACACATACTAAGAACAGACTAGCAATGTATCCCAACAGTTGCTCTCAGGAAGGCCAAGAACTACTTGGAGAAGGACTGTAATATCTGAGCTAAAGGAGGTGAATCTTAGATGGGGAGAGGCACAACATGTTGCAAATGATGGGGAAAGATGGAGACAATTTGCTGAGGCCTTATGTCCCAAACCGGGGATGAAATGAAAAAGAGAGAGAGAGAGATCAGCTGAACATGAAATGAGATGTGAAGTTTATATTTATTGTTATTCATTGTTAATATTCCGCAAGGGCTTTACATTTTTTTTATTACTCACCTACTAGTCATCAGGTTCTTTACTTCTACCATGAATAAAGTCGGTACTAAAACATCTGTGACCTCCCAAATGTTGAGGAAAATCACCTCCCGTTTTTGCCATGGTGATTTTTTATTTTTTTTGTTGTTTTGTTTTTGAACCGTACTGCAAGAATAGAGTAAAAGACACATGCAGCTCATGGGGTTCCATTGTGGGCACGTGCATGTTCATATCAAATAAGGCACAACACAGCTGACAAAAATGGTGCAGCTCTCCTGGCATATACACTCTAGTAATGCGGCTGAGCCATTCTAGTCCCCCCTCCCCCCGAATAAAGAGTTTTGTACAAACAGACAGCTGAGGCCTGCCTGTGAAATCTGCTGTCATCCAAAATGATTGTAATTGGGATTTTTAATACAACGAATTGAAAGAAGGATCTTCTCCCTCTGCCATTATTTTTTTCTATAAAACAAATGTGTGAATTTGATTAAAACAGCCATTTTACTCCACTAATAGCAGCCACCGTAAATGCCATCATTAATGACCGAGGCATGTGATCCGTGGTAATTAGCAGCCGGCTCAGCGGTGATAAGATCGTTGGCATGGGATCACAGGCATTAATGGAGCCTGAACCTTCTGCACTTTGGAGAAGGACATCTGCTGCCAGCAGGTATCTCGGGCCGCAATGTCATGTGACAAACCCCACGATTCCCTGGCACGTTAAGAGCGAAGCCATATAGCCCACTGTACGTCCCCCCGGTTAACCAACGTTGCCGTCATCGTCCTTGTTTACTGGTGACAAATGCGACTACACACGGAGTACCAGATGGCAGGACTGCATCATAAATCTAGGAAACAAGACAGCTGATAAATGGCACTGTGATGTAAATGCCGTTTAATGTATGTGCTGCTGTCCTCTGGGATGAACCGTAAAGCGAATTCTGTGTTGACCTTCACTTTGAACAGTTCCAGCTATTCCTAATACAGGCTCTAAAAAACAGATAAATTAAAGACCAAAGAAACAGCTAACAGCCATTTGAATTCAGGGTCTTATGTCTCTGGGTATTTTTAAAAGCTTGTAGCCCATTCTCTACCACACTATAGGACCCGACAAAGAAACACATTGCTGTCTCACAGCTAAACAGTACAACACAGCACTTTTAATAGGAGGGTTTTCCCCCCATCATTTTACAGTAAACAACTTTAATGTGGATTAATATCAATAAAAGATAACAGAATAAACTGGCATCCTGTCCACATTGTATCCTGTCTCACCGACAATGCTGCCAGCGTAAAGGAACACAGAGGGCCTCTCCAGAAAAACAGAATTAATAATTAGAAACCTTAAAGTAAATTTTCAGTTTATTTTTGCTTTTTCTGGTGTTGTTAACGAACATAAGCCATGAGTAAATTGGAGGATTAAGCAGTGTTATTAAGCTTTCATTGATTATGACATAGCGGGTGGACTTACAATTAGGAGTTACAAACAGACTTCTGGTCCAAATTGCATTCATAAGTTAAGTAAAAGAGTGCAAATATATATCTGCTCCTGTGTTCAAATTCTTGTGAAAGGATGCTTCATATATGTCGGAAAGTATTGAGTTTTCACTGCAATAAATGGAGTACCATATTTCCTTTGAATTTATTTATGGATTTTCCTATGAGGGGCCTTTGCTTCCATCAGATTCCAGTAGGGACCATGGCCTAGAAAATGTTAAAAACCTCTGGTTTAAGACCAGAAGCACATATTGTCTGCAACATGTATTGATGGCACAATGATTCAGGGGGTTTAGGCTCACACTCTGACAGGTACAGACACATGCACTGATGTGCTGCTGGTGGCTGGCTGGCCAGGACCCAGCAGAAAACATATCTTGTTACAGCATCTCTGTTCCTGTTGCTAGACCCCAGCAGAAAGTGACCACCTTGTGGCAATTTACTCCCCTAATTAGCAAGGGCTTCCTCTGCTAATGATACATGTTCTCCATTGTCAACGCTGTGACCTGCTGAGCTTCCAGGTGATGTCAGGGGACAACATCCCTCCAGAGAGCGCCATGCCGGCAGTCGAGGACAACTACCTCCTCGTGTCACCATCATAAGGGCATGTAGACCAGATGTCAGTGTGATGAGGATGTCTTCATAAGATGGGTCATATTCTTCATGTAGCAAAGGGATTCCTGAAAATTCTGAGTTTTACTACACAAATGAGCTTTAAGTACACAGAACTACAAATCCTATAAATACTTAATTTTACATCCAGTTGAGTTTTGTGTCATACCTCCAGTGAGATAAAATTGTGGAATTTTGCCAGCATTGTTATTTTGATAATGCATGTTTGAAGAAATCCACTTTTTGCCATCTTTGACATCCTGCATATTGAATTCTGAATTTAATTTTAAGGGTGTGAAGATCACCACATTAACTCTGCACTTGACAAATGCAACTAATGTGGAAAACGATTGTGTTTGAACTGAGGACTTGAAATAAGACAGTGCTTATTAAGACAGTATTCTACAGCCTTTCCATTGTTTTGTTTAAAATTTGGCCTTACAGAGCATAGTTTTTTTTTTTTTTTTTTTTTTTTTTTTTTTAAAAAAAAAAAGTGTCAGTATATAAGCATTTTGAAATGTGTGCTTTTCCAAGAGCAACTTAGTATCATAAATGGTCCACCATAGTTTTGACCTAAGTTGCCCAAGAAAACAGTTAACACTTCTACATCTTTAGCTCATGGAATCACACATTGTGTCAGCATTTCAGTACCAGGTACAAACCAAATCAAAACCCATATAAACCTTGACCACATGTACATCCAGCATGGAGCCACCGTGAGCCATTACCTTAGACTTGAAGGACTCATGCAAATCCCCACTGCTGCTATACTACCCTTCAGCACTGTACTTAAGGCTAACTGCGCTACTAAAACTTAAATTTCTAATTTATATAAATGGGTGACTAATTGCAAGTAGTTCAGTACACAAACATAAGAGTCTTGACATGTAAGGAGAAGGAATCACCAAAATAAGGCTCAACAGTAATATGCAACAACAGAACACAAAGGTGTCAAAACTATACAACCGAACTGCATACTGCTGTACTTATTTTTCTTAAAATCAGTGTTTAACACACACACTCCACTAGCTCACACATTGAGTCCTGTGTTATATTCCAACAAGGCCCTGCATGTTGCTTTACTTAGCCTGAATTGCTCTAGTAAATTTCCTAGTACAATCAGTGAACAGGTCTTATAAAATTTACCAACCAGTACTAAAATCTAAGGTTTTACATTTAACACCCAACCATGATATAATTTATAATACAGATTACACATCAAAAGTATTTGTGAATAAGTTTATTTATATTTTGTATCAGCAGATACAAAAAGAATTCCAAAATGTATCCAAAATGTGCAAGAAATCCACCCCCCATCCAAAAAAAAAAAAAAGCAAAATTAAATCCAACAGGAGACTTTGGATAGTAGACACAGAATTAAATGTAAACCAAAGTGATCTATCTAGGAACTACAAATGGCTTTGTGACAGTCATAGTAACTGAAATGTTTCCCAAAATGCAATTCTATTTAAATCTCCCATGATTATACCCAAAGTCACTGTGTGGACATACATCAAATCCTAGACATTCTGTTTCCCCCTCATATTAGTATCAGAAAGGCAATTATGAGAACAGAGCAGCACAAATGTGTATAAACACATCTGAAATAAAGGTTTTCAAAGTTGTACCAAAGGGCTTCCAAAGAGAAACTACAGAGAACTGATATCTAATGAATATTATACAATGTAAACTTTCACCTTCACTCGCAGCCTGAACTCACCAAAAATCATATGGAAAACACGGTAAAAACTGATGAAGCTTGTTTAAGTGCTTAACAGTTATAATACATGTGTTATACTTCAGCAATTTCAACAAGCAACACCCTGTTTTCTTTTAAAAAACAAAAAAAAAAAAAAAAAAAAAAAAAAGGCAACAATCATCACTGAAAATAAATACACTAGAAATCCCTGGTCACTTTATCAATTGGGGAAAAAAAGAAAAAGAAAAAAAAAACAGCAGAAAATTTGTATTTCAGTGTTTGTCCAATTAGGTATGGTCTTAACGAACAAAAACATAGTAATAAAATCACCGTTTTATTTCACATTCATTTTTGCTTTAATTCACAGCCATATTTCTGTGTATTTTCTTCAATGCGCTCTTCATGACAACATTCTGTCCCCATTTGTTTTTGGACATTCACATCATAAAGTTTTTCTTTTACCCACAGATGACAATATCGGTCCCAAAGGGCATATTCTTTACTAAAAAGCTACACAGATTGGTCCATTAAGTTCCTTTATGAATAATGTCTTCTTTGAGTACATACCATCCCAAAATTTTTCATAATACAGAGGTCTCCTGGTGGGGATCAGTGCTTCTACCCCAATTTGCCTTTGGACTAATGCACACACAAAAAAAGTGTACTGTTTAAAAGCAAAACAAGAGGCAAATTAAAATAAAATGCGATAAACTCCTTAAATTCAAACCAAATTCATCCTCCCGTTTTTTAGTGACCTATGTACACCACAGAAAAACAAAACTCAGAAATAATTTCTTTTACATGAGTCTGTTACAAAACATTTATTCCCAATCAAAATTCCCATAGAAAGCACCTCTGTAAACAGAACCCTGCTCTTCCCTTTGACATACATTTTGTACTGGTTCACATCAAGTGATTTTGGAAAATATGGCTGAACAAAGAATCCATTTAGGTGCATATGAATGCCAATTTTATTTTGCAGTATAATAGCGGAAGTGGTTAAATGCACTTTTTTTTGGCCAAAAGATGGAACTTAGGAAATTTATATACTACCACAGTCAGAAACAATGACTGCAAGCCATCTTCAGATGCAAGTCTACATACTGCATAGGCCTATATAAAACTAAAGTAAATCTAGTGAAATGCTTTCTGAAATCAAATGTAAACCAATAAGGTGATTGGCACCACAACAGTTTACTTTTTAGCTGCTATGGCGAATGGACCCAATACGTTACGTACTTATACATAAAATAGTGCGTGAAAACCATTTTTGGGCGATCAAGTAATCAAAGTTTACTCCTGCTGAAACTTCTACTATGGCAAGAAGGTCCGGCAATTCTGTGGTCAAGTTTTTGTCGACATCTTGAGTTGCAGACAAGTCTAAAGAGGATATCAGAGAAACTTGGACAGCTCAAAACCAGTGTCAATCACAGGTATGAACTGTAAAGCAACTCACAACTGGTTTTGACATCTTCAAAATATCTTATGTATAAAAACTTGATTTTACCCTAGATCTATGAAATGGAGTTCTCAAAAAGAACTTTGATCCTCAAGACCTTTTCTTGAGGCCAAATGTCAGCATTCAGGTATGGGACCTAAAGAGGTACTCTATTAAAAAGAAAAATGACAGTGCATACATTGAATGTGACGATATCCTTTTTTTTTTTTTTTTTTTTTTTTAAAAGACTTTCTCATACACAAACATGTAGCCTGAAAATTTCATTCCCTTTGTGAAAATTTCACCCATGTTACATCCCAGTTCAATTATTTGTTGTTGCGCAGATGTTTTATGATTGCTCATAAGACTGAAACAAGATGAATTAGCTCTTTGACCTCTCCAAGTGTGTGCTGTGGGTTACAAATTGTTTTTAAAATTGAATTATATACTTAAATGGAATTTCAAACTGGGCTTGTGTGCTTCAGAACAAGGCCTAGCCATTTCTTCAGTAAAGTACTATGCGACAAGTCCCTTCTTTTGTGGCTTATACTGACATGGTAATTGTGCAATTTATTAAAAAAAATACTAAAATGGGAACATTTTAACTGCATGTGATTAGTGCACAGCAAAAGAAAAAAAAAAAAATAAACACACAATACACCATAGTGCATGTGCCGATGTATAAGACACAAATACAATTATAGCTCAATGATATATGAAATTGAGTGTTAGACAACTAGAGCTTGTGAGTAAAAATCTGCTCACTCAGTGCTAGGAGCAGAACATACAAAAAATAAAAAAATTCAGTGCCAAAACAGCATTGCAAAAACAAAAAAATTTCACCATACAGTTGTGATTTTGGGACTAGGAAAAAGGGGATGGCAGAAACATTTCAATTTACAAATTCAGAGTAAATGTTAGAATGCTTACATTTTCTTAATCTTTCGTTCCCAACAAATTTGTAAATCATAATTAAGTGGTGTTAAATATCTGTAGCCAAGTAAAATCACAATTTTTTATACCTGAATTCTAAGGACCCTAAATTACAAAAGGGAGAATTCCCCCCCCCAACCAAACAAATATTAACTAATGTCAAAACAATGATTGAATTTTGTGAAAAAGGTTCCAACTGCCATCAGTTTACTTTGTGGCCCTGCAAGTTTACTCCAAAATCCCCCTGGGTATACCTAGGAGCTTAACACCTCCATCTACAAACTTTTACTTTCAGGGCTTGTGATAAAATAAGCCAACACCCTCCTTTCAAAGCATGTAAAACTCATCAAAACCTGTAAATGAACTTAACTCCTGCTTGCATTAAATTCAATTTAATAGTCACCAAATTCATTACAATATGCTACTCAAAGAAGAAATCTACAAGGATGTGTTCAACTTAAAGAACACAAACAGGTGCTTCTACCCATGTTTGATAACAAAGATGATGTTAATTCAAGGAACTATTTCAAGTGTGTTTAATATACCCAGATAACTAAATAATTTAAATCAGTTCTGCATATAGCACCTGCTCTTCAAATGAAAAAGGTTTTGGTTTCGCTTATTTCTCAATTTTGCAATTTCTACAGAAACAAATTCAAACATAATGGAGAGTCTAATGTTTAACTTGAACATGGAAGTGTAGAAATGCATTCCTATACCAGGGACCCTTACATTACAAAACCTGGTTGAATATTTATGTTTGAAATGATGTTCTCAATACCAGAAACTCCACCTTGAATTATGAACCACACATATAGGTAAGAATTGATTTCAGAATTTGTGAATTATCTGGGCAAGGTTGGGAACTGAAATGTGTCATTTATCTAATTTGATTGCAAAATACAAAAAATATAAGCACAACTAACTGATTATGGCTTTTCATTTCAACTGGTCTTATTTCCTCATCAGTTCTTTAAACAATATAGGCAGTATTCTTTCCATCTGATTAATAAAAAAAAATCTGAGCAACAACAAATTAAACTGTTCAAGCTAAAAGGACTACACGCTGCTGTCTGTACGGCACACAACAGTCGTCTTGACACAAAGTTTTAATGGCACCAAACATTTTTTTAAACCCATGAAATGTTTGTAAACCATGTTTAATTTTATTACTGAACCCAAAAGTGCAAGTTGCAAGTATGTCCCATGTAAGCATTTCAGTAGTGCTTTTCCTGCAAGTAATCTTTCATTCTGTTTGGCAAAGGCAGTTTCTGAATAAGATCTATTCGTGTGTACTGGCGAATAACAAACCGGCACAGGTACTGTAGTGACCGCACTTGCATAAATCGTGAAACAGGGTTTGTCAGTCTGACAGGATATGTTGCTGACCCTGGCAAGCGAGACCTAGAGTAGCAAAACGCTCCGTTCTCAGAATCTTTTATAGAATGCTCAATGAGGTCAACTATAGAGATATGACCTTCAACATCTGGTTGTTCATAGAAACTAAACCTGCCATTCGAGTGTTCGATCCTTGTATGGAGCGTCTTACCTTGGGACCGAAAGCTCAGACTCAAAAGGTATCGATCGTCAGAGCTGTCACGCACCAGGAAAGAACCATCTGGTAAGTTGACCAGTTTTTCCTCAGCTTCCCAGCGTGTTATAGGACCCCAGTACCAACCTTGCTTAGCCAATTTCTTGAGCTCTTCTGTGAGACTTGTTACAACCATAGGTCCACTGTTCTGAACAGAATCGTACACCCTGCCAACTCCCGGAGCAGAGTTAGGGTCAAAATTTAGATGGTGCCTGACCCTCTCCGCAACATGAGCATCAGCACTACTCAATCTCCTGAAGTTCCTCTGAATTTGAGTGCCAGGAAGTGGAGGTAGCAGCGGTGAAAGAGGCGGGGCACCTACTCTGGAACTCTGAAGCACTACGCCTGTGGTGCCAATCAGGAGCCCATTCAGAGAGGGTTCCATGAAGATGTCCGGCGACATAACTAGATCACTGTCAATCTGCCTCTCCTCCACCTGGGGAGAGCCCCTTTCGACCTGTGGTACCACTTCCATGGGTGAGGAGCTATCCAAGCAGTACGAGTGCGATCCATCAACCGGATACATTCCCTCATCTAAAGGCATTGTGTACTGGATATAGTCCTGAGGCGCAAGTCCAATGACTACAGGCACATCTTCAATGCTTAGATGCAAGTCATCGCTCTGGGGCTCAGGGTTTTTCAGAGAATTACTTGTGGTTTGAAAAAGCCCATCCATCTGAAGGTCATGGAACTCCTTTCGAACACCATTAAGGGCTGGGCTGGGACTAGGCGAATGAACTAGGGCTTTCACTTTCATTTCCATTTTGATGCATGTTTCCTCAGAGTTAGCGGGCCGCAGAGGCCACGGAGCAGGACTGTAATGGTGGCTACAGAGGGATGTTGATCTTAGGGGACGCTGGGCTTTCACTTCATTAAAGCTTATAGGAGCAGAACTGGAAGAAAATGTATCATCATCCACTGATCCAAGTGAGGGTGAGCTTCCTTTGACTTTCGATTTCTGTTTTGCTGACAGTCTCCGTTTCAAAGTGCCCATGAGGCTCTCACTCTTGGACCGGTTCTTGTGCCCTTTTTCCTCTTCAGCATTAAGGTCACAGCTAGCAAAAACAGAATCTTCTTTTGAAAAATCAGCTCCCAATGCTGGCTGGACAACCACAAATTCACCTTCCTCCTTACCCTTATTTATATTGAATGACTTTCTGATCGTTTTAAGGCTTATCTTCTTCATTCTGAGAGTCCCTCCTTAAATGAGGGAAAAGGTATGCGTCTATTATGGTGGTTGAAAGGTCCTATCCAAAGTGCCCTTTCATTAAGTTACCAACAGCTTTTCATGCAAAAATCTGTACTGCTATTACCTATAAAACAAAAAAAAAATAAATGTCATTTTCACCATAGAACAAGACTGATAATTATGAATGCTAAGACAAAAGTCTTAAATCTCACAAAAAAAAAAAAATCCCCATAAGATCTTACACATATTCAATTCACAAGAACAAGTTTAGATAATATGCACATCAGTTACCTGGGTATACCCAAAAGAACTAGATTTTACAAACACTGTTGAATGTCGCAGGTTAGATTCCTTCTCTGAAGTTAGCCTATTAGTCCATATATTTGCTTTTCATGTTCATAATGCAAGAAAAACATTGCTGCTTTACAGTGCTATTACATGAGAATGAGACTACGTTAAAGTATGCTTTCCATAGCTAAAGAAATGCAAGCTTACAAAACATAACTGAAAAATTCAAAGAACAACATATCCTAGGCTCAAGGTAACAGTTCAACATTGCTTGTAATTAACATTGTTAGTTCTTAAACCACTTTTTACAACTGAGCCACAACACAGTACATTAAATTTTAACACTTCCTCATTATCAATGCAAAAACACCTTGATATAGCCACTCTTTACAACCATCTCAACCACCAAGGCTATGATGCAGCACTCAGCTGTTTTTAACCTTTAACACTAAGGCCAAGCAGTAATATACAACAAAGTGCACACTATAAATGTTGCTGCACCCTTCTCACTTACCATGCAGTGCATGCATTATATTTTCATTGTGGCCTAAAAAACAATGGCTTTTCAAATAATTGCACCTTCATAAGAGCCTTTCCACTGCTCCAAATCTTTAATATTTGCCACTATGAAAACAAAATATTTAGATTTATAATCTAGAGTAACTTGTATAACTGTGGTCATTTAAAAACAATCCTTCAGCATTTTGCATTTTTGCAATAACTGGGAAGGCCTGCAATATCCAAGTGCTACACAGATAAACAGGTCTGATTCAAGCATAGTTTAGTGTGTTCAGAACTGTTGCGATTGTTTTATTTCTTCAAAGGATTTCATAAGAATATAACAATCCTCTGATAAAACTGTGGTAAAACAGGACAGCAGGTACCATAGTGATTAGAGCTGTTGCCTTTGGACCCAAAGATCCCAGGTTTGATCCCAACCTCCAGCTGTAGTACCCCTGAGCAAGGTACTTACCCTAAATTGCTCCAGTAACACTACCCAGCTGTATAAATGGGTAAATAATTGTAGGTAGACTAATGTAAGTGGCTTTGAAGAAAAGCATCAGCTAAATGAATAAATGTAAAATAACCTTGCAATGCAACATCACACATACTCTACTTTAAAGTCTTTAATAATAAAAAAATAATTTCACCTTCAATTGTAAACGGTGATGTCAGGTCGAGTCAGATGTTTATAGCTCCTTCCTCCAGCTACAAAAGTCAATATACAGAAAATAAGAATTTAACACTGACAAATACTGATCTTTTACACACAACAGCTCATTTAATCAAGTGAAATTTTTAAAAAAGAAATAAACAAAAACTGCAATAAATTCAACCATGACACTGGCAATAATTGCTAACCTACCGGTCTTTCAAAGAATCAGTCAAAATGTATACTACTTTCTATGGGACCTTTAAAAAGAAGCTAATGGCTATCAATTATGTAAAACTGTCCAAAGATTTCAGGTTAAAACAAGTAACTTACAACATGAGACAGGCCCAGGTTGGAGGTGTGGGTGGGTTGAGCTAATCTTTTGTTTAAAAAGCTGTTGCCAAACCACTAGAAGCAGCATTTTGCCAAATGAATGAAAAACAATATGCAATGGAAAACGGCCAAGCTTCTTCTTCTCCAAGGATGTTTTTGCATTATTACAATTCAACCTCCACTAATAATTTGTGCTGGGAAAGATGAGGTGAAGACAAAGACACACCACAAAAAAAAAAAAACACACACCAGTAAACCCTTGCCACTGGCAACCAGACACCATCACATTTAACCACATCAGTGATCAGCATGGATGGTAGGAGTACATGTGCTTCTTTCAGCCTTTTCCACAATATTTGAAATTTATGCCAGTTCTCATTTAAACAAAAGACAAGGCGAGGCACACCAGCCTTATGTATCATACACATATAAGGCATGATTCATGTCCCAAGAACAGTGACACATGTCCAAGGCAGAGTCGGTGGTCAGAACACAGCCCAGCACAAACAATAATAATCCTGCTCATGCATTTTAGTCATCTGGATTACTCTGCGTTTCATTTCTCCATGATTTCCAGTTTATAACGAGGTCCCGATTCATTGTGTGTTCTGCCCGTCGAGGCCTCTGGCTCGGTGAGACCTGGACCTCGATTTCCAGGACATGTCAGGACACAAAAAGAAAACTAATTCACATTTACACCCAGCATATCCCAGCTATGCACACCCATGCATGTGTATATAAAAAAAAAGCGTTCCTACAAAACAACGTTTAAAAATGCAATGTGCGGTGTGTGTGTTTTTAACAACGAAAGGACAAACAGCTTTTTGCCGCCGAGCCCCCACTGAACAAGGCCCGACGAGGACCGCTAGCAGCACAGCTAGCACGTTAGCTGGCTGCAAAGTTCACTTTTAAACCGTTTTCTGCAAAACCTCATAACCGCCGATACGAACAGGGAAACTAATAATAGACAAAGCAAATAACTGCAAGAAGAAAACCCCCCTCTCTCGTTAGAAATCTGCCCTTGGTTCTTTCCCCTTTGTTCCTCCTCCTGTCGGTAGCTAGCCTACTGGACAGCTAGCTAGTATGTTAGGCAAAGCAATTTGTGGGGGGGGGGAGAAAGACATCTTCCCACGTCGAGGCAGCGGAATGTTACAATACTTACTTCTTTTCCTCCTGCTAGCGTGGCGCCCGAAGAATTTCAATGTGCTCAATGAACGTTGGGAACAGCGAGCTAGCTAAACACCGCCTTTGCTAACGTTAGCTAGCTAGCAGGATCAGCCTTCATAGTGGCTCCCGGCGGAGGGCTCAGCTAGCCGCGTTAGCATAGCCGCCTAGCACGAGAGGCGATATAAACATCACGCAATGCGCGTCTTCTCATAGGCTCCCACAGCGACGACAGGGAGAAAAAACGACTGAAATGAGGCTTTCCGTTCTGTTAGCTTTTTTAAAAATATGCATGTGACTCTCGAACGACCCGTTTTGGCGTTTCCGCGACCGAATTTAAGTTGCTTTACTTTTGGGTCGCTTTTCCCTTTCTCCTTTTTTCCTCTCTTTCGCCTGTTGCATTATGGGAAAGGAGGCTCCGAGCTGGAAGAAATAATTAGATTTTCCACATTTTTTTACGCTGTCTGAAAAAAATCACGCAAATTCACAAATAATTGAAATGCCGCAAACGGGCGAACAGAAGAAATATTGACGGAAAATATTACGGATATTAGAAAAGCAGTGCATCCTCACATATATAAAAATTACCAATCGTTAACAAACTTCACACAATTCAATTCGGAGCAAAGAATGAACTACCCTGAGTTACCCTGTGATTAAACAAGTAACCTTAAGTTTTCTTTAATCACTTTCCTCGTTTTGTTGGTACGACCTGCCACGATCATGTCATGGCATGGTGCGAAATAAATTAAATTATATTATTAAGCCCACTTCCAGACACATGTTGCTTGGTTGAAGTTTTTTTCCCACATCAACATGTTATTTTTTCATGAAGAAACGTTCTCAGATATTAATGGAATAGTTATAAGCTCTTTAACTTTTCATATCACGAGTAAAGTTTCCTGGCGTTATACTGTTTCATCTGACTGATTGTGTCATATTCTGATCTGGTTCACAGGGTGATGCCAATATTTAAAGTAACCAGGACACTGATAATGGATTTTGTAATGAGATTTTTGTATTTATTAGTTACATTTTCATTTATCTATTTAGCAGATGCTTTTATCCAAAGCGACTTCCAATGAACTCTATGTAGTGTTATCAGGCCACACACCTTATTCACCGTGGTGACTTACACTGCTAGATGTACTGCTTACACTGGGTCACTCATCCATACATCAGTGGAACACACTGTCACTCTCACTATGGGTGAACGTGAAAAGCATGTCTTTGGAGTGTGAGAGGAAACCAGAGCACCCGGAGGAAACACACTGACACAGGGAGAAAATGAAGAAGCATAATCAGTAGAGACAGTGGGTAGTGTAGTGGTTAGAGCTGCTACCTTTGGACCCCATGGCTGCAGGTTTAAGCCTCACCTGCAGCTGTAGTACCTTTGAACAAGGTACTTACCCTAAATTGCTCTAGTAAAATTACTCAATTCTATAAATGGGTAAATCATTGTAGATACTCTCACATGTTAAGCTGCTTTGATGAAAAACATCAGCTGAAGGAATAAATGTGATCATACAAAATCCACACAAACTGAGTAGGGATCAAAACCATGTCCTCTCACATCAGCCAGGTACTGTGAGAGAAATAGTTTTATTTAAGTCACATGTTTTGCAGTAGTGCCACCAATGTTTGAAGTAACTATACAGTTGAGATGGGGGGATTTAAAACCTTTAGATGTTATTAGCATTTAACTATGTTTTACCTAGGTATAGGGAGGGCGCGGTGGCGCGGGTCCTGCTCTCCGGTGGGTCTGGGGTTCGAATCCCGCTTGGGGTGCCTTGCGACGGACTGGCATCCCGTCCTGGGTGTGTCCTCTCCCCCTCCAGCCCTATGTCCTGTGTTGCCGGGTTAGGCTCCAGCTCCCCGTGACCCTGTATGGGACAAGCGGTTCAGAAAGTGTGTGTGTGTTACCTCGTTATTTTTTCTTTACCTTATGTTTTTCTATGTCATTTGGTTCTTTTTGGATTAACCCTTTTATAGTGTACTTTATCTGAGGGGTTCCACATCTGTGTTGTATTATTTTTAATCTGGACAATAGTAACCAGTAGGTGACAGGTTCATATATTTCAAATTCCTTTTAGTGGTACAATTGACTAGAGAGGGTGGGGTGGCGCAGTGGGTTGGACCACACTCCTGCTCTCTGGTGGGTCTGGGGTTCGAGTCCTGCTTGGGGTGCCTTGCGATGGAGGGGTGTCCTGTCCTGGGTGTGTCCCCACCTCCTCCAGCCTTACACCCTGTGTTGCCGGGTAGGCTCCGGTTCCCTGTAACCCTGTATGGAACGAGCAGTTCTGAAAATGTGTGTGTGTGGTACAACTGAGATTTGTGTGTCTAGTGAGATTTACATTTACCTTTATTCATTTACCCGACACTTTTCTTCAAAGCAACAATCATCTCAGAGAAAAATACTACATCTACAAAACCTTCCTGTTTGTTTCCGACAGAAAATAAAATGGATCATACAAGCACTTTGAAAGACAAACAGTAAATCTATTAATTTTACAGAGCACTGGTCAAAGCCAACAGCATTTCAACTTAATTTAATTTATTTATTTCTTGAGAAGGGGCCAACTCTGCAGAAACTGATTAAAGTACAACTGTAATAAACAATTCTCTGAAATATATAAATATATATAAATAGTATATACATATATATTTAAATAATTTTATAGATATACTTTACTTTCTTACTGTTACTTCTCTGGGAGATATCTGAGAAAATATATAATAGGTTTTTACCATGATGTGATGTGGCAGGGAAAACGCTAGTGTTTTAATATTTCAATTTTAGAGGTCAGGGCCTTTTTATCTGCTGTTTTTATAGAGCATGAAGTCAGAAACAAAACTTTGATACCACAATCCTGCGTACGCAATGCACCCTTCACATGCGCCAAACAACAGAGACAGTCTAAAAGAGAAAAAAGTGCTGAAGGCCCTGAATCTGTAGAGAACGCAACAGTTTCTTTTTATTCACAAGTTGAAATTTACTGCAAACGGGAATACACCATAAGAAATGTTTTAGTCCTACATTCCCCACTTATTTGATGGCATAGGATGGTCCCCATCAGTAACAGCCTCCAGGATTTATCACTTTTTTAAAAGTGAAAACACAGTTCTGATGTATTTGTTATTCAGGTTGACAGGTATGTTTAAAACTTCATGTATTCATTTAGCTCATGTTTTTCTCCGAAGCAACTTATAATGTTTGTCTACCTACAATTACTCACCCATTTGTACAACTGGGTAACTTTTACTAGAGTAATTTTAGGGTAAGTGCCTTGCTCAAGGGTATTACAGTAGGAGGTGAGATTCAAATCTGCAACCTTTAGATCCAAAGGCAGCAGCTCTTGCTACTACACTACCAGCTGTCCCTTGTACATAAATAAATTTAACTTGTCCACACTTTAAAATGCATTTATTCTATTTCCTGTTTAATGTCTTAGTTCAGTGCACCAAGAGCTAAAACATGTGATATAAAATGAAATTTCTGAGATATTCAAATCCACTCTAAAATATATCAAATTAGGCTTATATAAGCAGAGAAAGTGGAAGAATGTCTAATTATTTAACTGAAGTGTGAATTTTGCTTATTAAAAATACAGTATATAAGAAGTACCACTAAAAAAGGCACATTTAATAGTACAAGTGTATATATTTAATAGATACACATATGTAAACATTTATTTATGCTGTGACACCATCCATTCATGAATTTATTAACCGCTCCAGAGGCAATCCAAGAAAAAGTGCATGGGAGGATTAATGCTAGGTGGGACAGGGATGAATTGCACGGAATTGACACATACTGTATCCTCACATCGGTCTGACACTAAATGCAGTGCAGAACCGCCAATTAGCCTCAACACCATGTCTCTCTAATATGGGATGCTGCTTTTACTGATTTTGTAATGTTTTCTTTATCATGGTATCTTACAGATGTTATCAGTACAAGTGTGGTCAATTTTATGCTTTTGGGTGAAGTCATAGTGGTGCAACAGTTAGCAGTTAATTCACCCAGACAGCATAAATGGAAAAAAAAAAAAAATCAATGCAAAAATAAAGAAGGCTTTAAAAACCTAGAGATGCAGGCAGCGTGGAATGAAACTGTGGATTTAGTATTAGCTTGACCAGATTTTTTTTATGAATCCAAGAATATAATTTTGTGACTGACAGGCAAATGAATGCTCTCAGATAAGTGCTATAAAGATGCTGTAAGGGACTGGTATTTTGTTCATACTGGCCATGCATTTCTCCAAGATGCTCCACTTCTTGCAGTGATCTCTGCTCCCCCTGCTAATTTAATGTGCCAAAGGGGGAGTTTCATAAAGACAGCTCTTCTACAAAGCAGTATAATTTTCAGCCATGCAAATCATGAAACTTGAGCATCAGGGAGCATATTGTAAGGAAACAATTTAATCAACAATTACCTACAACATATTTTTTGAGTCTGAAAGGCTTTTCATTCGATGTTTTAATTAATTATCTGGATAATCTTAATATAGGGGGGTGTGGTGGCGGCGTAGTGGGTTGGACCGGGTCCTGCTCTCCAGTGGGTCTGGGGTTTGACTCCCGCTTGGGGTGCCTTGCAACGGACTGGCGTCCCGTCCTCCCCCCTCTCCCCCTCCAGCCTTACGCCCTGTGTTGCCGAGTTAGACTCCGGCTCCCCGCGACCCTGAATGGGACAAGTGGTTCAGACAGTGTGTGTGTGTGTGTGTGTGTGTGTGTGTGTGTGTGTGTGTGTGTGTGATAATGTTAATTATAATATTCATTAATTATGTATTTTTAAATATTATTATCTGCAGCCTCTTCGTATTAAAGCTATGCTTCATATTGTATGACTCATACAATTTCTGTTGCCTGGAAATTTCCTTTTGTGTGCAAGAACAATATTTTTAGAAGATACTGTGGAGTCAGGTCAGGGAGAGTTTTAGAGAAGAAGTACTTCAAAAACACATTTAAACATTTTTTAAAGCACAGATTGGCAGAGAGTACAATAATCCGTCAGCATCTTGCTGGAATCTGCCCGCAAGCTCACATCCAGCACACTTGTGAATATTTAAAGTTCCATGCCCCTAGCAACGAATATTTTAAATAAAAAAGTATTCTGACACTAACAAATACTGAAGGGCCTGAGATGAAACATGTTGTTTCTCCCTTGTCAAAGCGACTTGGCAAACATTCTCCACCCAAATGTTATTCTTGAGTCTCCTGTGTGAGAGCGGTACTACCAGTCACTTGCACAAAATCCAGACAGTGACTAATGAAACCATTCTGAAAACTGGTAGAAAGGCTTTGCAAAAACATCAGAAAAATTAAAATAAAGAGCTAGAATTCTTTCAGAATCATTTTTGAAAGAATTTGTTTGGAAAAATCTCTGCTGAAAGCCGGAAATATTTTTGATTTTTAAGTAACTACCAGCATGGTCATTTTGCTGTATTTGTGCAGCATCTTGTAGACTTTAAGGTAACCTCAGCTTCCCTTACACTGAGACTTAACGCAAACATTTTTATACGTACAATTACTGGAAGTAAAGTTTGCAGGCAAAAATATGAGAAATTTGTAAATAGCAAAGGGGGTGCGGTGACGCAGTGGGTTGGACCGCAGTCCTGCTCTCCAGTAGGTCTGGGGTTCGAATCCCACTTGGGGTGCCTTGTGGCGGACTGGCGTCCCGTCCTGGGTGTGTCCCCTTCCCCCTCTGGCCTTACGCCCTGTGTTACTGGGTAGGCTCCGGTTCCCCGTGACCCCCTCTGGGACAAGCGGTTCTGAAAATGTGTGTGTGTGTGTGTGTGTGTGTGTAAATAGCAATGTGTTGCCAAGTAAGGAATGGGTCATGGTGCAGGTAATACCTAGGATTATAGTCAAGAGACTATAGTCCAGCGGGGGTCCAGTGGAGCATATTCAGTCAATTAATGAAAAATAACCCAGATAGTAAAAATGGTACAAGAGTATGATGGTTAAATGAAGAAAGAGTTCAAAGATCAGGTCAAATTTTTAACTTACTTGTTTATTTGCAATTTCACTGATAATAAATAACAGTGGAACAGAATACCTAAAAAAACTAACTGAACTTTGTGAGTTCTATAATTGTATTTCAATCCTTGTCAGTTGGTAAATGCTCTTTTTGTCTCTGAATTTAAAACCAATACAGAGACAAGTTTCTGCCAAATGCAATGTAATTTAACATAGTTTAATGTAAAAGGCATACATAAAGCGTAACGCTTCAGCAATTCCGATACCTGCTTTTTGGTTGCAGAAAGCAGGTATCGGAATTCCTGAAAGTGAAAAGAGAAAAATTCATTTTTTACATAATGCGTTACACTTTATGTATGCCTTTTACCACTACTTTCAGCCAGTTACCAATTGCTTCTGTGTCCTCTTTCATTTCTTAGCTTTCAGAAATCCTTAGTCCGGTTCCACAGTTCTTTCGCTTAATTCTTATCTGAAGCAAATTTTCTGGCTTACATAGTGGACATTTCTGAACATAAGGGAGTAAGCATGCAACATACATTTCCGCGGTGGTTCTCCCAGTCCCAGGGGTGCATTATCGCACTGTCTGGGAATGCACCGGCCTGTTGATTCATGTTGCTCATTAGCCTTTTCCCGGGGCTCAGCGGAGGCCCAATGGAAGTTCTAGGAACTTGATGAGGCCGTATAGAAATTTACCTGCTGGACCAGATCAAGAGGACGTGCCATTAGATCACAAGGCTGGTGCAGCACAGACGAGCTCAAAGGGAGATTACGCTTGCACAGCCAGTGAAGAATAGACCAAACACATAACAGCAACAGAACACATCTGTCAATGATAGATGGAGGTGCAAAGCAGTTTTACACAAACCAGCCTGCTCACTTCACCCACCTGTTAGGACTTTCCTGAACATGATTTCCCAGGGTAGCCTCAATTAGCTGTGCACCAGGACAAGTTCACGGACCTGGGCTAGCACAAGTGGTCAGAAAATGTGCTCACTCCCTGACAGATGGGTAAGTGCAGAGCAAATGTACAGCATACGCGCCTAGGGAAATGGTCTCCAGTCAGCAACAGATCATGAACAAGAGCTTCTCGGGGGTGTAGGAATGTCCGAACCATGCTGTAGAGGCTCCAAGAGTCTCTGGAAGGGAAGACGGAGGTGCAGCAAGACTGCTGCTCGGGTGTGAAGGCGTGAGCAAGGCTTGCTGCTGCTTTCAGCAGTGAATCCATCTCTTGCCGGAATTGCTGCTGACGACATACCAACCCATATTCAGGTACAATTTTAGACTCAGACATAAATGTGTAACGTTGCTTTCTAAGCAGCAGCCACTGCCCATAACATGAGTTTTTCTTTTTGTTGTCAGCTTACACTTACTATACTTAGGAATTGAAGAACTTTGAAAAGGAAGAAGAAAAAAGTTCAATGTTGCTATATTAATAGAGTTAAAAATTAAACATATTTTCATTGGCAACACAGATAAATAAAGACTACAGACAAACAACTTGATCCTCTCTGAAGGTTTAATGATTTTCAGATACATTTAAAGAGTGTAATAGTGGTAAAGGGCTCACTAATCTGATAATGAATCACTCAATACAGACAATAATGAGGTCGTATTATATTTTTAAAAAATAATGTTCCCCTGAGCGGTGCAGCATAGAAATAGTTTGTATGCTGAGAACATACCGGCGTGCTAATTTATTCTTAAAAAAAGTATGTTGAGAATTACTTTGAATTTGAGATGTAAGCTAAACTTCAAGTTTGAGGTGATTCATCTGTGGCCTAATTAGTGTCAGTATTATTTTAAAGTGGGTAATAGTGTTTACTGCTGCTGGGCTAATTTGGGCCATACACTGTGAGTTATTGTTTTTTTTTTTCCTTCCCCACACTGTTTAACTGACAATCTCGTGGCACACTGTGGTGAAACCCGCTTAAGGCTTTGCTGTGAGAAGTGTCTTTGTGAAGTGCCACTAATTACCTGTCCTTATTAGGCCTGATCATGCTGCCTCCACATTGGCTGTGGGGGGTGGATGGATGGGGTGGGTAAGGGGGGAGCTCTGTTATTTTTTGAAAGTACATTCTAAGGACAACACGCCTGACAACATAGCCAAAATAACAATGTTTGTTTGTTTTTTCTATTTAATTATTTAATTATTTATTTATTTTTCGCCAGCTGAATTAGCCTCCAGCCAACAAATTACAGTTGCGGTCAGGTTGGTGACATTTGCTCGGTGCAATTTAAGATTTGTTTTGTAAACAGCTCAGGTCATGATAGCTCTCTAATACTGGAAAATAAGCAGCATGAGATTATCATTGATTTTTTTTTTTTAAGAGGAGAAAAATACCTGCAATTAGAGTGTGTGCTAAATACACAAACACTGAGACCACACAGGAAAACCTTGTCTCAATTTCTAAACATTATGGGGTATTCTATATCAGTCTTAATCAGGACTGTTCATCTTTTTGTACTGCTGAAATGGAACAAATTATTTGCTAATTTGAGATGACTGAAGTATGTTACTCTGTCTCATCGGATCACATGCTGCATAACACAGGGTTTCATACGACAACATGATGACATCATTCATTGAACGCTACATTTCTTAGACGCTTTAGCAGTAATTTTAAAAAGACCAAGTTGTTCACCGCTAAGAAAGGTAGACAGTCCTCTGTGGACACAATGAGGTAGCTGAGTAGACATACGGGTGAGGTGATCGGCAGACTTGTTCCTCAACCCGCCTCTGGTGTGAAGTTGTAAGTCAGGAAGGTAGCTGTCCGGGTGCTGAACCGCACCTTGGCGGAGATGGTGCTGAATGGATAGCTCACTACCTTCCCTCTCGTAAGTGCCCCAGACAGCGCTCAAAGCTTTACGCTTATTTACACTGATTTTTATTAAACTGACATGTTTTATTCAAGACAATTTAGAGTCTTGATTTCTATACATATTTGAATACAATGCTACTTACAATTATTTATCTATTTATGATGCTGGAAATTTTTATAGCAGGAGCAGGGGTTCATTCCAGGACCTTCTAATTGCAAGACAGTGGTTATAAACACCACGCCAACTGATGCCCGAACAAGGGTGGTTCACTTTCGGAACTTTCCGGTGTGAATTTCTACCTTGTTCACTCACGATTGGTACTCAAACAGGGATACAAAACCAGGGCAAAACCCATCTGTAGCTAGTGCACACAAGTTAGTTCTTTGTTTTCCATTGAACCTGCAAGGTGCTGAGAGAATGCACAACTACAGAAACTCTGGAATATGTGAGTTTGTCATCCTCCTCTTAAGCCAGACTGGAGGCTGTGGAACTGAACCATATTTAGTATCTCTCTGGGTTTCACAATTCAGTTTATACTGTATCACTGTCGTATAAGACAAAAATCCTTTGTAAATAGTATACAGGAGTCAAGGTGATCTAAACCAGTGGCATAGGACATGAGGCAGGATACACCCCGATGAGATGCCAGTCCATTGTAGGGTACTCTACGTCCTGTGTGTGCCTAGCTTCTCCCTTATTTCTAGCAATATTCTTCCAATCAACTGATAGAAAAAATACATTTCAGTGTGCTATTGGTTAAGCTTTATCATAAAAGATAATGATTTAAATTTATTTATACATTCTATTAACAAACAAATTTTAATGACAAAAGTATATTAATCCACATATTAATGAAAAGTAGCTTAGGGAGAAGCCTTTAATCTTTGTTGCATATTCATTGATTTAACATGAAAAATTAGAAGCGTGAAGAGTTTGTTATAAAGCCGTCTCCTTCATGTTGAGGGTGACCTTTATCTCTTCTAATAAAATAGCTCACTGACATTAATTATGGAGATGTGATGTTTAGTCGAGAAGTCCGCACATATAAACTAAAAAGTTAGAAATATGTTTTATCCTTCAGCGATAAGAATTAGTGATATCCTTGGCTAAGAATGACTGCAAATTAACCTCCGGATAATGTCAGATATTGCTGAAACTGAAGAATAAAGTCTATTGTCTCACTTGGCACTAAATATAATTAGGATCGGATATAGAAGGCATAAACAAAAGTTTAAGGCAGCAGACAATCTGTTACATTCACGTTACAAAGGGTACGACTTTCAAATTTGACCTACTATGGTTTCATTTTTAAAATTAAACAAATCATAAAAATGTAGAAAAGATACAATTGCACTACCAATGATCGTTATTTACGCAGGATGACATGTATTATGCTTCAGTGTTTATGGCAAGTATTTGTCCATGAGGGCAATTAAACGCAAAAGCTTTGCCAAAAGTAAGATATTTTTATTTGTATAATGTAAATAACTGGTTGCCTGTAGTAAAGCATCACTTGTTGTAACATGGAATTGTCAGCACTGACCGTAATAGGATAGGCTGTTACTTCCATTGTGTACTTTTGTTTCTACCATTCCTAACAATGTCAGTTCATTCTTCCAACTTAAAGTATAAAAAAGAAACATGTAGAGTCTGCTGATATTGCTCTCATATCTCTGAGATAATTACTTTTGCTAACTCAGTAACTGTTCTGAAACATCTGCGGTGAAAAAAAGGGCTAAACAATATCTCACCCCATTATTATAAATGTGTCCAAAAGGATATGCTAATTCGGAATGCAGCGGATCTGCAGAAACACTTCTAATGAGGCGCCAAATGAAAGACTGCATCAGACTTAAACACCATGGCATAAGGTTTCTGCGGCTTACCGCAGTCAAACCTTCTACTCTGAGCCGAATTTTTGTGCAAAGGATTCACCCAGCAGGTCCCAGGGGGCCTGGCCTCCTATCCTCTGGAGCAGTCGGGTGGAAGACACATATTGGCTTCGTCATCTGCAGACAGAGCCAGTGGGAGCGGCTTTGTTTTTGTTTTGGAGATCACCGCAAGAGTTTTATCTCGGCTCGGCTCGCGGAGCTGTTTATTATGTGGGCAAGTGTTACTCTTTTGCTTCATGACTTCTTTTCATGTTTGATGCCCGGAAGAGCAAAGTTTTAAACTTCTTTCTCTAAGAAGTACATTATTTGCACCTGCATCAATTGTACCGACTCAGAATTGTAAATAAATTGGTTGTGGTACCATTGAGATGAAATGTAGTTTGTTGTATTATCCTAATGCTGACCTGCACTCCTTCATATTGGCCACAAACACTTTAACAATCTTCAGTGGATTTTTGCATTTCCTTCAACATAAAAACTGCAGAAGGCAGTGGGAAAAAAGTCTGAGTGTACTCTCAGTGTTACTGTAGAAAATAAGTCCATCGTGACTGGTGATTCAGAAGAAGCTGATGTGTCTCCCCTGGGGTAGATTCTACACCAATCTGACAAGTGGAGATGCCCTCCTTGTCAAAAGTGTTAAATGAGATTTAGGGATTGGTCAAATTAAATCATCTGCAAGACGCCCCAGTATATCACATGCATATTTATTTGAATGTAATGTGCAAGGATAATTTTTAAGTTTGCAATTTCCAAAATATTCTCTTTTTTTATATGGATCTGTAATAGCAAAATGGTTTGTTATAGGCATATGTGCATGCAGGTAACGCTGTAACAGCAGTGGCGAATACAGCCCCATAGCATGGCTTCTCCAAGGAATGTTCCCGGCCAGCTGACAGGTCATAGAACTCCTGCAGTATGAATATCAGCCCACATACGTGAGATCGAAGGTACACATGCTGACGTGGCTGGCATTTGAAATGTCATTTCAGTGTTGTGTTGCTGCACAGACATGGTCACTTCAGATTCTAAACTGTGAGTTGAAGTATATTATGTTCTGTAGGTAGAGCTTAGAGATGCAGGCACTAGATGTAAGAAACCTTTGAACCATGGAAAGCACAATAACATGCAATGAGTAAAATAATCACAAAGGCAAATTATGCATGCAGAATCTGTCAGCTTCAGAATGGAAAGAACATTAAGTGGCATATTTTCAGAATATATAACTGTAAACCTATAAAAATGAAGAATTAACCATCTTCAGAATTAAGAAACATGTGCTTAAAAGGGCAAATATAAAGAAAAGAACAGGACCATGCTATTGTTTACTAAGAAATGTACAAGAGTGTAAATTTATTCTTTGTCTGCAAATGCAGTGAAGTAGAACTACTACCCTTCAGACAGAAATGAGGATGAATTAACTACTCTTCATTGAAACATCCTGTGTTATCAGAAGGTGTCAGATGGGCAGCCATGTGGAAAAAGAATTTAAAAAAAAAAAAAAAAAAAAAATCAACACACAAATTATTGACAAGGTCTTCACATCGAGATCCTTCAAAGGTCACCCCAACTGGCTGCACTTTAGTGCGTATTTAAGGAGCAGGCCGCCCCCCGCCACGCCAGGGACAATGAGGGTGATTACAATGATCAAGCTCAGTTTGAGGCTGCAGATGACTCACGCAGCAAGCTGTTCTCTCATTGGAGGTGAAGTCTTCCCCCAGTTCCCGAGCGACTGGTCTCACATCCAGACCTGTCGCCCATAGAAACACTGCAAGGCTGAGTCTGCAAGGTGAAAAATTAAACAGATATTCGAGTGTGGTGCTGGTGGCTCAGGGGGTGATCAGCATTCATTTCTTCAATGCAAAGCAAATCCCCTCATACCACTTGGTTGCCTGTCAAGGCCAGGAGATTCTCCCAAAAGGCACATTACACACTTTAAAACCTGCCAGTGCTGAAGCTGCCCTGTGTTCTCCTTATGGTATATGTGAGTCTGAAGCTTGTATCACTCCCTGACAGAAACATCTTTTTGTTGTTCCCTATTGGAGTGACCGGCCGATTCAGTGTCTGCTAGGGTTGACCACTTCCCGTCAATCACTGTGGAGAGCCAGAAAGGATACGCATCAGTGGTTTGTTACTGGAAATAATATTTCTACATTCACAGACAGTACCATGTCTATGGAAAAATATGCTCTATTCCAAGGAAACTGTGCATTTTTTCTGCATCACATCTGTAATACAAACCCTTAAACATAAGGACACTGGTAAATTTTAGTAATTAAAATTGTAAATGATGGTAGATTTGAGGAAATCTGTGATAATGTATACTGAATAAATGCAGAGAATCAGAACTACACAAAACTCAAGGGAAAAATTAAAGGCTTTAATCATTCATCATGCATTTATCATGTAGTCATTTTTCAATTAAAATAACAATTTGGTCAATTATCACTGCAACATCGTTCCCCCGGGCACTCTTATAAAAGCAGAAAGAAAATTAATACAAATGTATGTTCTGTTGTTTTTTTTTTTTTTTCTGCAAACCAGATTTGACAGCCAAACAAAGCAATTCTGACAGGATATTATTCCACTGACAACATAATTCTGACATCTTTGTCCTGGTTTTCCAACAATATCTCTTTTTCAACACATTTATTGATTAAAATTTGATTGTCTGCAAAGACATGACTACAAAAACGTTCAGATTTCAAAAGACTAAATACTGTGTAAATATATAACATGATTAAAGTGCTACCAATACTAATATTGGTATTTGAAGATGCCAAGAAATGCAGAGTTTTTGCCATCCAAGGCAAATGCCTAGGGAAAGCAAAAAAACAAACAAATAAAAATCAAGGCACTGTTTTTGAGTGTTGGATTTGAGAACAAAACTAATTTTTTTTTGACCAGATAAGTTACAATTAGGTTGACTGAATCGTTTCTCCCAGAAACCAAAAAGAGGAGCACAAACGGAGCTCACGTTTGAATGTTAAAACGAAAACAGAACTCCCTCTTATTCAGTCCCATTTCATTCGAAACAGTGTTCACAACAAGGTTGTCAGGGAATAATAAACGTTGTCTCGCTGCAATCAATGAAGCAATCCTGAAATGTGTAAATCAGCCAGGTTACCCATCTGAAAAGAAGGAAAGTGTAGCTAATCTGTGGGCAGCAAGTAAACGGGATCATTTTCAAGCAGTACAATTACATTATAAAAACATTACAGTATAAGATTTTCTAATTCTGCAAGGATAATTGCTATCTTACTATCTGCTCACATGTGCATAATTATTCTAAACCGGAGGTGGCACAGACTGGTTTTGTGTGGGTTTGATGCTCACTTGGCCCAGACCTCATACCTTCAGGAGCTCTTCTTTATCTCCGTTTCAGTGACTGATGCCATCATTAGCCGCAGCCTGTTGTACAAAGCCAGACAACAGCTGGTTAATCTGTTCTTATACCATTAAACGGGAACTAAATTACCTCTGTAAATTAGCAATATAATGCAAAGAAGGAAGCGGAAAGGTATTGAAAAAAGTTTGCTGACAGGAGACTTCATAGACTTGTTTGGATCTAAACCTGATTGATGTTTAATTAAACAACAGTTTGCAGTGCCTTTGCATGCTATAGTTTTTTTTTTTTTCTTGTTTTTTTTTCAGAACTTTATAGTAAAAAGCATTATTGAAGGGTTGTTTTGTGGAAGATCAAATGGAAAATAAAGGTTAAGCCTACCTATCTGTCTGGTTGTCCTCAATAAATCATTATCCAATCAAGAATGCTTATCAAATAAAGGAGTATCCTGGGAAACATGGTGTAAAGTGGTGTACACCACTGGAAAGAATAGCAATTCATCTTAAGGCACTCGCATAAAGATGAAGTCACCAACCGACCCAACCTGAACGCCTTTGGACTGTGGGTTGGATACAAGTCACTGAGCTGAAGAATGTGTGATGTAAGTGTGCCCCAAGTGCCAGCCAGTTCACCGAAAACATCGAGACATCTAACCGTAAATGTTACAAACAGACTAAGGTACTTCACCTTTGTCTTCTGGGTTATACAGCTGGAGATTCAGCAAGAATACAAAAATCACACATTCAAACACTTTTTTTTTCTTAGTCTTTGCATCTGAACATTCTGATTCTCAAAAACTAGTGCTTGTGTGTAAATTAGTATTTTAAAATGTACTGCTTGCAAGAGATGTCAAACATCAAAACAATTACACATGCCATTTGACATTGAAAGGTACACCATCTATTTTGTATATTTTCCATTAGTATTAATTTAACTATTATCCCTTTGACATTTGCCTTTAATAATTGCCCTTGAAATAGTAGTGTGCCTGCCCCGGAAGCACAAGTATTGCAATAAAAAGTGGCATGTCAAAAAAAAAAAAACCGTGAAATTTGCACGCAGATCCCTGTAGCTGACGTTTCTGTACCACAGTACTTGACACAGACACAACTAAATTCTGACAAAAGCTCTGAGTAAAGTGTGTAGAGCAGTACACAGCAACCACGAACACTCCGCGTTTATCTAGTCACGTGTTCAACCCGGAAGTCGAACTGTCCTCCGTGAAGCTGCAGTTGAAAATATGTCCGGGTAGTTTGTAGTCATTTTATTTAACCCGGATGTTAAACTTAATCACCCTAACACGTACGCGACAGTTTTTTGGCTAGCACTAACACGACAATAGCGGGTAGTCGCTTATTCTGTAGTCGTGAGTTTAACCCGGAAGTTTATCTGTTCTTCTTGAAGCTGGCGCGACAGTTGAAAACAAAACTCTTTAGTTTCATTTGAGCTTCAAAAAGTGCTTCGACTTTTCCTTCCAGTGTTCTTATGTTGTTATTTCATTGTAAAAGAGATTTCAGCTACTAGCCAATATGGAGTTATCGGCGCTCATAAAGAAGCTTGGTATGTCAAAACTATTCTGGCGACAGAACTAAAAATTAGAAACGCAGATGATGATCATCTAATTTGCGCCGCTGTGTTATTCAGTACACTACTACTGCAAATTTAAATATGTTAAATGTAAATGTAATTGTATTGAAATTTTACCTTTTTAATACATAAATCTTCTCTATAGTAATACTGCTGCTAATTATTAATATTTGAAGTAATACTAAAATAATCCTTTCCTTGTTGCTGATACTTTTCAAAGAAGGTGAGAATGTTTGGTTTGTACGCTACAGTGGCTTACACTTTATATAAGTGGGTATTTTTTACCATACTAATCAGGGTAAATGCCTGGTGCACTGCAGGAATGGGGATTCAGACCCCTTTTCTTTTTTATTGCAAGACAACATGTTAACCGCTGTGCCACCTAGTGCTGCCATACATATCCAGCTTTATAGAAGGCCAGCTGGTTTGATATGGATGATCTTTTTTCCTTCTTTTTTCAGGTCATCATCTTGTTGAAATCAGGGAGCGAGCCCTCAAGAGCATCACGTGTAAACTGGACCACGGCCTCCTGCATGTTCCTGACCTTGTGCAGGAGAAGATGCTCTTTGTGCACCTGCTTGAGTGGTTCAACTTCCCCGAGGTCCCCGTGCAGGGAGCGGTTCTGGAGTTGATCGCCGTTTTATCCAGAGTAAGACTTGTTTAAAGAGCCGAGCACTTTATGTAACCTTTATTAGTTGCAGTTGTAGTTCTCATGGGAGTGTCTCATATGTCTTACTCAGCTGTAATTTTTTTTTTTCTCATGTTGATGCACGCTTTCTGCATCCTCCAGCATCCCACTGCGGCACAGATGCTTCGAGATGTGGGAGCTGTCGAGTTTCTGACACAGCTTTCTCCAAAAGTTGAGCCACACTTGCAGACCATCATCGATGGCATTTTGGATCTGCTGTTCAGGCTTCCGGAAACATTTCCAGATTTTCCAACAGGCACATTAACTGGGCAGCAGCTGCAAACTTTGGAAAATAGCGGTAGGATTTAAACTGCATGTAGATTATTCTGTTGAGGGTCTTTTTCCTGCTGTTTCTTGTTTTTGTTTCTCTTTTATTTTACTTTACCATAGAACAACAGAACTGGGTCACAACAATACGGTGACAGAGTTAATCATTTTGCTTAGAAAATGTGAATACATAAGGATACAGGTAATTACAGCACATGGGGAAAAATGTTACAATATTAAGGAGAGAACATACATAGAACTTTCTTAGATTGAGAGATTTTTTTCAGTAGACGGAGTATTTTGTGTGATTCATGAATGTAGAAATATTTTTTTCCAGTAACAAGTGATTATGAAAAATATCTAAAAAGCTTCACTTGTTGCCAGAAATATTGGCATTTTTGCATTTTTTTGTTAATGCACAATTTTTGTCTAAAAATCTGTTGAAATTTATCAAAGAATTTCATCTCCATAGTTCTTTTATTTCACCGTTAATATTACAGAACGATTGATTTTATTTAGAATTTAATATATCCTTTTAATCAGAAAATAAAAAAGAAATTGCTGGGTGCATTTGAAGTGCGTTTGGGTCATATTCATACTGGTAAAGCATGCCATCCCAATGTTTCCAGGGGAAAATTGAGATTCAAAGAACACCTACTGTAAGAGGTTCATTGATGTTTTGGAGTTTGAGTATGTATGTGGCATCATGAAACCAATGACTTTTGAAGCATATTGTCATACTCGGTGTCAGAAAGGTGGGTCTCTGTCAAATGTCCAGCACGATAATGACTTGAAACACACTTCAGAAAGCACTCAAGCATTGTTTAAGACAAAGCACCGGATCTAAATCTCACTGAAAACCTGTGGAGGGTTCTGAAAACAGCAGGCTGGAGAAGGCATTCTTCAAATCTGAGAGAAGTGGGGCAGTTCACACGAGAACAGTGGACCATACTCCCAGTACAGAGGTGTAGGAAGCACATCAATGGCTATAAGAAGCTTGGAATTGCAGTTACTTTGACCAAAGGCTGTGCTTCCAAATATTGATCCAATAATTTTGTCAATAAAAATCAAAAAAGAAATGTTCTGTAATGGACATTTAAATAAATAAAGAATGAAATAAGAATAAAAGAAGTGAAATAAAGAATTGTGGAGACCACATAAATTAAGATTATTTTTAGAGAAAATTGTGAGTTGCTTGCAAAAAGTGCAAGGGTGCCAGAATTTTTGGACATGACTATATCAAATGTGAGGGGCGTGGTGGCGCAGTGGGTTGGACCGGGTCCTGCTCTCCGGTGGGTCTGGGGTTCGAGTTCCGCTTGGGGTGCCTTGCGACGGACTGGCATCCCGTCCTGGGTGTGTCCCCTCCCCCTCTGGCCATACGCCCTGTGTTGCCGGGTTAGGCTCCGGCTCCCCGCGACCCCGCATGGGACAAGCAGTTCAGAAAATGTGTGTGTGTGTGTGTGTATATCAAATGTCGGGGGCCCTGGTGGCATGGCGGGTTTGGCTGGGTCCCGTTCTCTGGTGGGTCTGGGGCTTGAGTCCTGCTTGGGGTGCCTTGTGACGGACTGGTGGCCCGTCCTGGGTGTGTCCCCTCCCCCTCCAGCCTTGCACCCTGTGTTGCTGGGCTAGGCTTCGGCTTGCTGCGACCCTGCTTGGGATAAGCAGCCTCAGAGTGTGTGTGTGTGTGTGTGTGTATCAAATGTTAACTTTTCTTGTGGAAGCCAGTTAGACACTCAAGTGAACCACATATCTGTAAAAGGAGCATCTTGGGTGGAATATTCCAGTAAAATACATTCTAGTCAAGTATGCAACATCAGCCAACATATGTTCTGTATGTTCATCAAAAATAAAATTCAGTTTGTGATTTAGCCAGTTATACAGAATCGGAAAAAGAGTATGACACCCTAATTATATTTTGTATAGTTGATTGAAGATCGATCCACTTTTTGCTTTGAGGTAAAGGAAGTAACTGTGAATTAATGTCGTCACAGTTACAGGCTTATGACCCAAATTTTGCACAGCTGTGATGATGTTGAACAAGGTATTTAAATGCTTCAAAAAGAACTGAGAGTTATTCTGCTAAGAAAGTTAATTAAAAGTAATTCCAGCATTAAAGTGTACAACATTTCTTGGATTAAGCTTTAATTACAGTGGCAGATTAAATATGAGCAGTGATAAATAAAGTTCAGGCATTTTAACTGGGGAGTTTTTGTGTCCCTTTGCTGCAAGCTCCTGGTTGTGTCCACACTCTTGGCGATGAGTCACCTGTGAGAGGATATTTCCAGAAAAACTCTTGCAAGCCAGAACAGTCAGACATCCCTCCACAAAGAGTAGCTGGTAGGTTGAAGTGTTGATTCATCTATTCAGTCTCACAAATATAATTGTTCCAGGTATATTTAGTTGCTGCCAATCTTTAGTTTCACAGAAATTGAACAAGGGAAAGTTGATGCAAATTTTTCCAGATTACATAATGCAGCAGTAACCAAAATACTTTTTTTTAGCTGTCATAATTAGTGACATTTTCTTGTTTAAAGTAACCAAAGTCCTGTTGCAATGTTAATTTGTATTTTTTGTTTCCTCCATGAAAACCATCTTTAGTGAGCAGTTCAGTAAAATGCTTGAAGTTTTCTACTTTTCCATGGTTGAGTCTAACTACAACGGATAGACATATTCTGTCATCCAACGAGAGGTATGGGACCCCCTCGCTGTCATTTCTCTGTGCCAGTCTCTGCAGAACTTTTGTTTTTTTCACTCAATAGCTTAGCTTTTCTACATAGGTTGACTTTTCCTTTGAGCAGCTATTAAGAATTATTGTACGTGTCATTTTGAATACTTCTTAGTAAAACAATCAAAAACTGTGAAAAGAAAAACATGTCCAATTTAGCGATCAGTTGTGCAGCCGAGTTTTGCCTTGCTTGGTGTTTGAACCCACACCCCCCTTCCTTCAGTGACTTCCTACTACAGCCAAACAAATAACTTTGGCCACATATACAAACCTCATTGCTATGCCACTTACTGCTACTTGTTAGACTAAGTAAGAAGTAATACAGAAATTTACTCATTTGTACCTCAGAAATGCATGAGTGAAATATAAATGTCTCTTCTCATAATGTTTTATTCACAGTATCTATTTACTCTGTTTGGTTTTTCCTTAGCTCTCTGAGAAGCAGCAACTATAATTTAGTTTGGACCACTTGTGAACTTCTGCAGGATGTCATTATGCAAGACTTCCCAGCAGAAATATTTCTGCATCGGCCCGGGATAGTGCAAGTAAGATAAATGGATTTAATCGAGCGACTGGTTATGAATACTTAATTTTTTCACTTAAGATTATGGGATCAAAGCCTTTCTGCCAGGTCGATAAAACCAATTAGATGGATTGGATCAAGTGGATTTAAATGCGTGACATCATTAAACCTAAGGGCAGTAGATTTGAACCTTTTGCACAGCCATGTTGATTCAATTTCTGATTAAGCTTTTAGAACCTAGTCCTCTACATGCTCCTGAGACACAGCCATTCAAATTTGTCCATTCTAGAGGGTGTACGTTTCCAAGTGTATCTCCCCAAGCTTACATGGTACATAGCTGAGTCCTAATTCATCTTATAGGGGATATACTATGCTTTTAAATGATAGGCCGTGTTGGGGGTGGGGCTTGGACTGGTTTCTACGAAACCTTAAACTATGACCATAAACCTCCTCTTTTCTGCATCCCTGGAGTTTATGCTCATCAATATGCACAGTGTGTCTGACCCTCTAGATGTGGTTTTTCGATTACGGGTATTGTATTTTCTCTCAACAGTCATCAGTCATGCAATACCAAAACAATGTGAGCAGCTTGTTTCTGAGTGGCAGCCACTTATGGAAAGGCAGCGATTTACAGTCAGGTACTTTGCCAGTACATTTAAAGTCTTTCCTGCAGAATCTCCTCTCACTGCTGAGGCTGAATCCTGGTCGGGGTGAAACGGGTGACCTGCCGCTGCGGGCTGCAGACTGCCTGCGGCAGATCTGCTCAGACCTGCGCAGTCGGCTTCGTTTTCATAGAGACCCAGGCTTCCATTCTGCCAAGCGAGGTACGGATCAAGCCGCAAGCAGAAAGTGGGCAACCGCTGCATGGTGCTGTGCCTGCTCACAACATATGATGGTATTGTACTAATAATTATAGGAAGATGTAATGATAAGTACAGAGCTGTGTAATTTTGTTTGAACAGTATTTTCAAATTCTGTTTCTAAAATATTGTACCAGTCAAAAGTGTGCGTACATCTGCTGCAGTTTTGGCAGGAACTCAGCCGAAATCTATTCTGCGGCTGTTCCCAGAGATGCAGGATGTTTATGGGTTGCTTTGCTTTCACTCATCTTTCCACTTTGTCCCATGCAAGTATTGCCCACGTTGGCCACGTGTGCTCACACTTTACACTGGTACCGTGCATGTGAATTCCACAAGATGCGCATGTCTGACAAAATGAAATTTGTCTTTGAATCTTTAGACTCTATGTCCCAGAATTCCTCCATGTCATACTCCCAAGATATGCGAGCGACCCAGCAGTCTGTGGCATCCTCCCCCGACGACTGTAGCCCCCGACCCTCCGTGGTGGGCCGGCCCGGTCAGAGGGCAAGAGGAGATGGCCAGGATGGAGACGCTGCCTCTTCCAGGTATTGAGGGTGCACACTGTCTCTTTGTATTAGATTCACAGGTGGAGGCTGCAAAGCTCCCAGAGACTTTATTTTAGTAAGCACAGGCTTTTTGTTTGTGTCTTTATTTACCTGAACTGTGGCACAAGTGCAGTTTTACCTTTGGCTCGGAGGTATTTGTCAATTATATTGATTAGTTGTCGCAGGGATGTATTAGTCTGGTTATGCAGTCACAGGTGTCTCTATCAAGTGTAGGTTTTCCTGTTAGTGGATGAGGTTCTCGAATCAGGTAGTCTCGGTGCTTTAGTCCTCAAGGTTACAACAGAAGTTAACCCCCCAGCCCCCCTCCACAAAATCCAACCTGCAAACTTCTGTTTCTAAGATTAGCCCTCCAAAGTCTGGTGCACAGCGCTGCCACATGAACGGATTTTTCATTATCGCTGACGGTACCTCAATTTTCAGTGGCGGCAGCAGCTCTCGCCGAGGGGCCGCCTCCGGACCCCCCCCGCAGTCCCCCGTGGACCCAGCCCATCTGGAGGCGCCCGAGCCGGAGGGTGAGGACACGTCAGAGCTACAGCTGCGGCAGCTGGGCCTGGCTCAGTTTGGCGTGGCCGCTGTCGAGCATGCCCTGCCTCTGCTCAAGACAGGTGAGAAGCCAGCACCGGGGACGGGTGCACGACGGGGGCAGAGACACCTGCGTCGCCCGCACAGATGTGTGCACATAATACAGCGCATTTGCTTCTTTGTTTCCTTATTTATTTATTTGTGTATTTATTGTTTTTATTTTGTTTTTCCCCCTCCCAGAGAGCATGAAGGTCTTCCTGCGTGTCCTCGAGCTGCTGTCAGAGGCTCTGCTGCTGCTCAGAGACAGCGTGTCGGAGATGGTGTGGGAGGACAGCAGCCTAATTGGGCAGGAGTTGGCAAGTGGCTCAGTCTCTCACCATCTCAATATTTGTGCCTCAAAGTGCTCGAATCTTTTTTTCTCTCTTTGACTTGTTCCCTGCCCTTCTCTCATAGTTTTAAATCATAAGAGGTTAGATACGTTCAGGGGTGTTCTTTTTTTTTTTTTTTGCTGAAATTACTACTCTCATTTACCCACATGAGGATGAGAAACATTTAGCTTTTGACAGTATAAATGGGACTGAGCTAGAACTTTTCTTTATACCGCTATTTGCTGAAATGGGGTTATATTCTGGAGTTGATGTGCAGTGCTGTATTTTACATGTAAAGTTAATATAATCTGAATGGCACTCATCCTTATCATCTTCCCATGCACAGCTATTTGTCTCTCTGAACACAGGGAGTTAAAAATGCGTATTTTTGTGGGAAGAGTTATGCCCTTGACAGTCCCTATCACACATTTGTTTATAAAATGCTCACAGTAATGGACCTGAGGAGCAGTCTGTTGACTTCATCTAGAGAAAAAATCGTGATGGTAATCATAGGACAGTTGCTGCCCCCTGCTGGAGTGTTTTGCTGTTATCCGTGCTGTACACTTACAGTTGTGAATCCTTCAATCTCTCACTCTGTTGTGTAGAAAGAAAAGCTCCTGGGGTCCATGAACTGTTTAGGAGACATTCTGAACCATCACAGCAACGCTGCATCGGACACATCTGAACCTGCGCTGATCCACCACAGGATGGCCTATATGGGAACTGCGATCTTCACAGTCCGTTTGCTTCAGACACTTCTGCCTGTGGAAAAGGTGTGTTCCTGTTTGCTTCCATGTCCTCATATGGACTAAGATTCGCAGGGGTGGTTTTGTATGATACAAGGCTGCAGCAGCATGTTGGCTTCCTCTGCGATGCAGGCCGGTGAAAATCTACCAGAGAACACAGCGGCTGCCCTCTTCCTCCTGTGCATGGACATGCCATTTAGTTTGGGCTTCCCCAGTGTGCACGAGTCTGCCGTGGCCTACCTGGAGCAAGCAAGTCCTGACAGCTACAGCATCTACAGGAGGACAGTGCGGGCAGCCCAGTTCACGGAGTCCACCTGCACTTTCCTGAAGGAAGTTCATACACAGGTGGAGTTTTCATCTGGGAAAGCATTGTTTCCTATGTGAAGCACAAAAAATATGTCACAGTGTTCGCTGTAAGTGGTCAAATTAAATTTGGCCACCTGCTGTGGTTTTTTTGCCCAGGATTTAATGGAATGTGGTTTGGCTGTGTTTCTTTCCTGCAAATGTGAAGGTTCATTTTTGTTGACAGGGGGAGCAAAATTGGTTGGAATTGCTGGAGTTAGCAGACCAAGCTGTAAACGGACTTCCATATCATAAGCACCTGCCAATAGTCAAGAAGTGTGTTCAGATGTGCTCCAATTTGTAAGGCATCATTTCTCACTGTTTCATTTCTGTCATTATCAATGTCTGGCATGGGAATAGACATGGATTTTTTATTTACAAAAGAAATCACTCCGTGGAGTATTTTGTTGACTACAGTTTAGAAGTGCTCACTCTTATCTGTTCTTTAATGCAGATGGAAATCTGTACAGGCGAGTCCGTTACTTCAGGCACAGAGTCAGAAAATTTTTCTGAAGCTTCTTGCTCATCCTCTTCCATTTGTGAGAACTGAGACGTACTGCAACACCCTAAATATTGTAAAGGTAAGATTTATTTCAAGGTAAATAATGGAGGAAACAACAAGTCATAGTGCCTGGGGTTAGTGGAGGCCTGGGGTAATGTGGTGTGTTAAATTGCCATGTTTAGATTTTTGTCTCACTTTCCAGGATTCCCTTGGGGTCCAGAACGTCACAAGGCCAGTGTCTTCTGTCTGCCATGGTGTTAATTTTCTCCTGCATCCCCGAGTCCTATATGAAATCTGCACGTTTGGGCTTCAGGACCAAGCCGAAACGGTAAAACTATTATAAACTTTTTAAATCATGCCAGTTTATGCAGTTTAATTATGGCGGGGATATGTCATTCAGAACGAGTGGCATTTGTCTCTATTCATCTGATTTGTGTGTTGTAATGAATAGTGAACATAGAGGGGCAACACGGTGGAAGAGCAGGTAGCACTGGTGCCTCCCAGCTCTTCGACTGTGAGTTTGAATGGGTTCAAGTGGGGTGAGTTCGACATGGGTTCGAACCTTGCTCAGTCTGTTCAGATTTTGTATGTTTGTATGGCTTTCCTCCAAGTGCTCTGGTTTCCTCTCACAGTATAAAGACATGTGTTTCAGGTGTATTGGTGACTCCGAATTGCCCTTTGTGTGACTGTGTGTGTGCTTGCCCTGTAATGAACTGGCATCTCATCCAGTGTGCATCTTGCCTCACAGGGCGTGAGGCCTCCAGGATAGGCCCTGTACCACACGATGGTATTGATAATGGATGAATGAATGATTCAATGAAACATGGTGCAGTCAGTTATTAAACAGTAGTCATATTTGTGGTTCAGTAAATAGTGGAGGCACCAATCATGCCTTTGCTTTACAGGATAGTTGCTCCTTTTTTATGGGCAATTAGGGAAACAAGTTCAACAGACCAGAACAGCATTGCAGCACATTGTCGTGTGTTTGATCTATAGGTGAATTTCACTGCCAAGGATATTGTTCTCTTCCTGCTGAAAGGACAATTGATGATGACAGCTCCAGCTTGGAACAAATTCATCGAGGCACTTTATCCTGTCATTCCCATATTACAGGTACACCCCTCCTCTGTGCAAACTGCTGTGAAACGGATATTGTAGAAAGAGGGAAAGATTATGGGAATTTACAAGAAATTATTTTCTATGATCGTTATACGAGGCTAATTTTTTCCATTTTTTTTTTGCGTTTTAATGTTCAGTTGTTGCTTGTGCTCTTGAAAATTAATTACGTACAATATGCCCAGCCGACACATTATGTTTTCACTATACAAGATTTATTTTTCCTCCTCATGTTTTATATGTTCTCCCCTCTTTTTTTAATGAGTGTACCATCGGCCTTTAGGAAAACCGATACAAGAATGTGAGTTTATTGTGAGCAAAAGATGAATATGCATATGAACCTGGTAGTGTTGTCAAGGCCATGATGTAGTTTGCTGAGAACATTCAGTAATTGGGCCACCGTGTCAATAAAGAGAAGAAAATGTGGAAGATGAGCTAAGGCTGGTGTGTTCACTGTTGCGCCAAGCGTGAATTCCCACGATGGTCTGTTGTCTGACGGGTGAGCTGAGGTTCTGAAAAAGTCTCGCTATGTGTGTTAGGGCTACGCAGACACCAAAGACGCGTTGGGAAGCTGCATCCTGCTGATAAGCGAGGCGTCCAACGAGTCGAGAGATGGAGGGTTTTCAAACACAGCGAAAACAAGGGCCGCGATCAGACTGCTGTTCACAAAGCAACAAGCGTAAGAGCATCCCTCGCACCCTTTAGGCTGTACATCAGGAACCGAAAAGGCGCACATATGAAAGAAAACCAACATCCCCTCACGTGGACACCTAACTGAAAGTGCACCCTCTTTTCTGCTGCTTTCACACAATATCATATTACAAGTTGTGGCTTTTGGGTTTTAAGGCTATGTGAAGTTCATTATCAACAAAAGGTTGATATTAATTACTCATGTTCCTGTTATTCATTTTAATAATTTTGTTACTTAACCACAGCTTACATCAAGATGCATTGTTCACAGCTTAGTTTGACCCACTTATACAGTTGGATGCATCTTTGGAGCAGTTCAGGTTTACAAGGTAGCTTGTGATACGGTTAAAGAAATCAAATCTCTGTTCATTCTTGTAGTATACTTGATCAAGGTCCCTACCCTGAACTTATACAGTAAAAAGTACCCAGATGTGTAAATGGGTAAATCATTGTGAATAGCTTAGTGTACAAACCTAACAGTTTAACTATCTTTGGAGGGAAAACATCAGCTAAATGAATAAATAATAGTAATGACAGCAGGCCTCCTGAGACTTGAATCGACAGCCTTCAATTTACCAGTGCACTTTGCTATAATTTTTCCTTCTACCTGTGTGTGTTGCTCACATTGTGCATTTATTTCACTCATTTTATCAATCTAGTGTCCGTGCTGCTGCGGTGCAGCACCTGATGCCTCACTTAGTCAAGGCCGGAGGCACATCTTCTCGGTCCGCTTTGGACCATGACATCCTATCCCTGCTGCCCTCCCTCTTTGTTGTGAACAAGTTAGTCGACATAAAGCTTGACAACAAAGAACAGTCTATCCTTAACGTGAGTGTTTGAATTGCCTTGGAACTGATTCCTGGCAGTTTATGGACATGTTTATTCTGACACACAGCATTTTGTTTTTGTTGTTTATTAATACAATGTTAAAAATGTGTGTCTATTGTTTTAACCAGGTGGAGTCAGTAAACAAGCTTTACAATATCCTCACATCAGAAACCGTGGACTTTGTTCTCAGGAAGTCAGCAGCAGAACAACTTACTGTTGTTTTGCAAGGTAAAAAAATTAACGGTTTATCTTCAACTGAATAGTTGCACAGGAAATAAAATAACCTCTGTTGGGGAAAATTACCAGACAACTGTGCAAAATAACACTGTGGTTACTTTCATTTTTTGAGAACGAGCAAGTTACTGAACTTTTTCTCATAACTGGTTGAGAGGACTGCTGAGAGTGGGGATTGACGGACTTGTTGAATGAGCTGCTGACCCCATGCTGGCCTTGAGCTCTTGGACCACTTCTGCAGAGCCTTCCTTTGTTAAACGAGATCTTAGAAGTATTTCTCATTTCATAAAAAATTCAGATGCTGTTTTAATACCAGTGACTGAACTTTAGACCTTAACAATCAAGATGTCTTCAAGACCAAGAATGATAAATACAGTTAATGTGTAAATCGCGAATCATGCGTCTAAACATTTTCTGATTAAAGAAAATTTAAAAAAAAATAAAAATCTTCATCCATCAATAACTGCTCATTTAGTTCAGGGTTATGGTTAGGGTTAGGTCAATGGCGTAGGATGTGAGGCAGGGTACACTGTACATGACGTACCAGTCCATCGCAGTACAATCACACATACTCAGTCACTTACACATACACACATTATGGGCTATTTAGAGTCACCTGGAGGAAACCCACAAAAGCACGAGAAGCAAAACAAATCTATCTGAATAATTTCCAGAACAACGACTTGAGCTTGATATTGAAAATCAGAGCTTTTTAATGCTGCATGAGATATGACCACAGTTGTCTATCAGGTTAAAAGTCTCATGTTTCTAAAACGTGATGCCTTCTGGGGAAAATTAGGAAGACGTTGTTTGCATTTAAAACAAACTGTTGCATAACGGGACATTTTTACTCTCAAAATAGAACATTGCAACACACACAGTGTTTTTTCTTTTTTTTTTTTCCCCAGTGCCCATCTCCTGCAAGGGGGTGATGCTTTTGCCTGTGACTGTGTGGAAGAAAACTGGCTTGAAACAAGCTGATAACTGTACACTTTAGTTTGAGGAGGTTTTGCTGCTTCACACTGTTTTGGTGATACATGGAAGAACCAAATGTTGTAGCATTTAAACATTTAGACTGGGAGGCCAAAACTAAAGAAGATAAACTTTTTGTTGTTCCCGGCTGGTAGTGTAGTGGTTAGAGCTTCTGCCTTTGGATCAAAAGTTTATATTGAATCCCACCTCCAACTAGTACCCTTAAGGAATGTGCTTATTCTAAATTGCTCCAGTAAAATTACCTAATTGTATAAATGGATGAATAACTGCAGGTATCTTAACATAATAAGTTGCTTTGGAAAAAGTGTCAGTTAATTGAAAAAAAATGTATGTTAGGGAACTATATCTTTATTGCTTTTGTAAATTAATGTACAGGACTAATGAACAGTGTGTCTGCTTGGTGAAATGTAGTTTTTCCATAATGTATTCATTTAACTTTGGTCAGAACTGGCTGCCATCTCTTCACAGCTCTTATGCAGCAACCCCCCTCCTCCCCAAAATGCAGGACACTTTTGAGCTGCTTTGCTTTCACTCTTCTGTCCAGTCTGTCTTGTACTCACTTTACACTGGTGCTGTATGTTATTTCATCTTGGATGAAGGTTTGTGCTAAGGAAGTCATGCAAAGATTTTTTTTTTTTTTTTTTATTGTTTCATTAAGATGCAACTATGCATCCAGTTCTGAGAAGCCTTGGCGTGACAGAAAAAGTGATGTCTTTTATTGATGACTGCGTGAATAGAGCCACGAAGGTAAATCCTGAATCCATTCTAGATTTTTCTGTTTGTCATTATAATAATAGAAGAGTTCAGTCAGAAAATTGTTCTGTTGTCGCATGAGCCACATCAGTGATTGAGTGAAGTATAAGTGACAGTAACATCTGAAGGAAACCTTTGGGTAGCGTTTATGGTCCAATGAAATGATCTTCCACACACCTCTTCCACTGCTCGTTCAGGGTATGGACCCCATGCTGGAGCCGTGCATCTGCATGCTGCGAAAGTTAGTGTATGGCGACCAGTCCCTGCGACACTCACTCACCCAGCAGTTGCCCTTCCTCATCACACTGCTCAAAGGTACCATCAAACAAGCTGGACCTCCTCCCTTGATCTACCTTCTCCCCTCACCCCCGGGTGTAATGGAGAGAGTCTGAGTGTGTGTGTGTGTGTGTGTGTGTGTTAAGAGTGAGCCACACAACCGCCACACATGACAAATGTTTCAATATTTCACGCTTTTTTGAGGTATGTTGGCGCTGGGGGGAAAGGGGAATGGATTTTGTCTCCTCTAACAGTTACCTCACAGTGCTACGGATATCAGCTCATCAGTCTTTTTATTGGAACGGCCCTTCTGTGGATTCTGGCTTTGTACGTCGTCAGGTGGGGGGGCTGATTCCAGATGCATTGCCTCCCTTTATTTTTCTGAAATGACATTTGTCAGATCTCATCAGCTTTTCCCCAATGCTGCACTTATTGAATCTGGAGTATTTCGCTGTGGATTTTTGAAATATTTTAGGTTTTCTCGATTATACCAAAGAGCCAGACGTTACATTCTTCTTTCCCAGCTTCTGTGCCCGTATGGTTCATAAAAGCATCATAAAAAGTTATTCTGAGACTGATCCTGTTACTATTGTAAATGCACCTTCAAAGTTCTGTCCTCTGTGTTCATGGCTCGGTATGCTGTTTACTTTTCTGCTCCAGTAACTACTGTTGTCTTTGCCCTGTTAGCTTCATTAATGCTGAAGGAGAATAACAGCGATGTGGCTGAAGCCGCTGCATTGATGTTCCTCTTACTGTTTGATGAAATTGCAACGATGGATGTGTGGTGAGGGCTCGCCTAATATTTTCTTTTCTGTCACCCATTCTTTTTTAAAAGGATCACTTTGATGGACAACAGTCTGTCAAAATATGGCTATAATTACTCAGTAATTTCTTTTTTTTTTAAAAAAATCAGGGTCAGCAATTCAGATTCGACTGCAGTTTCAACTTCGTTCTCGGTACCATTTTCAGTGATCAGGAGGTAAATGCATAGCATGCTTAAATATAACAGCATTAAACAGTTTTATTTTCTTACTTGATCTTACTTACACTCATTAACTGTGTATTAAAAGCATTTTTGGTTCACATGAAGGTATAACGTGCCATTTCAAGCTGCGTCTCACCACGCAGTGAGCCCCTATTGTACTGTACTGCCACCTTACACGGACCTGCTCGCTCTGAGACCCGCCTGGGAGATGCTGCAGTTTGCATGGAACCGAGCATGGTATGCTGGGATTGATAACCTCATGCAGCAGCTGGAGGGCCACAGAAGTGACATCACCGAGTAAGCATGTTCTTGTTTTGAAGACACACGTTTTTTTTTTTTTTTTTTTTTCCCCCCTCCTTTCAGCAAATATTTTCCATTTTCTTACTTTGTGATGGCCGCGGTGGCGCGGCAGGCTTGGCCGGGTCCTGCTCTCTGGTGGGTCTGGGGTCTGAGACCTGCTTGGGGTGCCTTGCGACGGACAGCCGTTCCATCCAGGGTGTGTCCCCTCCCCCTCCAGCCTTACACCTTGTGTGGCTGGGTTAGGCTCCAGTTCACCACGACCCCACTTGGGACAAATGGGTTCAGCTAGTGTGTGTGTGTACTTTGTGATGGTTAAAAACAGCTAACTCGACTTTATCCTTCATTATACTATTCTTCACATTTAATGTATTTTCATGTTATGGATATACTTTTATAAAATGTTTTGAAGTTGCTCAAATTTCAGTGCTGCTGAAAAATATGTGAACCCCAGTGTAACACTATAAAAATCAAATTTGTGGTATGCAATATTTGTAGTGAGTATTTCTTTTTACAAAACAAGGACCTGATATGAACAGTATTACATTAATTATTTTTGCACAGTCAAAGCTTTTACACAGTTTTAGCTATTTTTACTTTAATTATATGCATGTATTTTTACAGAAGCATTTCACGTTAAGCACCTTTCTGTCACCGAAAGCTTTCATTTGTATAAAAATTTAATTGTGATCAATGCACACTCCTGGTTGTTTGTTTCTTTCAGGTTCCTGGATGATCTGTACCTATGTGCTGCTCAGGGTGTGCTACTGAAAGTCACAGATGTTCATAAGGGATTGCAGGACTGTCTGCACTGCATAGACAACGCCAGCTCCCATAATGCTGTGAATTTAGCCCTAACCAGAATGCGCTTCTACCTCCTAACCGATCGGCTGGCTCTCAAACCCAGTGGAGACAGCAGCAAGGCAGTCCTCAAGACCCTCAAGTGGCGCCAAGCTGTTGAAAGGTCTGCATCAATATGCCATGCTACCTTTTGGATTAACCTAAATACATAAATTTTAATGTGTCTGAGCAAATTTCTAGACCAGATTCATTGGGTTAAAATCTAATCAGACAAATTCTGCAGTTGACTTTCTGCTTCACTGTTCCTGCAGTTATTTAGTTTTAAAATGTGTCTTTTTATTATTTATCAAGGTTTTTGCAAGTTCACCCGGCTTGCGTGGAGGATGAAAAGCTCCTTGTGGAAGTAGTGGTTTTTCTTAATGCATTCTTCAAGCCACAGAAGCTGGAGTCTGATGCGGAGGATATACGCTGGATATTAGAGTTACTTCTTAAACGGGTAATTCCTTTTTGCCTCCCAAGTTTCAAAATAAATGCATTAGTTACACACTATATATTCTGTCTTAGAATGATTATGCCAGTCTTTAAAATAATAATATCTCCAGGGTGCTGGTGTAATTGGGTTTATTTTTCCCTCCACCTCCAAAGTTTGTACATTTTTTTAGAAGTATACATCACATTGTCATGAAGAAATATATTAATGTTGTGTAATATCACTGAATCAGAGTTGTTCCCAGAACTGCGTTGAACATTTTAATATATTGTTTATTTGCACTACCTTTTTTGCAGCCTTATTTACATGCATTAGCTTGGGGTTTGGTTCATTGAACCTGTGCTTTAACTATACTACATGTATTACCGCTCTTTGGTTTTACAGTGTAAAAAGATTGCAGTGTTTTTTAATTATGCAGAATTTGCAAAACTGTCTGTCTGCGTCTCTACTGGCTGAGTTGAGGTGTTCTATGAAGAGAAGAGGGGAAAAAAAAAAACTCCTCCAATGTTTCTTTTAGGAAGTAATTACTTCATGCAAACTGTAATTCAGAGGATTTTTCTGGGTGAAATGAAATGTTAAGGTTATAGGTTTTTTCACTGTAATACTGTGACGTGTTGCCTTTCACCAACTGGCCGCTGCCCCTGGAGCATGTTGGTGACCTCCAAGGCATACCATTAAAAGCATATGTTTTTGTTTTGCACAATGGAGGAGAATCATGCCCTTTTGGATCTCCTGGTGCGTGATGAGTCCACAACCCAGGCAGGAACTGGGGACATGCACATCCTCGTTGCACAGAGGCTCCAAAAGGAGCTTATGGGTTTCTTCGGTTCCTTGTTGCACGGTCTCATCTGCACCGCTGACAGGTATGACAACCCAGCTATGTGACAAGAGAGGGTTTCCTCTGCCTCCTCTAGCTGTTTGTGAATTGACTGAAAGACCATTATTATTATTAAGATGTTTTATTAATTTTTCTGGTTGTTCACTTGCATTATAAATATAACTGGTTAGTTAACGAAGCTTAGTTACTCTTCTCATGGTCACAACAGCAAGGCCTCTCTGAGGTCCCTAAGGTTACATCTGTGTACTGGCTAGAGCTGCAGTCTTTGGATTTGAGGGACTCAGGTTCAATTCCCACCCCCCTGCTCTAGTACCCCTGAGCAAGATGCATATACCCTCCGTTAGTCTAGTCAACATAGCCCAGCTGTATAAAAGGTTGAATAGCTGTAATAGCTAAATATTGTAAATCACTTTGGAGAAAAGATTTGTAATGTATTTCCTTATGCTACCCACTATGTTAAAATGTTTATGTACATCCTGTGAGTTTGGTGATATGTACAATCTCTTCACAGTACACACTAACACCTTATAGTTCTGAATTTTTAAAGATAAATTTTCCAGTTTATTTACTGTTAGTTGCATTTCATAACTTATTTACTTGTCTGTCTGTAGCTGAGAAAACGTGATATGAAGCAACTTACAATGTTAAGCTACTAACTCGGTTACACAGCTGGGTAATTTTTGCTGGAGCATTGTTTAGGGTAAACAGCAGCAGGAAGTGGAATTAGCACTGCCAACCTTTGGGCCCCGAGACGTCAGCTCTTAGCACTAAGCTGCCCTCTGTTAATGCTTAGCCAACAGATGACCACAGAATGCACGCAAACACAACTGCAGTACGGGATCGCTGCAGATGAACTCACTTCCACGGTATTTACAGCTAGTATCTGGTGATCCTGACTTTTTAAGGTTCTCGTTGACAATGTGAATGTGATGATTGTCAACAATCCACACTGATTAGGAGTCTTTGGAGAAAGCATTTTTTTATTTTCGGTCATATTATGTTTAATGTTGCTCGAAGTTAATAAAACTATTAAAATTGGTCTTACAAGGAATGTTTTATTACTGATACATTACTGCTGTGCTGCTATGTCCAAGACTTTTGCAGAGCCTACACTCTAAATAAATTGCAGGATACCTTTATTATTGAGCTTTTACTAATTGTGACTTAATGGTAAAGTGATTTTGGAGTTATGATCAAAATGACTTCAGTTCTGCTCTCTGTTGCATTTGTAAGTTGAGGAGCCGGTGTACATGTGATTCGGAGTCGGCCAAACTGCTTACTTGAAGGAAGTGATTTTGTATTCTTCAGTATTACACATTTTCATGAGCCACAGATTTCACACTTAGCTGATTGAATTAAACATTGCACGTTATGCTCGCAGTGTACTTTCAAGGCTTGACTGCCGGCTCGGGCCTGACTTGGTTATGAGCAGCCTGAACCGAGAGCACTTAGAATGTACAAGATACACAAATGAGAATGTAATAAGGCAAACTAACAACTCCCCGCGGCTGTTTGTTTGAACACCAGCAGCAACTCAATGAGCAGCTCGGAATTTATTTATTTTTTCCGAGGTAGAATTCATTTATTCTTTCCTTTAGAATTCCCAAGCTGCCCCAAGTGGGGTGAGATGCGTGCTTTGTGCATTGATAAATGGTGACAATGGAGCCTTTAATCACCACCCCATTAAAGCACCATTCTGTCTCAGCATGAACAGCTACGAGCCACGAAGATTACATTGATTTCTTTCTTCCTTTTATCGCCAGGGGAGCTTTCCATATAGTTGACCGGAGTGTTTTCATGTAAATGGTATCAGATGCACAAATACAGCCTAAATTGCACAGCATTCGTAAACCGTTGACTCATGTCTACGTGGTGAAATGTATATTTTTTAATCTGTGTTGTTTCTGTAGTTCAGGTCATACCCAAAATGTTGAGTTAATGAAATCTGAATTCCACTCTGCTGAATGTTTTTTACGTGTTTATGTCGCACAGCTAAGAGGACTGTAATGTTTCGACTTGTTAACTTGGATCTGTGATATTGAAAACAGGATTAAAGAAATTAAAGGGAATGAAATAAATAAATGTGATGGTACTTGAGCGGCGTGTGTGCCGGTGCTGCAGGGAAGCTCTTTAAGGTAATAAGCGGCGAGGTTCTACTAACCCACTCTCCTCCACCTCCGGGACCCCTTCTACCTCCACCTCCCCCCGTTTTTAAATGCAGGACGTGTGTGGCGCTGGCGGGGGCTGTAGAGACACAGCTGGCGCTGCGTCTGCTCCAGTGCCTGCGGGTGTCGGACGCTCCCCGCTTCTACGGTTTGCCTTCGCTGGAGAGGACCCTAAGGGGCATGGCCCGTGTGAGCGCGCTGCCCAGCTGGAGCACCCACTCGCTGGCCATGGACTCGCACTCACTCTGCCTCAAGTACCTGAGTGGCCTTCTGGAGGTCTGGCTCCCCTCTCTGCGGTCCCGGGGCCCTAGCCCCTGTCACCGCCGTTCTCTCTGCCTACCCCCTTGGGCCCTCAGCTCGCTCATACCTCTCCATGCTATAGAGTCACTTGAAACTGAACTGGGGCCTGAATTCTAACTAATAAGTATTGAGCTGTGCTGTAAATTTTTTTTTTTTTTTTTTAAAAATAGCATAGAAAAGTCACAGTGGTTGAGGATTTGTAACCATAGCTAGTTGTAATTTTTTTTTTTTTTTTTTTTTTTTTTTGTAATTATGTCCAAAACCCACTCTTTCTTTACAGGTTGTGTTGAGAATACATTTCTGTGTTTGCTGTAACACTGTATAGCACTTCCTATGCCAAGCATTTATTTACATTTACATTTATTAATTTAACTGATGCTTTTCTCTGAAGTGACTTACAATGTTAAGGTCACAATCATATTTAGTTTACTTCAGGAGAAGTGGTCCTTAACATAAATATTTTGCTTTTTCAGGTCATTTCCTCTTTCTATGTCGACTGGGGAGGAAACTCAATGTCTTTCATGGGTAAAGGGGTCACAAAGAACGCTGTCCTCTGTCTGCTGCATTTGTCTCATGAAATGTTGGCGGAAGGCAAGGATGCGGTTAGTATATAAATCACTGTAGAGTAAAAATCAGCACATTTTTTCAGTGGTTTCCCCAAGGATCTATCTTACAGAAACATGGTATTTTTTTTAATAAAATGTGAGGTTTAACACCTAGTAATAGTGGTTTTTTTTTGTTTTTTTTAGATAATTATTAAAAGAATGATAGTTTTTCTTTTTTGGCTTTTATTATTTCACTTTAATTTTCTTGCTGTCGTCTTTATATTTTTGAAGATAGATTTACCAAATTTGACTTGTTGCTTCAGATCTTAGGTAATTATATGTTCTTTGATGCTTAAGATTTACCGTGATGAAATGCTTTAATTGCCGTGCCTTCGGTGCAGCTGAAGCTCATTTGCAGAGTTCTTTTGGTTTGACATGTAGCCCATGCTATTTTAAAGGAGTGGATGTCTCTCTGGTCCCTGGCACACGACCCTCCAGAGGAGCAGGCTGCACCTCACCTTGGCCTGGCCTGGCTCATTCCCCTGTGGGTGGACCGAGACCCTGAGGTGAGAACTGCCAGGCATAAACAGGATGTTTAGCTTTCGCTTTACGCTTTGGAGCACTGTCGGTGTACAGCCTCGATTCTCACTAATAACTTCCTGCTGGAAGCTCTGACACTAGCGCACTTCTACAGTGACAAAGCTGCTGCCACATTCATTAACCTATTTATTAACAAAACCATGTTAACACATTTAGTGAATTTGACTAGTGTAGCAAGCAGATGTAAACCTCTGATTTGTAGATAAATTGCGTGGGTTCCCACTGCCGTTAATGAGAAGAGTGCAGGGTCTCGCTTTGAATGGATAAGTACCTGCATTTTTAAATAAAAATATTTTAGCCATTTGTCTGTTGTTAAGTAATAATAAATGTTGCCAGTGCTGTTACTTTGTTTCATTCCTACATCAAGTACAATGCAGTTTTGTTCATAGTGGTTTTAAGACACAGAGATGGATTGCCATGACTGACAGTGTCGGCAGAGGGAGGTTCCGGCCCTGGCGACCGCACGCCCCAGGAAGAACTGCTAACCTTCCCATTGCTCTTTTGTCCCCACAGGTGCGATTTGCCAGCCTTGGCCTCGGCTCAGCCCTCACAACTACCCCTGTGGGTTGCTTTGCCTTGGCCTCCAGCTGTCAGAACATATCCGGGGGGCTGTGGGGCACTCTGTTAAATGTGCTCCTGGACCAGCTTGAGTGCAGCATGGTCCGCAGAGAGGTGGGCCCACCCCCACCCCACTGCTTCACACTGCAACATCACTGCACAGTGTTCTTGTCTGTTTGCATTTCTCCTGTCTTCCATTTTGCCCTAAAATCCATGTGCAAAATTCCAGAATTTGGTGTTTCTTTATATCTTGCCAGATATAATCTGCCAAAGATGTGTGTAATACCTGCGGATCTCACCAGGTGGCAGTATGGCAGCACTGTACCTGTTTGTGTTCTGTAGGCGGCGTTTATTCTGCAGAACCTGCTCGTGATGCCTATGCCTGTCAGTATGGATGAAGCAAAGGACTTTGTCTGGCAGGTGGGTGTTGCTGACGACAAGCCTCTTTCAAGCACATTGTCACAGGCAGCAGGTGTGGAAAAAGTAGAGCAGCTAAACCAGGGAGTGAGATAGCATGACCTATAATTTTTTGTATGAAGTAACTCTACCGTTTCCTTAATCTCAGTGTTATCTTAAAACCATATCTTTGATTTTTCTGGCCCAGAATGTATGTTTTAGGCCTCCCATCTATTGTATTTCCTGTTGCTGTGCAGTTGCACTTGTTTGTCTGCTTTGCAGTTAGGTGTGCGTATGTTAAATGTCACACGCCTTTTCTGTTGGCATTCAGTGCTGTGGCTTTTAAGATGCTTAGATTTATGCTTGTCTCTCTTTCTCTTATTCTCTCTTTCTGACCCACCCCTTCTCCACATCCAGGGCCCATGTGTGCATGATGAGACTTCTGAGCTGTCATTGGTGGGCCTGCCTGCTCTGCAAGCGCTGCTGTGCCACTGCCAGTTCTTCGAACACATGAGCCAAACGGTCCGGTCCTGTTACCTCAGGAGACACTTGTTTGACCTGAACTTTCTCAGAACTTCAGGCATCCCTGAAGATGGTGGCAGAGCCTCGGAAGGTGACCCTACATGACCCCATGTGAACAACCACATGTGTCACTGTTATATAGGGAAAGGGCCCCCCAAATTGAATTAATGCTGTTTGAAATCCACGTGTCATGTAGAATTTGTGTAGAGCTGCAAAATTGCACTCTAGTCTGTCAGATTGCAATCCTTCTTTTGTGATACATTTGGACTAATTGGGGATTTTTTGCAAGGTCCATTGGTGCATTGACTCCTCACTGTGCAAATACAAGTGGGACCAGAAGTCTGTTTGTAATTTGCTTTGTTTGTAACTCTAAAGTTGCTTTTATTATTAACTCAAAGTCAGTAAAACTTTAATAATACCAACATAATTTGATTTATTCGCTGGTTAGGTTTTGTAAAAGCCTCAAGTATAAATATTACCAAGAAACACTCTTAACACATAAAGCTACATTAAAATTAAAACTAAGTTAAAATAACTAGAAATAAAAGTACACCCTTTCTACAAATTCCTAGTCACTGATGATTGTTGACTGATTTATCCCGTAAATGCTGTATATGCAAACTTTATTTTGTTCTTGATCATCAGAGCTGTAAACACTGCAGAAAGGAGTTCAGTTAAGGTGGAGCTATACTTTTTGGATGTTCTTCATTGCCATCTGTTTGCTCAACGGGTAAACGCAGCTCATATTCACTCCACATCAGATAGAACTTTTAGGAAATATTGTAAATAGGTGAAAAACATGCAATTAAAAATAAAGTAGAAGATGTTTCTTTTTAAAAAAATTCCAAACTAAACCATTCATAACACAAAAAACCAGTGCTTATGCAGAGCACCCATTTAACTAAATTATTATTTCACCTTTTGCAATGAGGCAGATGACTAATTAGATCAGCAGGGTGCCCTACTGCTTGGTTGTAATGCCCTTTGGGAATATTCCCCCAAGGACTGTGATGGAGAACCCCTGTCTCAAATATTAGTGGAGAACTAATTTAATTAAGAGGTACCTCATCCCACGTGTGTTTAATCACTTGCAATTTCGGTAGCTCCATCGACACACAGATGGAGTGCTTTACTAAAGCGATTCAGCAACTGTTAACCCTCGCTCGACCTGCTGGACGTTATGTCACAGTCAGCTTCCTTTTAGTCTGATTGATGCAGTTGATGTATTTTAATGAATGGAAGGGACACAATACAGATGGCTTTGTGTTTCCATGGATTCCCATTAGATTGTGACGACTCAATGAAGCATTGGAGAGCTCCTTCTGCCCCATTAAGCCGGAGTCATTTGTCGGCCTCCCAGTCCACCTCCAGCACTCTGGTGAGTTAGCGTGACTGAGCAGGATTATTGCAATATTGGAATATACAGCCAGGTTAGACGGTCGTTTGGTGAGCAGCTTTGAAATGGTCACCTTGAACCACGGTACATGCAGTGTTATAGTTTTAAAAAGGTGCTGTCGTTAGTGTCATTGCCTCTCACTCCAGAGACCTGGGTTCAAATCCTGCTGTATCACCGTTGGTGAAGGTATGTATCCTGAAATGCCCCGGTAAATGGGTAAATCATTTTAAATAGATTAGTACACAAACTTGACGTTGTAGGTTACTTTGGAAAAAAAGAGTCAGATAATTGAATAAATGATTATGATGTGAAATTTAGATATATAAAATTGCTTTTCCTGAACTCCCACCATGTAAGAAGATGAGATCAGGTTCCCTCTCCACTGTCACTGGGTGGTGGAGAGCTCCTCTGTTCATCCATTATCACCCTCCTTACCACACAAAAAAGCACTTTTCTTATGGAAAGGATAACTGATTATTCTTTTATTTTACATATGTCAATTTTAAACAATATAGATTAAATGTTCATCCATCCATTGTCAATAACCACTTGTTCAATGTAGGGTTGTGGTGGTCCGGAGCCTGTCCTGGAAACATAGGGTATGAGGCAGGGTACATCCTCGATGGAACCCCAGTCCATCCCATCCCAGAACAGTTTTAATTATAATATGATAAAGTGTAATTAGTTTGTATGCAGTGTTGTTTTTGTAAACGAATGTTACGCAGCCTGGATTTGTTTTTGTCTGCTTTTATTCCTACTTCCTGTGGCCTCAATTGCGGCTGACCCCATTTTACCAACGTTCGGTGTTTAGAAGTCAACATTTATGAGTATTTATTCCGTTTTTTCTGTTTCAGTTCTGCTCATTTATGTAGTGAATGTTTTCCAGCTCACACTTACTGTTGTCGTTTTTGTTTCCTTGTGTCTGGTACGGATCAGATCCTCCCTGAAGGGACTAGTGAAGTCCATACACCCGGGCTGTCATCCTCCAGGACTGTGGTTCCAGAGACTCCGGCAAACAGACTTGTCGCTCAAGGTGAACAGGGAGGGACGGTGTGTCAAGGAGACAGGTGGAGTTGCAGTCAGCTGCCTGGAGTTGTGACCCAAAGCCTGGTGGTTCTCTGGGGGTCTGGACTGACCTCTCTGTGGTTTACTGTACACTAACAGCCTTCGGATGGTGGTCACCTGCACAGTTTTTTAATGTCTGCTTTGGGTAGGAGCACTGTGAAAAGGTTAAATAAGCCATGGTACTTTAGTGGAACAACCCAGGTTCAAAAACCAACTCTTGCTGTAGTACCCTTGATCAAGGTACTAACCCTGAATTAATACAGTAAAAATGATCCTGCAGTATAAATGGATAAATCATTGTAGCTCTGTGTACACACCTCAAATAGTACGTTCCCTTGAAAAAAGTGCCATGTAAATAAATAATGACAAGCAAGGTAAGTCTACGGAACTAGGATTTTGTACACCTGCGCGTAACAGTTTGTAACCTCAAGTGAACGGTGTCATTTGCCAGGTCAGAGTGATACGGACACCAGCAGCTCAGTGGATTCCCAGGATTCTCGAGTGGGGGAGCGGCCTTCGGAGCAGCGTGGCACTGTGACGCCACACCTGGCTTCTGCCATCTGCAGCTTGCTGGCCAACCTGCTGGCCGTGCTGCCCGAATTCACCCTCGGCGCCATCCGCCACCACCACATTCTTTCGTCTCTGGCCAGGTATAGTATGCATGTCAGTGAATGCCAGCTGCTGTGACAATCCGCTCTCTTTGCAGTCAGCAACTAGGGTTCAGTTGTTCTCCTGAGGTGTCCTTCTCGCTTTGCTCTGCAGTTTGATGGACGTCGGAATAATTGAACGGTGTCTGTGTGAATTAAGAGATACTGCTGTGCTCCTGAGCGAAGCTGAAGATGCAAAGAGTCAGGTCTGTGTGTGTGTGTTTTTATTTTTTAAACCACGACTCTTCTTGTGCAGGTAAAGCTCTGGAATATAAAGTTTAGCCGAATGAGTCAGAACTTAGTGTCAAACAGCACATCTGTCCATGCATCTATTCATTATTAGTAGCTGCTTGTCCAATGCAGGGCCAGAGTCTGTCCTAGAAGCACAGGGCCTGAGGTGGCATGCACTATGGTAGGGACATCAGTCCCTCACAGGGCTGACTCTCCCTCTCTCTCTCACACACACACACACACACACACATTCACTCACATACATACAGTATTCTGTAGGCAGAGTCACTGGTTCACCTAAAACTTGTCTATGTCTTCAAACTGTGGAAAGAAACCAGAACCCCTGGAGGAAACCCACGCAAGGTACAGGGAGAACAAGCAAACTCTACCCAGGCTGAGCCAGGCACCACTGCGCCTCTGTGCCACTCCTGAGACACCTCACTGCTCTCAAAGTTGAATAGTTTTAACTGTTCCGTTATTTCTCCACTTCACTTCTGTTTTGTACTCCGTGAGGCAAAGTGAGCATTAAAGGTTCAAAGTGGCATTCCTCATTTAGGTGCTGAGTCTCCTGCAGTTCCTGTCCAACTTTGCCAAGCTGCTTGAAGCATCAGTGATCCTCAGCCCAGAGCTGGTGTCTCAAATGGAGTTTCTGAAACCGCTATTGACCAACATCTTCTCTGCTATTGTCCTCAATGTCAGACACATTGGTGAGGAGCAGCATCGCATGCTTAAATATCTCAAACATTGTCTTGTGCATCACACAACATAAACTTCTTAAAGTGAAAATTCACTTTTTCTGCAGCTTTTTGTTGCTCCAGCATATTATGATAAATTGATTGTCCATGAAAATGTAGAAAAGAAAATATTGTTTTTTTAGTTTAGGGATGCTTTTCTCAAAAGCAAATAACAGTGATAAATTTGTGCATTAAGAAACTTATACAATGTTTTACCCATTTATACAGCTGGGTAATTTTTCTTGTATTCATTCAGGGTAAGTACTTGATCAAATGTACTCCATCAGGAGGTGGGATTTGAACCTCTAGCCTCAGACCACAAGGCACAGCTGTAACTACTGCAGTACTGCTGGTGTTAGCATGTTTTTTTTTTTTTTTTTAAGTCAAATGACATTTAAGTGGCATTTATGCCTGGAGAGGAGTTGAGTTTCAAGCTGAAACCATTGTGTGTGTGTGTGTGTGTGTGTGTGTGTGTGTGTGTGTGTGTGTGTGTGTGTGTGTGTGTGTGTGTGTGTTGTCCCAGTGTGAACTGATTGCACTGTACACTGTGTTTCCCTGTAATGTTTTCTTTTTTTTTTAAGATCGCTTCCTGCCTCCCTCCCAGATGCTGGCACCAGAGGCGCCGTTCTCCACACCTGGGCCGACTTGTTTACCCTTCTGGCTACGATGCTGAAGACGGACCGCTCAGCGGCACTCCCATCTGTCTGCGCTGCGCTGGCGCGCCACTGGCAGCCATTCACCGGTATGGCTGCACCCAAGAGCTCGCTGTGCGCAAAGGGAGCGGGCGAATGTATGTGCATGTCTATGTTTGCCTGAGTCTGAGAGTGTGTGAATTGGAGAGACAGATGCTCAACATTGGTGGGGGGGCAAAAAGACGTCACAGTCAGAATACCGGCTCATTATCTTCTTCACTTTCAGTCATTATTTTGTCATATGATAAAGGAGCTATGAGGAAATATGAGTCTTGTTAAAATTTTAATGGCTGCTTCTAGGGTAAGGATGTATCTTTTTAGATTGCACTAAAGCCATCCAGGGGGTGTTACTTTGGGTCCATTGCCTGTTGACGCAGCAGGGGACACCACCAAGGTCTCACATGCGGTCTTTGTCCACTTGCAATGGGGGGAGGACTTCAAGAAATTCCTTTGTAAGGGCTTGTTATTCTGCCAGGTACAAAACATAAAAAAGTGAATATCTTTGATGGTTTGCCACTTTCATCCATTCACACCCTGCACCTGAGATGAGTCCTGTACCACTGAGTGCACTGCACCACCCCACCCCACCCCCCCAGGCACCCTCGCCCTCTGCATCCAGCTCTCGTCTATAGAACCTGCGTTGTACAACGCCGCCATGCGCTTTCTCTCAGTCATCCTCACTGAGGAGGCCAGGAGACGCAAGTCGGACTCCGCCCAGCTCCACTCGGGCCCCAGGACGGCCCTCACTGAGCTCCTCAGTGGCACCCCGGGCAGCCAGCTGTGCCAGCTTCTTTTGCAGGTAGCTCAGTCTGATCAGTGTGATTCCTCTTGCTGTGTTTTGTTCTTATTTAGTCATATTACAGCTATCTTCTACAAGGGCAGTACACACACCTTTGACTTTACTTTCCTTCCTTTGAATGGCTGAATGTTTTACTGAAATGGATCAAAACTTTTATGAAGGATTTAACTGCAGGGACCACTTGTGATTTTAACTGCAAAATTCAGGACCCAGGTTTAATCAGTAATAAATCTGCTGCCCTCATGCTTTTTCAATCCTTCCAGATTATATTACATTCTGTGTATTTAAAAAAAAAAAAAAAAAAAAAAGAGCATTGACAGATAACAGAAAGCGGATCTGTGTTGGCGGTATGGTGTCACAGCAGGTAGTGCCTGCACCTCATAGCTGCTGTGCTTGTAGGGTCAGACATAGGTTCAAATCCAGCTCAGTCTGTGTGGAGTTTGTATAGTATGTTCTCCCCATGTTCATGTGCACCTGTTTCCTCCCATAGTCCAAAGATGTGAATCAGCTGAATCGGTGTCTCTGAATTGCCCGTTGTGTTTGTGTGTGATGTGTGAGTGTCTTGTGTTCAGCATGCATCCAATCCAGGGTGTATCCTGCCTCAGAGCCTGTGCTTCCAGGTTAGGGTCTGGACCACCATGGCCCTTCACTGAACAAGCAGTTATTGAAAACAGATGTATGGATGAACACTTACAAGTATAACTTGTGGTTTCAGCCATGCTGCAGGGTGTCCACAGTGTGTCCTGGTTTTCCAGCAGTGTTTAAATCTCAAACAATTTATCTCTGAGAGAATAGGCTAAATGAATTGAATCAGAGTGGTAATTTTTTCTGTTAAATGTTGTGTCCTTTGTCAGAGTGCAGGAATAGATGCAGTGACTTTGTTGTGCAAAAAAAATCACAGATTTAAAAAGTAATTCATATCAAATGTGGGTAACGGGTAGTGTTATAATTAAAGTTGTCATCTTGCAACCAAAAGACCCAAGTTCAAATCCCAGTTCCCCCTGTAGTGCCCTTGATGAAGGTACTTGCCTTGAATTGGTGCAGTAAAAATTACCCAACTGTATCCATTTATAATCATAAAACCATTAACTGCTTAATGTTCAAGCCTAATATTGTGTCACATTGAACAAAGGTGTCATCCAAAAAGTATTAATAATACTTTTTCTTTTTGTTTGCAGTTTCTGATATTAACAAGGTTTTAACAAAGCCTTTTGGTGTTTGTTTCACCCCCTCTCTGTCCGTCATGTTTTTGCTGTGTTCTCAGTGCTTCGAGAAGAGGTCATTTGAGGACCCACAGAAGAAAGTCACGGCACAGGCGCTCATGTCTCTGCTGGCCAGCAGTCCGAGTGCTCAGAGTCATGCTTCATCAGGTACTGCATCCATTACTGTACCTCCACTGATATTGACCAGTGAATTGTAGTCTCCGCTTCATGCAATAAAATTTTCATGACAATAAAAATTTTAAATGACCAAACATGTGTGCTGTTTAATGGAAGTGTGTTTTGTACAAATAGTGTAATAATGTTACCATCTTTATTATTCAGCAGATTAAATGTTGAATCACCTCCACTGACTCGCTCACTGTCAATCAGTGTTCGTCCTAAGGCAGGGTCAAGGCTGTCTGGAGCCTATCCCAGAAGCAATGGCAGCTTGGCTCAACAGAGTACATTCTGGACAGGACACCAGTCTGTCACAGGGCAATGACACACACACACACACACACACTGAGTTACTCACACTAAAGGTATCTTAGAGTCACTAGACCATCTGACACACAAGTGTCACACACTTTGGACAGGGGGTTGAAACTGGAGGAAAACCCACATGATCACGAGGAGAACACGCAAATGGGTCACAGACCGAGCTGAATTCAAACCCTTGTCTGAATTCAAACACTCATCCTAGGAGCTGTGAGACACCAGCACTACACACTGCACCACTGTGCCACCCTAAATATCGCGTGCCTTTAAAGGTGTGCCATCGGTTGTTTCAACTTCCTTTAACAGTGTTTCCTCCTGTCCCTCAGCTGGCCTGGTTGATATGTGTGTGGAGCAAATGAAACACATCCATGCACAACTCCAGCAGCACTCGCTGAAGCCTGTCAAAGCCTTGCAGAAGAAAAAGGTGAACAAACATTCATTTTAAGAAGTGAATAATAGCTACATACAGTGTTAACAGACAGCAGGAGGATGAAACAAGTAGTGGCATGTTATTGTATATATTGTTAGATACTATACAGTCTGTAGTAATTGTAACATTTAGTCATATCTTGGTATGCTAAAATGTTAGGCTAATATTTACTTTATCACTTTGATTAATTAGTTTTTTTTACACTTTTTGCACAGATTAAGCTTTATCAAAAGCATCTTAAATAGATGCATGAAATAAGTTATGTAGCGTCTTTATTTATAGCGTAATTAATTTATTCTAAATGTATTCTGATGCATTGTGTGCAGATCTTGTCAAAAGACTGTTTACGTGTGGATGTCTGACATGTAGTGTTTTCTTTTCACTTTCACAGGAGGAGAGATGTTTGAAGGAATTTAAGATGGTTTTGCAAGTTCTCCGAAACTGCCTGTATCGTAATGATGAATGCAAAGTAGGCACTTTCATATTCGTCTTTCTTTTGCATTTTAATATTTTGATTGGGCATGTAAAAGTGTGTAGTATACTTTGAAAAAAGGAGACTAAGTGGAGTGAATCAGTAACTGTAATTTATTAAAGGAGGTCTGGAAGATGTTTGCTTTTTTCCTGATTTTATATAGGTTGCAGCTACAGACTCTCGCCTAGGTCAGGTGGTTCATGCCCTCTGGGCGTGGCTCCTGTCAGACGACGTCCTGATGGCTGAGACTCTGGAGATGCTCTGCGTCTACACCGCTAATTGTCCCTCAGGTTTGTTGACCTTTGCACTGCTTCGTATGAAAAATTAGTGAAAGCTTTTTGGCTACTTGGTTCCCCTGCTCACAGGGTCAAAAATCAGAAGTTGTTTTTGGCTCCCATACAGTGGAATGAGCTCCGTCTCTTTCTTGAAACTGCTGAATCTCCTTCAGCATTCAAGAAAATAGTGACATTGCAACTCTTTCGTACCCATATCCTTCCAGACCTCTTGACGGCTTCATAAATTTGCTTCGCACCATCACCTTTGAATGTCCTATCAGTTCTATAGGCTGCTACTCGTAGTGGTATCAAACTCAAAAACCATGTTTTTGCAGTCACCTTAATATCTAAAGCGCTTTCTCTTTTGCGAAATGAACTTTTGTTTTATGTCACTTTGTACAAGTGTGCTATATGAATAGAACTAAATATGTATAAATACAATGTCACAAAATCCGGTGGAAGAGGTAAACATGCTTGCGTAGAAACTTCCTGATGTGTCTGTGGGTGAGATTACACCTTGCGACAGTTCTCGTCCCCCTGTGCGCTCTGTCCTAATGGCAATAAAGGGGTTCTGCTTGCCATCTGGCAGGTTACTTCGCCCTTGTTAGTGTGGGACCGAGCACCTGTTATCAACACTGCAGTAGTTTGACTGAAGATATCGCAGTGCCACAGGGAATGTACCACACTGTTTGAAAGCACTTAAGGAAATTATAGAAGTTCTTCATTTTACCTGCATTCCAACAGATCCATGTCGATCAATGTGTAATGAACAAAAAATCCAACAAAAAAATTATCATCTGATACAAGGACTCATCTCTGTCATTGTCTGAGGTTTTCCAGAGATGTAATGGCTTTCGTGTTAACATCTGTTAAGGCTGGTACCAAGGTGAAATGGGAGTTACACCAACATGCATAACATTTAAATAATTTATTGCTCCAAATTACTTGCAGATTTTGCCCTTGTATTTGGCAAAAAATAATAGACCTGACTAAGAGGAACGTGTGTTTTCTTTACTATTTATTTGTTTAGCTAACACTAGGATGACTTACAATATTGGGGTCGCAAACAAAGCAGGTTACAGTTATTTACGCATTTACACAGCTGGGTAACTTTTACAGAACAGTTCGCCTTTCTCATGGGGAACTCTTAAAAAAAGGGGGTTTCAAACGCAGGTCTTCTGTTTGCTAGGTGATGCCTCCCAGTTTTTATGTACATATTTATTTATTTGTTTCTTTGTTATTTTTTAAAATATATTTTAGACCCTGCCACATTTCGTGGTGCATGCATACATGCTTATATTAATTAACTGCATATTTTTATGCGAAGTCGTGGATAAGGTTTGTGCTCTGATTTTCAGTGCAGTCAAAGGAGGTGCAAGACACTTCTTTGGTGATTTCTTCTGTTTGAACATGTAGGCGTGTCCACAATGGTAAGGTCAAAGCCCAGGGTCAGCATGTCACTCGATTCTGGTCCTTCACAGCAGCAGTGACGTTGCCGGGCGGCAGCCCTGCAAACGACACACCTTGTGGGTGATTGATTGACTGGGCCTTTCCCGTTTTCAGAATTTAATGAATCAGTTCTGTTGTATTTGGCTCCTCTTCGTAAGTAAAAAGTTAGGTGAGTGTCCAAAATTTAGAGAGGCTGCCTGATAGGCTGGCAGAAAAGGTGTTAAAGTTCTTAGAAGAGACAGATGTGTGTCATGTGGTAAGAGCTGTGTATCACTCTTCCTGTAATGCTCAGAGTCCCTCACAAATTACTTGAAATGCAGAACACTGACCACCCCTGGTTGTGGGCACCAAGGGTTTACTGACTTTATGCAACAGTGTTATTTTTTTGCTCCAGGTATCAAAGAAAGTCTGCAGAGACAGGATGTGTTGTACCTTTTTTCTCGTGTCACTTGTTTTTTTATAGATGCAGTAGGTCGCACTGTGAACGACCACCAAGCCTCAGTGGTGAGGTCAGCTTGGAAACTGCTCCTCGTCCAATCACATTAGATTAAAGAAACATCCTCCCTTCTGCATGTCGTCTAAAATCATGTAAAATTAACTGCTCGAAGTGAGCACTGGGATCTGTTTAGAGTCCTGTCCAACCTGGATCTCTTTGGGCACCAAGTCTACATCAACCAAGGGATCTGCTGGTTCTAGTCGAATGGAGAGTTTCCATATTGTACCTGTGAAAAGTCAGAATAAACTGAACTCTGGTGTATGGGGTAAACGTGTATCCTAATAGATGTGATAATTGTAACATATCAGTACTATTTAATAGGCATTTATCAAATTTACAGAAAAAGATCCACATTATTATTTATCATTCATTGTGGTTTGTTGCACTCCACCATGTCGCATCAAAGGGGTCTTTACAGGAAACGAGCTCATCACAGAAAACACGTTTACAGGAATCGGTGGGGGGGAAACACTGAAATATGTACGTGTTGTATTCCACGGTGGGTTTTCTGTCTCCGAGATGCTGTAGTGGAAAGATAATAATCATAACCTTTCAGTTCATGTTTTGTTCTTATTATCATTGTCAATGGGATCTTTGTGTACACTGAAAATAATCAGCACTTTTAATATACTCCATATGGTATATTTTCACCCAGAGGAACATGCAGATGAACATGCAGTAACACTGAAGTAGCAGTAAAGATCGATCCACTGTTGTAATCAATACACGCAATCTCTGACAGATTGTAATGTAACGTACCCTGTTTTTCCAGCCTGCACTGCTCTGTGCTGGAGCACATCGGGCCCCAGTCCTCTCCCAAGGGGGCATACTGGCAGCCCACTGCTGCACGCCATCATGAGGTTAGCCTCCCAGTTGGCCCCCGAGAACAGCAGCCTCCAGCAGTTGGCCTTCTCCCTGTTGGCCAACCTTGCCATGTCTCGCGACTGCAAGCGAGTCCTGCAGAAGGTAACCTGGGACAGCAAGCGCCATCAGACATCTCTCTGTCTGTCTGTCTGGTCTGCTCTTTATGTCTCGCTATTATCGCTTATATCTATTTCACTATCTCTGAATTTCTCACTGTCTGTGTGTCTGAGCTGTTATTTCTCAATGGTGTCTATCATGGTGACTCAAAACATACTGCGTACGAAACCTCCAAGCAGCAAAGGTAACCTTCAAGAAGCCTGCATAAACCTTTTGTATTTTTTCCACATTAATTGTCAAAGAGAAATGCAAGAAGGATCCATTATATGGAAGATTTTACTGCCAGTGTAGTACTTAAGGATGTCGATTTGTCACCTGAAGGTTGCTGAGTTAAGTTTCAGGTTGAATAAATTGGTAGAAGGTCACATAGTGGTCAGGTGTTGTCTTGCATTTTGAAGCAGCCAGGTTTGAATCCCACTCCTACATTTGCACCCTTCAGCAAGGTGTGTGCTTTAAACTGATACTGCCGTATAAATAGGGAAGTAACTGTAAGTAGTTTCTCAAAACCTCATGTTGTTGGTCATTTTGTAGAAAAGCATCAGCTAAAAGAAACAAATAAGGAACTAAAAGCGTCATCCAGTCAACAAAATAGTAATTTGGCAACACTAAGACTTTTTATGTTTATCTTTTTATTGGCAATTTTGTCAGAGTAGCAATAGTCAGTTTTTACAGCAACATCATCGCCATCATATGTGTGGTGGTGTTCTAAGGGACGATGACCAATCATGTTGGATGTACTGCTTCTCTTTCATAGAGCAATTTCTTCCAGTCCTTCCTGTCACTGTCCTTCCCAAAGCCCGGTTCAAAAAAGTCCAGCCTGGAGGTGAGCTGCTGGTTGAGGCTCCTCCTCAACATGTCCTTCGGCGAAGACGGCCAAAAAATCATCCTGAAGATGGACGGCGGCCTGGAGCTCCTCGTGGAGATGTCACAGTGCAAGTGGAGCTCCGACCGGCTTGCTGCCCTTCTCATCCTGCACAACGTCTGTTTCAGCTCCGCAAACAAGCCCAGAGTCCTCGCCAGCGGTACGTTTTCCATCAGTGATATATACACCAAATACACAGCTTTAGAGCAATGTAATTATTGGCTTTTGTTAGTGTTGTGTGTACGTGTGTGTCGTAACCTGTTGTTATTTGTCTTATTTGTCAATGTATGGCTCTGTTTCTGTGGAGCACTTTTTAACAATTTATTGTTGAATGTATTTCTTATGTAGCTCTGTAATGAGTACAGTTAAAACTCATGTCTATGTTATTCCAAACATTTGATTGATATATACTGCTCATTTCCTTTTGACATTCAGAAGATACCCTGTTCTGTTTATGACAATAAACTGTGCAGTTTTAAAAGAGCTGAGCTTTCTGCTTTTAGGCAAAGCAGTTGAAGCACTGGTGTCTTGCCTAGACAGCGATCAGGTACACATGCGTGCCATCGGCGCTTCGGCGCTCTGGGCTCTCCTGCACAGCAACCAGAAGGTAACTTTATGCTCCAAATATAGATTCTTATACAGAAAGCATCATTCATAATCCTAGTTCTGTTAAAAAGGGGTTTCTTACAGGCTGGTAAGGATTACAAATTAAAAAATATCACCTATATGAACACGGTTGTGAGGTTGATGGTTAAAATGTCTAAAAAATAGAATAAATAAAATACAGTATATGTATGTAATATGAGTATAAAATACTTAGTGTATGTCTGTATCTACAGTATATGAATAAAATACATTTAAAAAATGAACAGGATGCACACTGTCGCAGGAAACATAAAAAAATGGCTGGTAAGCAAACTGCTGGTGGTTTTCTATGTAAACATTCACCTGTTTCTCATAATTGTCTTAGTGAGCAACTAATCTCACCCCAAGAAATACTTATTCATGTTTTTAATCTTGGAATTACTGAGTGCATTAGTGATTCTTAATTGCCATTAGTGTGTGTATGTGACTGAATCAGTGTGTGAGATGGACTGGTGTCATGTCCAGGCTGTAAACTGCCTCATGCCCTATTCTGTTAAAACAAGACTGATGACACAGAAGCCCTGAGCCTATGGTTTCACGGACAACCATAGCTACTGATCGCAGCCTTAGACACAGGCAGCCAAATCAGTGTAGTTTTTTAAAGAAACTGTAAATACTGTACTTTTGCAAAGGTTTTAGATCAGGGGTCTGCCGCTCACGTTGCCAGAGGGCCGTGTTTATGCTGTGTGTGTTTTCTAACCCCGCCATTTCTCCTCACCCCTCGAGCACACCAAAAATCAGGGCCCTAAAGGCATCCTGCACAGCATCGTAGGTGGGGAGTGGGGATGGGGGGGCATCGTAGGCAGCTGGGTATGGCGCAAGCATGGAAACGACTTAGTTGTGACGGAAACTTGTATTTGATTGTTTTGGTGTGAAACATAAACATAAAAATAACTCAAGCTACTTTGCATGAACAGCCATGGACATATTCCTGCTTTGTGGAATGGATATTGTTGTTATTGGATCTGTAGAATTATATTTGACCTTTTTTTCTAATTCAACCAAACTTAATCTTTAATAATGTCAAAAAGGGTTGAGCGCATTGTCCTGACATTGAGATTGACCCTCAAAAATACCCAGCAAGGGTTTACATCATGAATGAGTTTACACTATTTAGGTGTTTCATGTATGTGAAGTTGATTGCATTTACAATTATTTGTATTTATAATTTACATTTATTCATTTAGCAGACACTTTTCTCCCAAATGACACACATCTCAGAGAAATACAATTTGTGCGTTACATTAGGAGAAAGCGAGACATAGTTGCAGACGTTATGATTCTTAAGTAAACTGTTTCTTTTCACCATATTCACCGATGTTCATTGCACGAGGAGGTGCATAAAACTCAGATTATTTTAAGAGTATCAGACTAATTATTTGCAATGTGGCAGTTGGTAGTGTAGTGGTTACAGCTACTGTCTTTGAACCCAAAGGCTGCAGGTTCGAGTCCCACCTCCAGCTAAAGAAAGGTACTTACCAGAAAATTGCTCCAGTGGAATTACCCGGTTGTAAAAATAAATAATTGTAGGTAGTTAAAAACTGTCACTTTGTCAGAAAAGCATCAGCAAAATGAATAATGGTAATTGGCCTTAAAAGGATTGGTGAGTCAAACAAAAACTCTTCAGTCACAAGCAAAGCAACTGGGGAATAAATGTGATTATGGATTCACAAAACACTGAGCAGGTTCCATCAGGCCAACCCTATGGACTTTTATTTTCAATCCTGATCCAAGAACGTACAGAAGCGAGCTCAAAAGAACAGTTTTTTTGTTCAGAATAAAATTTCTTCATGTAGCAACATTTGCATTAACTTTTCTGGTAGCTCTCTATAGAGAGACAGTCTGTTATTCAATATAGTGTTTGATAAAATTCTGTCCAGGTTTTAGTTATTAAATATGCAGACTAACTAGTGGGGTTAAATGACCGCCTCTTGTTTCTGACACTTATTATGTTGTTCTTTTTTTCAACAGGCAAAGGTGACTTTGAAAAGTCCCTCCATCAAAGTTAAAGTTGATGAGGCGTATACAGCAGCCAGAAAAGGTAGGCCTTCAGTGTAATGAATACAACACATTACAGTAAGTGTGCAGTGCAGAGGATGTGTTCAGCTGCTTATGCACAATGAATGTGTGTTGGAGGACATTTCATCTTTCTCTACGTCTTTTACTGTGTGTCTTGGTTCCGTTTGTACCCTCCATTTTGGTAACTGCATTTCTTTCATTTTTCCTCAGAAGCAGAAGGAAGTAAAAATGAAGCTCTGAGCTCATATTTACTGGAGTGCCTTGAAAACATTACCCATCTTTTGAATCATTGAGTGTTTTATACAGATTCTTGGTGTGGATTTCCATTTGCACGCTGACATTTTACATTATTTATTAAGCAATTTATCTACACTCTTTAATGTGCACTTTATTTTTATGTAAGTTATGTCTCAAATATTGTTTTGTATATACTGTATGTTTCACACTCTGTATTTTGTATTTACCAGCCTCTGTGAAATCAAATAAAGTGTAATTTTGTAGCAGAAATAATCTGTGTGAGTTCTGTTTTCCACCCTCATCTATAAAGTGATGATAAATATCTTAATTTTTCATTGCGTATTTTCTGTTCCCATAATGTAGCTTTACACCCTGGTCCTGGGAACACTGTGGTTTTAGAGTGTTTTTTTTTTTTTGTGTGTGTGTGCAAGTGACACTAGAGCTCAGTCGTACTTGAGAAATGAGGCACGGTTGTGGCTGAAGTGCTGTTTTGTAGTGTGGAAGCAGGAAGTGCTTGCTGGTGCCTCTACACGCATCAATGCTGTATTCATTGTTGCTTAGGGGAGTAAGATGGATGCTGCAAAGAGGGATTACTGGTACTTCGTGGTACATGTGATTCTCCTCGCTTTCCTCCAAGGTAATGCTTAATTTTTGCTTTGGGAACCTAGAGTTTGTCATCGAATAAAAGGTGGGATGAGTTATGTTAACACGTGGAATGATGGTAATCTAAGCTAAATTGTAAATCGGGTTCCACTTTCATCCTGGTCATTACTGAAAGAGTCTGATTTTTGTATTGTATCTTAGTAAAAACTGTCAAACGCTGGAATTATCAGTTCCTCATCTTTCTGAAGTATAAGGACAGTGATTGATTAACAGTTTGGTTTCTTCTTAAAACTGTACATTTCTCATTTAAGAGGAAGAGGGAAACTTAACCTCTCCTAGTCTAAGATTTAATATGTAGGTGAAGCAATATAATAGTAACTTAAGGCAGGTAGCCCAAAAGGAATGCGCAAGAAGCTGTAATACCAAACTAGAAATGGGATTAAAAGTGGCTCCATTGAAAGGCAAATTGATTGTTTTTTTTATAGATGTAATATAATATATGGATGATTTATATTAGAACTGTCATTTTTAACAGTTACTACATTGATCTCCTAGTTCTAAGTGTTTGCTGTTTAGATGTTGCGCTGTTAACCCTGTTCTGGATGAAAACCTTTGTCGAGACCAAATTGCCGACAGCTGATAGCGAGATAAATGGCCAATCTCCACTGCGACGGAGGCAATGGTCCCTTTATTTAGACCCTCTTTAGAGACAGCATGCAGAGTATGAAGAAGCTCTCGGAAAATTTTGGAGCCAAAAGAAAAAGAACTCTCGAGTGACGGTTGGCCCCGTCGGCGGAAAAAGGGCAGGCACTGTACATTGAGGCATGAACCCAAGCCTGCGGTGCATAACCACATCCAGCCCCTAACAGGTGAAGGATAAACACACACCTGCAGGTCTAAAAGTGCACGAACGCAACCAGGAAGACCGCATCTTCCCATCACGTGGGAGTTGGTGAGAGCAGCGCAAACACCGCACAACCGCCACTGGTCTCAGACCAAGTCCCTCCTGCCACTGGACCCAGCGTGGAGATGCCGAGGAGGGCCTACAAACGTTGCAGATGACGTCAAAAAACCTTACATTCCACCCTGCACCATGCGGCAGCCCATAGAATGCGGACGCTGTGCATGTAAGATTAACATATGCGACGGGAAAAAGAGAAGTCTTGGAGCAGGTGGTATCTGCGCTAACATGAGGACCATACTTAGTATATGTATTCTGGCAAATCATACATGGGTATTATTTATATTATTAGAGTTTTGTACTGGGGGGGGCGTGGTGGCGCGGTGGGTTGGACCGGGTCCTGCTCTCCAGTGGGTCTGGGGTGCAAGTCCTGCTTGGGATGCCTTGCGATGGACTGGCGTCCCGTCCCGGGTGTGTCCCCTCCCCCTCCAGCCTCACGCCCTGTGTTGCCGGGTTAGGCTCCGGCTCCCCGCGACCCCGTATGGGACAAGTGGTTCTAATAAGGTGTGAGTGTGTGAGTTTTGTACTGGGTGATTCCTATTGATTGTCCAGTTAATCCCCAGTAGACGATATCAGAGCTCTGGGAGGAACAAGACAATTATCGCTTGGTTGGGCTACCAAGGAAGGGTAAAATTCCTCCGGTCCTCTCCAACGGATGGAAGAATATGCAGGCCAGGCGCTATTTGTTAGAACAGGCTCCGCATGACAACACCCACTTGTTTTTAGTGCTGGGTTTCAGCGACAAATAAAAGGCGCTGTGTGGTTTACTCACCGGAACCGCAGCAAGATTAATAATGCAGCAGTATTTGTATTGTTTAGAGAACAAGGTGAGGCAGGTGTATCGAAAGTAGTTCATGTGCATTTTTCTTTGTCTCAGGAGCCCGACTCCAGAAACTCGCAGACTCCACCGTAATGCTGGAGGAGGGCATGACTCTGGACTGCGTGTGTCCCTGGGAAGGAAACCTCACCATGATCTCCTGGACGAAGATGCCGGAGGCCACGTCTGTTGCCGTTTACCACCCGGGCCGCGGCCAGCCCGTCTTCAAGGGCTACCAAGGAAGGGTGAAGTTCCTCCAGTCCTCTCCAATGGATGGAAGCATATCAATGAGCAATGTTACAGACGAGGATATTGGCCTTTACCGCTGCTCCATTACTACATTTCCGGAGGGAACGTGGAGCAAAGACGTCCACGTGAAGGATCCAGGTAGAGTCGGCAATAATAATGAGTTTGTTAAAAATGTGCACATGCGCTCACACTTACATACTGTATATATTTATCTTATTAGACCGTTCCAATAATCTGGTGTTTCATTTATGTTGCAGTAAGCTTTGGCCACCATAGAGTTGACATCGATGTCAGTATTGAAAAAGGCGGCAATTTCACGTTAAGGTGCAGCCACGAGAGCAACGGAACGGTCTACCATGTGACCTTTGAGAAGGTGGAGGAGAACAGGGCCCAGACGGTGGCCCTGTGCCACCGTGAGGATGGTGGCCACTTCGTGGGCGTGGATGGCAAGGACACCGCCAAGGTCAACTGCAGCAGCCTCCTGGGCCTGAGCCTACAGCTGATCAACGTGACTGAAGCAGACAGCGGGGTGTATCGTTGCGTCTTCGACACCGGCGTCATTGGGCCCACCGTTCTGCTGAATGTTCCGGAAAAGGGTGAGTTTTCGCACCAGAACTTGTGCGTTGCACATCTATATGTACCAATGTGCACGTATGCACCTTTGACAGTTTTTCCTCAAATTGTCTTTTTGCTTTTGATCGCTGGGTGTACGTTGAGGTTGGCACGTCTGCTGCACGTTTGGCTTTGCTATCCAAGGTAACATTGTCAGCATGTAGGAAGTAAAAAAGTGGGGGAAGGATGCTCATGATTTTTTTTTCAAACTTTCTCCATGTTGACAGTGTTACCTGGATTGGTAAGAAAAATTTTGCCCCAATAGAGGAGGAAGGGCGTGGTGGTTATAGCTACTGCCTTTGGACCCAAAGGTTGCAGATTTGATCCCTATCTCTGGATGTAGTACCCTTGAGCAAGGTACTTACCCTAAATTGCTCCAGTAAAATTACCCAGTTGTATAAATGGGTAAATGACTGTAAGCATGTAGTAATTGTGACCTTAACATTGTAAGTCGCTTTGCAGAAAAGCGTCAGCTAAATGTAAATGTAGTGTGTTTTTATACCTGCTAAATGAACACATGTAAATGTAAATATAGGCTACCGAGTGACCGTAATGTTTGCACAGTCATGATTTTTTTTTTTTTTTATTTACTTTCTACATGCTGACAGTGTTACCTCGATTGGTAACAAGACTTTCGCAACTCAAGAGGAGGAAGTCTGTGGTGTGTATACGTAGGCTACCAAGTGACCATGACCGGTGGACAATCATGATCCCCCCCACACCCCATTTCCTTCATGTCGATGATGTTACCTTGTATGGTAACAAAACCTTTCCGTCAAAAAATGGCAAGTCCAGTATTCACCGAAGAGAAACTCAACCTCCTGAGCTACACATTTTAACCTTTATTTGAAATTTTATTTGTGTAATTAAATCTGGTAAATCTGTGATGGACTGGTATCCTGTCCAGAGTCTACCCTGCCTAGCATTATGTCCTTTGCTTCTGGGACTGGCTCTGGACCACTGCTGCTGCTGCCCTGATATGCGCAAGTGCCTATTAATAATTAGAGAGGGACTGACTGTAAGTATTATTTTTGGGGCAGCTGGTAGCGTAGTGGTTAGAACTACTGTCTTTGGATCCAAAGGTTGCAGGTTTGATCCCCACCTCTGGCTGTAATACCCTTGGGTGAGGTACTTACTGTAAATTTCTCCAGTAAATTTACCCAGCTGTGTAAATGGGTGAATAATTGTAACCTTAACATTGTAAGTCACTCTGGAGAAAAGTGTCAGCTAAATGAATTAATGTAACTCATCCTGATGATTCTGTCCTTGACTCTTGCCGGTAGAGGCGATAGAGAAAGTGTGATGAGCTGATATTTTATAAAAGGGTTTCCCATAATCAGGCTTTGGAAAGTATTGAAAACAGTATCGTCGGTACAGTCCGCTAGTATTTTACAGTGACGTTTGCGTACGACTGAGGGAAATTTTTTTTTTTCACGAGCCATTCGTTTACCACATTTGAGCAGGAAATGAGCTGCCGCGTCTTCCCAGCTCTTCAGTGACAACTGTCAAAGATGTAGGACACACGTGGGTTTCTGCACTTTCGCTCTTGTCTAGTCCATCCCATGCGAGCATCTCCCAGGTTTCCCACGTGTGCTCAAGTTTAGAGCGGCGCTGCGCGCGAGTACACGTCGCTTACGTACTCGCACAGTACCCGTGAACTACAATTCTGCATTTGTATACTTATGTGCGGTTTGAGACCCACCTCACCGGTTTCATTAGGCTCGGTTAATCACGTGGCTTTGAGCTTCGGTCACAAGTGCTCCCGTGTGGTTATGCGAGAGTGTAACCGGTGCTTTCCGGCGCTCCATCGTATAGCCGTGCAATTCCACAACGACAAAGTTCGAGTCGCGTCAAAGCGAAACGTCCTCCCACACGTGCGCGCCGTCAGACCCGCGCACAGGATGTGGGCCGAAAGGGTCCGAGTTTGCTCGACGACGGCTCGGCTTGTTTGCGAACCGAGCAGAAGCGAGGGATGCTGGAAGAGGGTGTTGAGATTTATTTTTTCTGAGGGAAGGGGGGAAAAAAAAAAAAAAAAAAGAGCTGAGGTTCGACCGGGGTTCTGGTGCCTGCATGCGGCTCTTTGTGGGCTTAGAATAGGGGCGTGTGGGAGCGAGAGAGAAATATCCCATCATGCCCCCGCCTTCAGAAAGACTTATTTTCTCATGCTCAGTAAAAGACACACATGTCCCCCCTCCCCCCGGTGCCGATTACTGACTACATCAGAGCTCATCCTGCAGGTTAGGGACTAAGTTTTAATTATATACATATTTACGGGGAACGGACCGAACGGGGAGGACACCTACCCCCGACCATCCATAGCACCTATAATTCTTCTTATTTCAATAAATTAATTGACTGAAGAGATGAGGTTGAGTAAAAAACCAGGGCGAATAGTCTGTCTGCGCCATCTAGTCTCTTCATGACATATGGACCATGTTAAAATAATGTTAAAAGGACAGGATGGCTTAGGGGAGTTTCAAAATTTGATTCGAAACATAACCATTACAGGCCCACTTTTAGGGTTGCGTTTCCCGCTGAACTCATCGCACTTTTCTCCCGTGACAGGAGCTCTCGGACCCACGTCGCTCGTCATATACATGAGCATCGGAGCCGGAATAGCAGGATTTCTCATACTCCTGGTGGCCGTAACGTTGGTTTGGTGGCACAGGTATGATACGCCCAAGCAGATGTCATATCTGCGCGCATTCTTGGTGTGATCATCATTGCCGTTGCTTTATCAGTCGCTGATCTTTGAAAAATAAGCCTTCAGACTGACGCAAATCACGTAAAAGTGCCAGTAAGAAGTGCTCAGAAGACTGGAATGTGTATTTCCTTGTGTTTTTATATCACGTTGTTTCAATTCATGTCTCCGTGTCAAATGTCCTGGTAAATTTTAATAAGGTCCTCAAACCGAACAAAGCAGGTGCTGGCGTGGACTGTATAATGAGGAAGATGACAGTGTCCTTACCCAGTAAAGCGTACCTTCACGGGCGGACATCTCCTCGTCTCGTCACTCCTCAAGTAACGACGTCCTCAACCGCGTTGTTTTTCTTCCAGGAGGAAAAAGCGTCGGGCGAAAGTCAGAGCCAAGTTGCACCCCATCCAAAGGCGTGTGAGTATGGAAGGACTCAGAATGTCCTTGTGTGTCCCTTACGGTCTGTTGTCCAAAGCCTTTACGTACAGGCGTACAGTACATTTATTAAAATTATACTAACAATGATACAGTATTGTTGTTTTGTGTATGTACTTGCAATTTTTTACTGGACTGCTTCTGACCCTAATGTTGCTGCAACCCACTGCTATATTATTATTACTATATACATTTACATTTATTTATTTAGCACACACTTTTCTCCAACGCAGCTTCCAATGAACTCTATGTAGTGTTACCAGCCCACACACCTTATTCACCGCGGTGACTTACGCTGCTAGATACACTACTTACACTGGGTCACTCATCCATACATCAGTGGACACACTCTCTCTCTGTGTCACTCACACACTGTGGGGAAACCTGAACACCATGTCTTTAGAGTGTGGGAGGAAACCAGAGCACCCGGAGGAAACCCCCACAGACACGGGGAGAACATGCAAACTCCACACAGATCGAGTGGGATCGAACCCACGTTCCTCTCGCACCACCCAGGAGTTGTGAGACAGCAGCGCTACTCACTGTGCCAGAATACTACTGTTATCATCATCGTCGTCATAATTCTATCAGTTTTAATATTATACATTCAAACAAGATGAGCTGTATCTTTGTCAAACTGCCCCCCCCCCCCAACTGAAAGCTTTTGGGACATTTTCACATCAATTTTTTGGGTTAAAAAAAAAAAAAAAGACAGCTGTGGCTAAACCTTGATGCAGCTGTTCATCATGGTGTTGGATGGTGTTCGCTTTTGCAAACGTCAGTCTCCCGTCCTAAAAATATTTCTCCTTTCAAATCTTCAGCTTCTGAACAACTACGAGCAGGCGGACAAAACGAGGAAGAAAACCAAGCATCTGGAAGAGAGTCCGATCTACTGCAACATCGTGACTCAACCGCGGCGGACGAGGAAGACGTAGCGGCGCACGATGCCGAGCTCCTCCCGACGAGTCGTTTGACTGCGCTTGACCCCTTTGAGCCCGGACACGGGGTACGTGCGCGTACCCTACAAGACGCCGTCAAGCGTTTCATCCTGCACGTCTGACGAGTGCCCGGACTGCCGGCTGGGGTGGAGGGTATCTGAACGGGAATCCTTAACCTCGCCAAGTCTTACCCTTTCATTCCAATCGATCTCATTTAATTGTCTGCTTTAATTGAATGCAACACACTGCGTAGTCATTAACAATACATTGTAGACTGAAAGAGGGAAGGTACAAGTGGGCTATTGTGTGAAGGGGCCTTTGTTTTGATACGGTACCATGCACCGCGGTACTGCAGGGCGTGTGGGCCACTGGTGGTGTAATATTCTTTGACCTGTAACCAAAAAGACTCTTAGTCCAAGTCCAAGGACGGTTCCTTCCGTTGGATCCGTGAGCATGTATTTCTGCTCAATTACTCCAGTCAAAGTACAACTGTAAAATGCTTTGGATACATGTGACAACTAATAATAGTCACATTAATAACAGTAAATTATTAGGAGGGGTGGTCAATAAGGAAATATCAAGGTTTGGGTTGGGTTAAGGTCACATGACTGAGTTGCGTGTGGTCAAATACCATGTTTTCAGGTCCCGAAGCGTAAGAGATGTAGCGTATGATACACGGATTTGATGTGATTAATCAGTATTATTAATCATGACTAATGTCATTTTAATCTGCTGGAATAAATCCTCAGATTTTAGCGGAGTAAAAGTTTGAAATAGTATTTCCCGGGTAAGGGAAAAGAGAAACATTTATTTGAATAGAAGAAATGTTACAGTAACACCGCGCCAGGGCAATGCCTGGAAATCGGCCCTTTATAAATAGGCCGTGCGCATCATGCAACTGAGAATTTCGATTTATAATATTTAGATGGGTGGTGTCTAGACCGGGGGGGGCAAAAACTCATCGGTGAGGTCATCAGTCGCCAAATATCCTTCCCGCTTGGACTAGCGCGAGTCGAGTGGAACGCGGTCGCGGTTACTGAACGCACTGTGCTGCGATGAAAGGGGGCGCTCGTGGACCGCTCGGTACGTACAGGAGTGCGTGGAGTGTGTGGAGTGTGTGCTCACAAGCCAGCTCAGTCACAAAAAGCTTACATGGTGTAAATGGCAGCTAAGGGAAATGTGAAATGTAAATTTGGTGACCGTATGTTCAATTAATGTTTCAACTTTGACAGCTCAAGCTGAGACTTTTATTAAAATACACCTCATGCCTGTAACTAATGATTATATATTAAAATGTAACCAATAAAGACTTGCCACTGTGTGAGCTGACAAAATGTGAGATATTTTCTTATTTCTCTTATTCAGTGGAAAGCTGGATTTTCGAAATATCCATCCAACATCAGTAACTGCTTGCCCAGCGCAGGGCTGTGGTTGTGCAGAGCCTATCCTGGACACATAGGGACTGAGGTTATGGTATGCTGTGGACGGGACAACAGTCCATCAAAAGACAATGACAATCAATCAATCAATCTCTCTCTCTCTCTCTCTCTCTCACACACATTGATTAACCCACTCATACACTACGGGCAATTAGCATCACCGGTTCACCTGAACTGCATGTGTTTGGACTGTGGGAGGAAACCAGAGCACTTTGAGGAAACCTATATGAATAAGGGAAGAACAGAAAACTCCGCACAGACCGAGCCGCGTTCGAACCCCTATCTGAGCTCACCTGCTGCACCACCTGTGAAATGTTATCCTTTTCATTTCGAGAAATAAATGGGGGGGTACGGTTGCGCACCGGGTTGGGGCCTCCACCGTGGTGGGTCTGGGGTTCGAGCCCCGCTTGGGGCGCCCTGCGACGGACTGGCGTCCCGTCCAGGGTGTTCCTCCTCCCCCTCCGGCCTTGCGCCCTGCGTTGCCGGGTTAGGCTCCGGCTTTCCGCGACCCCGCCGGGGACAAGCGGTTGTAGACTGCGTGCATGTGCGTGTGAGAAATAAATGGGAAAAATCCAGCGTCTATAAGAACAGCATTTCCATGGCCGATCTTAGGCCACCAGCTGATTTACTACTGTAATAACTGCGGTAATGGGAATATCGAAAACGTCCCATATCGAACCGCGGCACCGCCACGGCATCCGTGCTCTTCGCGCCGTCGGGACAATGACACATCCGCGAGCGTCTCTCTCTCTCTCTCTCTCTCTCTCTCTCTCTCACACACACACACACACACACACACACACACACACACACACACCCGCTTTATTCCTCCCACCCAGGAATGAGACAGAGGCGTACAAATGAGCAGAGAAACAGTTCCATGGTCTAAGCAGCTCTATTTGTTTAAACAAACATAGAGGGAGAGATTGGGGGGGGGAGAGGTGACAAACACGGTGTAATAATAGCAGTGACGGACACGAAGAGACACAAACCTACGATTAAAGATGACAAATGCTAAATACACGTCCAGCGAGTGCTTGACAAATCCCCCGCAGTGCATTCCAACTCAGAGGCATCTCTATAATTTCTATAATGAAATCATAAAAAACAGGGCCGCGGTGCTACACGAGTGCTTAGCTGAGACCAAACCGACCGTGAATGAACTATTTCCTTTTTTTATTACAACACAGTAAATATACACAGGCTGCCGGGCTCAACTCTAGATTCCCACGCGATGCCTTGCGATGCCTTGCGATGCAACGACGGACACGGACGGGGCGTTAAAAACCTTTCTTAGAAGGGCGTCTGTTCCGGCGATCGAACCCGAGTCCGGGTTACGTTCGCTCGCGTTTAACGCGCCGCCGTAGAAACAAACGCGCGCGGGAGCTGCGCGCACACGTCATTTTCACGCACCGCACTTACGGTAGATGCATTTCGCGCCTTTTAACCCCAGCTACTTTAGAAGACATTATATTTCTTATAGGAAAATGTAGCAATTCGGTATGTGTACAAATACACTGACAAAATGTGTCTAAATACATACATATCTGTACACACACACACAGTGTATATATGTATATATTATATATATATATGCATACTTATATACATCTGCATACATACATATATATATGTACACACACACACACACACACACACACACACATATATGGTGTCTCACAGAGTGACTTAGGAGTGTTTAGCTTTAATCTGAAGCCTTTCTGCACTTGAATGTTATGTACTTACATTAACGTTAAGTCTTGGCACCAGCCGCCAAGCCTGCTTCAAAAGGCACTTTTTAATGGCGTAATGATTCGCTCGTTCATTACGAGCCACTTTCTGAACTGCGGAGAGGACGCTGCGCCTGGGAACGCGTCCCCCCGTGGCGCGGAATCGAAGGTGTTAATACGTTTAACCAGGGGACGTTCGAGTGTCCCCACACGTACCCGTGACACGGGCCGAAAACTCGCCGCTCCTATGCGGTAGGGGGAGACGGGCCCCGCCGCGAGTCGGTGACGCAGCCACCGTGGATTTACCCTGCTTAAGGAAAGCCGTTTCCCTTGGATCATTTATTCTGAGATGCATTAATCCATAACTGATAACCGCCCGTGCGGCGCAGGGTCACGGTGGTCCGCACACGTAGGGTGGGAAGCAGGGTACGCCAGTCCATCACACACACAACAGGGGCAATTTACGATCACCAAATAACCTGGCAGAAGTCTTGCGAGTGTAGGAGGAAACCCCCACACACACACGGAGAGAACACGCAAACGCCCTGGCGGGATTTGAACCCGAGTCCAAATCCAGGGCCAAGGTGCTACGAGGCACCGGTGCTGCTCGCTGAGCCACCGCGACGCCGTTTTCTTCGCTCAGAGTCTCTAAGTAGCATTTCAATTTGCTGAGAGTCACGCCGAAGCATTTAATCCCCACCCGCGACTTCCCTGGGAACGGGATGAGTTTTAGACCACGGCGTCCTTTGAGGGGCTGCTCAATGGAACAGGGCTTCGACCCCATCACCTCTGAACCATACATGGGATCGTTTGCCCTTCATCACTTTGATTTTCGTGCCCTTGGTGAGGACACGTGGAAACGCGCTATGGGAAAACAACACAAAGTTCCTCGTGGACTAAAAGGAATGAAGGAAACGGCTCCAAACAGCCTCAGAGTCCGAAGCGAATCGAGGACGAATCGCAACGTTCCCGACTCCCGCCAAACGGCACAGTTCTTCGCTCAAATAAATAGCACATCTTGACGAGAGGAAAAAAAGAAAAAAAAAAAAAAAGCAGAATTTTAACTCATCACACAAAATGAGAAACTAATAAATTTCAACATTGCTTTGCAATTATAATATAATCAAGCTGATGTCATATCATCAACCATGGGTAAAAACATGAGTGACATTTACCGGTGGATATGCGGTGTACAAAACAGTACATCAGGTGTGTTTTTAAGTGCTCTTTTTACGGTGAATGGCTGCATTCGTCTTCACGCGCTCTTACAGCAGTCAGAACGTATCCTTCCGTTGGACCAGGAGGAAAACGCTCCGGTTTCGGTGTAACCTCTGACCGCGGGTCGTATCGTCAACCAAATACCAAATACCGGGAGAAGTCCCCTACGAAGTGTGTGCATTGTTCCGCGAGTCCTATATGCAAAGACACTCTTTCTAGAAGTATATGACTGGAATGTCCAGTCTTTGGGGTGTAAAAGGAGATGAGATGACAGTCAGTACTGTGTCATTGCACTGGGCTGGAGCTCCAGTTCGGACAGTGGCCACTAGAGGGAGACACCGCCTGCTCTGCGGCCACGTCCAGCTGCTGCTGCTGCTGATGCTGCTGCTGCTGATGATGCTGCTGCTGATGATGCTGATGATGCTCATCGGGGCTCTGCTCGGACAGGAAGCTGGGGAAGGTCTGCGCTCGGGGGATGAGCGCCATAGTCATCCCTAAAAACAAGAGCAAGATCACATTCTGTCAATAATCATTTCTAATCCAACGCAGAGACCCCCCCCCCCCCCTCCCCCAGGAGATCTATTTTATTACATGGCTGACACCTTTGTCCAGAGCAACTTACAACATCAGATGATAAACTTTACAGTGATTTACCCTTTTACACAGCTGGGTAATTTTTATGGCAGCAATTCGGGGTAAGTACCTTGCTCAAGGGTACTGCAGCAGGAAAAGGATTCAAACAAATAACCTTCAGATTGCACAGCGGCACCGCGCTGCCTTGACGCCCCCTTTTGAAAATATCGGCGAATTTGCAAGAGTACAACATGTTAATGAACAGATTAACATTTCTCCCCAAACATATATCTATGCGTTCGCGAAGAAATGTTTGCGACCGTTCCGACGCCTTGAGCTACATGTAATAAACATGTACATTTAAAGGTATTTTTGACCTGTAAAGAATAATACAGTGAGTACAGGTGGCTCCTGTATTAAAAAAAAAGTGTACAGTGAGGGGATCAACCCACACAGCAGGATCCTGCAGCAACACACTTCACTGAGTGGAAAGACAATGTCGAGCTCAGTTTAATCATCGCCGGGATGACTGCATCGCGCAGAACTTTCTCACGGCTTCGGAAAACCAGCTTCATTTACGCTCTGGGTCAAGCGAGGACGCCCGTCCTCCCGGAAATATGATCAAAATATGTCCGGATGCCACATATGAATAACAAGCTGGACACAAATGCATTTCGTATCGGAACAAAGAGAAATGTGCAAGCGATTGATCATCAGTGTGTTACAAAGGCCCCCTGGCATGATGTGGAACGAGGGCTGGGCTCATTCAAGGAATATGTGTGTGTGTGTGTGTGTGTGTGTGTGTGTGTGTGTGGAGGATGGGAGCAGGGCAATGTTCCACAAAAGATCGTGGAAAAAAAAAAAAAAAAAAAAAAAAAAAAAATGATGACAGTCTCCCAGAATGTATTGATTTCCAACACCCATTTCGAAGCTAATTCTGCAGTAACAAATCAACAAATGATAGAGTGGCCCTGGATTCCTGCGTAGCAAAATAATCTGTATATAATATCACACCACATAACCTGCAGAGGAGATGTATGAAAAGGGGGAAAAAATAAAGTATGAAAACCTTGTAAGTGACACTGTAGTGCAGAGCGCTAAGTACTGCTGTGAAAATACGGACAAATCAAAATGCCGTCTTTTTTTTTTTTTTTTTTTTTTAATTTAATAGAACATCGATTTCCCGACTCTCCAAATTCGGACATCATCACAAGGTAACGTCAGGTCCTTTTACTGCTGGATTCTGCGAATCGAATACCATCTTTCCATTTTAAACACTATTTTCGCTTTATATTTACTTACTGAGCCGAAGCTTTTCTCCAAAGGGACTTATGACTATTTACCCATTTATACAGCTGGGTAATTTTACCGGAGCAATTCAGGGTGAATACCTTAAGGGGCTCACTGCAGGAGGTGGGATTCAAACCTGCAACCTTTGGGTCCAAAAGCAGCAGCTCTTACCACAACACTACCAGGTGTGTTTCCAAACCACAGCAGCACTTTAGCTTTTTAATACATATTAAGCAGTAATGAATCCCCAAAAGTTGGGGGGGCGCGGTGGCGCAGTGGGTCGGACCGGGTCCTGCTCTCTAGTAGGTCTGGGGTTCGAGCCCGCTTGGGGTGCCTTGCGACGGACTGGCGTCCCGTCCTGGGTGTGTCCCCTCCCCCTCCGGCCTTACGCCCTGTGTTGCCAGGTTAGACTCTGGCTCCCCCCGACCCAATATGGGACAAGCGGTTCAGATGATGTGATGTGAATCCCAAAAATCCACAGCTGCTTTAATTCTCTGCCGCCACCGATTCCAATCAATTGCCAGTTTGGCGCAGTCTTTATCATGTTGATAGATAATAGCTGGGAGGAGGCCGAGTCGCCGCGAGCGATCGGGGTTATTAATTATGAGCGAGGAGGAGGAGGAGACGGGAAGCCGCGATCGGCGCGTCACCCATGAGCGTCGCTCCGTCTGCCACCTGCCGAACGCACGTGATCCACGGAGGAGCACCGACGCGACGAAGGCGCGCGGGACTCCCGATCACGCCCTCGGGTTAAATATGGCTGCAACGCAGGGAAAAATCACGCGGTTCAAGGCCAGCGGCGAAACCGCATTTTACGAAAGTGTCGGAGCAAAAGTCTTTAGAGAAGCGGTAGGGTGTTCATCAGTCTCCAGTATTGATCTGAGCTCTTAATTAGCCCCTTGAAACGAGACAAATTCGAGAGGCGCACGCATGTTTGCCGCCCTCGCGGCCCATCGTGCGTTGATGCGTCCGTCTCCGAACCCGCCCCCCCCCACCCCCCACGTCCTCCCCGGCCGGCGGAGACGGGCCGTTCGCCGCCAAGGCTCCCCGGTGCAAAGCGTGTTCCAGCAGGCCGGGAAACGACCGCCGCGCCGGAACTCCTGCCGGGCGCTGCTGGACGAGCCGGGCCAGCGGCCAGCGGGACGCGACGAGCGGATGTGGGGCCGGGGGGAGGGGAGGGGTGCCTGGCTCACAGCGGTGTCCCTCCCCCCGCTCCCGCACCCACCGCTGACTCACCAGGGCGAGCGCAGCCACCTTCGCCGAGGCTCCGAGCGGAAACATACACATACTACACATACGCCTCGTGTGGGTTTATACATAAGCATATGTCATCTTGGGAAGTGGCAAACGTGGAACAGGTGCTGGGGGGGGGTGAAAATTTAAATTAAAAAAAAAAAAAAGAAAACCATCAATAACAGATAAAGTAAAATAAAATAAAACATATCCCCAAGTGGCTGTGACATGTGCTTAAAACAGGCTGCTGAGATCCAGGCAAAGCTGCTTTGGCCTTTACTCATAATGATGTGTGTGGAACAACCATCAGCAAAACGCGGTTATGGCCCCAGACTTTAACTGCCACGATCTCTGAGCCTCTGCTTTAACACACAGCACCAGCAGCTTTGCCGCCAAACTTTCATTAAAAATAAACCCAAACCTGGCTTTTCCCCATAGTGACATACAGTTATTAACCGGAATCTCACCTGATGCCGTCGTACGAGGTGACTTACAGTGCCAGATATACCGTAGTATACTAGTTAATCAGAGTTATCTACTCATCCACACAGTAAGACACACGCACACGCAGACTACAGCTGATTCAGAGACACCAGTTAGACCTGAAACATGTCTTTGCGGTGTGGGAAGAAACCAGAGCACCTGGAGGAAAGCCACGGGAACGTGGCGAGAACCCACATTCGAACCCACGGCACAGGAGCCGCGAGACACCGGCGCTACCCGCCGTGCCGCCCGACGTGAAAAGGAAACGAAACCTGCCCCTCGTTGGAAATACCTCACAGGCTTCTGGTTTTGATGTCCTCGCTGTGGGGCTCGCCCACGGGGCACGACCGACACACCCTCCAAGGGAGAGAGAGGCAGAGGGGAGGGGGGGGGGGTCTCGCCGCTTTTTTTGCTAGACGCCAAGGTCGCGTCATCCCGTGTCATCCTGTCTTGGGAAGGCTGCTGTGGCACGGAGCAGGGGTGCGAATGTGGGAGGAGCCCCGCCGGGGCCATCGCTCGCTCCTTCTCTCTCTCTATAGCTCTCAGTCTAATGAGTCATCGGTAACACCTGTACCTCTGTCAAGGGGGCCGGCTTTCCTCCTCGCCGCCTCCACTGACCTCGGTCTGCTCCTCATTCCGGATCGTTCCATCGCTTACGCGTACGCCCCTTCCATTTGCACACGGTGGATGCAAACAGCTCGACGCCTGACTGTTAAAACAGAAAATGTCACAGGAGGAAGTGGCCACACCTTTCATTTATTTACTCATTTACACAGCTGGGTGATTTTACTGTAACAATTTAAGGTAAGTCAAGGGTACCAGAAGGTACTACTACTACTGCAGCTGGGATTCGAACCTATAACCTTCGGGTGCAAAAGCCAAAGTTCTAACCACTATGCTACCAGCTGCCTCTAACAGAGAGCCCCCTTCAGAGCGGAAGAGCGACACCGCCGCCCCGTAAACCTGCTACATGGGACATTAAACCTTCTGCCCTTTTTTCTTGCTTTTATGGAATCGCCGCCTTTAATTGATCCGTTTCTGGCAAGCGGAAGGACTTCGGGACTTTAAACCGGTTGCCGTCACACCTCGGCAACCTCGAGGAGAGAAAAGGTGAAAACGAGTGAAAACCTTTCCTCTCAGCGTCATCAAACTTACATAACTGTGTTTCGTCAGAAACGCCTGTCACGAGAGCTCTCCGCACCGCCGAACTCAGACACTTCAATAACTGCGGGCGCAGCAGAGACGTGGCAGGCCGGGGCGTATCCCAGAATCCCTGGGCGCAAGGATAATGGGGTACATCCTGGATGGGATGCCAGTCCATAGCATGGAAGCCCCCCTGCCCACCCCCACACTATGATAACTGAGCATCACCAGTCCACCTAAACTGCATATCTTCGGAGAGTGGGAGGAAACCAGAGCCCCCAGGGGAAACGCTTGCCGACATGAGGAGAACATGCACGCAGACATGAACCTATAGAAGGGCTACCCGCTGCATCACTGTGTCACAATCATTTTTTTTCCCCCCCCTTCAGATAGACAGCTTTAGTTTTTTTTTTTTTTTTTTTTGGATATGAACATGTATGATTTAACTTGTCCAAAAATATATGTGTAGAAATAACAGTTTACAATTACTCAAGTTTTTTTTTTTTTTTTTTTAAACCATGCAACATACAGTATCTGCCCACAAAGGAATTAAACAATTTTTCTGCAATAAGGCCCAAATGTTATATATAAATATATATATGTATTAATATATTTCCATTATGCCTCTATATTATTTACATATCCTTCGCCCACAAGATTTCACTGCTTACTGTTAAATTACTTTCTGTGTGTCTATTATGACCTCCCTGTAAGAGATTCTGAATAATTGGAAAAAAAAAGACAATGACGCATCCACTGTTCTCTTCTTTAACCGTAAAACACGTTTCAAAATGCCGTAATTCACAGAAGGAGAAACCCTCTGCGGTTCGATTCGGACGCTTGTTAGCGGGTGACCCGAAGGTCTAGTCGCGCCGAAGCTCCCGGAAGGTCGTCGGGCCCGTTTGCCGCGTAAGAGTCGAGAGGTCCTCGAACCCGGATCGCGGCGGCTGAGCGACGACAGCCCTCCGTCTCTCGCAGGAGCCGACCGCTGCGCTGGAGATTAAGCGAATAGAAATATAAACAAATATCGGGCCTGCAAACCACGACGGGATAAGAAACCCTGTTCCTTAATTGCATTTCGGGGCTTCTGGGTATTTAGTCGAAAGTGGAGAATGACTCAGCAAATTGAACTCGCTGATAGCAAATTCGTCTTGTGTACAATCAAATACGCGGAGGCAGCTTGATCGAAAGTCTCTGTCCGTTCGCCTCGAGTCCGGATCCTTATCGGCCCATTTTCACCGCGCAATAAGAGGCGTATTTATGGTCTAACCCTAACAGTCGCTGAACTCATTGATTATATTCAAACCAATACTTTCTAGGTACATCTTATTTCTGTCCCCATACATAGCCTCTTATCTCAATCTTTCTACACATTTCAGCCTGGTAATCATCACCAGCAACATTACGAATACATTCATTTATTTAGCAGACACTTTTCTCCAAAGCGACTTCCAATGAACTCTATGTAGTGTTATGAGCCCACACACCTTATTCACCGTGGTGACTTACACTGCTAGATACACTGGGTCACTCATCCATACATCAGTGGAACACACAGTCTCTCTGTGACACTCACACACTATGGGGGAACCTGAACAGCATGTCTTTGGAGTGTGGGAGGAAACCAGAGCACCCAGAGGGAACCCACACAGACACGGGGAGGACATGTAAGCTCCACACAGACTGAGTGGGGATCGAACCCACGTCCTCTCGCACCACCCACACGCTGTGAGGCAGCAGCCCCACTCATGTGCCACCGTGCCACCCATGCTTCTGTTGGACTGCTATACAGCTGTTCAAAGTAAACCAAACTGTTAACTAATGTTCTAGGTGTTATTAAAAAATAAAAAGTTTTAAAGAATGCTGGAGGCATATGTTCATATAAAAAAAAAAAAAAAAAAAAAAAAAAGAAAATTAGCTGGGAAACCCACATAAGGCAAAGTAGGAAATGTTAATATTCATGCATATGAAAGAGGTGATGCATCTGTGTTGTTCTCCAACTTGCATTTGTAGCATTTTCCAGATGTAGCAATAAATCAGCTGTGCCATTACCAGGCATATTTTAACAAAAGTAGTGACCTATAACCAAGTCATTATAAATAGTGCTCACGAAAGTGAACGCATGTGTAACAACTAAACGTTCCTTACTACGTTTTCCATTTTGCCAACAAATGCGTACTTTGCTTCATTTCGATATTTTCCAGATTCGTGTTAAAAGCGCACGCAGCGTTGCTGTAACCGCGACAAATTCGCTTCCGCATTTGCGGCTACTGCCCGCAATCGTAATATCGGTAATGTGCGCCCGTCCCTCAAATAACGGGGTTCATTCGTAACCCATTTCGAGACGTTTTCATAATCGGGCTCACGGATGCCTGCGATGCAAAGAGATGAAGTTCTCACGATCACTGCCCGTGTCTTTCACCGTGCACAGCGGGGCACCGGGATGTTGGAGGTGCAGCGTGCGGTAGATGCTGGATGCAAGCGATTAAGACTTGATTTATGCAAACGGTCACTGTTGGGAGGTCAAATTTAGAGGTCGAGAGACCAGATTCAGCCAGAAAAGGGTTGATATAAGCCGTCATTGTACAGAATAAAATACCAGCAGAGTATTTGACAGAGTAATGGGCAAAAATTTCACCGTACAACATAAAAGCCTCACATGAGTATATCTTTTCATAAGCTACTGTGGCAATATTTCCTTGCCCACGCTGTCCCACACGAGCGGATACTGTGTCACATTGCACCAATCTTGTTGTATACTTAATTTCACGCTTGCTATTATGCTGCGATTATCATCATCAAGCCATCTATTAGTGACCTTCAACAAAGATGTCAGCTGAATAAAAAAAAAAAAAAAAAAAATTATTACATTAAGCTGATGTCTTTATCCAGCACCGGAGTCATTCCGGATGACGAACAAGCTTCGGGGAAACGCGACGGACCCCTCCCGGGACCGGAACCGGCAACCTTCGGACGTCCTTAACCACTACGCTTTGTGCTTTTTCACATTTGCATATCTTAGGTTATACATTTAAATGTGTGATTTCATTGCAATTCCCCTATTGCTTCAGTGCAATGCACTCCTAGGGACTGATCACCAAAGGCCATAAATTGAAACCACTGAGTCATGCAACAACAAACTATATAATCGGGCACTTACGGTGTCCCGGCGCACTCTCCATCACTTGCCGCTATGTAAATTAAATCATGCAAATTGCAGAGCGTAAATATTTAAGGTTTCCCAACGCAACTGCGAAACAACACCTGTAGGTCGGCACAATGGATAATCAGCCCAGTTTCCCCGTTCCAAGCATTACTTCAGCGCTCAAGAAATGCGAAATCGGCACAGGCCCCGCAAGCGGAGGAACCTATGGCGACGCCTCCTGGTGACGCATCGTGTGCCGAATATGAATGTTGAACAGATTGATTGGACTGCCAAATATTTTACATATTAGACCTTCACGTATTGAAACCGGCAAAGGGGAAGCTGGTGTGGAGATGACATGATGATGAATCTGCAGCACCTCCCCGCAGAGCCCCTTCTCACACACACACGCACACACAGAGCTCGGTTTGTGCAAGGTTTCCGGGTTTGCTGCCTACAAAGCACCAGGAAATTCGTACGACGCAGCACGTTTAACGGCGTTTACGCAAGGAGCGCAGGAGCGCCGCATCCCGGTAGACACGCTTCGTTTTCTTTGCTGCCCCGGTCCCGACTGCGGTACGTATCGCCGGCTCCTTTATGCAAGGACCGGAATCCCACGCAAAGGTGCGCGACGGCCAAAGTGCGTTCGGGCACCGAGGGGTCCGTGGAGGGAAGGGGCTGCGGAAGGCCCCGTGCGGCGGCTCCCAGCCCCGGCGCCTAAAGTGTCCCCCCTGCTTTCTACCACAAAGGTGGTGAGTCAGTCAGTCCCCCCCCAACCACCCCCCGGCTCCACTTCACACGTCTCACGGCAGCTGTCATTTACATACGCTCTTTTAAAGGCGGTGAGGCAAAAATACACTCGTCTCAGCTCTATTAGGAAAATTATACTCCTTTAGCTCTCGCTTCTCCGCTGGTTCACTGCGAAACCAGAGCACTAATGAGTAAAAACACTGGTAAAGGGTACCTTTACCGGGCGCGGAATGCGAGGACATATACATTACTGTAGATATACGTGAGGGAGCAGTTGGTAACACAACGGCCAGCCGTGTTCCGCTGTATTGTAAATATTCATACACGTGTCATATTTTCGGAAGTTCTCAGATATTACACGTACATGGATATTGTTCTTCAGCGGAGCAGCAGATGAAAAGAGGTCACAATTTTTTTTATTTATTTTTTTTTTTTTTGTTGCAATCTGAAGGTGCCTGGTTAAAATTCCACTCCTTCTGTAGTACCCTTCATCAGAGCTCTTGTCCTGAACTGATACAGTAAGAATATACTAGTGTAAAAATGGATGTAAGTTAAATATCTAACTATGTAAGTTTCCCTGGACAAAGGTGTCAGTTAAACACACACACACACACAGTCTGAAACCACTTGGCCCAAGTGGGGTTGCGGTGTACCGGAGCATAACCCAGCAACGCAGGGCGTAAGGCTGGAGGGGGAGGGAACACACCCAGGACGGGATGCCAGTCCATCACAAGGCACCCCAAGTGAGACTTGAACCCCACACCCACAAGAAAGCAGGATGCAGTCAAATATATATATATATATATTTTTTTTTACTCATTGGTGTGACAGGTGACACTTTTCTCCACAGTAACTTACAGTTTCAGGAAACTTAAAATTACTTACTTACCCAGCTAGTTAATTTTTACTGGACCAACTTAGGATAAGTACCTTGCTCAATGGGGCTACAGCAGTAGAGAGGATTCGAACCACCCACCTTCAGATCCAAAGCCAGCAGCGCTAACCACTGGGCTACCCGCTGCCCCGCCCTGACAGTCCTCCAATAGCAAATACACACACACACACACACACACACACACACACACACACACACACACACACACACACACACACACACGGGTTTATTTTACATTTACATTCAGATGATTCTTTTTCGGGGGTGCGGTGGCGCAGTGGGTTGGACCGGGTCCTGCTCTCCAGTGGGTCTGGGGTTCGAGTCCCGCTTGGGGTGCCTTGCGATGGACTGGCGTCCCGTCCTGGGTGCTTCCCCTCCCCCTCCGGCCAATAGCAAATAACAAAAGCCCAACAGCAGAGGTACTTCCTTCGCCAGCTGAAGAAGTTCGACCCGCCACGGGACCTGCCGATCCGGTTCTACTCAGCCGTCACCGAGTCCGTCCCGGCGCACCGCTATAACTGTCCGCTTTGGCTCGGCTACCAAATCGGAGAGAATCGGGCCGCGAAGGACGGTCGAGACGGCCGAGAGGATCATCGGCGCCCCCCTGCCCACCCTTCGGGTCCTGTACAAGTCCAGAACGAGGAAGCGGGCGAGCGAAATCGCCGCCGATCCCACACGCCCTGGGCACAAAGTCTTCGCGCTCCTCCCCTCTGGCACGAGTTACAGAGCACTGTCCGCCAGAACGGCCAGATACAAGAACAGTTTTTTTTCCCCCCTCAGCCATCACTCTCATGAACACTTAACAGTCCTCTATAGGTCTCCTGTCAATGCAACACTATCCAGCCACTTTTTGTAGTTTAATTCTCATTTATTTACTTTTTTTTGTATTTATCCTACTATTTATACTCCCACGTTTGTATGCTCTGTAATACGCTATCTATTAATGTCTTCATTCATTCATTCCGTGTCAGCTCTTTGTTTGTCTGTAAATACCGGAGGCACCTCGAACCACAGCAAATTCCTTGTGTGCGTCAGCAACACTTGGCCAATAAAACTCATCCTGATTCTGAGCGGGCCCGCACACACACAAACAGGGTCGCGGTGAGCCGGAGCCTAACCCGGCAACGCAGGGCGTAAGGCCGGAGGGGGATGGGACGCACCCAGGACGGGACGCCAGTCCATCGCAAGGCACCCCAAGCGGGACTCGAACCCCAGACCCGCCGGAGAGCAGGACCCGGCCAAACCCGTCGCATCACCACACCCCCCTTATCTGGGCATATACGTTTATTTATATACATAACAAAGTTTAGATCCTTTCAACGGGATGGCAGATGCTCCGACAGGACTCGATTTGACAACAACAGGTTGATTTGACAACCGTCGGCTTCTCTCGCATCACGTTTTCATTTAAACACAGAGACGCATTCATATAAAACGGAGTCTCCCTGGACGCGCGTCTCCTTTCCGTTCCCAGCGGCACACGTGAGCACGATGTGACAAAATACAGCGCGAGGAAAAGGAAAAGGTTCATTACTTGCGACGCAAAGTGACAAACGGAACGCGGGCTCCCGGCCACGCCGCCCACTTTCGTCTCCTCCGCTTCTTCCATTTCCCACGCATTCAGCCGAGGCGACAAAAGACGGGCGCGGGAAAACATTTTAATTGTTATTGTTATTAATTTGTTTCTTAGTGCGACTTCTCCCAGTGGTGGAAACGCACTGCGTGAGCTCACACTATGCTGAGCACCATAATTTGGACACGATTAGACACTAGACGACGACACTGTACAGTACAGTGTTATCACTGCACCACCTTTATGAAACTCGGTCAATAAAAATCCTGTGATGAAGCTTTCTGCGGAACCAGAACAAGGGGTACGAAACGGAGAAACGGCTCTTTGCTCGTTCACTTTCTAGCACTTTCTACCGGAAGTGCGATGTGGCCGGAGGGGATCTTAAATGCTGTTCTTTCAAACTGCTGTCATCTATATTACAGAATAAATTAAACATTAGGACCGTATTGTTACCATAAACCTGCGTTACAACATTCCCAGTGTAATCAAGACACACCTGATCATATTTACAGCAGAGTCTTTTTTCCAAAGCGACTTCCAATGAACTCTACGTAGTGTTATCAGCCCACACACCTTACTCACCGTGGTGACTTACACTGCTAGATACACTGGGTCACTCATCCATACACCAGTGAAACACACATACACACTATGAGTGAACCTGAACAGCATGTCTTTGGACTGTGGGAGGAAACCAGAGCACTCAGAGGAAACCCACACAGACATGGGGAGAACACGCAAACTCTACACCAACTTAGAGGGGATCGAACCCACGTCCTCTCACACCACCCAGGTGCTGCGCCACCGCGCTGCCTGTTGACCAACACAAAAAAGTGCACACTTTTCCACTTTAACTCACGTAAACATAAAATTGTACATTCAAAAAATGTAACGAATTTGAGATAATTAAGGCTCCCCAATGAAAACCCTGTCCCTTTTCAGCTCTGAACTCAATTTGACAAACAGGAGAGTTAACACTGGAGCGAAAATCTCCAGGAAATAACAACGTAATATTTCCATATTTTTATGAATCATATTTAAAAAAAAAAAAAGTATGGTTTGATGTGCGTTCCTCAACTTACCTTGCAAACCGTAGATGTCGCCGACGCTGTTTTGACGCATGATGTGACGCCAGTAAGCACTGCGGGGCAAAGATATTGACTTTGATAATGCCGTCTCGTTGGGACCGGAGTGCGTCTGCAACAGAAAGGACGCCGTTACAGCCCCACGGTCATTTCCCAGGGTTACTCCCCACGTCGGCCTCTGTGGAACTCGCCGGCGATCAGGGTACATTTGCCCACCATCGAGGGGACACTAAAAAGGTTTTGTCTGGCTTTCTAAGAGGATAAAAGGAAATAAATATTCAGTGGTTCTCTTTCTTACTGAGATTAAAGCAGGACAAGCTGTAGAGCGTAAACAACTAGGACAGGAAATACGTGAGGGTGGAACGCAAGTGGTTGTTTACATGTCGCACACTCTAGCTCCCTGTCCCATAAAAATAAATACGCAAGCAAATAAAGATGAGAAGAGGCGAGAGGGGAACTTCAGAATGCGATCAGGTTCCGAGCTAAAAAGGTACCGAATGAGTGTGGTTGTCAGGGAACACAGTGGTCAGAGCTGCTGCTGTTAGACCCAAAGGTTATAGGTTCAAATCCCCCCCCCCCTCCAGCTGTAGTACCCTTGAGTAAGGTACTTACCTAAATTGCTGTAGTAAAAATCACCCAACTCTATAAATGGGTAAATGATAATAGGCAGATCCCCTCTGGGGGGGTGGGGGGGTATGGTGGTGCAGTGGGTTTGGCCAGATCCTTGTCTGGGGTTTGTGCCCTGTCCTGGGTGTGTCCCCTGCACCCTATGTTGCTGGGTTAAGCTCTGGTTGGGTGTGACCCCACTTGGGACAAGCAGTTTCAGACTCTGTGTGTGTGTGTGTGTGTGTGTGTGATGACTAAGTCACTTTGGAGAAAAGCATCAGATAACTACAAATAGGAAATTAATTACAAGTTCACAAACCTAACACTGTAAGTCACCCTTGACCTGAGGTCCACTGACCCCTTGGGGTCTGTAGGCAGTGAACTTGGAGGGGGGGGGGGGAAAAAAAAAAAAAAAAAAAAAAAAAATGTACATCCTCATTTTCACTAATTTCTGAGTGAAAGTGAAATTCAGCTTTTCCTTCAATTAAGAATGTAGACAATGTTAACATTTTGATGTAATTGGTTTCCTTCGTAATCCTCTCCATTTTATGTGATGCATTTAAAACGTTACTCGGTTAAGAAGCACTAAGTTAGACGCAAGCATCAGATGGGAAAAGATTAACAATAATACTGCTTTACTGTCAGTGTCTCTATGTTTGTTGCCTTCGGTCTCCTGTCACCCGCTTCTCCGGTGTCCACATGGGAGGGACAGGAGCGAAAAGCACCGCGGGCGATCCCTTCCGCTCAAAGGCACGAGAGGAACGACCGCAACGTCGCGGGTTCGGACCTTTCCGGAAATAAAACGGACGTTCTCTTTGGGAAAATTCATCTGTACTGCTTTGGCAATTATACATATGTATGAGTAAGTTGGTGCTGATAAAAGACTCCGCTATCAGCCGTCAGCGGGGAGAGGAAAACTCAGTTTGTGAATTTAATGGACTTTCAAATAAGCGTTTGCCATTCTAACAGGACACGAAGACCTCAGAAAGTGGCGATATTCAGTTTCTACACAAATTCAACATCAAGAGTTATTTGTGCATGTGTCATTTATGAAAAAATGAAACATATTTTGCCCTTTGGTTTTTTTAAAACATTAAAGAGGGTCATAAACATTTATCTTCTTATATAACTTAAATATGCACACAGAAAGAATATATGAATGCATAATATATTTCCTTAATGCAATAATAACAAACCTCAAAGTCGGGGAGGGTAAATGGTAATTAGTCATCAATATATAATGTAAAGTGTAAATATATCATCAAGAGTAGAGACAAAACATATATGGGAACTATAATAATAAATGTCCTGTTACTTAAGTATTTAACCTTATAAGTAACCAGTACTGCGTATTCATATCAGAAGTTTTCTACTCTCATTCATCTTTTTTCGTCATTTCATTCTGCTGTGTTTCTGAAGTGGTGTCTCACAGCTCCTGTGCTGCGTGTTTGGGCCCAGGTTCGAATGTGACTTTGCCCATGAGCAGTTTCCATGTTCTCCCAGCATGTGTGCTCAGGTTTCCTCCCACCATCCAAAGATATGTCTCAGGTGAACTGCTGACTCTAAACTGCCACTGGTGTGTGTGTGTGTGTGTGTGTGTGTGTGTGTGTGTGTGTGAGAGAGAGAGATTGTCCTATGATGGCCCGGTGTCTCATTTATCATCCTCCCAGCTTGCCTCACACCCTTTGCTTCCAGGATAGGCTGTAGGCTGTAGGCTGCCATGAACATGCAGTGGACAAGCAGTTTTTGATAATGAACTAATGAAGAGAATGTAAAGCGTCACTGGTGTTTTCTCTGGTCTCCGTGATCTGGATGTAAGGAAAAGGTCAGAGACAAGTGTAAATAGTGCATTTTCTGTATTGTGTGTTCACTGAAAGTGCCAACCCTGCCCCCCCCCCCCCCAATTCAGCGTTGAATGTCCCCGGTGAGGCATCACATCGCTTGTGACAGACGCCCCCCGAGGGACGAAGAGACCCGGGCTCGGAGGCTCCACGGCTGGTCCGGTCAATCCCACCTTCCCGTTCACCCACCTGCGAGCTCTTCTCCATTTCCATCATCATCCTCTCGTGCTGCTCCGCAATGGACAGGGTGGCTGAATGCACCCTCTGATAGATCTTCTCTCCCTCCCGTGTCTGAAAGGTGAACAGTCCCTCTCCGGTGTCGCACATCCTGGAAAAAAATGGACACAACCCTCCGTTTCCATGGCGTATGGGGGGGAAATATCCATTTTCAAATTTTGCAAAGCTTTGTTTTACATTATACATGATTGAGTGCTAATATTAAAAACTGACACATTTTGATTTTTATGCTTCATGATTCGACCCAGTAAAAAAAAAAAAAAAAAAATAGAAAAGAAATGATGCTCTTTGATTTCCTTAGTGACAGGAAATGGAGATTTGAAAAAGATGGGAAGAAAATGTAGATCAAATAATAAATGGGGAAAGTAGTGCAGGAAATCATTATGGCCTTGTTGTCCCATGTGTTTGTAAGGGAAGTAACAGAAACAAAAAACTGTTCTGAAGCAGTAAATCAATTTCTTTGTTATGGCAGATGGCAAGATTAGAGCACGTTCACAAGCGGACTGACAGGCAGGTATTAATAAAGGTTTATAAAAGTGCCTTGGAAGTAAGATAGGATTAAATCAGCCCAAATATTGTGGTTTCTTCCACTTGAAAGTGCAGAAACTTCACAGAGGACAAGAAATGTCATTTTTATGAGAGATTACTGCAGCACAATCAGAAGCAAACCTCACACTGATAATGTTATTGTGCGAAAAAAAAAAAAATCTTGGAAATAAAATCCTTTAGCACACGTGGGAAGCGGGAAAAAAACAAAAAAAAAAAAAGATCCCAGGCAACCGGTCGATTATGTTGAACGCAGCTGATTTTTCCCAATAAAATGTCATATAGCGATGACAGCAGAGCCACCGCAGAGCCGATGCGGTGTTTCTATTGTATTGCATTACTACGGTACTACACAGAGTAACCGCGTGTCGACGGTGACCCTACCTTCCGGATTCGAACGTGAACCACGTGGAGTCCCGCCCGTACCTCCTCAGAGAGTTCAGGGGCCACATGACCAGCTTGACCCTGGCGTTGTGGATGTCCCACAGATAGATGTTCTCATGCGTGATCTGCATGGTGCATTCCCCATAAATGTCCAGGTTCGGGGTTGGCATCAGGTACACGTTGAACCGCTCTGAGATCACGCAGATACAGAAACGCACACAGACGCACACACAGACACGCCAGTAAACACATTTTATCCCCGGCAGCGATTTCGAAAACGTGTCGCCATTCCTTCCGTTTCTCAAGTTCGGCACCCTCATGGCGAGCACATGCTGTAATGTCGTGGAACACAATGGGGCCATTATGCTTTGCAAAATGCTGATTTGGCCCTTTGTTTGCCCCCCCCCCCCCGAGTCATTGCATTATAACTGTTTCTGTAAGGGTGCCAGTTGCTAACTCTCTGTTTTTGTACATGTCAGCGGCCTCTTTAAAAACACGCACTTGATTTAAACCTTGGCAGTCGAGCGCTCGCTATAATCACTTACTCTTGCTTAACGGTACGAAAATATCAAGTTCCGCTTTATGCGGGAATCAAATGAGATTCTTTTATTGTGCATTAATAGAGAGATACTGGAATTCTTAATTTGAAGTATAAAAACATTGGCGCTGGCAGAAAGGACGATAAATCGGGGGGGGGGGGGGGGACTGAAAAGCTGGACAGCGTGAGAAACGTGCGTCTCTAAGGGAATAATGAGCGACAGCGACGCCCAACTAGACGATAAGGGCTATCGTTCGCAGAAATCGGGCACAACTTATTAGGAGCTTTAATACTCCTTCCCTTTTCAAGTGTGGATCTGAAGTTGAAATGAAAATATGAAGGTCAGCGGCCAGTTGCCATGGAGCCAAAGTGGAAATCATGCAGTCATTACGTTTTCCTTGAGCTACAACTAGGGATGGAAGAAAAGTCATAAAAGTGTATTGTTGACCCTTATTCTGAATGTCGAACGGGCGCCGAAGGGACAGCTGCTAGTGTCGAGGTTAGAGCTCCTGCCTTTGGACCCAAAGGTTGCAGATTCCAATCCCAACTCCGGCTGTAGTACCCCTGAGCAAGGTACTTACCCTAAATTGCTCCCGTGCAATTACCCAGCTGTATAAATGGGTAAATAATTGTAAGTTGCTTTAGACAAAAGCATCAGCTAAATGAATAAATGAGGGAGTGAATGTGAGAACATTAATTGAAAAATTTGGAAGCTACAGCTTATTTAAAAAAAAAAAAAAAAACCCAATCACAGTTTTCTTGTTTTACAGTTTGAATCGTGTGTGCTTTGGGATAATTTAATTAACTCAAGTCTGAACAGTAATAGGTAAATAAATGCGTGCGGATCTCGGCATTTACAAGACCGAGGTGATAAATTCCAAGGCGGCTCCTGTTCCCCAGCACTGCGGAGCAGGGCCATCCCGCGAACTCGTGGGATCGAGTAGCTTCGGCAACGTGACCGAGTAGCTAATTATGCCTAATATTTCAAACTAAGCTATGAGTCTGGTGAGAGGAAGTGACTACGTAATGCCGTGCTATTTCGGGGACGAGAAAATGAACTCTGATTTAATTATTAGAGCCGGCTGTTAGGGGTTTCTAACGCGGACACAAACGCAGAGCTCTTGATAAAGTTCCCAAACAAGCGAAAGGAAGACATAGCGAGAGACTCTACGACCCGCTTGTAACTCAGCTAGAACTCATCCAAGACACTTTATATGAACCACTTTAGAGCCAAAGTACAGCAATATCTTTGTCATAGGAACCTGCACAGGAAACAACTACAAACTAATTAATCGCATGGGGATACTTAAATGACCTTAAATGAACTGGTGGTCTTCAGCAGAACATCATTGCTTCATGAAAGGGTCCTTTCATCTCGTTGGTTTCAATGATATCGATATACAATGATCAGTAGAATTTTGCATGACTACTGAGATGATTTTGTGTTTGTATGAGTGCCCTATGATGGATTTGTGTTTTGTGCAGAATTCATTCTTCTAAGACTAGCAAATAACAGGTTTTCTACGGTTGGATGGATGGATTTTTGCTAATATACATCATGTCAGAGGTGTGGTTAACATGAATATGTAAGGAACACACTACTTCAGTTAAAATGCCAGGATAAAGTAGTCGTAATGCTGCTTTAACAACACCCCACAATGCAAATGTGACCTTGAAGCCGACACCTCAACGCTTCTTACCGATTTTCATTACTTCACTCATTTCCCTTCCAAAATACAATATTAGTGTTGAAAGGGAATGCATTACTTCAGAATCCTCAACGTGTTCTTTTTTTTTTCCCCCTCCGTTCCTTTTCTTTTCTTCCTCCCCACAGCGTGGTACAATGTAGTGAGAGAAACATTACACATTTGTTTCAGTTCATTTAAATGCTATAATCGCATCCATCTCTCTGACAAGGTTCATTATGAGCAAACGCAGCGATGCACCGCACCGCTCATTAGGAGATCCGACGGCAGCAGCAAGTAATCTGTAAACAGGAGACGGGCTGGAGCCGTCGCGGGACGGGGAGAGCCGGGCGACGGGGGCACTCACCATTCTGCTCCTGCTGCACGCCGGCCGCCAGCAGGTCCGGCTCCCCTAGGCTGATGTCGTTGAGTCGGGTGGCGAGGCACTCCATGCAGAGGAGCTTGCACCACTCCTCTGCCTCCAGCTCTGGGAAGGTTTTAAAGAAAGAAAGAAAAGAAAAAAAAAGAGCAGACCAGGGTTGGGAGTGGGTCACCGGCACAAGCTAATCGCCCTGATTAACCACACAACACTGCAGACGGCACAAGGAAAATGCATGAAAAGTCCTCCCAGGATTTTCGAAGGGACCTTTATACGTTTTTCCACTCTGACCGGTCGAGTAAACGGGAGATTTCCTTCCCGCACGTTAAACGCAAGAGCATCAATGACAGATTACGCACGCAGTTAAGTCCGAACCCACTGACTTCTTTGAGTCACAAATGGTAAATTAAGCAGGGGGAACAACGAGATTTTTTTATTAGTTTTATGAACAGCACAGGGTCACAGCGGTAGAAGAGTGAGACTATTTATAAGAGAAAGTGAAGACAACAAAACCTGGGAGGCTTTTCACTCAGTGGCCTGCAAACAATGTCTACGCTGCTGGACAGACTCAGAAACGTCTTATGTCTAATATGTTTTTCTCTACTCTTCCTGGAAGTAGGGGGTGCGGTGGCGCAGTGGGTTGGACCGCAGTCCTGCTGTCCGGTGGGTCTGGGGTTCGAGTCCCGCTTGGGGTGCCTTGCGACGGACTGGCGTCCCGTCCTGGGTGTGTCCCCTTCCCCCTCCGGCCTTACGCCCTGTGTTGCCGGGTTAGGCTCCGGTTCCCCGTGACCCCGTATGGGACAAGCGGTTCTGAAAATGTGTGTGTGTGTGTGTGTGTGTACTCTTCCTGGGCAAAAAACTAAGCCACAGCCCTTTTAAGAAGGTATATAAATGTGAAACATTCACATTTATTCATTTAGCAGAAATTTAAGAGCAGTTATCTTGCAGTTGAACAATAGAATTATAAATTCAATAGAAACACATTTTTTTTTTTTTGTTATCAGTGCTGTTTTGCCATTGTTTTCTTAATTCCACTGATGTCTTCTTTCATTTTTATCCACGCAACAATTAAAAGCGTTTAATAATTTCAAAAACACCAGCGGAACGCGGACGCTGCCGAGCTTGCCTGTCCTTGTGCGGATCCTCTACTTAATTTCCTGCCCCGTGAAAATCAAGACAAAGGCAATTAATGCTCAGCTGGTTGGCGCTTGGGGGCCCAGCAAACGGGGCATTAAAGCGGCCGGGCTGAAGGAAGAGGGTGGCGAAGGGCTGTTGAGACCGGGACGCTGGGAGATGTGGAAACTGGGAGCTTCTCCCCAAGTTCCTCTGTTTTAACTCTTTAGCTTTTGGCTTTATGTTTAGTTTTCCGGCCCCTTATTATTATTTTTGCACCTGCCATAAACTTGTGGCCAAAATCAATGTTTAAATAAGTTCCAGAGCACTTTTACAGGAAATAGTTTGCGTTTTTCGTTCCGTCCGACTTCACTAAAAGTTGCGTGGAAAGCTGAAACTAGCGCCGCTGTGAATTTCACAACCTCTCGGAGACCAATATTCACACGTTTGAAATAAAGCGTGAATTTACGGCAAACCACAACCCTGGAAACAGCTGGGCTGAGAGATTAAAGACACTGCCTGTACACCATCACAGCACACACATTTCATTGAGCATTTAGGGGAAAAAAAAACGAGGAATGTAAATAAATTACGGAAAATGTGAGCGGTAAATTATGACTTGCACATGATATACTGTAATTACCGAAAGGGGCAGGAGATGATGTGGTCACAATTTAGATTCGAAATCCACGCCCCGATGTAGTACCCTTCAACAAGGTACTCACCCTGAATTGATGCAGTAAAACAATCCTGACAGCTGGTAGTGTAGTGGTTATAGCTGCTGCCTTTGGATCCAAAGGTTACAGGTTCAATCCCCACCTCCAGCGGTAGTACCCTTGAGCGAGGTACTTATCCTAAATTGCTCCAGAAAAAATTACCCAGCTGTTTAAATGGGTAAATAATTGCAGCCTTAACACTGCAAGTGGCTTTTGGAGAAAAGCATCAGCTAAATGAGTAAAGGTATAAATGGGTGGATCACTTTAACATGAACTCAAGTCATTTTGGGGGGGGAAAGCATCAGTTAGATGAAAAAATAATGTTGCCGTCTCCTCTCACATGTTCATTCTGTATGTTCCTATTATAACCAGCTGTCAGGTACATTAAACATTTCATGATAAGGGATAAAAATCGAAATCAGCTGAAATTATCGCACCAAAGTTCACTGTCGATGCACTAAATGAATTTCATTCCAGCAAATCCAGAGTCTGCGGAATGAACCGAACGTACGGTAAAATCATGTCGACGAAATCCTAATGAACACTGGCAACAGTAGATAATGCGAGAATAGAAACAATTACTGCGTTTTTGATTCCTTTGCTTGAACTTAACTAAATTAACTTTTCCCCCTAAAATTCCCTTTAGATTTACTTTCTAAATTCCCCTTGGATGAGCCGAAGCTTTCCGTCATAAAGCCTCCAGAAGGCTTATCGCTCCCAAACAACGTGGTCTCATTTAAGCCTGACGCAATCTAGCAAATACGTGCTCTGTCACCTTAAGGTGACACTGCCATAAATTGCTCCTGGGCTCAGAAACAAACAGAGCGAGGTGTTTTAGGAAATTAATTTAATGAGGTTTCAGGAATGCAAATAAATAAATAAATAAAAAAAAGAAAACAGAGCGCGCGCACACACGCACGCACCAGCACACATACACACACAGGCCTAGAGGTAATTTCAGCAGCTTCATCTTTTTGGAAGGTAAGAGCAAATGTCTCTGTGATCTACATGCAAATTGCACTCTTTGTTTTTTTTTTTTTTTTCTTTCCCCCCCCCCTCTACAGAGTTTAACATACACAGTATATACTGTATACATACAACTCAAAGAAAGGTATGAGGTAATCAAATTTTGCAAAATTAAAAATTAAACCATCGGCGCCATTAAAAAAAAACGTTAAACTATCTTTCAATTAATCAAAGAAACTGCGGCTTAATTTCATACACTGAACATCAACAGAGGAAGGAGACAAACTACAAGTCTGCACCAAAACACTGAATACCTGTGTTTGACTTGGAGAAAGGGAAAGAAAAAAAAAAAAAAAAAAAAACTAACAACTTCCAACATAGCTTAAAAAACAAAAATTAAAAAAAAAAAAAAAAAAAAGTGAGAACAAGATGAACAATTCAGAAATACCTTCAAAAATTCCTCCTTCAACACCACACTACCAAATAATGACGACTTCTTAAGCACGCTTCTCAGTTATATTCCGAATAGTTCTGCATCCACCTGACAGTTTGTCAGCGTAGAAAAAATAAGACTCAAAGCATGGCTTATGACAACCGCTGACATGTTTCTAGCTCTCCACCTATAGCATCGGCTTGGAAGTCCATGTCACCGAAACCTCAGCATGACTTTGCTTTGATTCGAAGCTAATTGCCACGGTGCGTCCTTTACATTCTAACTAGCAAGAAGTACAGCCTTGCTTTTATTCCAGTTTAATTAAAGGGGAGTAAAAGGAAAGGTGTAGTTCCTGCCAATTACAATGTAAAGGACACACCTCAGTGATTAGCATCCGATCATGGTAAAGTCATTTTGACGTTTAAGTGACATAGGAGGAGGACATCGGGGGTATTAAAGAGTGGGATGGATACTCCTCGACCTTGCACAAACACGACTGAGTCTGAAATCAAAAAGCTTAGTCTGAAGGTGGACAGTATGAGTGTGTGTAGCTTGCTCACATTTACGTTTACTTATTTATCAGACCCTTTTCTCCAAAGCGACTTCCAATGAACTCTATGTAGTGTTATCAGCCCACACACCTTATTCACCGTGGTGACTTACACTGCTAGGTACACTACTTACAATGGGTCACTCATCCATACATCAGTGGAACACTCTCTGTCACTCACACACTATGGGGGAAGCTGAACAGCATGTCTTTGGAGTGTGGGAGGAAACCGGAGCACCCTGAGGAAACCCCAGTACAGTCCAGGGTGCCGTACCATTTTCAATAACTGCGTACCACTCAAACACCTCCCTTGGTCGTACATCACGTTCTCGTGTCCGGACAGGTTCGAAAGCATGTTCAGCTGCTTATTCCTCTTCTCCGACTCTGCTTTTTGGTGTGCATGTGCCACTGAGGCCAAGCTTTCCTCGGCTTGTCAGAAATAGACAAAAGTGACCTTTGTGCGAGCCTAACCTCTCACACATGCCTAGACCCACTGAGTGGAAAATTGGATAAACAAACACCTCGTCAGCACGCCGGAGTGGCCCTTGGCGCCAAGGATGCGCCGCTCAACAGAAAAGGGTCCTGCCGCTCGCATCGTTCTGGCTTTTGCATCTCTGTGCCGCTCATTCTTTTCTCTCGCGCTTGGCGAGGGGGAGCAGGAGGACACGGGAGGTGCAAGGAGCAAGCCCAGCAGACGTCCAAGGGAAGCTCCATGATCCATGTAACCAAGATGATCAAGAGACCCTCAAACTGTCACAGTGGGTGACGGAGGAAAGTCACAAACGCACACAGCCACATAGGAACACGTAGAGAGACGCACCGGGGAAGAAGTGGAGAAGAAACACACATGCACATACACACACAGAATCCTGGAATGCGCTGGTGAAGGGCATTTTCAACATGACTGGCCCCGGTGGGGGGTGGGGAAGCAATTTGCGCCGGAGGTCCGGCCCCCGCGTGGGGAGGACATCCGAGTGAAGGGGGCATCCATATGGCAGCAGCGCGTGGGGTGTGGAGGTGTCAGGGAACCAATGGCCGGGGGCCTGGGATGAGGCCAGGAACCAAAGGGGGGGGAGGGCGGGTGATGATGGGGTGGCTGGGTTCACCAGGCCATGAGTGGGGTGCTTAATCCTGCCAGAAACATAACTCAGCTACACAAGGTAAAATGTACAGCTCAAGAGTACTGCGGGATCCTTCTGTCAAACATCTGACCCTCAGCACCCTATTAAGATGTACTATCCAACTGTACACACTGTACCTTCCTGACACCTCCATAAACACAGTATTCATTTCAATACCTTTACACAATATCCCAAATACTCACAGAGCCCTTATTTATAGAATGCAAATGAGCAGGAAAGTGACATTTCATGGCGAACATAGTGGTTAGAGGTGTTGCATAGTAATGAAAAGACCTGGGTTCAAATACCCACTTCTGCTGTAGTACCCATCATTAACATATTTACCTTGGGTTGATAGAGAACGAATTGCCTGCTGTTTAAATTGGTAGATCATTATAAGTAGCTTAGTATTGAACAATACAGAAAAAGGGGGAAAGCCAGCAGCATAGTGGTTAGGTCACAGGTTTGAATCCCACCTCCTGCTGTAGTTGCCTTGAGCAAGGTACTTACCCTAAAATTACGAGCTGTATAAATCCGTAAATAATTACAGGTAGCTTAACGCTGTACGTCGCTTTGGAGAAAAGCATCTGCTAAATACAGTAAATACTGTCTGATTAAAGCAGAACAAATTTGTATCATCACTGACAAGGACCAAGACAAGTCGAGCAGTATTTTAGAGGGGGGGGAAAAAAAAAAAAAAACACTAATTTTCTAACACCGGAGACCGCGGTCCGGAATCGCAGGTTGATGCCACATGAAAGAGGTCAAGGCTTTGACAGATATCGGCTGTCTAATACAATGTTTACCTACTTCAGTGGCAAATTCCTTACACGAAAACACAACAGAACGTGAGTGGCAATACATTGTGACAGTTTTGAAAAATGACCTCAACATTGCAGTTAAGGTTCAGTAAATTACTGTGCTATTCAAGGTGGTTCTTTCAAGAACCCAAGATCATGCATCATTTGTCACTCTTTTAGACCAGAGACTTTTTTTTTTAAATTATACATCAATATCTAGGTCCAAGATTTTTTTTTAAAGTAAAAAAAAAAAAAAAAAAAAAAAAAAAAGCTACAAAGAACTGGACATTTTCTGACGACACCTGTGAAATCTTGGGGGGGGGGAAAAAAAAAAACGGTATAAATTAAAGCATTATGCAGAACTTATCACAATTTTGACAAGGAGGTTAATTGCCAATTAGAAAACGTCTGTAAACGCAGCCATTTAGCTGGAGGGCTGGTGATACCAACTATTACAATGTGTTTTAATTCAGCCACAGACAATGGTGGAGAACAATGGCAGCGATCATTTTCTGTGAAACAGCGGATGTCGAAAACATGCGAATTGTTACGTACAAGTCCAAGTTCAAAAAACATATTTGGGCATGGAATTCTGCTCTTCACTCATCTATGTAATAACCTAAACGGAATGATGAGAACGACATTAGATAACCTGTGGCTCATATTTTATCTCATAAACGTATGTTTGGGGCAGGAAAAAAAATTAAAGTGAGACCCCTCAGAATAAAAAACGGTGGTACTGCCTCCCACTTTGCATAAATCTATTTTTTGTACATCTCCAAATGAAGACTTGTGTCTTTTTACAACTATATCAGTGAGCAGCCCTCCATTAAATCCCGCAGAACATTCCAGCCCAGTCCCAAAAAGTAAGGAAATAGTAAAGTGTTAATGATGCATTAGGACCCCACTCATTCGAGGGCCTGGAATCCAGCAGAACATAAAACAAAAACAAAAATATCCCCCAAAAAAAAAAAACCACCACCCAACATTATTGAACCTACAACTGTGCACATTCTACACTCCACTCTAATGAAATTACCCTTTAATCTTTCTCAACTGCAATTCCTAAAGGTTCACAGGAAAACAAAAAACAGCTCATTTGGGTTTTTTTTTTTTCTTTAAAAAAAAAAAAAAAAAAAAAGTCCACTGCGATGGGGCCTCCTTTCCTCCGTTTGAGCGTCGCGACTCTTGCCCAGCGCCTTCAGCAAAATTCATTAGTAGCCGTGGAGTGCGCCAGAGCTCACCTCCGTCAGCTCCCACAGGGGTAATTTAAAGAGTTTTTGGAAGGTTGCCTGAAATTCAGAAGCAACCTCCACAGCTGCAAGGTACAAAAAGGACCGAGCGATTTTGCGAACGGCGCTTTTCCCCATCTACCGTAAGGAAATCGATACCGGCATCCTCCCCCCGTTCCCAGAATGTAGGTGCCTACTACTAAGCGGAGCCGTACCGTCTAACTCGGGCTTCCTCCATCTGCGGAGCCTGCCTCTCCGCCGCGGTCTGGAGTCCCTGGACCGAAGAGGACCCTCCAAACGAGGAGGGGGTGCGAGATCGCTTACCTGACTCACAGGCAAACGTCTTTGACGTCTCATCATAGAAGATAATTGCCACCGCATGTTTCTTCGTCTCCCGAGGCATCCTGGTAATGTTCTTGATGTTGTGCAGCTCGGTTATCTGCAAATTGAAGGAGAAAAACGTTGTTGTAACCGACGCCGTGATCCAATCAGGTGGGGTGGGTACGTATGGAACACACCGAGGTTATTCAATCCACTCAAAGTGGCTCAAGTGAAAAAGGTAAGACATAAAGCACCGAAAATCCATATTTAATACGAAGGCCTTGTTTCACAGGAATCTCCTCAGGCCGTCACCGTGTTACTTCAGTGCAAGTACCGTGACAGAAATTGTGAAGAACTTTAATATTTAATACTGACAATGACAGCTAGAGCAAAAAAAAAAAAAAAAAAATTATATATATTGAAAAGCACCTCTACAGTGGGTCTTGAACCACAATTCCATATTAATTCCATTTTTCACTTTGAGGAGTAAATGGTCATTGATTATTTATTTATTATGATATTTTTTAAACCGCTGTAGTCGTTTCGGCATTAATGTACGTGTGGACATACCGCAGGTCTTTCCGAGACACCCGTGAAGATTTCTCGAAGAGCCATGATGTAATAAGTAGTTAATCACAGAAACGGAATTTAGAAACGTGGAGTAAAACACCACCGTAAAACACCGGAAACCGGTGGGTGTGGATGCAGCCTCTGGCACTTTAACCCCTGGAGGTTTATTTTTTCTTTTTCTGCTATTTCTTTGGTTTGCCACTTTTTTGTTTTCTTCTCCTCAGTTATTGATGACTTCATTGCCAGCAACCTGCTACTTACGCCTGTCTTCAAGTTTTCCAGCCACTGCTTCACTGTGTTCCATTCACTGCTTTGCATCATTGTGGTGAGAAAAGCACTTTATAAATAAAATTGCCTAAATGTTTACACATTTTCATTTTCACTTTTACAGCCAGTCCTTGACATATGTGACAAACAACGACCCCGTACTTACAGCGTCCCATCAGCCTTATTATATTACTTTTGAGTCCCAATCTAAGGACGCCTGCTCCATCTTCTATACGATAACATCTGCTGTCTGCACAGCAAGGCACTCATATTTGTTACTGTTTGGTTCTCAGTTACTCTATTTATCAGCAATTGCATTTTATTTACAAAAAAAAAAAAAAACATTTTCTTTACAGAACATTTCATTTGCGATTCTATTCAATTTCCTGTTTTTTTTTTTTTTCTTTTCTTTTCAAGCTATCAAGCGAAAACGTGAGCATTCCGGTGATGCTGAAAAGAAAAAAGCAAAAGAAAGCACGATTAGAAATAATAACGCGCGATAAAAATACAACAAATAATTGTACATATATATTATTCTACATTAGTATTATTTTAACATGAATAATTTATGAAATTAGTGAAAAATATCACAAAGCCCTGTTATACAACGTAGCATTCGCACATCTTCGCTGTGTATATACCCTCATGGTTTACATAATACAGAATAAGGGGGTTGGCAAGTTACAACTTTTGACCACAATAAGGTCGAAAGAAAAGAACCTCGTTAAAGTCGAAGACAACCTGTACTTCACTGTTCATTTTATATTCTCGAACAGCAGTAAGCTTCAGAAAAATTCTTCAATAAAAATCAAGAGGAATGTTTCTGAAAATCTACATTAAACCCACTGAGCACTCGCTTTCAGGGCTTCCGTACCAGCCACCTGGGTTACTGGTAATAATGGTTTTCATTTCTCACCGCCACCGGCCATCACCGGGTAGAAGCGCTCCTTCGCCTAAAATCGGGCGATCGAGTCCCTAGAATCCAGCGGCTGGAGTAGGAGACCGAGCCTTGAGCTGACAGGCCGCAGCCCAAGGGTATACGGCACACTCGTTTAATATCGACTCAGTTCATTCACAGCAAATGGCTCTAATGGACTGAGGACGCTAAGCCCTCCAGATACGAAATATGGCCCGTAATGTATCCTCGCAAATTAAACCTGGCTCTATCACAGTTAATCATTTTAACACATTCTTCTCCTCTTGATGCCAGAGACCACAGTCGTGTAGCAAAACGTACGCCGTTAACGGCGTTGAACACAAGTAGATTTCGTAAGCCTCCCGATATTCATCCGTTCCTTCACGCCGACGGACACCAGCTTGGATACCCGACCATCACGCAGTTGGGAAATATGGAGTAGCATCTACCAGACACAGCAAATCACTGGTAACCTAGGGGCAACTGGACATCTGGAAATTGGTGCTTTCAAGCAGCAATAAAAATTGTGAAGTAGGGGCAACAGCTGCACCATTGGGCATAAAACATATTTACGGTGCTAATACTGTGATGAATGTGTTAAGAGATGTAACTTAACTGATTTATACTGGGAAAGCACAAAAAATGTCGACTCAACAACGTTAAATATAAGTCCATGCATTCAATGTAGTTTGAGTGAAGGAGGCTGACCTTCCCAAAGTATTTCCTTTAGAAACACTTTGCCGTAGGAGCAAAATAAGCAGTGGTCACATTTCAACTAAATAGAATTAAATATTCCTCTATTATGAAGACGGCTAGTCAATTGAGTGTCATTTGTCGAAATGCTGGCTAGCTACTAATTAACCACCTTGACTTTTTAATTCAGCTTACTTTTTCTGCTTCATCGAACAGATTGGGATGACAGTACAGATACACGGACAACTAAGGGCGCTGTGTGTGAAGGCAGTAGATAGTGCATAGTAAAATTGTAAGACTCCAAATATATAACGCGGATCTGTTGCGTTAGTGTTTTTTTAAGTGTCTTTTAATTTTATGGTGTTGAATAAAGCTTGGAAGGGGGGGAGTTAACGTTAAAGCCAAAAGGCTTTGGCACACTGCCAACTTACCATGTTAAGCGTAATACGGTACACCGCTACTAAGGCTGAAATTTTGCATCAGACACACAACCAGGTACCCAAAGCCCATTTTATTGGTGGCGCCTGACTCTGCTGGACGCCACGGGTTTCTGAAACTTGCGCTTGTTAATACTGCACTGTTTGTGTTTTGTCTGGTCTGTACTGCTTTTTTATATAGGTCTATATATTTGCACTCTTTGTTTGCACCCTGCAGTTATTTGCACCCCGCTGTCGTTTGCACTGTTGTTTTGTAAATTATTGCCATTATCTCGTATATAGCCACGACGACAACCAATTCCTGCATATTTTACAAACTGGAAATAAAGTTTTCTGACTTTATATTATTCTTATTTATTAATTTAGCTAATGTTTTTCTCCAGTGCAACTCACAATTTTGGTTTGGTTTCTTAGGTTATTATTGATCCACTTGTACAGATGACTAATTTTTACTGCAGCAATTCAAGCTAAGCACCTTGATGAAGAGCAGCAGTAGCAGCAGCAGAGGGGATTTGAACACAGGGAGCTCCCACTGAACACCTGTAGCTCTAACCGTTGTGTTACGTATATATACACTTTACAGCACAGAAAATCATTTTTACATTGTAAAAAAATATCAAAATTAATCCACAGGTGTGATTCCAGAAATATACCGACCAGCCCAGCTTCTCTCCTGTTGTACGCTGTCAGTGGCAACTGGGTGCTATATGTACCTTGGAACTACACTACTGAGTAAGACACTCGGAGGTCTCGGAGGTGATGCTACTTGTGGAACGGGTGGATGTGGGTCCACCATAATGAAGGGAGCATAGCCTACAGCTGCACCTGTGAATAGACTATTGTTGTAGATGTCAAATCTACAATAAACGGTGTTCTCAATACAGTGTTTAGTGCTGACAGTTAAACTGCAAAGGTTTAACTGTGAATAAAATAGTACTGGATAAATCCTTGGTTTGAGCATATGCTGTGCAATAAATTATGTAGCAACGTTTCACAGTAAATTATAAACTACATTTTTAATATGCTTGTAAATTTAGTTGGTGTAATATGTTTTAGGATGATGAAATACTATATTATTTATAGAATTTTAAATGTAAAGCTGAATATAATACTTCATAAGGTTGGGGGGAAAAAACAGAAATTCACACAATTTAAAAGAAAAGAAAAACATCTGTTGCTCTATTAAACTAAATTTTTAAAGTACTACAAATCAGACAATTCAGACACTGAACAGATGCAAGGCCACAATTTGAATACAGCTTATAAAAGCTCATGTAGCCTACAAATTTTTAATGACAAAATCTGATTAACAATTCATAATTCACATAATGCACGGTCACACCTAGCAAGTTATGGCCTTGCCACGATATTTAAGAAAGCCCGGCAGCTGGAGATTTCAAGCCGTGTCGCTCTTTCAGTGAAAATTTGTGGTGGCAGAAGAGTTGTTCCTGTTCACATTTTGTCTAGGAATTATTATTTATTATAGCTTTTTCACACGGCTGAAAGCACACATTCCCTAAACAAATGGGCTCCGAGTAGCACTTAACGGCTATAAGCAGGGCTTTTGGAGCCACACCAGGAGGAATGGAGGGTGTCTCTCGAAGTTACCACCAGACAGCATCGGAGGGCATATCGAGCTCACGTTCCAGCCTGGAGGAAACATGGGGCATGACTACGTCCACCAGGTTGCAGTAACATGACCTGGCTCTGGTGCCACGTATAGAGGGGTTTGAGTCTAGTGCCAATGAGTCGGAGCAGTTTTCACCGACTTATATTTAGCCTCCTCGGCAACTTTCAGGTTAGAAGTCCATGTCCTTAACCGTTACAGAACATACAAATTTACTGTTGGACATACTAACAAGCGGAAGAGAAAGTGACGGAAAAGGTGAGAAGGTGAAATCAATGGATGCCTACGCAGTACCTTTTGCGCTGCCAGGATTCATAGCCAAGAGGACCGGTTTGCGCTGAGCTGTGCCAGCCCAGCAGACAGCATGGCTCAGGGGTCCATGAAGGAGCTAACCGGGTGTGATAAGCACACCTCATTTTGTGATCTGTATCCATTTGCGTAGATTACGCTTTCAGGTGACAAAAATCAGATCGCGGCGCCAACAAGTTGAACTACTCACTGGTGCCGATGCTTTCTAGCAAATCAAGGTGGACGCGTACGCGTAGCTAGTGACTCTGAACGCCATTTGCTTCTTGCATCATCGTCTTGATAAGAGCTGCAAATTCATGCCATGGAAGCATGTTTGAAATGAACAGCCATCCACTCCTTGTGTAACGATTGTTCCGGAACAGTCCAAACCATTATGCCACACATACAAGATCCATGGTCACAACGCTTGCGTTTAAATCTCACCGTATCATTCAGTGTCAAAGCAGAGCAGCTGCTTTACAAGTACGAGGTAAATCTCGGGGCCTCGCTGGAAATTTAGATTCCACTCCGCACCTTTATGTGATCGTAATATTGCTTCAGAAAAGTTTCCTTCAGTTAGACATGGTGCATCTAAACTACAACCTTCTTTGCTGGGGGAAACCCGTCGCTGAGCCTTTTCAGACAGACTCAGACAAATGTAAGAGTTGCAGAAAAACTTGTTGACTTATCACCGAGTATACCCAGCAATATCAAATATTTAGTTTCAGAGGCAAGAAAAAAAAAAAGAGTCAAAAAACAGATTTACTTGTAAAATTATTGTTTTTCATTTTTATTTGTTAGCAGGCTAACAAATAAAAATGAAAAACAATAATTTAGTTAATACCGAAAAAGTACAGCAAGAGAACTGTATACATTGTCCATTGTATCCAAAAAAGTAGACATCTTAAACTTTCTTTTTTGCTTTGCACTGAGTGTCCAGTTGCTGTAAGAAAGGGAACTCTTGCAGAGAACTGACCTTTAGCAAAAACATAACTGTTTAATTGTAATACTAAGCATTAATGAAAGGAATACATTATGCAGGCATGCTGACTCTGCACTTGTAATAAAGTCAAGACAGTGTTGTGAGCCACTGGAATAAGATTCTGGCTAATCATAAATCAACATTGAGAAATTAGGTTACTTTTCCGCAAAATTTCATTTTCCCTCCAAAACTGGACACATTTCAGACAAAAACAACAAGATTTATGTGACGCTTCCCATTTGTATCTACATCTTCTTTTACAGCAGCATTCACTATGTTTCTTTTTCTAATGTTCTGCATTATAATGAGTTCTAATTCAAACCTTCACAGAGCACTAAAGTCTTCAAAGAAGATACTGAGGATTATCTCCTCAAAAGCGAACACTCCTAGAGGAACATATTAAAAAGGCAGATAATTTATATTGCTGTAACCACTGGATGATTTCAGCAAGTTCATGTTATTAAGTTTTAGGGTGGGAAAAATATCACATTTGTACAGTAGGGGGTTTATTTACTGTATGCGCAGTGACAAGGGGAAAAAAAAAAAAAAAAAAGAAAAAACTCTGAAGTGGTATCTACAAGATATGTCCACATCCATACTGGTCACTGCATTTCCAACATGAACAGACATATGAGAAAAGGTCAACAGCTTTGACAAATGGACACTGTCAAACAGTGTATTAAATCTAGAACTGTCCACTTCTCTTACTGAATGTATTCATTTGACTCTCAGCAGCAACATTTTACCGAGATCTGGGAAGAAAAATGTGACAAAATAATCTTATGAAAATAAACCAAAGAATTCATCATCTGCTAAAGCTGACAAACAGTAAACAAAATATAATCTGACTGCCTAATACTTGCCTTTCTCTATGTATATGTATATTTCCTTATCAGACTTTTTTAAAAAATAAACAAAGCAGCTCACACAATAGTTTGATGGCACCTTTTTTTTTTTTTTTTTTTTTAAACTTTTATACATTTATACAGAGCAATATTTTACCAAGAAAAGTTTTGCCTAGGAACCTACGTTTCCAAGAACTGAGCTTTGAACAATCTCTGCCAGTACAACTCCTTAACCACTGACCCCTGCATTGCTGCTACGAAACCGCCATACACGATTAAAACCGATAAAAACGAGACAAACTAATCTGCTTCCAATTTGTATCCTAGAGAACCTTATATAAAGAAGGGATACTGAACATATTAATACCAGTGTATATCTTGATATAATAACAGTTTATATTTCCACATCAGTTAGTTTACACTAAGTTAACAATTCCCAGACAGAGAACTAGGTCAGTTCTAATTTTGCTTAGCTTGGCCTTTGTTCAAAAACGCAAGGTCGATCACTTCCCAAGAAACAAAGCACATATTTACCGCACTAATTCGTGCCTCTTTCTATCCCGAATAATTTCATTTACCTCAATGTGTATTTTCTTCATGACTTACAAATAAGAGCTTGAGACAACAGCATTCTAATTGGTACATCAGCAAATGGGCCATGTGCCACAGTCACTATGCAATAAACCTATTAGACATTAACAGTAATTAAAATATCTTTCCCCTGTCGTGGTTGGTGATGACAGGACATTATTTGTTCATTTAACCGACGCCTTCGCCCAAAATTATTTACACCGATGTTAAGTTAGCGTATTAAACTTGCAATTATTTTCCCATCTATACAGCTGGGTAATTTTAACATTTTAACTGTATCAGTTGAGAGTAAGTACTGTGATCAAACGTACTACAGAAGGATCAGGATTCAAATGGAGAAAATCCTAATTGCAAGATGACAACCTTAACCACTACACTAAGTCAAAAAGATTTGACCAAACTTCATTCCCTCCTAGCCTCTCACATCCGAGGTTTGTATTCTACAACCGTTTCAAAGGTAGGCGACCCCTGGCCTAAAGTAATCATTATCAGAAGGACTCCTCATTAAGAAACAGCATGCTAATGAAGGCAAGGGGGAAAAGATGAGGCTGTCATTGAACCTTCAGACAGGCTTGCAATGGAAGTGAAGTCGTCTCAAAAATTCAAGGCTTATTCAGTGATGAGTGGAAGAAACGATACAAATGCAGGTGCTTAAGTCAGCCTGTTCTGTGTAACCATATACAACATTTAAGTACGGAATAGAGTAACTGGGATGAATTGACTTACACTGGTTACATGACCATTATACCACAGTATTATGTCAAGGGAGGTCTATGGGCAGATAACGTCTAGGGTAGATGCCAGTAACTGTCCCTGAGGTTTTTTTTTCCTCTGAGCAGTAACTTTTAGTATTTCTTTAGAAGAATACAATCATGAATAGCAAGAGGTTATGAGGCATACGCATTAAATTTAATACTGGATAAGAGAAGCTTAACTGAACTACATTTTAAAGCATAATTAACATTTAAAAAAAATATTGTATGAGAAATTTACTAGACGGTGTTAAATAATGAATTTTAATAATGAATTTTATTTTAAGTGCCAATCAAAAGTCTTGCCAGCTTCTTTCAGTATCAGCTATATACACTTGGGATTTCATTGGGCTTCAGCTCATTTTCATCCAACTAAAAGTACAGCAGGAACAACTTAACATTTTTCTTTTTTAACCAACAATTTCACTTTTAATATATACTTTTGCTTTGATAGTGCAGAAGTTCACAAACCTTGTGAATATTCCTGAAGTAAGCAGCTTTTTCATCTGGAAATTTTTCTAAGCGTCTTGGTCCTTTACTTGATGCTTTCTTAAACACCAGCCAACATCTCCTGAAGATCTGTGTAAACAATGAAAAAAATTAAGTGTTAAAAATCTGGCAGCTCAGATGTGACCACCTATACCAATAAATGTATTTTGTTGTCAACCACACCTCTCTTGAAGTAATGTGCCTTGCAGCAAAATGAACTGCTTTTCGAAACAATCTGCATTTATATTTATTAATTTAGCAGATGCTTTTCTCCAAAACAATGTACATCTCATAGAAAATACAATGTGTGCATTACAGTAGCAGAAAGAGAATGTGAGATGCAGACAATTGATTCTAAAGTACAGTTTGTTACTTTCCACCATATGAACCAATGTTCAGACGAGTAGCTGTATAAAGGTTTATCCAAATATCGAAAACTCCTAAACATTCCTAATTTTTTTTTTTTTTTTTTTTAAACATTTATATTACACGAGTAGCTGCGTGAAGGCTTATCCGTTGTTAAAACACTTTGATATCAAAGTTACAGAGCATTAACATTTACACAATACATGAATTTAACACATTATATGATTCGGCAGCTCTGAGAGAGACGGAAAGGTCGTTCCACCACATCGGAGCTAAAACCGAGAACCTGGTGCTTTTGGACCTTTTGTGAGTGGGACCACCAAGAAGGCAGAGGTGGAGAAGCGTAGCAGTCTGGTTGGGGTGTAGCAGATGATCAAGTCTTGTGGATAGCTGGGAGCAGTTCCACTGATGCTTTTGTAGACCATAACCAGGGTCTTAAATTTGATCCAGGCAGCTATTGGAAGCCAGTGCAGAGAGATGAGTAGAGGAGATTCACAGGAACACTTTAGCAAATCAAACGACTCATGCAGCAGCGTTCTGTATCAGTTGTAGAGGTTTGATGGCAATAGTGAGAAGGCCACACAAGAGAGAGTTGCAGCAGTCCAGACAAGATGTCACCACGGCCTGGACAAGTAGTTTGGCAGAGTCAGTTGTGAGGTAAGGACGGATCCTACGGATATTATGCAGGATGTATCTGCAGGTCCCGGTTGTGGCTTCGTTGTGCTGAGACAAGCTTGAGTCAATCATCACTCCCAGACTCTTAGCCAAAGAGGTAGGCAACATCAGTCAGATGTCCAGGTTGACAGAGAGTTAACGACAGGAAGACGAGTCATTTACATTTTATGCTTTGTAATGCAAATAGATTTGTTTCAGAGATCTGGTTATACAATAATACACATTAATTCATTTAGCTGACACTTTTCTCCAAAGCAACTTACAGTATTAAGATTACAATTATTTACCCATTTATACAGCTGGGTAATTTTACTAGAGCAATTTTAGGGTAAATACCTTGCTCAAGAGTACTACAGCCAGAGGTGGGGATCAAACCTATGGGTCCAAAGGCAGCAACTCTAACCACTACGCTACCAGCTGTCCAATACATTTCACCAACACACAATGACACAGATGCAAATATGCAATTTTCAAAGTGGAGTCAATCTAGTACTGTTTTTTTAACCAATATATATTACACAAGCGCTACATATAGAGAGCAAAATTTAATTAATTTTTTTTAACAGTAAAGCTTCTGCAGTTAACAGGATATCAGAAGTGGGTTCTGAGACTCTTCTTGAATATTAAGAGGGTTCAGCATTTCTGAGTGAGGGAGGGAGATCGTTCCACAACTTCGGAGCCTTAAGGCTTCTCATTTTGGGCCTCTTATGAGTGGCACCACCAAACAGCCGGGGTGGACGAGTGTGGAAGGCGTGTTGAGGTGTAATCAGGTCCTGTAGGTACCAGGGAACAAATTCATTGATGGTCTTGTAGTCCATCACCAAAGCCTTTATCTTGATATGGGCAACTACAGGAAGCCAATGGAGAGAGAGAGATGAGGAGGGGAGATATTTGGGAACACTCTGGTACGTCGAACACAGCTCGTGCAGACGTACTCTATCAGCTGGAGAGGCCTGATGGCAGAGGCTGGGAGGCCTGACAGGAGGGAGCTGCAGTAGTCCTGGGGGGATATCTCCATAGCCTGGAGCAGAAGCTGCATACAAGGGCTGATTCTGCAGTTGTTATGTAGGACATAACTGCATGACCAGGTTATGACACCATTCAGCATTCTGTGTCATTGTGTGAGAGAAGCAGTCTCTAAAAATAAACTGAATTGAATTATTGTTTTATTATTATAAGATGCAAGTCCATTGTTACTCCCGGGCTCTTAACCAGCGAAACACGTCGAGCGAGTGAGTTGTCCAGTCTGATAGAGAGTTCCTGGAAGGTGTCCAGACAAGATGGGTCGTGAAGGTTCTCGGGTTTGAAAGAGGTTGAGTTGCAGGTGGCAATACGTCACCCAGGCAGAGATATCCGAGAGGCAAGCTTAAATATGCGAGGAAACCTTTATAGCTAGAGGAGGAAAAGAGAACAAGAGCGAGGCATTGACGGCATAGCAGCGATGGTAGAATCCATAAGAGGCAACGAGCAATCCGAGAAAGGGTTTTCTAGATGGAAAAGAGAACGGGAACGGAGCCAAGCTCCAAGCGCTGTCCAACACCAGTTGAGAGAAGCTAAGGAGAAGACAGAATCAAGGAAAGGGAGGCACTCTAGCCCACTGAAGAACATATGACACTGCAAGGAAGTGTGTCTGGCAGAAGGCAGGTACCAACATCACACGCAACCTTGCAAATCTAGAGATCAAAAGTCTGTCTGCCAGTTTCCTGGTCCAGCTGCAGGCAACATTGATACGGTTGACTTTGGTCTGGTGGACTGACTAACAGATTTGGAAAGATAAATAAAACATTTTTTTTCTTTAAAATTAATCTCCTTGCCATATTAAACTGGAGTGTCATACAAAAGAAAGGTTTTGCCACTGAAAAATGTCCCAAAAGACAAAACAGGTGATAAGGAGTTCATTAGACTTTAACAAGCAGTTTCTTTCACAGTAAACAGAATGAAACACACAAACACACGGACACACATACATACACTCACAAACAATACGAGATTTCTACAGTAAAACAGTAACCGAGTTAACTTTTGGAGGGGGGGGAAAAAAAAAAAGTCTCCTTCTGAGATCACCTGAAACACTGGGCACTTTTATATTTTTGAAATTCAAAACCACATTATTGCATGCATAAGTAGGCTTCAAACCCTCCGAGTGTAATTTATCTTCAAGATGGCATTCCCACATACAGAGGTGTTTCTATTTCAGTTTCTTGGTCTGCCAGTCGGGAGTGTCTTACTACATATTGATAAAAAATAATAAAATAAAAAAAAAAAACTAGGGACGCTCTCTGTGTGCAGTCTAAGAGAGCTCTATTGGTGTAAAGATACTGTTTCCCAGAGGGCATCAGCAAGGTCAGAACATGTGCTTGAGCACACGCACGATCACGAACAGCACACACCAAGGGTCTGCACTCAAAGGGTCTTGTGCGATTCTCACCCTACCGATATACCTGTCATTTTTAAACCCCACCCGCTGCTCACTGCGACTTCGTCGCTTGAGATCAATGAACCACCGAACACGCAAAAACGGAGTCCCTTCATTTTAAAGACATTTTAATGACCCCCAATGACTCATGCTGATCATAAAACACTTGGCACAGAAACAGCTTGGAGTGCTGCCTAAACTTTGTCACAGCGCATCAGCGACATGTGCATGACACGTCAGAAACAGCAGTGCTAAAATTACCATGTCTCCCCCCCCCATGAACATCTATTTTCGAATGTTCATAATGATGCTTGCAGGGAATATTATAAATGCATGTCTCGTGATCCTATTAGGCATCCGGTTAAGGCTTTAAAGCATGGTCTTCAAGTAGAGTTTCAGAAGCCTTTGTCGATATGAAACACTTACTCCTGGAACCTGGAAAGCTGCAGTGTAAAGCTACGTCTCCTGAAGCCACTTCCAACATGAAGCTGTCTTTAACTCTTTTTTTTTTTTTTTTTTTTTACTTTAATGCAAAGAAAAACATTTCTCATTTTGTGCCTGACATTAATTTGCATGCAGTAATCTATTACGAAAACACTAAATTCTCAAACCGATCACATACAATATACTATCGAAAATATTTCTGTTATGACTTAAACAAGCTTTGATCTTACATCACATAGGCAGTTAAACCTGCCTTACTGTCAAATGTGGAAGTGGTGGATTAATCAGCTCATGCCAAACCATTATTCTTCTACAGTACGAGACAGGTATTCCCAACAGGGAGCACATAACAGTGTTTTTTTTTTTTTTTTTTTTATTTATTTCGTAGTTGATTAATCTATTTATTGCCTGAGTGTTTTGAACTTTTTGAAATGTTGGAAAATGTTTGAAACGGCAAGTTGTAAAATATGACTTGCGTGGTGCGAAGCAAATAAAGAACTCGGACTGAGTCAGGCAAAGTGGATCTGACGCACTTTGCAAGCAATCGCTTTCATCTTCTCTCCGTTGCCTGCCACAATTTCTAGCGCAGTCTCACGGTGCACGTTGTGACACCTTTTGCTATCTTAGTCATACACTATAATTAAACTCCAAAACCATTTTTGGCATTCATTAACTATAATGTCTAAATTTTCCTTTATAATATCCATCTTGTTTGCAGTTTTGCATATCTGAGACAACTCTTCAGCAGGATAAAACTTTCTTTTATTCTGAAGAAAAAAGCAAGCTTACTGCACCTCTGTGTAATACAAGTAGGTAGGTACTTTGCCTCCTAATTTCTCATATAAAGTCTAACGAGATGTTAAAAAATGTGAAAAAAGGATTCATTCCTGGAATGAAGCATGATCTGAACAAAAGGCCGACCGCAACCCTAATGTTCCTCTCCAAATATCCGTGTACGGACTTCACTGAATATTTATTTTCGTTCCCATAATAACTGACAAACTGTGGCACTGCTGACATCAAGACAAACAAAATTTAGTAGAGTTTAACATTTGGAGATTTATTCTACTTTTCTCAAGGCTAAAATAAACAAACACACTAACAGTTTGTGATAAAGTTGTGAAGCGAGTTATATGTCTAGGATAGTTTTTCCCGCCTTACGTACGGATCATATGAAACACATACGATATTACTGACCAATTACTAATTCTTCATTATTGTATTCTCAAATAGGCTTCATCATTAAATGTTCACTGTGTGAGACAATAACATTTTCTATTCTCAAAACAGATTAGTGCAGTAAGGTTTAGACAGCACTTAGAGTGAAAGGAACATTGTTAGTAGGTAAGTCATTAGGAAACGTTAATACGAAGCCTTTTTTCATAATTTATCTTCCGAGTGTTCGCTCGGTAAAGTAAGCAATGAAAATATTTTATTGATTTACTACAGCATACAGACAAATCGCTGTCTGGACTTTTGGCGACTGTTTTCCTTTGTAGCAACTGTATGTTGAAATATTTTCTTAAAATATGACGACTGGTTTATACATGACATGTTATTTTAACGAAGCACTTTAAAAATATTCATGTAGATTCCTCCTACGTGCAGCCACCTGGCTGGCGGACCTAAAAAAATGTGTGATTTATGAAAAAAGTATAAGTTTGATTAAATTTGCTCATAACACATAACATAATAATAAGGTCCTACTAAGGTGATACATGACATTATCAAGAATTAAATTGCATCGCTTGTTTGCTGTATATTTAAAGAGCTGTAAATAGAACACCTCTTGTGATGCCCTGTGAGAGATGTCAGACAGTTTCCGTTAATAACCGTTGGCCGTTATTTGCACGGATCTCAATTTTTAACGCTGATACTGAATATTGCAGTGCAGGTTCTGTGTCCTTCAGTAATTCAATCACCACTAAATGGTGCTGAACACCGGAATTCTTCTCTTATTTCATACTTGCTTAGTGACAAAAAGGAATACATGGCATTTCTTAGGTTGTGTTAATACATTACAGTATAACTATAGATTCATGCAATTTTTTTAAAAAAAAATTCATTTACTTTCATTTTTTTTCCGAGTAAAGTTTCATGTTACCAGACAATTAATTCAGTTGAGCAGTAATGTAACAATGGCATCACCTTATCATGTCATCATACTGTATTTCAACATAAACCATATAAAGCATATTTTAAAATATAAATAGAAGGATAAGATTTTAAAAGCAGTGACAGAAAAAGGCTTCAAACTCTTGGGCAGCAAAAACCCAGCCATATTTCCTCATCATATTGGTCTTTGATGCTCTGAAAAATGATGCAATATTTACTCTGGTCCTGCCACTAATGTGAGCCCATGTCAGTTATCATGAAGTGTTACCGTTCTTATTTTTCTCGTCTTTCATTCTTTCGGAATTAATTCTTTGCATCCTCTTGCCACAACTCTCAGTGTGGCTCATTCACCGTCCTGCACCACCACCGCCCCCCCAGTTATGGTTGCGTAGTTACTCTCGTACCCCTATAATAAGGAGGTAAAATCAATAATTGCATGTGTACGCGAATGGCAAAGGCAAACGAGTTTCAAAGTGTACTTGGATGCCTTTGATTTCCCCTGAACGGTGCTTTGATGGCGGCGTTACGAAGCCGCTATGACCAGACAGCCTCGGTGGTTAGAAAAGAATATGTAATCAGTGTCCTTTCTAGTCTGCCTCCCTCAATAGGGCTCTGGAAGCAAAAGGTGGACTCTACCTTTCGGGGGGGTTGGGGGTCGGCCATAATGATTGCGCCCTGGAAACTCAGATCCTGATTAATGAACAGAACTACCCTTCTCTGAAACAGCCTGGTTAATTATGAATCATACCATAATGTGCTTTCCAAATTTCTCAAATTAGAGGTGCAAATGAGAGCTTTTCCCACAACAGTATTACCCAAAGAAATTTCCTAGTCACAAAAAAAGATCTATTTTAACTATTTTGCTATTTTTGCTTTTTTTCCCCCGATGACTTTGGTAAAGTAAATGATCTCGGGTTTTTGTGGTTCATTTAAACTTACGGTCGTGCACCACTTAACGACGTTTCGCTTAATCATTGACTGCACATACGACTGCGGTCGCATAAGATTATAATGGAGCCGAAAAATTCTTATCGACTGGCAACGTCATAGCGCAACGTGTTAAGTGTTCGTAGTGGTGCTGCTGTAAACAAGCCTACTACGCTGCCAGTCGTATCAAAGTACAGCACATACATTTATGTACAGTACATAACACTTGATAATAAACACCTATGTTACTGGTTTATGCATATACCACACTGTACTTTTTATCGTTATTTTACAGTGTACTTTTCCTACTTATAAAAAAGTTTACTGTAAAACAATGTGCTGTGTTACACAGGCAGCAGTGTCAAATCTCGTGTTTACTGCGTCTCTTGACTGCACCGAGGCTATACCATCTACGTTTGTATGAGTACACTATGATGTCCGCAGAATGACAAAATCATCTATCGACGAATTTCTCGCAAAGTATCGGCATCGTTAAGCGACGCATGTCTGTACATCAAGTAACAACAAATGACTACATTGTGCTAACACTTCAGTCCTTTGTTTAGGGTGACTGCGATTTAACACCAATAAACCGTTATTTTTATTATTAATTAATAGGCAGTGACCTTCTTTTACGAAGTTTTTAGTTGCAGAAGATCCAACCCTGAAAAGATAGAAAAGCAAACCCCATTTCACTCAAGTTGGGTGGCAGCATAGCAGGTAGCACTGGGGCCTGACAGCTTCTGGGCTGTGTTTTCAGACCTGGAAATAAATTTGGCTCAGTCTGCATGGATTTTACATGTTCTCACCATCTTAACATGATTTCCTTCCCATAGTTCATAGATATGCATATAGTTTTCTATGAAAACTATAAGCTGACTTCAACCCAGTTGCAATAACTCTGGCTCTTATCCCAGTACAATAGGATTGTGCATCAATAGCCATTGAATATTATCATTGCAAATCATTCTTTTTTTAAAGGTTTTTATTGGGTAAACTTACATGAAAATGTGTTTTTCATATTATGGTAAACAATGCCTTGATCAAATTCCCAAAAACAAGAAAAACACTACTGAATCTCAGAGGTATGACGGCAGCTTTGACTAAAGTGTTTTGAATCCCTTCTTCAACAAGCCACCTTTTTCATACATTGTACAGGATGAATACAAAGACAAAGTTGTGCAGCTTGAGAATTATTAAATCAACAATGATATTAATTGCCATGACTAACAAGTACACTAAGGACGAGCTCCACTTTGGACTCAGATGTTGAAGGTACGATATTTGCTGATTCACAGACATCAGACGACAACCGAGCAAAAGAGGTATATGACCTTTTCGTGCATCAACATGAAAATATATGGTTGCCTTGTTGCCAGGATGGAGCGCAGCTCTGGTACAGAGGCTAGTGCTTCACCTTTAAAATGCAATTTATGTCAAATATGATGCCTGAGTCACCAGTTGCTGGAGGTGAGGGGCATCTCATTAACTGTGTGAGATGTGGCAGCGGGCGCCCCGCCGTCTTTAACAATCAGATTCACTTTCTCCGCAGAAAGGCCGCGCTTGTTGTACAAGCTACCCCCAGCCGAGGGGGTTGGGGGGTGGGGGTGGGGAGGGGGTCATCAGCTCACCTGCGCGCAAACAGCCGCATTGTTCGCCGAACACAATCAAACATCTGCAGGGGATGGGCGGATGTTTCTCCCCACCAAGCACGCTGCCTGATAAATGTGCCACGCGATGGGAATACATGCAGACGAATGGGATTCCTTCTGCTCTTCGAAGGGACAATGATGTATTAATTTAATCTGACTTTGGTCTGCAGGAATGCAAAGCATAGATTTCTGAACAGGGTCAATTTCTATAAATCTGTTGCAGCAACCAGATATGACGAGACATTTTCCTAGAAAAATAAAAAAAAAAATAAAAAATACTTTCACATACAGGCATTCGGAGCAGGCGAATGAGATAAGTCGCAAGCATATAAACAATGTTGATTATTTCATCCTTATTTGTATCGTTTTATTGCGTTTCTTTTTTCCTAAGAGCACTGTGAGAAAGACCTGATAAAAAGAACATTGCCATCTATCCACTATAATCATACCAACTGTAGAACCAACATTTACACCAAGGGACAAAATCAATTTGATCCTTATGAGTATCAATTTCAGCTCTTATTATTAACTCATTTTTCTCCAGAGCAATTTACAATATTAGGTTCGTATTCTAAGTTACTTGCAAAAATTGAAGCTTATGACTCATTTCTTACTCTAGGGGTAGGTACTATGATCAAGGGCACTACAGCAGGAGGTGGGATTCAAACCCAGACCCTTGGATTAGAAAGCAACAGCTCTAGCGACACCACCTCCTCCTGCCATGGCGTTGCTGGAAATGGTTAACAGACCAAAGTTAAAAAATTTACACCGCAGTACAGTCCATTCTCCTGATTCTGTGGTCGACAACACAGACAAGCGACCAAAGATCTCTGGCTGCCCCAAGTACATTCCAGGGATGGAACTCACTCAGGGAGAGTAGAGCTGCATCAATCTAGGTCAGTCACTAAATGAGCCCTTAACTCAAAAATGGGGAAAAGATGAGGCACAGTATGCATTACATACATGCCCCACTACTGAAGAAAAATTGGATTTTCACATCAGCAAAAGACATGATGGCACAGTGGCGCAGCAAGGACTGCTGTTGCCTGACATCACCTGGGTGGTGCAAGAGGACATCGGTTCGGTCCTTGCTCAGTCTGAGTGGAGTTTTCAATGTTCTCCCACCGTTTACGTGGGCTTTCTCCCAAAGAAATGCTTTTAAGTCAATTGGTGACTAAACTGCCCATTGTGTGTATGAGAAAGACTGTGTTTCACTGGTGTATAGATGAGTGACCCATTGTGGTGTCTCTAGTATTTTAAGTCACCTTGGGTTAAATAAAAAAAAAAAAAAGTGCAGGCTAAATACTACAAAGTGTTCACTGGAAGTTGTTTTGAAGAAAACGGTCTGCTAAAAGAATAAATGTAAATGCAAAAGGAAAAATTTCAACTGTTTGCTGCTGCTGCACAAAATTCAGTTTCGTAAAATCACAACGGAAGGTAAAAGCATTACAACCTTAAGGCAGAAAGCACTGGAAATGCCTATGAAAACTCATATGCCTTTCTGTATGAACATGACTCAACAGACGAAGGGCAATTATCCACTTCCAAATTATTTTTGACGTTGGGTTTGACGTGTCTTCGAAAATCAATAACTTCAATAAATTCAGTATCCATTCATCCATTTTTCACTAACCACTTATACATTTACATTATTTATTTATTTAGCAGACTCTTTTCTCCAAAGCGACTTCCAATGAACTCTATGTAGTGTTATCAATCCCACACACCTTATTCACCGCGGTGACTTACACTGCTAGATACACTACTTACACTGAATCACTCATCCATACATCAATACTGATAAAGGTTACCACAGTCCAGAGCCTATCTCAGAATCACAGGGAGCAAGGGGGGGGGTGTTACACCATGGACCACCATTAGTACATGGAAAATCTTTGATTGTTTATGTGTGATCCCATCATCAACCATCAAGGCCTTCCACCCCTCCTGGGGCACAGGCCACCAACAAGGGCTCTCCTGGTGTCTGTCCTGTACTTTCTTCTCTATCTGGCTCCAGGTGTATCCCAGCATCCAGGTGTCAACTACAAGATCCCTTCACCAAGTGTTGCGCGGTGATCCCTTTTCTCCAATTAGTCAGAAAAGTGGTCAGCTAAAGTTATTTACAATATTTTTTCACTTTTAAAAAATGTCCATAGGGGTTTTTTTTGGGGGTTCATTTACTATACCTGTGGTGGTGCTAGGTCAGATCTATACATCTTTCACACATCTACATTTTTTCATCTAGGGGAAACTTTCTCCAAAGCCACTCACAGTGTAAAGCTACTCACAATTATTTACCCATTTATAGAGCTGCATAATTTTACTGGAGCAATTCAGGGTAAGCACCTTGAGCAAGAGTATAGCAGCTGGAGGTGGGATTTGAACCTGTGACCCTTTGGGTTCAAAGACAGCAGCTATAACCACTACTGTACCAGCTGTCCCAGGTATTACATAAATTCTGTATTTATGTATTACATGAATTATGCACATAAATAAAAAAAATTACATGAATTATTACATAATTCACACAATTCATTAAGACATCATTCCGTTCTTACTTCAAAACTGAATTTATATTCATGTTTGTAAATTTGGAATTTTAGGTTGTGTTTATCAGGAACCTCTCCACAAACCAGAGCTCACAACAAAGCGGTCGCATTGTCTGCCTTATTAATGTAATTCAGCTGTACCACGGTTGCACTACAGACCTCATTAGGTGTGTGTGACAATTTCTTCACTTATAATAATAGTTTAACAGTCAGGAGTCGGCCCACACCCACCCCCTGCCGGGACTAAAAGCCAAACCGGGGAGGGCTTGTCGAGAGGAAAAGAGCACCAGGTGTGGCCACATCCGAATAATGAGAACTCTAAAAAGACAGACCGCAGATCAAAAACACGTTTTGCTTCTCATTTTATTGTTCCTTGTGTGCTGGAGGGAGGCTAGAGAGAGAATGATGCTCGTGAGTAAAAGGCTGAACTTTCGGGGACCGGTTTGAGTGAGGGAACAGAAGTGACTTGGAGAATTTCAGTGCTTCATGTCACAGGTCTGATTCAAGGTGTTTAGGTGCTCAGCTCTTGGATTCCACTGATTGTTTTGTTGCTTTATCAAGGAAGCGTCATTTGAGTTTTATTTAAAAATTAAGGCGGACATTGCAAAAAACGTGGAGGAAATTCACCCGCCCCCGTTGCCCGCATGGTCACATGAACCAATTACAAATTATAAAGAGGAGAAATACTGAGCCGATTCATCTGACCCATTCAAAAGTGACATCACTGTGATTATTAACACACAGTGAATCTATGGTCAGATAAAATATGACAGATCTGGACAAACTTGAAACCCACTTCCAGTACCATGTTAAACTAATGTGCACGAACATTACCTGTTGGCTGTAAAAATCAAATAACACGTGATAATGTATGTATCGTGAACCAGTATTTCTCCAGCCTTTATTTAAAAAGGACTGATGGTTACTGCTGTCTTCCTAGATGCAATGTCCTCACAGGGCAGTAACAACCTCAGCGGGCTTCAATGAAAGCAGTGATTAATCACTCTCTCTCTCTCACACACACACACACACCATGGGTTTAATCATTACCAACAATCACTGATCCCATTCTCATGAATCTGCAAAACCAGGGACTAAATTACACAGATTTCACTCTCAAAATATATTTTGTATATTTTGGCAATCTGTTGCTGACTCCAGCACTTCTCCGGACGGCGAAAATCTTCGCTCGTTCTAATCGCGGGTGGTCGGCACATTACTTTATCTGGGGCATTTCGGTCCTCATCTAAAATGCAGTGCTACCTCAGATACAAGTAATCACAGTATCGGTCTCTGGCTCATTCCCCATGCATGGCTGGAGATTTTCATAAAACATTCATGGGCTTGCGACGTCCAGAAATACAGTTCTGAAGTAATAGCGCTGATGATATGGAACATTCTGCATAACAAGACCTGGGGACTGAGCCTTGACCGGACTGCGCAGGACGCAGCACCATCGGCATGCTGCGCTCATCCCCCGCTCCTAGAAATAAAGAGATAAATAAATAAAGTGTGTGGTTCACAGACATTTCAACCCGGACAGGGAATCCATAGCAGGATCTGCTTCCACGTAGAGCGCTACTCCGAAGGTGTTCGAAGGACCGGTCATTTTAAATCATTGACAGAGGTTTAAATTTCGGGAACCGGCAGCGCTGTCATTAAAAAAATGTCAATATGCCTGCCTTAAAGTCATTGCACGGACACTGTACAGCGCACTGTAAATATACTTTAACCTTGCACTCGTGTCACTGCTCGTTTTATTTCTACGCATAAATAACAGACTAATTACGTAGCTGAACGGATAGCTTAGGCCGGCTTGAGTAAAACCAAGTAGGGCTGGGAAATATTTTTATTTTTATTTTTTTTTTTAAAGCTACACAAGTAGCGAAATACTCCACAGAAAAGTGCTGTGCATGTGAGGCGCTTGTAAATTGAGATGGAGCATAAAAACAGCTCTCTCCAGTTTCAGCCTTAACTCAAAATGTACAGCCCTTAGCTATAATAATAAGCCTTGAATTAAGATAAACAATTTTATTCTCAGGAAAAAAGTTGGCAAATCCAAAATGCAATGTTTTCCTCCTGGCAGTATAGAGTCTGGCAGCTGAACCAAGAATAAACAAAGGAGCAAACTGGCCCAGGTAGCCTATGGCAAGGACATTAGCTAAAATGTCTAAAATGTTAAATACACGACAGATTTGACCTTCTAAACGTGCATTGTACAGACACACACACACACACACACACACACACACACACACCTTACAATAATATTGCACCAACTCCATCATTTTGATAAAGAATAGTAGGTTAACTACCCAATTAGATGTCAAGTTCATCCAGTTTTGGTGGCATTTTTAGGTGATTAAAAGCGGTTATATTAATAACACTCAGAACTCCCTTTTTTTTCTTCCCCGTTTAGCATATTTTCGCTCTGACAAAAATGTTCCCACAGATGGTACTGGTACTGATTGACAGCCTCTTACCTGCTGAGGGCAAATTTCGCTTAAGGAGCACATCCAGCATCTAGATTGTTAACCTAACCGCCGCAGCCAGCTTTCAAAAATAAAACTAAAACGAAAATGGAATTTGTTTATGCATTTGAAACATTTCTGTTACACTGTAGGAACAAGAGTACGTTCATTTAATTTCAGAATTACCAATCATTGTTTGCAGAAGGATGTAATAAGTTGCTGTTATTGAATTAATTTTATCAGCCGCAAGCAGAGCGAAGTTTTTGCTTTGCTTTCTCGGTTTGGGATTTTGTCAATGCACCTTTGTCAGCAGTATTTTCCATATGTATAAGTTTGGAATCTGGTTTCTGATGGAGGGCAGCTCATCTTAAAAAAAAAATCCATAAGGTGTCAAGTAGGAATTTGAGATTTAGGGACCGACTGCTTTTAGGCATTCAGTCCAAAGCCGATGATCGAAAATAAGACCTTTACGACTCCTGCTTTGTCCACCTGCTGTATACACTGTTCCAGAAGAATATGGCATAGAAGGACAAGCCCAACGTTACGAATCGTAGGGGAAAGGGGAGACTGGGCTGCAATTTACATTATTAATTAACAACGTAGACTGAAGTAACGGGCTGCCAGGAATACATTGACAGTATTTTGGAACGGCTCTGAAACACATCTTGTTACCCCGGGTCGCATTTGCATATTTCATGGCTGGAGAAGCACAGGTGTGAGGGGTCCATGCCCACCTGGAAGCTGCTGCGAGAGACAGATGTGGAAGGTCACGGCAGATGGGAAACCGCTCCACGAGACGGCACAAAGAGATGAATTCCACAAACGGTGCTCCACAACGGCGCTCCGTCCCTCTCCATACCGAGAAAGTTTGCGCACATATCTATTATTAGATAAATCAGCGCTACCTGGGTAATTGCAAAAAGAGTTGAAAACAGCATTTGCATCAGTGGAGAACCTCCAACCTGTGGCTAAAATTTAACACAGGGTTGCTTCCAAACAGTGCATTCATTACATTAAAGGAATTTGGTCATCTTCATCGGGTTCGTTTAAAAACAGACTGAGCAGTGCAATCAGCACATGTCAAAACATCTGCTGCCAAGTCATTATACAAAGAACTGCTCTGCATTTTCGGTACGTTGTAGAGCCATGGCAAATAATACGTCCTTTCATAGACAATTATGATGATTGCACAGCGCCGGGGACATGAAACGCAGACTTTTCTGCAACCGAATCACCACCGCCACCATACAGTAGTTTTTCGCACTACTCAGAGTAACCCATTCACGTACATTACGCAGATATACAGTAGTAATTACCACTCGTGAGCTGTAGTTTGTTTTCATCACTTTTATGGCGAAAAGTGTTTTTAAGTGTATTTATGCTCCTTCCCTTACGCTGTTTATAAAAACACTAACTTTGTTTTTACTGATAGATTACCACCAAGAAATCTCACTGATTGCACTGTTTAATGCAGGCCTAGACAGTTGCTTTATATTCCTGCCTTCATCATTAAAAAACAAAACTAAACAAAAAGGGGAGTGGGGGGGGGGAAAAAAAAAATCAGTTTGAATGTAGGCTTCTTTCCAGAAACACTACAATAAAATAGTACGTGAAAGGATCCCTGGAACTGTATAGCTTAAACTAAATAAATAAAACATCACTGGTCTGAATCCTTGAACTATTTTAAATCTAATTGTTGCTTTCATTGTCTCCTGCTGCGATATATTACTGGAGTGGAGCAAAGCAGTATTAAGAACATTTTCTGGAAATTCAGTAAAAAGTTGCAAAACGCATACCAAGCTGCAAAGGATATTAGTAATTATTTCACTTTAATACTTCTATGATAGTTATGATAATATGTTTTGTAGGGGAAGGGGGGAAAGAAAAAAACCATTTCCTTCAAATCTTCATATACAAATAACCGAACATGCACATGTAAGCTTTTTGAATTTCAGTGTTAATATATTTTTTAAAATAACAAAAAAAGGTACTATTTATAGTTATTCACTTTTGACTATGTGGCTATTTTCTGAATTACAGCTGCAATCTACTTAGAGGAACATCCGTAAAGCTCATTTTTATGTCTCCTAATATCTCAAAAATAATCCTTTATACTGAAGGACTATTACGTGGGTTCTCAAGAGCATCTTACTTTGCGTCATTGTCCTGGGAAAGGAATCCACTTTGTGCAAGTAAACAAGAGTCGCTGCAAACTCTTATGTGCCAGTTTGTAGGTCAATCCAAACACTGGTCATCTGACAAGACCAAAACAGCCATTTCAAAAGAACCTACAACGTACTATTTTTCCGCTCCAAAAACCAGCACTCTCGTTTTAAAATGAAGCTTTTGTTAATCTCAGGTCTGTATTTTGAGAACTGTAAAAATATAACTCATTTGACCCCAAGAACCATCCCCCGAGTATATGTGTACACATACACTCGGGCATATAGATAGAAAATACAGAACAAATGGTTCTCAGTGGCAAAGAGGACGTATTTCTGGCGTATTTTGGTACACTTTCGTTTGAAACACTGGTACGGTACTTCCAGCTTTTGGCCAGAAAGTCCCTCAGAATTCATTCCTGAATAATAACTTTTGAGAACTTGCTAAAACCGGTCTGCTTCAAAGCAGATCAGACTACAGACATTCTGTGCTCATTGTCTGGAGGGTTTGTCGTCCATCACTTTTTTCGGGAACAATGCGCTACGGCTACGGGAAAAACCAAAGCTGTGCCGTTACCCATCGCCCTTTAGCTTTCGTGGCTTTGAACAACGTCGCATGAATATTTGACTTCTGCTAGTATTGTGAATCAGCCTCATAACAGGACACTGGACGCAGTTATTAAACGTAAAACGGAGGAAGCGCAAGCTACTGGAGGTTCTACTGGGTGAAAAAGCCTTGTGCTGAGATGGATGTCATCGACTTAAAAAAAAAAAAAAAAAAGTCACACCAGCAGGCGCCGTCAGAATCAAAAGTCCTCGACCTCAGGGGAGATCGATCGCATGCTCATTTCCGTTGTTACACGTCACGCAAGCTTGTTGATGTTAATGGGGAAGCAATGCGGCGATGCGGTGCCGTCTCATTACAACATGGCTGCGGCACGCTCCCGGCCACCGGCGCACACCCGTCCCCTCCACCGGCACATCCCTCTCGGCCCCACGTGACCGAAGCCCCGGGGAACATGTGGACGACCGCCCGCTGTCAGATGATTACAGGATTAAAGAAATACTGTAAATGTCCATGGGGCCGAGGCCTGCGAGTGCATTTGTTTTGAGCTTTAATATTTAATGTTCTTAGTGGAAGAGGTTCGAAAAGGATAAAAAGACCAGAGCGACTTTCAGAGTGGTTAATTTACTAACACTTTAAAGGGTTCAAATAAACCTGGATCTGGAAGGTCAAAAAACTATTTGAATAAATTTACCATCAGCGGCAAAAAAGGCACTCTACAGAGAATCTACAAAGATAGGAAGGGGAAAAAAAACATTAATGTACACAAGTTCAAATAGAGTATTTTTTTTTTCCCTCTTGCTTATTTAGGAGTTATGTAGCACTCTGACATTTCACCTTCGCAATGTTTTTCTTTTATTATTCCTAATCAGGCAGAACAGATTTACAAAGTAAATAAAATGGGACAGGAATGCAAATTAGTGTTATTCCCTTGCTTTGGTGACATTTTACAATCTGAACAGCTTGACATTTATTGAAGCAAATAAGGTGAAGGAGTTTATCGAGGTTACAAATGCAGAGCGCCCCACACGCCACCTGCTGTGACCTCACGTCTCGAACCCACAACTACCGCAGGTGCCGTACCTGAAACACGCAGCCGTGAAGTGTTAAAATTAATCAAAAAGATGAGGAAAAATGCTGGCATGAGAATTTTTTTTTGGAGTCAAAAGGTTACTTAGTGTAAAAAATTTCCTTGCAAAATAAAAAATACGAAAAAAAAATGTATGAGCATAGATATAAATCTTCCACAGTTTGGCCACATTCACTGTGATAAACTTAGCACTAATACTGGCGAGCTCGTGAAACGTTAAAAAGTACTATATCTAATCATTAGCTGCATAATTTTTAAAACTGAGATTTCGATATGAATTTGTGCCAATTTAAATATATCTTTCAATAATCACCTTTTTTCCACAGAAAGTATAAATAAGTGCTACACAGATATGCAAAACATCTGGTACAGTTGAGGCACTTGCTATATTTACAAGTGAATGTGGAAAGTTACTTTTTTCTCTCGCCCTGATCCAGTCTGCTGTCCTGGCAGGAGCATCGATGAGCCTTAGCACGGGGTGCCAGTGTTCCGGATTGGACTTCAAACCGCTAAATTTACTCGTGGGTGACAGGCTCAGTGCCAGGGAGCTAAGCCAGAGTGGCCACGTCCAGGGCGGATCGTCCCGTTGCGTCACCTAGCCCATACGTTGCTCATACCCCTAAGAGTAAACTCTTTACATGAGGACAGTTCAACCTCAGAAACCCATTAAAAAAAAAAAAAAAAATTAAGTCTTCCCAACAACAGTATTTCATTGTATAGAATCAGCAAAACGGATTATGTAATGCTGCTGCACACAGCAAATACGGAAAATTTTTAATCTCATTTAGCAGATATAGTTGCATCCCGGTAAAGGACACAGACTTATCACCTGAAGGTTTCCAGCTGGGGGCTTACTGTAGTATTCTTGATCGAGGTACTTAACCTGAATGACTCCAGTGAAATATTCAGCTATGTAGTTTTGCAAAACCTGGAGTCACCGCTAAGACCGACATTTGCCCCTTCAAAGTAAAAGCTTTTTTGATAATTAAGAACGGCAGAAATCAATGATGTAAAATGTTTGACTGTGGTCGTGCCCGAGATTAATTTCTGAGCGCCTCCGTACAACAGCAAAACATTTTTCACAGAGAATAATGCTGGTAATATTGTTCCTGTTTGCTCAGAGGGGCAATTTATCAATATCAACAGGAAGCTGCAATGTGTTTTCGGATCTCCGACAGAATTAATCTGATTAAATCAAAACAAATTTCACTCACAGCAGCACCGTAAAAATGTGTAAAGTCTTGTTTTGTGCAACAACAATAAATTACGAAAACATCTTTACGTGCGAGTTTCAGAAATACAAATGACGCATTCATACGTTCACCTTAGCTAGCTAATAAAAGCTCTGGGCTTTATCGGCAGTCTGATGAATTGGCGTACAATGTCTCAGGATTTGAAACTCCTCTCTGAAAGCAAATTTTTTCGAACATTAAGATGGATACGGCATCGTTTAAGTGTAAACTCATCCAACTGAACAGAGCAGAATGCAGCAACACGTATGCGGTGTAACGTAGACGGCGAGTCACATTTTGTTCTAACCGTCTTACAAGTAAAATGTGACGTTGCGGCAGCTTCGTCTTAGTTTAAAGAAACTTTTAAAGCGTTTCCTTGATTTGAGCACCTTGGTGCCAATCCACATAGCCCGTGTTTTGGTTAAAGCTATTTTCGTTTTTTTTTCTAAACTCTCACAAGAATTGGGCACAATATTTTCGTGTTTTTCATGAACTCTGTAGCAAGGTGATGAGAAGCTATTCACCGTTTCCCCTTAACACATCAACATACTTTCGGTACAGAGCGAGAGCACAATGGCTGTTCAACAAGCTTAACGCTGGGGGTCAACCAAACAAACGTCACTTTTATTGTTTTTTGTTTTGTCTAAAATTCCACCCACCCCTAAAGGTTTTCTTTATATTAATAAGAATTTTTTTAAAAAATTAAAAACCGAAGCAGGGCAAATTTCAAAGTATCGTTCAACCGCCTTCTCTGACCATTGAGTATTGCCACTATTAAGATCAGTGGAGAACAAGGGCAGGCCAAAATCTGAAACAGCCATGCTCTACATCCCGAACACAATACCTCATTGTTCCCCACTTCTGCACCAGTGCCATTGTTACTTACGGTATGCTGGCACAAGAAAACATGCGCTATTATAATACATATTCTCAATATACAAGCCTCAGGAAGGATCGGACAAAACCTCCTTGTTTGTAGAAGGACCCTTAAAGGCACAAAGGAAAGTAGTTAGACAAGTTAATAACTGTTGAATGGAGCATTATCAACATAGCATGAGGGACAAAATATGTAACAGATGGCACTTTCCACATTCTTGAAATCTCTACATTTAGATTTTGGAATAACCATACATAAAATGAAGTTAGAAACCTCATTGGTCCTTTCTATATTTTTAATGGTATTATATGCAGCATAATGGAACAGAACAGTCTCCAATCTGTGGTTTGAACATTAAAATATCCCAGACAGGATTAAATAATAGTAATTTTTCCCTCTTTTTGTGGACCACATCAAGGTCAGGTTATCACAAAAGCTCCCAAATGAGTTTTGCTTCTACGTGTTATTACAGATTTACAGTGCATTAAGGTTTATTGCAATGCAAGTTGGCACCAGCTTCAGCAAGCTCAGTCACAGGAAGGGTGGAGAGACACGCAGTATGGTACACACTACATTTATTCATTCGGAATGAGGCTTTTCTCCAACGCAACTTACAATGTTAAGATACTTGCAATTATTTACCCATTTATAGAGCTGAGTAATTTTTACTGGAGCAATTCAGGGTAAGTACCTTGCTCAAGGGTACTAGAGCTGAAGGTGAGATTCAAACCTGCGACCTTTGGGTCCAAAGGCAGCAGCTCTAACCATTACGCTCCCAGCTGTCTCTAGACACTAAAAAGGATGCCACAACAAGTCTGCCAACACTGGCTGTAATATTGCTTATTTTGGCCTGTGTGTGTGAGACAGAGGTTATTGGTGCATTAGTTTGACTACAGAGGGGAAACATTAACTGCCATTATAAAAAATATAAATTAAAAAAAAAAAAAATGCCATATGTGAAGGCTGGTAAGTGACATGAAAAACAACAGTGGGTTCCTTGACCCGTCTTGCTCCTGGCTGCAAGGGCATTATTGATGCAAGAGTTTTTTTTTTTTTTTTTTTTTGTTCTTTTAAGAATCAGACAGACAATAGCATGACTTATAATTGTTCCAGGCACTTCAACAAAATGAAAATATCACATTAAAAACAGCCAATGAACTTCAGCAAAACTGGCATGTATATTTTAAAGGCAAATCCAATAGCACTTCTAGGGTCCATCAGTCTCAGTACACAGCAGCTATTATACTGCTTTCTTTCATAAAGCAGTAAAATAAATAAATGTACGAACTTCACAATCAACATCTGACTTTTTATTTTAAGATGAGAATGCACAATCTTCAACCACTACAATGTTTGTGTCAAATTATTTTAGAAGATGCTATAAAATTCACCGGATGCATGGAGAGAACAAACGAGATTTCTCCAGTATCTGAGTTTCCAGTCAATTTGAAGACAATCTTTCCGGAATTGCACTTATAATCAAATATAAAGAGGTATCAGACTGGACTGAGTAAAAGGAGCCAGAGTCTCTTAGCAATCAACAAATCTGATACAGCATGACGAAAAACTGAAATACTTCAGAATCGCATTAAGAATTACTCACTCCTGAATGCAGTAGAACATTCTGGAGGGATGAGGTACCACTCCAGCGCCGAGGCATTATTTTGTCTTGTTTTTGTGCTTCATTTCACCTCTCGTCTAGGGTTATTGGCCTTTCAATCTGAATAATTACCTTAAAGATTTTTGGAGAGACTGTTCTCCGAAAACACTCATTAAAAAAGAGCTGTCACGGAGCGGTGTATCCAAAGCACTCCATAAATACAAAACATTTACCCTTTTTTCCTCCCTCAGTAATTTACCACTGTGGTAATATATCACATTTAATTAATCGCTTGTTCCCCAAAAGCAGACTGGTAATGTTTCTTTACAATCAAGCAACGCTTGTCACATTACTCGAGATTATCTGCTCCTAATGCTTTGTTCTCCAATAATACGCATTTACCAGCGGCCAACTCTCTTTAAAAAGCACGGGCAGCAGGCAGCGTAAGGGTCAGAGCTGCACCCTTTCGGCCTCGGAGGTCGCCGGTTCGAAGTCCGCCTCCTGCTGTCGTACCTTTGAGTCGGATGCTTACTATAAATCGCTCCAGTGTAAATAACCCGGGTAAATAATCGCAGGACGCTTAACGCTGGAAGCTGCCTTGGAGAAATTAGCAGATAATTGAGTAAATATAATGTCAACGTTCTCATTTCTTTCCAAAAGACAATACTGTTTTCTTCCCCCCTCAAGATCAAGGAGAAATCCACACATAATTGTTAAACGCTGCACAATCCTGAGACTCATTTCAAGTCATAATCTGGAAAACCTAATTCCTTATGCAATATGAATTTTAATGCAGAGACAAATGACAGCTGAAATCATGTATTCAAATAAAGACTACAAATCCCTCTTCAAATAAAGATTAGAAATCCCTCTTTCACGCTTACATATTCGATTCGATTGAATGAAAGTGAGCAGCAAGTACACGGAAGCAAATGTTATAACACGGCTTCCCGCAACAGGTAAGAACCGAAAAAATGACGCCGCCGTCAACCTCCATAGCTCCTGGAATCTTCCGGCAAGCGGCACGCCGTGCTGCAGCACAACTTCGGAGGCATCTCTTGCGGCGCACTTCGTGTATTCGGGGACGTAAAGAAAACACAGGGAGGAGCTCATACAGCATCACACATTTCGAACCAAACACCACACATCCTGACCTCATTGCTCAGCAGCCAAGAAGCAGACATCTACATATAGAGTAGCAGTGATGCATAACACCGGAGGCGAAACCCAGCTTGGAAGTGCCAGCTTTATTTAAAACACCTACGGGACGTATAAAGTGACTATGCAAATGTCTCTCTTATTCCTATTACAATTTTATCAAAAATATAGCATGTGGTTGGGGGGTGTACTGGCGCATTTGTTTTGTGCGGATGCACTGCTGTGGCTTTTAATCCCGTGTCTAAGAGAGAAGAGAGCGGAGTGTGTGGGGCACAGTCAGTCAGCTGCATCGCCGTCGCCATAATACAGTGATAAGTGCCTTAATACATAATAAGTGCTGCGGGATGAAAAACAGGAATCATCTTCCTCGTGGCTGCGAGATGCTTACACTTCAGCTGGATCCCGAAAGCTGTGACTTTAAAGAACGCTGCCATGACTCGGGTTCACATTCAACACAAGCGGGGTGGAAATACATTTTCAATATATATATATATATGCATATATTTGGAAGAAAAATAAGTTAAAACCTCAGCTTGGCAACAGTTAGTAAGAACATAATACAGCAGTGTTTTGTCAGCGCAGGCAGTAATACGCCTGTTTTCCATCTACTGAGGCATCGTTGCCGTTAAAAGGCTGGCACTGTCATTGAAGGTGAAGTAATTTGGCGCGCTGGCCTGCAGTTAGTGGGATACCTTCATAATCAAAATCACTTTAATCCCGACTCCCCGGCGCCTGCTTGTTTCCTAATGCATTAGCGTGGCACGAGGCTCCGGCTCGCTACGCGTTTTCTTGGGGGCCACGCAAACATCCTCGCCGCGCGTCCGAGAGCCTCGCGGCAACAACAGGTCCCCCGCCGCGCGCTCCCACACGCTTCCCGGGGAACGGTGCCTCGGGAGGTACCGCCGGCTGGGTCGGGGCCTCCCGGGCTCTCGCCTAGTCGTCATCTCGCCTGCGCTCACCTCACTTCCTCAAGGGGATGTGACAGCACAACCAGCTGGAGCACGCTGGAACGAAAGGCCTGTGGCACACGGGCACGCACACGCACACACAGCTGAGTTGACAGATGACAAAATGTTCAGGTACTGGAAAGGTTGGGCAATACAGCTCTCCTTGAAATTTAAAAAAAAAAAAAAAAATCAATGAAATAAAGTGTGTATAATAAGTATTTTCTCTGTCTTATTTGGAGTTATCTGGACTTCAGTGACTTCTAGTAGTAAAATGTATAGTTAACCTACTGTTAGAGTAAATTTTTTTTAAAACATAAAAATTGCTGATAAATCACAAAATAAGTCATATTTTTGCAGTATCTCTGCTGAAAAGTTACATTTCGAAGATTATTATGTGCCATACCATAGTATGTAGAACAGCCCCCCCCCATCATTCAAAGGACAGTTTTCGGATGTTCTTATGTGTCAAACGAAAACTTTTTGCGCAGCTTTCAGTATAAAAGTTCACCTTTGCCGTTATTCCGCACATGATGATGATGATGCTCAGAGAAAAGCCAAAGGCGCAGCGCCGCGGTCGTATCAGCGCACTTTCCGTCCGCACGGAGTACCGAGCGAGGAGCGAGCGACACACACACACACACACACACACACACAGACTGTCTGACACACTCACTCACTCACCCCTAGTTTCCTACTGCGGATCCGCACGTATCCCTGCTTCACTATGTCGTTGAAGTTGGACGCCATGGTGGCGAGTCGGAGCGCTTTCCTGCCCCCGTCAGGACTCGTCTCTTCTGTGCCCGAAGTGCGACTCCGTCCGGCACGGAGCCCCCGGGGGGCGGGCGGGCGGTCGGTCGGTCGGTCGGTCGGTCGGTCGGTCGGTCGGGGGCGGAGGGAGGGACGGACGGACGGACAGTCAGCCGACAGTCAGCCGGTCGCTAGGAACGAACCCAGAGCCGCTCGGCGCTCCGCTCCCTTCGCGCGCAGCCAGCAGTGAACAGCCAGCGCCGCTCCGCTGTCAGCGCTCGGACAACCGGCTCCCGCGGGCAGGTCCATCTCAGAGAGCCGCGCGGGGGGGATTCGAGTCATGTGGTTCGAGTCATGTGGTTCGAGTCTGCGGCGACTCTACTTCCTGGACCGAACCACCTTTTCTGTGGGATTAGCTGTCTGACTGATGGGCAGCGGTGCGATGTGTGCGTTCTGTACTCGCCAGTGAATATCCACAGTGGTTGTTAGAAATTATCCATGCTGCTCTTTTCTTCCCCACTGAGGTAGTCACTTTAATGGCTCCCCAAGCATTAAAAATGAACATTTATTGCTGATGAGTTCGTTTAACACTTTCCCGCCAAAAACAGCATTCAAAACCTGTCAAGACTATGAATTCCTCTCTCATTCATTCATTGTACATTCTTTTTGCTTCTTTTTATATTTTTCTGTTTTAAATTTCTCTGTTAGATTGAACCTGCTTTGGCTACAATACGTTGTATCTCTAGGTGGATAATAGAATATATTAGAGAGGAAACAGCTACTCGTCTGAGGACCCACTGACTTTCTGTTTTTTCTTTAAGGGTAAATGTTTTGTCTCTGTGATATGGTGCTAAAAACTGCATTTAAGTCGTTAATTGTCAAGTCTTTCAGTTTTTTTATCTTCATAGTACTTAATAAGAATTTTTAGAATACAACACCATAAGGTTAAGGATAATTCGGATTATTCTAAGATGTATACTTGGTCATATTTGACATATGAATGTGACACATACATATATATATATATATATAAAAAAATCTGAAAACTTATCTATTAATGTGAAGATGCATTATATCAGAAATGTAGACTCTACTCAGTCAGGAGTGATTCTTATCCTTGAGAAAAAGAACAAATAAAAAGAAACAATTTACTACTGAGAAGACTGAGTACATATATATGGGGTGGCGTTGCAATGGACTGATGTACATCCAAGGTGTAGCCCCCTGAGCCTTGCGCCCAGTAACTCCGGGACGGGCTCCGAACCACCGTGACCCTGATTAAGACAAGCAGTTAATGAAAATGGATGGGTGGAGATATATAGAGTCATCTCAAGAGTACAGACTTTTTTATATGTACATATGAATACAGACAGACACAAATTATCATCATAGATTCGTTCTGTAGCCTTGTTTTCATGTCCACCTCTACCTCATAGTGAATTTGAGCATGCTTTAAGGACTAATATCCTTTCACATTTTATCCCTAGCTAGACTGAAATGGAATGATATCTGGATGTTTTAAACCACCGATTTCAGTGCTGGATTGTAGCTGTATAATTAAATTGTAATCTAAATTGAAAGTATCATCACTGTATCATTGTTATGTAATCATATTGTTTTGGAACAACTGTAGCTATTAGTCTGTGAATAGAATTCAATTTGCACGCAGTTTTATTATAATTATTAGTATTGTTATAAGTGCCTGGATTCATGGTTCGTTTTTGTTGTGCTCGTAGTGAACATTCTCATTTTGTCAGTTTAGCTCAGCAATCCTCAATTGCTGTCTCATTTCTTTTTAATTTTAGTAGTATATAGTTTCCTCTACTCCTGCATTCAAATGTCACGGTAAATTTGTTTTTTATTTCAGGTCTTAGTCGGGAGTGATAGATGAATTTAAATATTTTCAGTGACGCGCCTCTTCAATTTGTCCTTTCCTTATGTATAGTAATATAGCTTCCAAGCAGAGCTCTTATTTTTCATAACCCACTATCTACAGCTATATGCAGATGTCCTCCTTTGAGATTTCCCTGTAAAAGGTTACTGACCATAATGACTATGTCCTTGTAAGTCTTTTAATAGAAAGTTTGATTTTGCACATTAAATTTAGGAGCACTGGAGAGTTATTGAATTGCGATCCAGAATACATTTTTCAGCCTTCAAAATTTGTGGGTCATTTCCTCATATCGTTTTATAACTCCTGTTCACTTGAAAATTAGATGGTCTGAAACTAGTGTGTACTGCTCCTATTCTGAGCCTTGATGAATTAGCTTGATTCTTACACAAACATTTGCTAACACAGTAAAGTCACCAAACAACCCTGCGGGAGGTAAATCACCTCTGAGGAGTCCAATTTTTATATGGAGGGATCAAATGATTTTACTGTTCTGATAGAACTGGCCAAAGTCTCTAGAAACATTAAAAGCCAAACAAATATGTGATTTCTGGGGATAAACATGAATCATTTAATTTTTTTCCAAGAGGTCAGATGTGCTGAACAGTTATAATTGTGTTCCAGTTATTCATTAAGCTCTGTCTTTGTGAAGGAAATCTGTGCAGCCATTATAGAAAATGTGTGCGTATTTATAAAAACACCCCCTATAGATATAAATGTATCTAGCTGGACAAGAAAATCACAACAAATACAAGATCTTGTGGTTCTCAGAGATTTATTTTAGCAGAAAATTATTCTCATGCAACCTGTGTTGCCATTAACACATACATACATACTGTATATAAGAGTTAACACATTTTACCAGATATATTTTTATATCACCCTGGTTAGCAGTGAGTTAAATAAATGAAGATTGAAGAATTAGTAATTTAAAGAAAAATATTTTAGAACCATAACAACCTAGAAAGTGAAATATCAAATCAGGCTGCCACTGCATATTAAGAACACTTGCGTACTGGATTCATACAATCAAAGTTATTCTTTGTTAGGTGCCTTTAGAAGGGTCAGTCAACAAAGCAGGTGAAAACACCTGGGAACCTCTGAGTGTCCCCAAAATATACCCGTAGTGCCCTCACGAAATGTTGAGATCAAAGTTTATGACAGTTTATGGTTTAAAAGATTGCTATGGCATCACTCCACACTCATTCATGTAGAAGACACACCTTTGGTACTATAAGGTTAAAGGAATTAGTTTGTGGCTGATGGAGACCAGTTGTTGTGCACAAGGGAAGTGGAGTGTTTTTGAGTTCACGCGTGTCCCCCCGCACTAAAAATTCCCCGAGGACTAATTTAGGTAACATATATTTCACATACTAGTTAATCCCATGCATACCGTACATCTAACAGTTGGTCCGAAGTAGCCAAATGAGTTAGGACAGCATCACTTTGAAGTGAAATTCAGGATATAAGTCAGTATTTGGTTTTGTATCCCTTTGTGGTCATAACCGCATGAAGTCTCAGATGCTTTGGTGAGCCTTCGTTGCTCTTTTTTCGATATAAACGAGTTCTGACCTGCACCACCAGGGTATTCTGACTTCGGTATATAAAATTGACCTTGTTTGGATTCACATCTGGAGGCTGATGTGCCAATATAAGATTTTTTTACTTTTTGCTCCCCTGAATTCTCACTGCTTTTTGGGAGCATTAGTTCCACTTCTTCAGTCACTGTCGAGCTTTACAGAGAAGCTCTAAGCAGAAAGCAAAGAAGCCTGTTCTTCTCACAATCGAGCGAAAGGCTTTGAAAGCTTCGCTCGGGTTCGAGTCCGCAGCTTCTTTCACTGGTTTTAATCATGAGGAAAGACACAGCCATGCAACAGGTGAGCTGTGTGGGTGTTTTTTCCTTTCCTTTTTTTTTCTTTTCTGAGCATCTGCAGTTAATTTTTCTCCACATTGTAACCTTTCCCTCACTTGAAGGTTTGTTTTGGACTCTTCTCTTCTCAACCTGATTCTTGAATCCTCCTGGCATGTGTTGGCAAATTTTAAAACGACTTTTCTGTTTCCGTTGCCAGTGTAACCTATTAACTGCTGTCTCCGTCTTGTGTGGATTTGGACACTCCCCCCCCCCCCCCCCCCAACCTGCACAATGGCTTGTAATTTTACTGGCAGTTAATGTAGGGTTTTCCTGGACAACTCTGATTATTTTACTGTCATCAACGGCTAATATTTTTATTGGCCAAGCCAGCCTTGGCAGATTGTCTGTGGTTTCTTTCTTCATCGCAGTCCAAACTGTTGATTTTGGTCTGCCCAATTTCTGTGTTATGGTTCTTTAAACGTGAAAATTACTTGCTTTTCCTTAACGGAAAGTTCTCTTGTGTTCATTACTGTTATTTTTAACTACAGGCTCCAAACACTTGAGTTTAGACAAGTGCGGTAGAGGTGATAGTCACTCGTCAGACAATTGTCCCAACACTTTCAGTCCAAAATAAAGATTTTTAGCTAAATGAAATGACCCCGAGGATAAAAAATATTTTTCTTGAAAATGACGTACTTAAGGGATGTACTGACTTGTCATGTTTTCTTTTGTGAGAAATTCTATATTCTTGAGAAAATCCAAGGTCTTTTCTGTCTCCGTACTTGTGGAGGATATTCTATCTGGGCTTCCAGAGGCCACAGTTCTATTCAGCCAGGGGAGAGATAAGTTAAAGCACTCACTTTTTATTATTGTTTTTATCATCTTTTTTAATACACCGAAGGGCTTTTATCTGTATTCTGTCCTCATATCTGTCTATGAATAGTTTATTTTGTTTGAGCTGGAACATACTAAGAAATTTCTTCCATGGAGTCAAATATTGTAGACACATGAGTATATACAAAGTCAGTAAAATTAAACTATCATTTAAATTTCACATTTATTAATTTAGAAAAATATTTTTTTTCCAAAGCAACATGCAATAATGTATGCGAAACTGCATTTCTTAACAAAGAACTTTAGATGTGGATTCATAATTAGTTTGTCTGATAACCACTGAGTGTTACATGGGAAGATGATCATGAGAGATATGTAGCGAGTGTACGTTATTTTTAGGTAATTAAGATTTATCTTGCATGTTTTGATACCCTTCTTGAATGCTGGAAGGGATTCAGCAGTTCTGAGGGAGAGAGGGAGCACATTCCACCATGTTGAAGTGAAAAACGAGAACCTAGGGTTTTTTAATTTTGGAGTCCTTGTAAGCAGGACCACCAAGTGACGAGAGCTGGAGGTGTGGAACAATTAGGTCCTGAAGTAACTGGGGTACAGATGTTTTTTTCACAACTTGTGTAGTGGCATCCTGGAGCAGCTGGGAAGGCTTTATGGCAGAAGACTAAAGACCTGAGAGGTATCACCATAGTTTGTACAAGGAGTTGCATATTTCTGTGTAAGATATGATCAGATGTGGTTACAATTTATATTTGAAATCCACGCCCTGATGTAGTACCCTTTAACAAGGTACTCACCCTGAATTGATGCAGTAAAATGATCCTGATGTATAACTGGGGACAGCTGGTAGCGTAGTGGTTAGAGTGACTGCCTTTGGAACCACAGGTTTGCACTTCACCTCCAGCTGTAGTACTCTTGAGCAAGGTACTTACCCTGAATTGCTCCAGTAAAATTACCCAGCTGTATAAATGGTAAATAATTGTAACCTTAACATTGTAAGTCGCTTTGGCAAAAAGCATCAGCTAAATGAATAAATGTAATCTTGCTCATGGTGTGCAAGGAGTACTGTATCTGCAGGGTGGGGTTATGGCTTCACTGTGCTGTGAGATGCAGACACTAGAGTTGATGAAGAGACCAGAGTTGATGAAGCTGCCATGATGAGCAAATTCTCCAGTTTGCCAGAGAGTTCCTGACAGGTGAATGGACCTGCTGGGAGATGGAGGCTCTTTTTCTTGGAAAGACTGAGTTGTAGATAGTAGTCAGTTATGTAGGCTGAGATTTTAGGAAGGTAAGATGTGATGGAAGAGGATACATCTGGGTCGGTTTGGGGAAAACGGAGGATGTGTCGGTTTGGGGAAAAGAGAGAAAGAGGATCATCGGTTTCACAATCTCATGAGCACCCTTGAGAGGCGATGCCAGAACCGAAACAGTACAGATAGAAAAGAATAAAGGACCGAGAACAGGGCCCTGAGGAACACACCTGTTCAAGGAGACTGAGGAAAGACAGGAAACCATGCCAGACTCCCTAGTAAGATATACCTGATAGGTAAGAATCAAACCATCTCAGTGATGGTCCTTTGATTAAAATTTAATGCAAATGTATTGCTTTGCATTCATACAAATGTATTAGTTTCTCTTATGATATCATATGAGAGCAAAAACGGGGCCTATCTGACATAATTGTGTTGTGAAAAAGGTACCGTACTGTGCACTTTGAGGGAGTCATACTTTCATGGTTGTCATCATTGTTTGTGACTGACGTTACCTTACATAAGCCTCCCGATCCACACACTTCTGTTTGCTGATTTTCTTGTGTTTTAGTGTTCTCTTGTTTACTTTTGTGATGTCGTCTCTGTTGCTTTCAGTTCTCGACATGTTATGTCCGTCGGGAGATGTCAGTTTGGAGCAGCTCGTGAGCAATTTGTACATCTACCATGCAGCCCGTGAATAGTTTGCAGCAAGATTTGTTTTATTGTGTGATTGGATCTGTGGGATTAAAAGATCAAATGAGCTGAAACTGAACCAGAAACCACATAACAGTGGTTCTCCTTAGATGCTGGCAGCAGAAATAAAAGCGCTTCTATCCCACAGCCAAAATTGCGTTAAAACCTTTTCATCCTGGTGTGGAAGATGAGACCAAGTGCTCTTAGTGATGGGAAGGTGAAGAATCAAATCCGCTCTACTAGATGAGCAGATGGCGCAGGCATATAAATAAAAAGGTCCGTATTCTTGTTGATTAAGATTACTGAGCTTTAGTGGAATTTCTTTAGCAATATCGCAAAATAGTGCGATTAGGTAAGAATCCCTCTTTGGAATATGTTTAAATCATATGCAATTCTTTTGAGAGCTCACATTTCCATGCCAAAACGCAAAATTGTATCGGGGACTATTCCTTCCACATTCCATTTTTTAGTCTTTTTTTTCTTTTTTTTTTTTTAAAGAAGAAAATCAAGATGGAGCGCATGGAGAGTATTTCTCCCCATCCCATCCAATTATTCTGCCGTGAGTGTACCCATAGATAGGATTCCTTGCCCAAATCTGAATGTCACAAAAGTTTCCAAAGAACTCGTGATTGTTCATTTTAAGATAAACCCATTAAGTCATTTGCTTACTTGTTTACAAAACTGTGATTGCATTGTCTTCGTAATTCCCTCATTGCCTTGTACACGCTCATATTTTTTTTTATGACAAAACACAAGAAGCAATTTTCTCCCTTCTGCCAAACAGAATACAAAGGAAAGGCAGCTTTTATTTATTCCGGCGTGCATGATTGGCACTTGGAGAACTCTTATTTGTCAAGTGTCAGCTCCTGCTGAAGTTAAAGACATAATGCGTGTGTTTTCTGCCGCACTTTCTCTGATCACTGTGCTCCACACACGGTGCTCCATGGCTGCCGCTCCTCTCCCAGGTGTGTGTGCGCACCCAGAGCTTGTCAGACTTCCTCCGTCTACACGCCCCTGCTATACATGCGGAAACGCTGCGCCCGTCCTGATCCTGCTTTCCGTTTCAGTCGAAAACGAGAGCTTCGAGTGTCTCATCAATGCGTCTTGTCACCTCGGCTCTCGCTGCACCGCTGCTGGACCCTTCTGCCGCTCAGCTGAGCCCGGAGTCGAGCTTTGACAGTCTGTGTAGATACGTGTGACAGTGACAGCTCTCACAGAGTCTCAGAGTTTGTGCTACGACGGTAGAAATTCACAGTAAAATACAGTAATAGAGTAGAATGCAGGCGGGGCGTTTGAATAATTAGTAAAACTGAAACATTCTGGAACATACTCTGCTCATAAACCCATTTAGGTAACTCAAAGGCATTAAATGCTGATCTGCACGGAGTGAAAAATCACCACCGTGGTGTCCAGGGATACAGTGTAGAGGGCGGCACGGTGACACAGCGAGTAGTGCTGCTGTCTCACAGCTCAGTTTGTGTGGAGTTTGCATGTTATCCCTGCGTGGGTTTCCTCTGAGTGCTCTGGTTTCCTCCGGGTGCTCTGGTTTCCTCCCACAGTCCAAAGACATGCTGTTCAGTTTCATCCATAGTGATGTGAGTGACAGAGAGAGTGTGTTCCACTGGTGTATGGATGAATGACCAAGTGTAAGTAGTGTATCTAGCAGTTTAAGTCACCTTGGTGAATAAGGTGTGTGGGCTGATAACACTACATAGAGTTCATTGGAAGTCGCTTTGGAGAAAAGCGTCTGCTAAATATATGTTAATGTACATTAGTAAAAGTCCTGGTTTAAAAGTAAACTATGCCGGGACAGTATCAGAAGAAACAAACGCCGAGCTAAGACGTGACCTATCTGGTAATATGCGAGATGACGCAGTATGATCAGTGACATTCTTCACCATGGTACTGGGCTAATAAAAGTAACAATGAAAATATGACATGTGCAATAAGTGAGAAGTATAACCGAGCTATGAATGGTTCTGCTAAAACAGATTAGGGAAATGACCATGCACATAATGTAAAAAACAATGGCGATGAGTTAAGCCCAAAATAGCTGTGTGGAAAGAGCGCAGCATGTGTTCTGCGACACACTGTCGTGTCTAAAGGAAAAATTAAACAACTCCTTATACAAGAATAACTACAGGTTTTTAGTGTTACCGCTTAAAAGAACAGTACATATGGATCTGGGGTTTTTCTCTTCTTTTTACATGCTGGAATAATTACCTGTGCTCAGAATCCTTAGTATGTTGTGAAAGAGTCTCATTTTCTTTTCACGAATCTCTGCATTGAATTATTTACATTTACATTTGTTCATTTAGCAAATGCTTTTCTCCCAAGCAACGATCAGCGAGCATTAGGACAAATGAGCAGCATCCGTTGCCATGCATGTCAACATTTCACACACACTACAGAGCAATCATATAACTATAAACATATGTAATAACACACGCACACACGCACACACACACACACACACACACACACACACACACCATCTGAAACCGCTTGTCCCATGCGGGGTTGCGGGGAGCCGGAGCCTAACCCGGCAACGCAGGGCGAAAGGCTGGAGGGGAAGGGAACACACCCAGGATGGGACGCCAGTCCATCGCAAGACACCCCAAGCAGGGGTCGAACCCCAGACCCCCCGGAGAGCAGGATCCGGTCCAGCTCACTGTGCCACTGCACCCCCCTATGTAATAACAGACTCATGAAAATAATAAGTCAGCTTTTTGAATCCATCTGAAAACAGGGCAAATGATTCACATAGACATGACATAAATAAATGTGTATATGTATATATGTGTGTGTGCTATCAAATATGTAATAACTATGTAAATAATAATAAATTTGTAAATAAATGAATTAAACAGTGCCATCTCCTGGCCATGTGAGAGCGGCCTTGTGAGTTCTGCAAGGGGTGACGCAAATGGAGTGTTCATACGGAAATACATAAGCGTGCAAATGGGTTTCCATTGTGCATTGTGCATCCTCGCTGTGGATGAAGCCTTGGTCCACCTGCAGCTTTCGCCTCCTCCTCCTCTGTCATCCTGCCGGTGGCTGATGCAAAGAGAGAGAGAGAGAGAGAGGCACACCTGAGAACGAAGCCTCGCACATAAATCATACAGCAGGTGAGCGCACACAACCGGACTGACGCTTGGGCAGCGCGCAGCTGGATGGCGGAGCGGGCGACACTCAGCTGGATGACACATCACATGTTTTAGGCCACCGGAGAGGATAACGGAACAGCCACAGACGCGCCCCTCCTTTTGTCCCGGCGGACTGCGCGGTCGGGAAGTGGCACATCTGCCAACTCAAAGGTCAAACCCGTCTAATTCAAAAAACACGCCGCGCTTCATATCCGCAGACACTCCTGAACTATTTGAGCAGAATAGTGAAAGATTTTGTAGGATTCAATTAAAATTAGAGTTGCTATTATTATTATTGTTGCAGGAGGAACACAGGTGGTCGTCATCAGAAGACAGGCCTCCCCTCAAGAGCACAGCAAAGGCATTACTGTGGTATTGAGGAAGGGAAACACTGGTGGTCAGTCGACAAATTTATCAATGGCAGACAACATGGGCACAGCCATTTATCTGTTGTATTATATATTACAACCCAGTTTTTTTTTTATCCCGTGATTAATATCACTGGCTCAGTTCAACACTCATTATGATACATACCTACCTACCTACCTATATACAGTGCATATGTATGTATGTGTATATATAAACAAAAAAACTGGCTTGCATAAATAAATGATTGAACAAAATGTGTTTATATGTATGTATATAATGTGTATATAAATACCACTTTTTCTAGCTGAAAATCTATTAAAAAATGTATGTGTTGTGTAAACCTATAAAAAATTTATACACACACACACACACACACACATTGTCTGAAACCACTTGTCCCAAGCAGGGGTCACAGTGAACTAGAGCCAAGCCCGGCAACACAGGGCGCAAGGCTGGAGGGGGGAGGGACGCACCCAGGACGGGACGCCAGTCCATCACAAGTGAGACTCGAACCCCGGACCCACCGGAGAGCAGGACCCGGTCAAACCCGCTGCACCACTGTGCCCCCCAAATAATTTATAATCGTTCATATTTTATAAAATTTGTTGTATAAAGTGTAAGTTTACTCTTTTGTCTTCCTTGCTGTCATACAATAAACTTTTTTTACACACTTATTCTGCTACCAGTTTCAGCTGCTATGTATGTATTTTTGCCCGCGGACACACACGTTTAAGGAGGCTCTCAGCGCGTCATCGTACGCCCGTGTGGCTAAAAGCAATTAAGCGCAAATGAATTTCTGCAAACGGGTGAAAAATGGATGGATCCAGGAAGGGGAAGTGAGCGCTCAGCCACAGTACTGGCCGTCATTAAAGTGCGAAGGTCCACGCGGAGCGGCGGGAGCGGTCCCGCGGTGCCATCACAGCGTTCCGGAGAGTCACACACACCGGCAGTCAAACGGGAGCACCGGGACGCCGGTTTAATTAAATGTCAGCACCCACCGGCGTGCGGGAGAAAGAGAGCAGCAGCCAGCTGCCCGGCCTCCGCCAAGGGGACGGTGTCCAAGCCCCGCGCCGCTGTCTGCCGAAAGCCTCCAGGGCGGCGCCGTCGTCTCCATGATTTATGTGGGATGTAAAGCAGAACATGGTTTGGGGGCTCTTTTGTCCTTTAGCCGTGACGCGGGCCCCGCGGTTAGACTCTTTAGGACGGAATCGACAGGTGGCCTTCCTCAGAGCCTCCTTTCGCGGGCCGCAGGGCTCCTCAGGTCAGTCGCGTCACAGGCTGCGGCAGCTCACGGGTTCAAGTCCCGAGCCGAATCTTTATTGGCGCATTACTGTTTCTCTGTTCGGAGATCGTCACGTTGCTTTCAAAAACTGGATAAACGCTTAAAAACGGGAAAATATTACACCGAGCAAATGGAACTTTTTTTTTTTTTTGTCTAATTTAACAGCCAGCGCAGGTGAGCAGTGCAACACACCGACTCCAAGGGTGACATAGCGACTGGATGAAGGGATGCAGGGAAGGAGCACGTTGAGTTTGACAGATTCTTGTTTATTTCCCCGATTCGAGGTGATCCCTGCGAGCGCTGCCAGGGCGAGACACCCTTCGCTGCCGTTTACCTCTCTTTACCACGGTTTACTGCTGTTAATTGCCGTTTACTGCTGTGTACTGCTGCTTTTGGCTCTTCTTCTCCAATCGGGACTTTCACGTACAATATGGGGCTGCATCAGCGCCACATGCAGTTGGTAGGAAAAGTGATTTCATTTCACATTTTCCAGTGTGTTCACCGCTCTGCTGCTTCCCTTTTAAAGCAGATGATCAAGTGAGTTCTCACTTTGCGTCGGATCCAAGGGCAGCAGGTAACAGTGGTCAGAGCCGCTCTCTTTCAATTAAGGGCGAGTGTTTGAATCCCCCCTCCTGCCGTAGTGCCCTTGATCAAGGTACTTACCCTGAGTTGCTCAACCTGTAGAAGTGGATAAATCACTGTAAGTGGCTTACCACACAAGCCTAACGTTGTACGTTGCTGTGGAGAAAACCATCGGCTACATGGATTGATAACTATACACCTGTTTTTAAGGCCACATGGCTGGTAGGTTTGCATCCTTTGAAGAGGCGGACGGGTCATGCTTGGATGTCCAAGGAAGAAGACAACTGCGCCCATGCAAGTTTTCACACACACACACACACGCACACAAACGCACACCAATCACACTTGGAAGACCAGCGCTTGCTCATTTCCACGACAGACCCTCCGCACAGGCAGCTGAGTTTTCACAGCTGTTGCCTGGTAATCTGAAGGTCGAGGGTTCAAATCCATTCTCCTGCTGTACTGCTCTTGATTACAGTACTTACACGCAATTGATACAGCAAAAGTGACCCAGATGTACAAATGGGTAAATTATGGTAGGCATACTGATGTGCACACCCAGCATTATACGTTACCCTGGATGAAGGTGTGGGCTAAATATGTACTCTGTATTTGCCGTCACCAGCGCACTCCATCAAAGAATAAAGGAGTTTTTTGTACGAGAGGGAAGCGATACAAAGAAAAATAAAATTTGCATAACCTCATTGGAACATGTGATCTGCACGACTCGGTTTACTGTATTTTTTAAGCGTGGTGGAAGCACTTAACACCATGTCTCTGTTTCCGTGGAAGGACAGACAGCTGGGAGCAATATTATTATGAAAGAAGAAAATGCTGGATGGGTGACATTAATGTGGGAAAGGAGCCACAGGTTGGAACACAGGTAGTGTGAAAGGAAAAAAAAAAAAATTAATTAACAAGCGGTAACCTTTTTTTTTTTTTTCAAATGGCGCGAAGAAAATGACATTTTGCCCGTTGGACACAGGACGGAATAACGGGACTCTCGCTATCACTGACATTTAAAATACATGGTACTACTTTCCTCTTGTGTTCCCCTTGCTTGGCTGCACCATCTAATTAAGCACATGTCCGGCACGGCCTCTCTTTATTGAAGGGCTCACCGTGTTCAGGACAATTCTCGGTGTTGTTAACCTTTATTTAGCCGACACCTGTGTCCAAGCCATCTTGCAGCGTTAAAATAGCAATGTTTCTAATGCCCGACCCATTTAAACAGCTTGGTGCTCAGTGTTCTTTCTACTGCATTTCAGGGTAAGTACCTGGGAACTGGTACCCTAACCACTACGCCACCTGCTGGCTTCTGTTTGGGATTTGCGCAGGAAACGACCCATTTTATTGTTAAATTGGTGCGAAATGCTCTTCCCGGGGTTAATCATTCCTGTAGACAAGATTCACCTTTTACGGTCCTCCCACCGCCAGGCGAATTCTAACCGTGAGCGCGGCCCGGAAACCGCCGCTACAACGGGAGGTTGAGCGTGTGGAACAGTCTCCTTTAGGGGGCGGTGTTGTCACTGAAAGTTACTGGGGCCGCTGTCCTTGACGTTGTACACCCCTTCGAAATGGAAAATCTGCTTTAACCAACTCTTCCATTGCAAGAGGGTCCAGATTTTACACATTTTTCGGTTAATATGCTGATAACATGCGGATTCTATAAAAAGTATCAGGACTACACACAAAATGAAATATGCAATTAAAATGAATCTAATTAGGAATGCGTTTCTTAATCGCCGGTACTTGCAAATTTGTCTCGAAGAAAGGTAAATTAAAAAAATTATCTGCGGCAGCTATTCAACGTTGTGATGAAAACGCTGCTACCGTCTATTTGCCGTCCGTATTAATTTTCCTCCTTCTGCAATGCTTAATTATTCGCTGGCACATGCAAGTGTGTGAGTTTCAAATTTAAGGAAAAAAATAATAATCATAATGCGAGCAGCACAACGTGAACATTTCCAGGTTTGATGTGCCAGTAGAGGGAAAAATGGAGGAAAGACAGCGTGGAGCCGTTATCCACATGACTGGCACCATTTGGAGGCAGAAATCAGAGCCAAGGAGCTTCTTTCAGCCGTCGCACAAATGCTCGACGGGGTTGAGGGTTAGGGACTGGGAGAGCCGGAGGAGGCGCCTCGCGGTTTGGGACGCTGTCGTCCCATAAGATGTTCTACTAAACAACGAAGAAGTTAATTAATCTGTCATTAGTAACATGCCTGGACTAAGGCCATTGCAGAAACCATGATGGAACGAGCAGAACTATGTCAACAAGGCACTCAGCTCTCGTTGTCAACGCACGTCCTGATGGTCCTTCGCTGTGGTTTTCGTTTCTTGGAGTAGCTTTCTCTGGCTGCCGCTGAACACATATGCACTATTATGAGAGTATATCTAGCATTTAGGGGGTGCGGTGGCGCAGTGGATTGGACCGGGTCCTGCTCTCCAGTGGGTCTGGGGTTTGAGTCCCGCTTGGGGTGCCTTGTGACAGGCTGGTGTCCTGTCCTGGGTGTGTCCCCTCTTCCTCCGGCCTTATGCCCTGTGTTGCCGGGTAGGCTCTGGTTCCCCGTGACCCTGTATGGGGCAAGCAGTTCAGAAAGTGTGTGTGTATGTGTGTATGTATATATATCTAGCATCTTAGGATGTCCACAGTGCAGTGGAAAAGCATAATGGTGCAGCAGTAGCACTGATGCCTCACAGTTCCTAGACTGTGGGTCTGGACATGGGTGCAATCTGTGCCCTCCATGTGTTCATCTGGGTGCTCTGGTTTCCTCTCACAGTCCAAAGACATGTTATGGGTAAACCGGTGACTCCGAATTGTGTTTAGTGTGTGCATACGTGCGTCAATGAATGTGTGTGATTGCCCTGTGATGGATTGGTGTTCCATCCAGAGTGTACCCTGTCTCACACCCAACATTTCTAGGATAGGCTCTGAACCACGGTGACGCTGCACTGAACAAGTGGCCACTAATAATGAATGGATCGATGTAACTGATCACAACATCCTTTCATAATTGAAATGGATTGACATATAATTTTCATTGTGTTTTCTGCCTTTTAAATTAGTAAATTTATGCTGTAGTGCTGCTGTCTCACAGCACCTGGGTGGTGCGAGAGGACATGAGCTCGATCCCCGCTCAGTCTTTGTGGAGTTTGCATGTTCTTCCTTGTGTCTGGGTGGGTTTCCTCTGGGTGCTCTGGTTTCCTCCCACACTCCAAAGACATCCTGTTCAGGTTCCCTCATAGTGTGTGAGTGACAGAGAAAGTGTGTTCCGCTGATGTATGGATGAGTGACCCAGTGTAAGTAGTGTATCTAGCAGTGTAAGTCTTTGGATGCTCTGGTTTCCTCCCACACTCCAAAGACATGCTGTTCAGGTTCCCCCATAGTGTGTAAGTGATGGAGAGAGTGTGTTCCACTGATGTATGGATGAGTGACCCAGTGTAAGTAGTGTATCTAGCTGTGTAAGTCACCGCGGTGAATAAGGTGTGTGGGCTGATAACACCACATAAAGTTCATTGGAAGTTGCTTTGGAGAAAAGCGTCTGCTGAATAAATAAATGAATAAATGAATAAATGTAAATTGGAATATTTTCAGAATATTTGTGAAATAGCTAGTTGGCAATGTGTCACAGTTCAGCCAAGTTCAGGCTGGAGAGCAAAGGAACCGAGCAAACGCACATTGGACCTCAGCCCAATGATGTTGCCTGATGTATCCTTGCAGCTCCCAGACTTAGCACCCCCACGCCCGGCCACCGTGGAGCACCATCCATTTCCATTTTTGTTCTTTTTCTGTGCTTGTCAGGTTCGCAGGACATCATTTAAATTTCTGTAACGCCGCCAAACATATTTTTAGCTCGCAACCAGGCGAAGGGTGGCTTTAATCCAGGGAGGTAATTTGTTCTTGCTGTTGCACTCTTTGTGGGGTTCAAAACCATACATAACTGTATCATTGAAAGCAGAGTGTTTTTACTGCGAGGCCACAAGCAACAAGGTGCAGATTTATTCCATAGTTTATGTGACTTCTTTTTGTTTAGAATATTTTTTGTGGCGTTATTAGCTGTAAAACACTGGCAGTCCAGTAACGAATGGCAGATATTCTCTCTCGCTGGGGGGGTGAGTCAGACATACTGTATATAACAGCCCAGAATGCTGAAAAGCAGTAAGGTATTCACATTTTAAATGCAGTTTGCGGGAAAAATGATAAGTGACAAGAGGACAATGAACGGTCAGCGCTGCACAGTCTAGTCCGTTTACATCGAAGCCCAGATGACCCAGGTGGGAACCGATAAACTATTAAGGATAAATGGGGTTTACTGGGAGAAAGAGGGGGGGCGACAGCTGCCAGGGCCACAGGTGAAGCCCTCTGACCACATGTTACTGGTTTTGCTGCTGGGGTGATTTTGGATATTTTTTTATATGTATTTCTGATGTCTTGGATTCATATTTTTCCAGTTATCCCTGTTGTTTAATTTAGTTACATTTATTCACTTAGCAGATGCTTTTGTCCAAAGCAACTTACAACAGATACTATGTAGTGTTACTAGCCCACACACCTTATTTACCACGATGACTTACACTGCTAGATACACTACTTACAATGGGTTACTCATCCATGCATCAGTGAAACATATTCAGTCCGTGACACTCACGCACTATGGGGAACCTGAACAGCATGTCTGTGGACTGTGGGAGGAAACCAGAGCACCCAGAGGAAACCCATACAGAAACGTGGAGAACATGTAAACTCCACGCAGACTGAGTGGGGATCAAACCCATGTTCTCTCATACCACCCAGGTGCAGTGAGAAGGCAGCACTACTCGCTGTGCCACTATGTCACTGTATTTCCGGAAGGATCTATCCTTATTTTGTGATATGTGTTTTGGTCATTATCATATTGTCATGGCTGGTTCTGGAAGGAAGTGGCGGATCCAAGTGCGGAGCAGAATAGGGGCTTTATTCAGGGAAATCCAGAAAACAAGGTCAAAGGACAGGCAAGAGGTCTCCAAGGTGCAAACGTCATTCAAGGGATAATCCATAAGACAAGGTCGATAATCATAAGGAACTACTGAGACTGAGGGAGACGGGACTAGGAAGGGACGACAGGATTGGGAAGGAGTGAAGGCAATACTGGTAGGTCGCAGGTTGCAAGGCTGAACAAGGTTCCGCGTCAGCTCCTGGTGTGTCGCTGCCTCAAATGCGGTGGTCTCTGTCGCGCCCCAGGTGTTCCGTGTTGGCTGGACGGCGTGGGCGTGGCACATATTTTTAATTTATTTTTATTAATTTGGTTTTCTTTTCTCCAAAGCAACTGTTACCAATTTATGCAGCTGGGGAACTCATTTTAGGCTAAGTACCTTGCTCAGGGGTACTGGAACATTAGGTGGGATTACCACCTTGACCCTTCAAGTGCAGGTAGCAGCTTTTACCACCTACTGTCCTGCAGATACTTCCCATCTTTGTGATGGTAGCAGACACAGAACTGGGAAAGTCTTCTTTAATTTAACGGCAACTCCACCCTATACACACACACACACACACACACACACACACACACACACACACACACACTGTCTGAAACAGCTTGTCCCAGGTGGGGTCCCGGGGAGCTGGAGCCAAACCCGGCAACACAGGACGTAAGGCTGGAAGGGGAGGGGATACACCCAGGACGGGACGCCAGTCCACCACAAGGCACCCCAAGCAGCGCTCGAACCCCAGACCCACCAGAGAGCAGGCCCGGGCCAAACCCGCTGCGCCACCGCACCCCCATATATATATTTTTATGTATTTTTTTTTTAAAGGTGAAGACCGAGTGGCTGAGCCGTGGCTAGGAGAGGGATGTTCTTCTCCCATTTGGCAGTGAGGCATGGGCTCTGTGCCCCACCGTTTAATGGAGACAAAGCTACTCTTATATCTACAACGCTTTGAGTGTAAACAGAAAGGGGGTGAGCGCTAGAAATTAAATACCTTCTACAAACAGAAAAAGGGTGAGGGATGACGTGGGAGACGAGGGCCAGCCCCAAATGACTATATTATTAAACGGGGGGGGGGGGTTCTATTTGTAGCGTGTGTTTTTATTTACCCTCCGTGCTAAGAAACCAAATACCTAAATCAACACATAAGCTTGGATGAAATGTACTTTTATTTCTGTGGTATTTTTGTGACGGTGTCCATACTGGGATTTTATATAAATGGTGTATATAGATAAATTTCCTCCCTGTAGATCTGAGTTGTGTGATGTATTTGGGACCCTGAATGTCACTGGGACAGGTGAACGAGGGCGGACTGGATTTTGCATTAAGTCCCAGTAAAATCATGTTTATGTATGTGGTCTGAGAGAGATGGACAATGTTGCCCTCAAACAAATGGCAGAACCTCTTCAGTAAGCCTGAATATTAATGCAGTTGAATTCTTTCCGCATGTAAATGGCGTAACGTTATATTATAAATTACCGTAACCTTCCCGTAATTATAATATTAATATTTAGTCAATCAAAATTGCAGATGACGATGGAGACGTACAACATCAGTGTGTTGCTGAGGCTAAGAACCATTTTATCTCATTTATTCATATTTATTTCATGGCTGTATTTTTTTAGCACCCCTTATACTAAATTTCCTTTTTTGGCGGAAAACTCTCTGTCTCTCTCGGCTCTTGCTCTCCTTTCTGCTCCCCATTTATTTTTCTTTCAGTGGCATCCGAGTGTTTCACACTTGAATTTGTTCTGTGGTTCTTCCCGATTACGAATCTGGACGGGCTTCGGGCCTTTTAAATCTCAGCTATTTCCTTCGAGAACCTGCAGCCCGACACTCCGGAGCTCGTAATCGCGAGCTGCGTTGTCCCAAAGTTCTCCCACACAGATGTTTCGAACTCACAGCCCTCTTGTAAACTGTAATATTTGCAGCGCCGCTCGCTTCCAATAGAACTTTAGCAAGGTTACCGAGAACATCTGTTCCGACGAAAGGCACAGAAGGTGAGTCACTGTGTGCGGCTTTGTCCTTCTGCATTTTTCACTTTCGCTTGTTCTGTATGACCTGTCTTACCCGTGTCTGCTTTGCGATGGTCCAGAGCTTGTCCTGGAAGCATGGGGGGTGGGGCAAGGTACACCCTGGCCTGGACGCCAGACCAACGCAGGGCGATCGCACACGCTCATTCGCTCGGACATAGACAAATTTTGGGGGTTCAGAGTCGTCAGTTCACCTCGGTCTATGGGAGATAACTGGGAGAGAGAACTCATGTAGACTCAAGACCATGCAGCCTCTGCACAGGCTGGACTGCATTCAAACCTGCGTCTGAACACAAAGTCTAGGGCTGGTGAGGCACCGGTGCTACCTGCTGTGCCACCCTGCTACACCGCGTGGCATGATGCTTATGCATAATCAAGCATTTCATTCACAAAGAGCTTATGAGGATTTGTACCTTTTTGCGCACTCACTTTCAAGGAATTAAAGCTGTTAATTTTGCATTTTAAACAGGAAATGCAAGTTGTGTGGCAGCACTCTAATTTTAGTATAATGGAGCTGTGTTCAAAGGCTGATCTGTAGCATCACACCTGACCTTGCAGACAGACAGACAGATAGATATATTGATTGACTGATATGTACATACATCACACACACAGAGTCCGAAACCACTTATCCCAAGCAGGGTCGCAGTGAACCAGAGCCTAACCCGGCAACACAGGGCACAGGGCTGGAGGGGGAGGGGACACACCCAGGACGGGACGCCAGTCCATCACAAGACACCCTAAGCAGGACTCGAACCCCAGACCCACCAGAGAGCAGGCCAGGGCCAAAACCCGCTCCGCCACCGCCCCCCCCCATATGTACATACATACATACATACGCATTTTTCTATGTTCTCACTGATGTCCCTAAAGTCTCAGCAGAATAAGTCCAGAAGGCACAACTCCAACCTGGCCGAACTTTTCCTTGCAGACGCACAGCTGGTAGGGGGAGCCAGAGACTGCAACAGGCCTTCAGTGGCTCCTCTTACACCCCCTCTCCCATGAGGAAGGAGACTTACCGTGTGCCACCTTCGAGCTGCAGGGTGGTCCTCACTTGGCTTCTGATGCCCCGTGTTTGATCTGGAGCCAGATCTGGACCCCTCCGTTGCAGAATGTGTCCCGCATCATGAGCAGTTCTTATACGTACCCTTTGTCCAGTGGAGGACCTCACTCCTTACTGTGGGTCTCTGTGAGAAACAGTGGAGAATATGGATGGCGCCTACCACCTCCCACAAGGCCCCCGAAGGACAAAGTCACCTGAAAACACAGCCAGTGTTGGCACACTTGTGGACACTTCAACGCACGGGATGCTATTTTTAACTCTATAATTCTAGGGACATGCAGAAGGACCACAATATGGATGCAAAACTATAATTAACATATTTTTGGGATGACTAGGGGGTCCTGCAGAAGAACCTCCGCCACCAACGTAGATCAGGATAGGAGATGGTGAATATATATTTGATTTTAATCATAAACGTAAAAAAAAAAAAATGACTGGCACCATCTCCTGGTTTTCAGTTCTATGTAAATCTCAAATCTAATGTGAGAAGCTGCTTTCCAGAGGTAAGAGGAGACTGGGGTTTTCTAGATCTGCTGCCTGCACGCTTGCTGGTCCTTGTATCTTCAGCTTGTGTGTCTCAGTCTGGTGCTGTACATATGGCGCACATGTGAGGTCACAGGCTCTGCTGAAATAATACTACCCTGAATGTCATCTAACCTCAAGGTGTGGAGACAAATGTTCACTTCTAATTTTTGTACACCGGGCAAATAAAATTTAAATGACCGATGCGTACAGATAAATAATGTCCTTGTGTTCTGTTGCCATTTCTGCACCAGTATTTTAACACAGAAGGATATAGTGTATTTCACACGTGACACATTTCGTAGCGGTGGTGCAGCAAGTTTGACCGGGTCCTGCTTTCCGGTGGGTCTGGGGTTCGAGTCCCGCTTGGGGTGCCTTTCGATGGACAGGCGTCCCGTCCTGGGTGTGTTCCTTCCCCCTCCGGCCTTACGCCCTATGTTGCCAGGTTAGGCTCCGGCTCACCGCGACCCCGCTTGGGAGAAGCAGTTTCAGACAATGTGTGTGCATATTTCATATTTTTTATTGTCACATCATCCACATAACAAGACCTGCACTGATAATGAACAAAGGGCCAACTGTACTGTATCTTGCTGTAGTTCAGAACTTCTTTTTTTTATTTTCCAGCACTTTCACTGGTAACCAGGTCCTTTTTCCCACAACTGGAAAATTGGATTTAGTTTTTTTTTTTTTTACATGGGAACAATGACATTCTTTTTGATCTGTTCCTGTGCCCCAGCGGAACATGATATTCGGCTGATTCAAACCTTTTGTTAAATTACGGTTATTTGCACGAAGAGAACTTTATTTAGTCAGAAGCACCGAATTAAGAGGATTTAGATGATTCCGCGTGCCTCTGATGCTTGCAGTCGGCTGGAATGGAACAGCGATGCAAAAGAAGGACCGGGGCTCCGTTGAACTTGAAGTTTGTCTGGGAAAGAAGCAATCGGATTTTAACTACTGCGCGTAAGAAAAAAAGGAGGAAACTTTCTTCTGGGAGAGAACACGAGCGCAGTTCGGAAAAGCTGCTAGTTGTTAGGGAAGCGTTCGAACTCGGTTGTTATTTAAAGGCACTGAAGCATAGCAGCCGAAGTGAGTTTTCACCCTGCAGCAGCGCCGAGGCTTACCTTCTATAACAAAGAGGCGCACTCTGCCAAGAACAGGGCCGACCGCGGCAAATGACAGCTTTCAGATAATTACTTTAATTATCCATTATCCATGATTCCCTCCCTCCGCCAGCACTGTAGACTAAGACCACCACCCCGGGTACGTTTTAAAGGGGATTATTATTGCCGGGGACCTTGCTTTCCCCTCCTTAAAGAGCGGAACGTTTAAGTTTTCTGTGCGTTTGCAGCGTCCGAACGATCGCGCTGATATCCGAAGTCACTTGGGTTAAGAAGTCAGTAGGCCCAGGGGGTTCGGGTTCGGGTTTGTATTTGCGGAACACGTCGCTCTTATTCGGGGGGTGTCGGAATATTCCTCGTTTCTTACATTTCTTTTTGTTTTTCCTTCTCCCCCACTCTCGGCTTTTCCGTCCACTTTTCCCCTTCAGCTCGACGATTCTTCGGCTTTTTCTTACACTGCCGTCCACGCTGTCAGTAAGTTTTGCATGACCGTAAAGTACTAGACGATTCGCAGCGCAGTAAAACACTACGGAGCATTTCACGCAGCATAAAGTACTACGGTATATTGAACAGCATCATACTTTTGCGTATGTGCGTATTTCCCAGCGGTGCAAAGTAACTCAGCAAGTATCTCAGCACCTGGGTTCCAGGAGCAGCTCTGGGCTCCGTCATGCGTTCGGCCGTTGCATCTTCCACCCGTTTGGGATCTTACCTTTGTAATACAATCTCCTACTCGTGGGCGCGTGTGTGCGCGTGCGAGCGTCCCGCGGTGGACGGATCTCCAGTTGAGGGCGTACCCCACCTTCCGCCGTACGCTCCGCTGGACCACCTGTGACCTTACCCAAGGAAAGTGCACAAAACTCGGCACTGTCCGTTGAAAAGCAGCCATTTAGCCGCGCTCCCCGCTGCGTCTTTGAATAATTCTGTTTGCCTTTTGGGAACGCGGCCATTCTGTTCGCCCGCTTAGCCTCCTCGGTTCTGCGGCAAGGCCACGCTCTGCAAACAGGGAGTTTCTGAGAGGGAAGCTGGTTTTTGGTGCCATAAATGGCACTTTTCGGTCACTGCCTTTCCAACCCGCACCCTGCGCCCGCTTGCCGGGGGCGACGCATATCGGCCTTTTTATTCTCTGCAACTCGAACCCCTTTGCTGTTTCACGACTGAATGCTCTCTGTGTGTGTGTGTGTGTGTGTGTTCATGTGCTCACGTGCTCACGGCACTGGCCATCTCCTCTTTTTCTCTCCCTATCAGACTCCCATCCGCAGCCAAGGGGCCCCTCCTCAGACGATACCCTCAGCTCCTGTGAAACGCCTTTTACTCCGTGGGGTAACTCTGAGATAGCTCCGTGGGGTAACTCCCCGCCGTTTACTTCTGCTTTGTGTAACAGCAGTGCTACTGATTTAAGAGCCGATCAGCAGAAGAAGCACTTTTCCATTCATTGTTGAGCATCACATAGTTTTGTTGAGGAGCTTCTGCTTTTATCCAAAGCCACCTGTCGTTTTGCCCTTTTCTAGGGCATTCTCAAATAGCCCAAAATCCCCGGACACCAACGATTTCTACCTTTGTCATTGTCGCAAACTGTGCCATTTGCCTACAGTTCAATGCTGTTGCCCTCGGCCGTTTTCGTGGCTTTTCAAGTTCAGGGCTACTATTCATGGGTTCTTCTCCCATCGAGTGAAAACCCAAACTGAAGAGAACTGCTTGGTTTTCTCCACTTTTGAAGTCTAGCCAGATTTGTTTTTTCAGCACGCAAATATTAGGAGTGAGTAATCAGTACATATTTGTCAAATGTGGGGTTGAGTAGGGGATTGAGTACATGCAGACGTTACAGCATAAATGCAAAGTATGGGGTCCACATGCAAATGTTTTCCATACAGTGTTTAGGTCATAACTGTCTGTATGTCGGTATATACGTAATATTGAGTAAATGGGTTAAAACTTGATTATGTTCAATTCTTGATGAGCTATGATACATTAATGTGAAAAAGTTTGACCCACTGTGGTAATGCACATTTGTTTCATTCTTGGCCAATTCAATATTGCCTAATATTATTGTTTTCGGTTGAGCTGTATTTACTCAAACACTATTTGGGCAAATGATTATATTTATTTTTGGAGACTTCAACATTTGGAGTGCAATACACCCAGTTCATGACCTCTGCCTTCTGCACACTCCATGTGCTTCAGCTGGCATTTACATAATTAATTTAAATCTTGCATGTTTTTAACTAATTGAACATTTGTCATTTAACACTATGATTTGCCCAGGATAGATGGAGAGGAACACAGAAATCATTTTTCCCCACTTTTTTCTTTTCCATTCTATGCCAAACAGAAGTATTTTTTGCTCCATTTATTTTCAAAACTATGCTTCCTAATATTAGTTTTGATATATTTTTTTCCTTCTCATTTATGCTCATAATGCAAATAGTAAATGTGTTTTTTTTTAATTCTTTCTCATTTCAGAAAACAAACGTTTTCATGTTCATAGGTGAGATGAAAGCTAAACCTGCATGCCTTTGCTGCAGGACATGGTTACCGTGCAATGTCTCTGCAACCCTGCGTCTCACATACAGCCTGTCTGCGGACTTGAACCTGCAACAGTTCACGTCCTTGACCATTACACTAGTTGTTTCTTCTAACTGAAGTAAATGACTGTATCTTTCAACATTTTATTCCTTATTTTACCCAAAAAAAATTAAAATACAACCGTCGAAGGTGGCCTGTCCTTTACAGGTGTACCCCTATGTAGGACGTTCAGTGACACAGCACCACACATCCATGTCCCATCTATGTTTCACAACTGCGGAAGCCCGAAGAGCGCAAGTTCATAACAAAGGTAGGTGTCACCACTGTGAGGCCAGCCTGGGGGGTCTCTGTCTTTACCGTCAGGGTCCTTCCGGAGCTTCACAGCTGATGGACTTTTGATGGGCTCCTTTCTGTATTCCTGACTACCTATGGCTCCACTGCCTACAACCTACATTAATTTACCTGTCGGGGTTATTAAACTGTTTCACACTCAGTGGTTTATTATAATGCCGTCAAAAAAGGTTTCATCAATATGTATGGGGTGTGTACAAATAAATGTTAATAAAGGTGCAAATGAAGACGATTTCAGTAGGTTTCTCCTCAGCTGTTGCTGATCTTGGGGTATCGCCCCAAATTTTTCTCAACACTGACCTAAAGGTTAAGTTGAAAATGCTGTGATTTAGGAGGCACAGGAAGTTAAACCACATGCTGCTCATTTTTGGGCATTTACTTTGGCCAGAGGAGTAGCTTCTCTGCGAAGGCTGGTATTTTCAGTTTTGGGAAAGAATATTTCGGACTTGATCCAATACACGCATGAGTTTTTGATAAACAATGCTGCATTACCGCACTAATCTCGCTCAAAGAAATGAAACCACACAGATGTGTTTGTATCACTCATTTCCTTCACTTATGAATATGAAACAGTGGCATCAGAATATCTTGCTACTATATTACAGTTAAAATTTCTGATTATTTGTACATTCATGTTTTCGTTCAATACTTCTTCCATTTTTGATCTTACATACAATTATGAATAATGATAACACTTGGGCTTGTATTTTCCAGAAGGATTTATGCCCCGAGTCACGATGCAGTCGGGGATCCAGCCGACATACTCAAACGCCGATGCGTGTTGGCTCAGCGGGGCAACCAAGAGAATAGCCGGGGACAGGCGAGGATCGATCGATCATTGTACGTTGATCCGAGGAGTAGACGAGAGCCAGAGTTGAGGTCACGGAGTCGAGAGCTGAAGAACTGGGAAAACCAAAACCAAGGGAGCGCAGGATGGGGAAGGAGAGGGGAACAATACGGGAAACAGGGAAAGAGGCTATCAGGTGATCGCTACGAGTTGCGTCTTATCGAAAGTAGGTTCCGCACCCAGGAGTGTCCAAGCTGCCCTTTTATCCCCTGCCTCCTTGAGTGGTCGCAGGTACGGTTGTTAGGCACAAGGTCGTGGGCCTGACAAGGGTGTCCGTATTCAGATCTGTTCTTAACTATATTACTGAAGTTGTTAGAGGAACAGTAAACCACCTCACCTGACATACCAATGTGTAAACCATGACATTTAAATCAAACAAAGCTCCAGAACCTGTGGACTGTAAATGTCAACATCTGGACCAAATGTAGCAGAGGAAGTCATGGTAGAACCTGACAGGTCTGGTAGTCCACTGTCAGCAACACAGACATAACCAAAGCTCCTCAAAAACAGCAATGTGGTTTTGCAAAGGATTTTCTTCATTGTGGTCAAATGTATAATGTGAAGAATACCATGCTGCAGAAGTTGAACCCTTGTAAAGACAGCACTGTTGAACCAAAGACCCCCTTGACTGATCTTAGCATGCGATATTTATTTCCAAGATAAACCTTCTACTTGTTTCACGCTTTAATAAGTACACCATTGTAGCAATGCAGCCGTATTTAAATGGCAGGCCTAGCACACAGTGCAGCAAATCCTGTAACGTCTTAATAACTTTTTTTAAAGTAGCTTATGAAATAACGTAGCTGTCAGACTGCATTAAGCAGTATAGGGAAACTGTGTTACTCATGCATAAACTGTAAAAGTGCAAAGGAGGTCATTAAAGGTGAATAAAGTAATCCATAAATAAAGTCAGGACCACAGTTCTTGTTCCAGTTTATGTTCATGACCGTTCGCTCCTCCGAAAGCTCGCTTAAAACTTCTTCAAAGTATGGACTGTGACACTTTTACGGCGTCTCGGTGACACGAATAGCCTCGCAACCACGTTAACCTTTAAAATATACACGCTTGTAGCTGAAGCTGACGCTCAACTAAAAACGGACCTGGCGTTCAAAACAAACAGTCAATAAAGGAAGGTGGCCAAAGCAGCAGCTCTTCACGGCACACAATAATAAATACACTAATGCTTTAATGTATATATAAAATTGCTGATGGAATATTTTCCTCACAATGACGAGTTTATGCCTGTGCTGGAGCAGGAGCCCCGTGCGATGTTTTTTACGCTGGTTAACTGACATGTGGCATGAGGTTAATACCTGGCCTGATGCGTTGTTTTTTTTCCCACTTGCCGCGTCCAAGGTTATTTCAGGATCAGGTGCTGGCCGGCCAGCCATTACCAATTCCGTTTGACTGGACATAAAATCACGCTTCTTTGAGCTCTGTGTTGGAAGTCGTTGCTTACAAGGAGCCTCAGAATTTAAAGAGCGCTTATTGTCTTCAGATGACGCATGTTGCTTTCCTGTATAAAACTGTTCGGTTATTATACATGTGTTATATCATAAAGGAGTGCCTTTAACTGCTATGGTTAATAAAAAAATTAAAAAAAAAAAAAAAAAAACGTTTCAGTTACATCTGTATAGCAACATTTAGCCAATAAATATTACTTTATATCACTCAGAACTTTCCCCCTGAAACCGATTTACTTTAAATGACCTTTTTAGTAGTAATTACCCTTGTTCAAATAAGCGGAACGTAGAGAGCACGACAGGGCGTTGTTTATTTACAGAAAAATCATAATTGATTTTAGACGACGCAGTTGAATTTTTCGTCCGCTTCGACATATCGAGTCACAATTACATTTTTATTATTCAAAAGAAGATGCCAGATGGCATTCATTAAGGTACTGAAGGCAGAATTTCCCAAAGATCAACATTCACAAATCACCCAGCAAATACTGCATTTCCATGAATACTTTATTACATCTGGATAAATTTAACAAAGTTTGCTTAGCTATGGATATATCTTATTCTTCGGTATGCTTTCTTCGAAGGCACCCATGCATCGCTTGTCCTGCATTTATAATTTCCATGTGAAAGCTTCAAAGCCTGGCTCAAAGTTTCTCAAATGCAAGAAAACTGGCAGCTTTTTTGAGTTCTTTTCACAGCTGTCTGTCCTGCCAAACACTTTGAGCGGCAACGACAACTTCCTCGCTCTGTCTGGCATCAGGTGTAATGCTAAGCCAGACATCCAAATATGTAACAGAAGCTCCTCTCACATGCCCCTCTTAGGAAGAGAGCTTTTACTAGTTACTGTATATTGTCTTGATTCATTATAACAGTATCTCCTTTCATGTATCCACCCTTTTCTCTTATAGGAGTGAAATGGTAGTGCACTTTGTAGCGCTGGGGTTTCGCAGTGCCTGTGCTGTGCATTCAGACACAGGTTTGAGTCCCTCTCAGTTTCTGAAGCGTTTGCATGTTCTCCCCAGTTCGTATGAGTTTCCTCTGGGTACTCAGGTTTCCTCCCACAGTCCAAAGACATGTGTTTCCGGTGCACTGTTGACTCTAAATTGTCTGTAGTCCATGTGTGTGTGTGTGTGTGTGTGTGTGTGTGTGTGTGAGATTGCCCTGTGATGGATCAGCTAATGCAGGGTTTCTCACTATGCAGAATTACCTAAACCGAGTAATCAACTGTATTGACAGAATAGATAGATGGCTACTCAGTGTTCATTACGAGTCCTAGCTAATAACTCAAGAAAAACATCTCCTGAATTAGGAAAAAGCGTGAGCCCTACCTCAAAAACCATCTGTAATGCAAGGGTAATTTTTGAACATTATTAATGCAATTGCTCTCGTCAGATTGCGGTAACACAGCTATGCCACAAATCACGTGGATGTGCAGGCGCACCTTTGGACCAGCAGCATACGTTTTCCGTGTTCTTTTTTAATAAACATTTATTTCTCCATAGCGTCAGATTCAGCAGCGGTAACCCGAGTAAGTGCGTGTGTTTTTTTTTTTTCCATTTTCGTGGAAGTGCCGTTCATCACATTCCATGCCTTCGCGAGTAACGCAGGTTCAATTTCACAGCCAGGAAAAAAATGAAAAAAAAAAAAATGAAAAAATGAGCGCACTCCAACAATATGCACAAGCTGTGTCTACATCCACAGCCACAGCAGCAATTCTTCACTGAGGCTCTGACACTGGATACTTACTCATAAGCCTGTTTTGTGAGGTCACTTACTGATGTCCTTTTCAGATGACCTGTGTCTCTCAGCGTGAGCCTCTGAGTTTATTTGAAATGAACTCCGTCCTGTCTGAGCAGCCACAGCGCAGTCCGAGCGTGAACGCGCTTCTGTCTTAGTTTATATGTACGTATATGTATCTTTTTAGCCCTTGTTAATCTAATACATTCTCACGGCCTGATTTCGGGGAACACCGGTAGGATGTATGTCGGCCGTACTGAAAATCAGAGCTGAAACGGAGCAGTGGAAGCTGCTGCAGCGCTGCAGGAAATAAAGGAATTTGTGGTATTAAGGTTGCATGTTTGGAAACTGGGAGAAACTGGGTAACTGACCATGAGAAATCCCATCGCAGCTAGCAGCTGGGGGTCTGTGTGTAGTCACACGATGTGAAAAGTCAATTTGTTTCTCAGCGCAATTTATTGTTTCAATAAGAAATTGTCAGCTTGTATTATTTTTAACCCAACAACCCCCAGTGCACACATGCGCATTCCACTGACCGCCTCTGAACATTTTGACAGCTTTTTAAAGCTCTCCTGTGTATTTCAAGTATTTCACACTCTCAGATGTGAAAATCATGCCCGGATTGTCAAAGGACAGCGTGAACCCAATGCCTGATTGAAGTCTACTGTCTGATTCAGTGTCTCGGCTGTCTAGCAGTTACTTGTGGATGAAGGGGTTTGAACCGATCCACAACCGTACGATACAAGTCATGAAGTAATAACACTAAAAATGTTACCGGATCGCACCCGGTGAGCTTCCCATCCCTGACTTGGACGAGCAATTAAGGGCAGTGAGAAAGTGAATGAGTGTATCCTATAAATAATCCTTCAGGATCTGCCACTGGATTCACTGACAGATCTAATGACACAGAAGACTGGCACTGTGGTGGAATGATCTCCCTCTGTCCCTCGGAACTGCTGGATCCCTCTCAACCTTCGAGAAGTGCCTCAAAACACATCTCTTTCAGACCCCCTAAGCCAGTTGTTTTGCACTTGCATTTCAAGCACGTATCAGTAGAACGGTGCCCTTTAAACGACTACTGTTTCAGCCAAGCATCAGAAAATAAAAAAAGGCATGCAACAACTATTTAAAAAATTCTGAAACGTATGTTCAGCATCTGTGCGGTCTCTAACACAACACCCTAGCACAATGGAACCATCTGCCGCAGCCAACAGGCAGCCATGGTCACCGGAGACTCGCAGCGGTTCTCTAGGCACACACTCTACAAACTAACAATCAGTCAATCAGTGCTTCCTTCTGGGGGTCAAAGAACAGGGTTATTTTCAGGTCCTCATGTTCACAATTGTTTTTTTTCTGTTTTCTGACTCACTCTTTTACACTGATCAGAATCAGTGTAAAAACCCAAAATGAAATATAATTTGACCAATTAACTCTTGTTAGTGTTGTGTTATTGCCAGTTGTCAGCATATTAACCTCTTATTAAAGTGTATGAAACTGTGTTTCACTATGTAAATAATGCATACCTTTTTGCTTTGTGCTTTTATTCCGAAAGGCATGTTGGAAGTGCACTCGTTTTACTTTAGTTTATTTGAAGCTTGTATTTAATAATCAGTTTGTTTGGCTTGTAAAAATCTTTGACAGTATGGTGAATGCATCCGATAAATGTTTCCTTCATATATTATTTGTTAAAAGTAGTCAATCATAGGCTTTTTTTTTTTTTTAACCATCTTAACCTTTTGTTTTTTTTTCCGAATTCAACTGGCACTTTTCTGGAACTGTATTAGGGGCATTCAAACACTTCAGCTTGCACATTTTTTTTGTGCTGAAAAGTTTTCTTCGCCGCACGTGAATAGCAAGCGTTTTCTGAATTTCACTTAGCAATTTATTTTAAGGCCAGGAAAAACGAATTCAAAGGGATGTCAATATTTCCATAATTTTTCTGCCATTTTACCTTCACCTTATTAATCTGCCTGAACAAAGGCCCACACACTCACACACACACCACACATCACATGCTCATCCAAACCAGCGCATGAGCAGAGCGAAACACAAGCTCATACTGTTCAGAAAATGCACTGTCATTAGCCAAAATGAAAGCCAGGTTGTAATTAAAGAGTACTTTAAATTTTTATTTTTGCTAAGGTCTGTCAGAGACTCGTGTTTAATGAACCTCAGAAGCTAAAATAACTAAAACAGCATGAGTCATATTTCTGCTCAGGAAAGGCTTTTTAAAGCTGAATTAAACGGCCACTGTATCTATGAAAAAAATATGCTCACCGCATTTTAAGTGCTCGAGCACGTCTCTAAAAATGCATGAATGCATGCGTTGCAAGGCAAACGCGTATAACCCCGGTGCAGTGCCCACCTCGTGTAAATACGACCCTTGCTGCAATTTTGCTTTCTGACTTAAGCTTCCCACCGCAAAGCAAAACACGAACTTTTTCAACAAGTGTCATAAAATTACATACTGCAGGATTAATGTAATGAAAATGTCATGTCGTCTCCGTCTGCGCCCCCGTTCCCCGTGTCTGAAAAGCTCCGAACCGAAAGTTTGACGAATGGCTCCGCCGCCAGTTGTTGAGCCTTTCAGCTTGTGCGTCTGAACACGAGGGGAGCGGGTCGTCGGCGGCGGTCGCCGTTATTTCAGGCGTCACTCAGGAGCCGCGAGCGACGCCCCGTAGACCTGCTCTCTGGGACCTGTCTCTCAGCGGTGTCTGTCTGCACGGTTGCGCGCCGCTGCCCACCCACTGCGGGTTCTGTTCGACCAACCCAAGCTGTCCACCGCCCTGAGTGATGCGTTAACAATTCTGCCCACATTCTGTCAAAATTGCTTCAGTCTTTTTTTTAACTGATGACCATCTGTCTTGCTTGAATGTCTATTTTTGATCTCATAATTATATCGCGAATGGTACATCAATCAGGTCAGCCCATGGAACGTGGGCTTTTCAATCATTATCTTGGATCTCCACCATTCAGATACTACATGAGCGCTTGAGCTCCTTTTGGACAATGATTGGATCGCTTCTCGTATAACGAATCCCCATCCCGAGTTCTCTGTCATTCTGCTGAATTGCTACACAGCTGTGGTGGTGGGCAGCTGTGCTTCGTTTGGTAATAAAGGAAAACCTGGCATGAGCTCACTGATAAATACTGGTAAAACATGCTAAAACCACGGTTATCCCATTCTGCTGTAGTATCACCACACTGTCCTGCAGTACAGTGAAGATCCCTATGGATTCACACTGGTTTGGGCTGTGCATCTAAGGTATACCAAACACATACCAAACACGTATTGTCAATAACTTAAGACAGCAGGCAGCTAGGACCTTGTAGACAATTGTTACCAAGCAGTTGCTATGGTATGATTTCATGAGGTAGGCGCCACACAGGGCAATTTGTCTTAGGCCCACTCCCCCTTCCTGGCCCTTTGGGACTACATGGTATTCCTGCCATGTTGACAGCTTCTCATCCAACAGGCTCCTTGATGACATCCCCTTGCGAGTTTTGATAGCTCACCGAGGCATGCCCCTGCCTCTTGGAACAGAAAGCCGGAGCTCGATTGCGCATTTGCGACTCCTTACCTGCATCACCCACCGAGGAGTCAAACCTGCATCCTTTTTTCAAATGTCCAGGTTCTTAACCAGTAACAGACAATACTGGCTCTTGTATAAAAGCTGTTTCTGACAAAATTCGACTTTATTCCAGTCTGAAATCAACAGTAACTTTGGTTACCAGACAAGAAGACATCAGGTTGAGACTTAGTTCAACACAGTGTGAGCAGAAGTCACTGAAAGCATTTCGCTGCTTGCACATTATACATTATGTCCATATTGAAAGGTGAAATCCAATTTCCTTAAGTATCTTAGTATTGCATTTTCATAAAAATGGAAATATTTGCAGCCTTGATTCAGATGCGTTCACTGGCTTCTTATTTGTATCATAACGGAATCATTGCCTGTTGGAGCCAATGTGCTTCTTGCATGGTACTGAAGTCTAGGTCCCACACGTGCTATATGTGACTAGTTTGGAAGCCCATACACACGTTGGCCTTACAGAGACTGGATTCCAGTAGTGGGAAGTTCCATTTCTAAGTGGAGTATATGTGGGCAATTTTGAAGACCCTATACTTCTTACTCCAGTGTGGGACTTCTGGGCCAGTATCGGATGGTTACAAATCGGTTGTCCATTTCTGAAATAATTTCTACATAGTTAAAGACAAGGGCCAAAAGAGCTATATGTGGATTTGTTTTCTGGTAGCTAACAATATAGTGTTTAAAGCTGCTGCTTTTGGATCTGAAGCTTGCCGGTTCAATCCTAACCCTACTGCCGTAGGACCCTTGAACAAAGTACTTATCCTGAATTACTCCAGTAAAATTACTGAGCTGTAAAAATAGGTAAATAGCTGTACGTATCTTAACACTGTAAGTTGCTTTGGAGGCAAGTGTCAGCTGACTGAATAAATTAATGTAACGACCTGCGTTACTAGTGTTCGAGCAGGGAATGCGCTTATTGTAAATAGTTGCATTATGGGAAAAATGTGAAATGTAAGGGTGCAACCACTGGGGGAAATGATGGGGTGACCGTGTTTGCCAGTGGGAGGGAGGAAGAGCCCGGGGACGCTGAGAAGTCTGGGAAGGCTGACTAGAAGTGCAGGTCCTGGAGGAAACGGGGTCCTTGGACCGAGAGCATTATTTCCCTGTGTGGCAATGTTCAAATAAACGTTCAAGATGAATGCTGCCTCTGCGTCCTTCTTCACCCCATCAAAGCCCCCGGTGCTGCGCGCCACAGTAACATTAATGTATTTGAAAGCAATCTGGAGACCAATGTTAGAAGGTCACCTCTAGGTTTCTGGACATAAATGTATTTGAATATGTGTCTTTGTGTATTTGGATTGTATTGATTGTATTGATGTATTTGGAGGCAAATGTCAGCTGATCGAATAAATGTAGCATGAATGTATTTGAAAGCAATCTGGAGACCAATGGTAGAAGGTCACCTCTAGGTTTATATGTGTAACCCAGTTTCGACATGCCAGCCTCTGGGCTCCGTGTGAGCACTACATGGATAATTGTGAAGCCCATGCATATGCTTGATCTGTAACCCACATGAGGCCCACATGGGTATGCTGGCTGGGCCATTAAATTAAAAGACCATGCAAAATAAATCCTTTACTGTTGCTCGAATGCAACGGTGCTTCTTTATTGTGAATGGCTGTCAGACCTCACAGAGAGGTCTTGGCGATTGTAGCACGAGGGAGCGACCGCGCTTCGGCACCAGGCCTCGTCGGTGCCAGGCTAAGAGAGCTGCATGCAGAAAAGCTAGATTTAAATCAGCACACACAATGTCTGTCTTTGTTCGCCTGCCTGGTGCACCGCCAGGGTGCTGGACTAAGTAGTTTGGCATATAAGGTATGCTCTGTTCCTATGCTTCGCCCGTACTGGGAGCAGGGTAGCTTGCCTCCAGGTCCATCACACTAATGTGTTGAGTGCAGCATAATTTGTGGCAAGTATTAATTAATAATGACAATCAAACAAAAACCATGAAGGAAAATATCCTATGGCATATGAATATTTTTTATTTAAACAACAATGGACAATACTGCAAATAGCCTTGCAACTGAGCAACTGAAAGAGTTTTCTGATGAGATCATTATAGCAAGAGCAAACTTGTGATGACGTCTACTTCCGTAATCCCATTTCGGGCCAATTTTTGCCCTGTATTTTGTAATCGATCAAAGAACTGTCAGTCAATTAGCATCAGACTGGATGAGGTTGTATTGTTTTGTTGCATTGCTCCTTAAATCATGAGTCAGCCGTTTGAAGGATTCGGTTCAGTTCCGCCTCTCCGTCTATCCACAATACTTGATTTAAAGTCAATAAAGTTTATGTATAAGCTTATATTTGGCAGCATTACAGCATCAGTATCTCCATATACAGTGACATAACTATAACCCCCACCAGTCCCAGTAGTTCACAAAATGTGTTTTTCCTGTTCAGCCACTGTGTAATTGCGTAACTCCTTTGAAATATTCGGATCTCATTGCTGAATTTAGCCTTCCCACACTAACAGAGGTCCCTTTGGCACTCATGGAATCCGTGATTGAATTTAACGGCCCCACTTCCACACTCAGAAAGGTCCCGTTGGCGCGCCGTTGTTCAGTTTAACGGACCACTCCCACACGCAGGGGTTCCATGTGCTTTAGCTTGACTTCTCAATCATTCGATCCCCTTCCACCGCTTTACGTCGGTGTCCGCAGTTCGTATAGCATTTAAAAAGTGTCACGATCAAACATGGTGATATTCTAAGTCTGAGACAGTTACAGGCTATCTTTAGCATCCTCCGAGTTCCATACTCACTTCAAATGCCAGAAAATAAGCCCTCAAAAAGCAGTGTATTTTTAGCAGTGCACATCCACTTGATGTACTTTGTCAAATTAAATGATAAATCAAATGAATGCTGAACAATGCAAGAGATAAGCTGTGTATGACTGTCACTGAAGCCTTTTATTACTTGTGAAAAAGCCAGATGCTCTTGGTAAAAAACACACAAAGCAATCGTCACATCGAAATATGCTGTTAGAGCAGTTGAAATGTTTTCTTGTAAGAATGGTTTACCACCCTTGGAGTAAACAGTGTTTGCCACACATGAAAGAGGAATTGAAAAAGGTATCCCTATGGCTAAGACGGGAACACTTGGAAAGACACAATGGGCTACATACTGCGTATACCTAGATTCTGGGCAGGCATTTATTTTAAGATTGCGACAGCTTAGTATGCGCACAACCCATACGTATAGTTGAAGAGTTATGATTATGAATTGTTTACTGGGACTTGAACCTACAACAATACAGTGAACTGGACTTGCTACTGAACAGGGAAGAAAGCTTTCACATATGAGACAGACTGAACACTCGGTCTCTATATACGTATATTTCACAACGGTTTAATTACCAAAATCGAATCAATGTACACAGAAAATTTCTGAAATTCTTTATTGCAAATACAACAAAGCTTTGCTAATTATGTGAGGTAGTAGGATTTACATACCGATAACTGTGGAAACCGGAAGAAGGTCAGTTTTAAAAGATCTTATAGTGGAAATTAAACAGCACCTAAAAATAGCTTAATATTTCGATATAAATACATCATTATTAAAGTGAAACCATCTTTTGTTTTTAGTACAGTATATTTTTTAATAAAAACACAGGTAATACAATTCAATACATTACAATATGATAAATATGCCTGTATACAATGTTTGCTCCAATTCTGTGTGATGTCAGACACTTAGCTCTTTATCGAAGCTCTGACTGCCACCTCATCTGTTGTTCACTGCTGCCTGGCCTGCAGGACTATTTTACCAGGGAATTGCATCAGTAATCATTTATTAAGAGTGAACTCTATTTTGAAATATGACCGAAGGTATAGCAGCATCCTTGTACTAAAGAGTACCTATAAAAATATAAAAATATAATGCATAATAAGTTCTACTTATTAAACTTTTTGGACAAATTGAACAAACAAAACGTACATTTTTAATGCCCCATTTAGGAGCACACATGCCTGTAGTTGCCTTGGTCATGAATCAAACTAATGGTGTACAACAGCTGAAATCACTAGAAAATGTCACCAAAAGCTCCATGATCTGCAGAGACAAACGGCTCAAAACAATGCTAGAGGTTCGAGGAACCGACGCTTTAAGCTCCATCAGTTGTTGCTAGAATTTCTTCAGATGTTGCTGGAAGCTCCATGAAATGGTCAGGACACGGAAGCCTATAACATGGCATGATTGCCTACAATAAAAGCACGGCGTTTTTGATTCCCAGATGACAGGAAAAAGGTTATTTGGGAGCTTAACAATTCGAAATGCAATTAACACAATAGACAGCCACCATATTATTACAAATGGCAAACACATATAAAAATACAATTTCACTGTATATATTTCAGAATTTAAATGAAAACTAGATTTGTGAACAGACAGCAACTCTTCCCACTCGGAGCCCATGGGATGCTTCTCGAAGGACGTCTGACTTCAGCACAGCTCAGACTGAAGCGAGATGCCGGTTAAGCACCGAAACTGTCGCCCATTGCGCTCTAAAGCTCTCTGCTGCGACGCGGCCGTCCGCAGGCACAAGCTCAGACGACCGCAAACGCTCGGAATGCCTTGCCTCCAGGGGGGTTCTGCAGCCTGAGAGGAAGAGTCCATCATGTTAGGGTTGACCTAGTCGGAGATTTAAAACAAACATGTTCAAACATGCAGAGAATTCTCGTAGGTTCGACTCAGTGGAGACACATACCAGACAAAATGACAGCACTGGGGTATGAGGGTCATAGTCTAACTAAGTGCACCAAATATACTCTGAACTAAAGACCTAACGTGCATTTTCATATTTTCATTAAACTACAGTCTAGTGCAGCGTCGTGGTGATCCAGAGCCTATCCTGGAATCTTGGGGCGTGAGGCAGGATACACCTTGGACAGCACAGCGATGTGTCCGTTCAATATATACCTTATCATCGCACAGTAACCCTTCACAGGGATGGGGTCTCATGAGGACATGTCCCCTCTTCTTCTAAAACCCACCATTTGCCCACTTTGATCCATTTAATTCCAAAAAGTCGATGAGTCTATGATAGATGTTTCTTCAGGGTGAGATATGTGAGCTATAACCCTGCCCTGAGAAAGCAGACCGATGCAGAAGCTGCTGGAGACCAGGGCTGATTAGAGGTTTGGTCCTTACCAGCCTTCTTTCCTTCTCTGTCTTGTGAGCCGACTGTTGGAACCATTGTTGTGCTGGTACCGTTTCACTAATCAGCTTTTTTTAGGGTTATGATTTTATACGCTTACAGGAGGCAGGCAGTTCTGTCCCCGCTACTCCTCCGCTGTCCACGCAGGCCAGCACCCCGCTAAAACTCCCGCTGTATTCTCCTCCGCTGCTGCTGCCAAACGAATATTTAGCCCCGGTGAACTTCCCCCTCCCTGGCTCTGCCTCGCCGCCCGCCGATTTCTTACCTCTCTGAGAATATCCCGTTCTGGTAGGAGGCAAAATATTGTCTCCGTCTGTCCACAGGCATCACATCTATGTAGCCTCCCGAGTCGTTCTGGATGACCCCAGCGTGGACGGCCGCTCGACATATGCTGGATTTCTGAAGATGATGATGATGAGATTCGGGTTGAGAAAGTGCATTTTCCACCACGAATATGGCACTAAAGCATGCACAGCTCCCACTTTTCATAGGCATTCCCTTCCTGCAAACACCTGAAGAACAGAACCAGCTGATAAAGCTCCCCATCTTCACCCCCGTGGGAGACAATACCCAAAAGCTGGACTTTTACACTGTTTTGCACATTGTAAAGAAATGCAGTAATCACAAAAATGAGTCTGTGCCAGAGAGAGAAAGAGAGAGGGCGAGCGACTGAGATAGACGTGGGACTCTGGGCAGTCGTCTAGGATGTTAAACATAGTTTCCTCCGGTGGTTTATTTAAATGAGGGGCCCTCACAGTTTCTCCCTAAGTGATCTCCCATGATCTTGGTGCATTATGACAGCATTTTGCACCACGTTCGCTGGCTCGTCTGTGCCATTGTTCACGGACCCTCTTCTTTATGAGGTCGCACTCGTAATAAAGTGGCCTCTGCAGCACAGCTGCATAAACGGGAGGGATTCCCGTACGGAGGGGTGTCGGGAATGCTTCGGGAACGCGGCTTCGGCTGCTCGTGCTGGGGGAGCATCCACTTGTCCAAACTGAAACTGAAAGTCACGTTTCTTCACAATGAAGGATTGCGGGAAAACGGGCAGCTAAAGTCAAGAGGAAAGCTCGACTCACATCCGAATAGATCTGCGTTCCGATGACTCGAGCCAGGTGGGGGTTCTCCTGCATGCAGTTGCGAGGACAGTACAGTCTGGAAGGATACCAAAGAGCAGCGTCATCTAAAACCGAATTTTGATTAAACCATATTTTGGCCCACCAGCGTGTGGCGAACGAATTGTGCAGGTAAAAATCTTACCTGGGACAGTGTCTTACAGGTTTCTGGAACGGACACAGTTGTGCAACGGTAGTTTCGCAAGTGATAGCTTTTACTAAAGAGAAAAGAAGTGTGTATTTTAAATGAGCACCACAGCGTTATGTGTCCAAAAAGAAAGACGTTTAAAAGCCTGACCTGTTACTTTTGATACTGTAAAGGCATTGGCACTCTGGTATTTCCTGCGAAGAGAATTACGTTTATATAACTAAATGGGTGACGAATTGAAATGTGTCCATTAATGCAGAAATACTTGAGAAAGAATAAAGATTACCCATTAATTTGTTCAAAAGGGTATGTCAAACATCAACAATGACGGAATTTTAACACATTAATTTATAAAAGGTACATTTTTCCATAACCAGTACAGTATGCTAGGATCCAGGAACTTCAAATTGCATTCTATTTCCTTTCACTGTGCCAAATATACAATGGCACCCACCCTAGAGACTGGACACCGTGTTTATTGGATTTTATGAAATACTCCTTTCTTCCCAGTCTCGTAACGTCCAGCCAGCCTCCCTCGTTGTCTATGACTCCATAATGCAAGGCAGCCCTGCAAATGCTGGATTGCTGCAGAAACAGGAGGACAGCGTACCCTTTACTGTCGTCCGGGAATGCCGCCGATTGAATTATAGCAGGGCCACAGAGGAAAAGTTACCAGACACAGGACAGTTTCACTCCATTATAGAAGGGCATTAACCCCAGTCCTTGAAAAGCTGGTCTTCTTTAGCTGAAAAGTTTCTACATCTCCATTCTGCATTGCTGATTACTAGCAAATATGATATTTAAAATGTTCAACGAATGGACATCGTTCAGCTTTCAATGTGGCAGCATGGCAGCAGCTGAGTCATAAATACAACAACAGTAAATACAATGAGACAAATATAACAATGCCATCTGACACTATGCAATACATCAGCTCTTGAACCAGAATATGTCACTGATTTAACATTTCAGTTGGAAGAACTGGACAAAAACTGAATTTTGCAGCGACTGCAAGGTGTACTTTCCCTCCTGGCTTAGATGCCACTGAAGGACTTGCACCTGCAGCCGAAGTGAAGTTGTTGAGCTCCCCCCCCCCCACTGGGACCCCTTGGAAAAACCAGAGGTGGAAGTGGGGTGGTGATGGGTTTGAGGAAATCAGTGCATGTGGGAGTGTGGAGGTTAGTGGGCGATTACACGCAGTACATTTTGTATGTGCCAGACAGCTGGATGTGGCCAAGACCTTGGTCCAATTCTTCCCTCAAGAAATTTTGTTTTTCTTTTTCTGCAAAAGCCCATTTAAAATTAAATTAACAAAGCCAGAGCTTACCATTTCATAGTATGCACTTCCTATCACTTTTCCTGTGCTGTACAAGCAGCCTGCAGGACATTCATACCTGTGTCAAAATAAATATCAATCTATTAACCATCACGCACCTTACAATTTACATTTATTTAACAGATGCTTTTCTCCAAAGCGACGTACATCTCGCAGAAAAATACAATGGGTGCATTACGTTGAATACATTACATACATCCAATCAACCAAAGGCCTTCTCACAATCTGCTAGGTACAGTATACTGGGAAAAAAATAGGCGCCATAATCAGGACAGCTCTGCTGGGATCCTGCTTACCTATTACAAGTGGTTCCTTTGCATTTATCCCGCAGCTTGGTGTCACATGTCACCAGCTGAGCTACGGAAAACATGCATGCAAAAGACAAGTAAGTAAACACTTGAGAGTTTGAAAATCTGTATTTCGGAATAATTTAGCAAACGATGCACTGTCATGTTAAAGGTCTGAATTTCACCGGTTTAAAAATGCTGACACCTCTGTGCTGCGAGCGCTAGACTCCGTTAACCTCAGGCTGATCGAGAAACTGTTTAAGCACTGGTGACAATGTGTTGAACGGGTTTGCTTCATGCATAAACAGTATACGTCTTAAAGAAGCAGAAACGTTCTGAATAAACGGCCAAGCTCCACGTGTTTCCAATCCCAAGTCTTCTACTCAGCATTTCAGCGTGACAGCGGGGAGCAGTGCGGTGCCACTGCTCTGTGTCTGACCCCCTTAACCGCTCTCAAGGTTGAGAACTGACATGACTAGGATGGACCCTTTGGGAAGTTGGGCGTTAACTCCACGGAAAGCTCAGCCAACGAAGCAATGCGGTGCTCAAAAGATCTCACCTGTCGTGATCCGACATTAACAATTAGGTCTAAGGTGGATTTTTATTCAGTCCTCACATCATTTTTTTCAAGATTGATATATACAACCAGAGAGCAAAATGCTAACCGTGAGTCACCAAATAACATCGGAGTCTTAATTTAATTATATTCATCCCTTCAGGGAGGTGTCAGATGCCTCTGGAGAGGGATTATTAGAGACAGTCCCAGGTTGGACTAAATGTGATATTTTGAGGCATCTGGAAAATCTCCTGGACTCTTCTGATAAATAGTTTCTTCAATACAAATTGAAAAATGACCTGTGCATTCAAAGTCCGTTCACCTTTAATTTTGACTCTATGGATGATGCTGACCTGAAGAAGGATGACCTCATCAATTTGAAAAGCAAAGGTTCTTCAGTCTAGTACTTGATTACTTCAGGTGTCACAAATGCTGTAGATTCCTAACCAGTTTTCGGCCTTGATCCCAGTTGGAACAACGCATCTCTACAAATCTGAACTTTCAGCATTAGTCAGTGTGAAAGCTAGAAATCAGCCGGATGCCAGGTATGCCATGCACCCAGCATTGTCCAAGACCATCCTTCAAATTTCTGTCCTTAGTGATGGACAGCAGCAACAGTGATCATGTTCAAGGAGATGCTGAAGAATTTTTTATTTATACCTGTATTTTTTGTGTAATTGGATAGAAATAAAATTTACATCTACATTTATTTACTTAGCAGATGCTTTTCTCCAAAGTGACTTCTAATGAACTCTGTGTAGTGTTATCAGCCCACACACCTTATTCACCAAGGTGATTTACACTGCTAGATACACAACTTAGACTGGGTCACTCATCCATACATCAGTGGAACACACACTCTCTCTCTGTCAGTCACACACTATGGGGGAACCTCAACAGCAGGTCTTTGGACTGTGGGAGGAAACCGGAGCAGCCGGCGGAAACCCACAGACACAGGAAGAACATACAAACTCCACACAGACTGAGCGGGGATCGAACCCACGTCCTCTCACACCACCCAGGCTACTCTGCAGATTTATAACCCGATTGGTTCGTCGATTAATTTTGGGAAGCATAGGAGGTGTAACCATTAAGTTCATGTACAGCTGAGGAGTGAGGGGGAAAAGGTTAAGAATCCCTGTTGCATGGAGAAAAATGCTGTGGAGCGGAATGCCATGGAATGCCCCTTTAAATGCAAAAGACTTCCCTTGCGGTACTTCAAGAGCAAACTGAGCAACTGTATCTCCTGAGTTCACAGAGGCCTCCACCAGGGCTTCTCAGCTTTCAGCTTGGGCCCCCTTTCATGAGAGGAAGCAATTTCAAAACCCACATGGAGCAGATCGCTATCAAAACAGAACAAAACCTTCCCTACAAGTGAGAGTGACTTGCAATATTAAGTATAATAAAAACTGCCATGCCAAATCAGTAACTTGACAGCGAGGACCTGCAGAATGTCAACACGGTTTTAGATAAATAGGAAGTGTTTCCGTTCGCCTGCTGCGTTTTTCGCTTTCTCAGCACACGTGAGTCCGTTGGCGGCTCTCTGCACCGCTGGCTTTTTCAAACATGACTTTGCTGTTCCACCTCCAGCCAATCTGCCCACCCTGTTTGGGATGTGATGGAAAGGTGTGCAAACACGTGACGGTATTCTTACACATCTGCTGCGTGCTGGTCACGTCGTTCCTGTCCAGGTTCTCACTGGGAGACGCTGTCGGGGAATATGCTCTCGGCCAAGGCCCTTGGGTTCTGGGCACTTCGGGTTCAACATAGTTGCTCTCCTCTCTTTCGTTGGGGGATGGGCGCGCACCAGTACCAGTCTCTGAAAATACATGTCGATGAATTTTGCTCTTGAACATAATATTTTGATGGCTAGTTGCCATGAATATGGGAAAAGAACTATGCAAGAGACACAACAGATGCTTTTCAGTACTTGAACACCAACCAAGTCTTTAAAGAGTCTTTTGGGTTGGTGTTCAAGACAGTGGTGCTGCAGTGCTGCAAATGCTTTTTCTGAATTGGTGACATACCTTTGTAGCACAGGTTGTCCCTACAGCCTCCACCGTAACTGGGTGGGCAAGCTGAGCAAGGCTTGCCGTGCTTATATGGTGAGTGTCCCCACCAGTTCCCCCTGCAAAGGAGACAAGAACTTAGAGCCACTAAATCCAGTACACAGTATTCCTATGAGCAACAGCACAGCAATACAGAGATATAAATACTTAAAATTCAGCTTTCATCGCAATGATGCATGTTCATTGCAATTTACAGTTGATAAACTTCAATCAACTCAAAAAACAGGCTATTTAGTTATAGACCACAGATGAGTTATGAGCCTACAGAGCTTTTTATTTATAGCAAAGGAAGGTTAATCAGCTACATTTTGGATTATTTAGACAAGAGAATGTTGAAAAGGATCTTAGTTGCTGATGATGTACAAGTAACTACTGGTTCATTTAACCTACAGTGTTGAAACATTGAGTACTGGAACATTAAGCAAGTTTGGATGCATTTAGTTTAAATAGTGTTGTAAGTGGTGGTTCTTGGGTTATGTTTATGGTCTACTTACTTTGGTGAATAATTGCAAACCAGGTATATGGCTTTAGGCCAGATCTGGCCCCAGACATTCATATTGTAACATAAATTGATGGCACACCCAATTCGACTGCTGGTTGCCCAGACGAGCTACAAGAACAGAAACATCACCAAAAACACGTATTAACTGAAGAAAACAAAAATTCATGGGGCAAAATATTTATGGTCTTCTGGATGAGGGAAACAATAATCAGATTATGTTTCACTCAATGGTTTTTCTAATGTCATGGGACGTGTTAACAGACAGACAGAAACAAGCACCAATTTATCATCTCAGGCAGCATAGTCTTCTTACACTTTAGTAACTTAATAACTCTATTCATTGACTTGGCCAGGCTCCCATTTCCTGCACTCCGGTAACGCTGAGCCTGTTAATATCCCCATCGCTGTGCAGATCTAAATGGGGCATTAGGCAGGCTGAGATATCAACATGGGTCATTTACTACAGTAACATGCTTAATCAGTCCACACTCCGTAACAATACAGTATATTATTTGCATCAGCCATGTGCACACTTTAAAATGCTCGAAAGGTCCTGTGCATTTCACGCAAGCAGAGCACTTCACAGGAAAAACAGTGACGTGTCTTTTTTTTACCTGTGTGTAGTGAGTGCAGACTGGCCCAGAACAACGGAAGGGGCAGTAGGGGTTACACTCCTGCGGATAGGGGTAACTGTAGTCTCTCACTTCATCGTACCAGGCTTGAACATGAAACGTGGGCGGTCGGTACCTGAAATCGGGACACTCGTTGAAATATTCTTTTTGAGGCTGTTTATCTAATGATTTGAAGTTCCCTCTCAAAAATTCTGTGTTTTGAGCTGCAAGCGCCTAATTATAAACCGAAGAAAGGTCTGAGAATAACATAGAATATCAGCGAGATGGGCCTGATGCCACGACTCTATTGTTCCGTGGTCTACAGAGATCAGCGACTGCTGTGACTAGATCATTACGAACCTGCCCCAGTGAGCCCCAAGGTTCTGGCCAATGTGGGGGAGCAGGCTTTCCGGACCGTGTTCCCACAAGCAAGTTTCCGCCCAGGCCTCTGCAGTCCTCTCCAGCTCCGTGTCCCACACCTGCGGAGCACAGCGTGGAAATGAATACCACCATTGTTTTCACAGTTGCGTATGCCAATCGGAGGCATTTCCATTAAGAAATTGCACACCGGTCAAATCACGGGGTATTTACTGGCCCCGGTGGCCCGTACCATTCGGTTTAATAAATGAAAGCGATCCCCTTGACGGCAGGAACAAATGTTGCGGCTATTCTGGAATTTCTCAATGGCCCCCTGTTGTAGGCCATTAAGTGTGCTGTTTGCAAGAACCCGAGTCAGATATTTTACATCTGTGCATCCAAGTACCTGGCTTGTTCAATCTCAATAATGAGAAGTGAAAATAGCGTTTGCGAACAAATTACCGTACGTGCCACGCTAAATCTTTCAAGACGCCATGCTCAAAGAAAAAAAAAAAATGTTATACATTTTGTTTGTCAAAATTGTGAAACTGCCTTTTCTGGGGGGTAAAACAATGTACTACTGTTCCTTTTAACGTCAGCCGGTCTTCCCAATAGTACCAGATGTGGGAAAAATCAAGTTTTAACTACGGTCCAGTTGAGCGTCGCAAAATGTTAACAAAGACAGTTACACATGACTTCTTGTTTCAAAAGACTTGTCTCTAACTCACCGTAGTCTAGTTTTTGTTTAAATGAACAGTACTGATGTTTTTTTTTTTTTTTTTTTTTTCCCCCTCTTGCCCTGGTGGATTTAGCTATATTATCCCTGGAGATCAAGGTTATTTAAAAAATACAAAAGTACATCTAGCTGCACAGTTGTAATTAGTTCCATATGCCTCTAGAGAAAATTCTGTTCCACTCGCCTTCAGATGCAGCCCCTATCGGAGTTAGTGCCGCTAGGGAGATGAATTAAATTTCCATTCAGAGCACTCTGTCAACACTACCTATATTCCTAATTTGCAGACAGATCTACTTTGCATATCATAAATAAAAGTAATATTGCTGTGTAAAACTGTTGTGATGGCGAGCCTCTAGACTCGGGGGTCTAAAAAAAACACATAAAATATGAACTAATAAATATAACAATTTATTACTTTGTGCATGAACAATACCTGAGACTCACGCACAGTGGTTTAAAGGCAAACTATTGTCCAATTAACATGTAAATTCTACTAATTTCAGTTTCATCCAAAATTACATATATTCATTTAGCTGATGCTTTTCTCAAAAGCAATTTACACTGCTAACTTATTTATAGAGTCAGGTAAGTTTACTGGAGCAATTTTTTGGGTAAGTACCTTGCTCAAGGGTACTACAGCTGGAGGTGAGATTCAAACTTGTGACCTTTTGGGTCCAAATCAAGCAGCAGCTCTAACTACAATGCTACCACCTGTCCAGTGTAATAGTTAATATGCCGTGGAACTCAGAAATGAGGTCAACTGCCAGACTTGCCGCAACAATCGAGGTTATTTGTTTCGATGAACAAGGACAGAGTGTTTCACATCAGCATACAGGATGGCCAATGAGAAATGACAACATGGGCGAGACGCTGCTTGTATAAACATGGGATATTAGTGCTTTTGGAGTTGATGCTCTCAGTTTCAGCTGTACATGACTGACTCCTCACTATGTTTCAACAAAAACATCCCTTCATTATCTGCAGTCAAAAAGGGAAAAACATTGACTTTATATACATTATTAACTTCAGCATTCCGATTACAAAATCCAAAAGCCAGCTACGACCATAAATTACTAGGCCATTATATACAGGCGTTCCCCATTTACGATGGTTAGACTTACGATTTTTCAACTTTACGATGGTGAGCTGGAGATAGACAGTCAATAGAAACCGGACTTCGAATTTAGAATTCTGCTTTTTCCAGGGGCGAGCGATATGCAGATCGATACTCTCTCACGATGCTGAACAGCGGCACCGATCTGCATCTCCCATTCTATCATGCCGAGGTGTGTATTAGATGTATTAAATGCATTTTACACTTATGGTATTTTCGACTTACGATGGGTTTCACGGAACGTAACCCCATCGTAAATCGGGGACCACCTGTACCAGAAAACTGTAATATCTTGTTGAATTGGATCATGAAATTTTAGAACAAGACAGTCTGGTTTATATGTCTTACAGTTAATTTACTATTAGAATGAGGCTAACTAGTAACTTTAGCTAACTAGCTGATATAAAATTACTTTCAGAGCTGTGTCAAAAATCAAACAGCATTCTAAGTAGCTATTGCACTAAGGGTATAAAATTTACATCAACAGTATCTGACAGGTTTCCTCAGTCTGTTTCGAGACCTTTTAAAGACTTATTGAAACATGCACCAGTAGATGTTTGGCAAAGTTATCACGTTCCCAGCAGAGAAAGAAGCTTTCCCTGTCACCATAACTTTCCTAGCACGCAGGATCTCAATATCTTTCTTTTCCTATTTTTTCTCTTCTTCCTGATTTTTTCTGCTTCTTAAATTTTTTCCCACCTTCACAGATCCTAAAAATTCCATACGACATAGGCACGGTGCCTACGGTGCCTACTGAGAAATCTAGCACAGGCTCCTTGTCGTATTATATCATTTCGTGGTGGAAGCACTTCTGACTCATTGGATAAAAGTTATTAAGTGATTGCAGAGAGCTGTATAATGGCTAAGAGAACTTCACAAAATTAACATTCAGAGGTTCAGCTGTTAGTCACATTTTGCAAACTGATTCATCATAATTCTGAGACAAATTGATAATTTTTATGTGTCAAATAAGCATCCAAAGTTCTCATTGTTAGTTTACATTTACTTGTGATTCTCTGATACGTGTGAGAAGTAGTTAGTACTGAATATCAATTTATGGATTTGTTCAAAGTTCAGTCATTTTCCTAGTCAAACTGCAAGTCAATCAATCATTGGATTCACACCATTACTTTAAACCTACCTAAAGTGGGGTTGGGTTTTATGTAAGGGTATGAACTGCACTCTGTATACAAATTGATGTGTACCTAAAGATAGTCCCAAAATCTGGTTTAGCCATTAATCAGAAACTGTACAACTTGCAACTGGACACCTGGTTTGTCTGTGATGTAAAACAAAGCTTGTACATTTTTAGCTCTTGTCACCTTTTCCCAGGACAGGCCACTGAGGTGATGAACCCTTGAATGTGTCCAGGTGCGGCAAGGCAAACTAAGGGCAAATCACTGCAGTCTGCCTGCGTCACATGCTAAGACATTAGTTCAATACCTGCTTGTCAGTAATGAGGCTGCAGTATCGTTTTCATCAAGTGACTGTTCAGTGAACAGAGTGACAGCAGAAACCAAAAATATTTTTAAAACATTTTGTCAGTGAATGGAACTAAAATTGTCATAGGAACACAGACTTGTGTAACTTTATAATTGTTCATTTTTAAACTGTAAGCTAATTGTTTTTTAGTGCATCAATCCAAACTCGTCGTTAACTGTGAAACGCATTCCTATCCTTATACAGGCTCTTTCAAAGCATCCATGGGTCAATCTGAACAATGTGAGCTGTGAAAAATGTTCCAGATGACGTATAATAAGGGCAGAGGTTCCACTGGAATGGAAGCGAATGGTGCAGTAGGCATTTGAACGCTTCCGTCTTGAACTTTTCAGTGAGCTCAAAGGCTACAAGACACAGGCCTCCTTCTCAATACCTGCCACATCATTCACGCCATTCTGTTTATTTGGCCGAACACCTCATTTGCAGCTGTTTCTGTCATCTGGCTGCATTCCAAAGTGCAAAAGGGTACACTTCTTCCCCAAGTTTTGTTTTCCTGTAGAGAGTCAATTACCAGAGTGTGGCCCTTGATGTATGGAGATTGTGATTGTCCAGAATACGAGTTCCTTCCCCGCAGCAGAGGATCTGCTTTTTATCCAGACTGCTGCAGATCTGCAACCTGGAGCTTATTAATGAGACCCAAACGTTCAAATGTGCAGTAAGACTGGTGCATGTTCAAGGCAAAAAAATTGTCAATGGCCCAGAATCAGCAAGCCAATTTATTTTGCAATGTGTGACTCAATACAGTAGATAAAATTATGTAAGGAGTGCTATAAAGGGATAAAATCTTACGTTGACTTTCTCACGATTAAAATGTGGGTAGGCTTGTACCCAGGTAGGAAAAGATTTATTCATGCCGCCAACGCAATCCATCAAAGACAGTTATTTTCAACAGTCTTTCATTAGTCTCATATAATATAAGCTGAAAATCCCTCGTCTTGAAAGGGAGGTTGCAATAGTGGCATTAGACTCACCTTTGGATGAACCGACATAGACTGTTACTATAAGGCTGCAAAATAAGTGCAACATAAAAAAGAGTAATCAGAATTAACCATTCAACACTTTTTTAGAAAGAAATCTGAAACACTGAACCAGTGAGTGGAGCAAATTTCTGTGGAATACCTCTCTGGCCTGCAGAAAGCCTACATAGAGAACACTGTGCACTGCAGGCTTTGGAGACTGAGCGAAGCTACTAAAGACTTCTATTTAACTCGCAGAGCATTCGAAAAAGACTTCAGTGAGCACTGCAGTCTCAACAACATCCCGGAGCTGAGTCCTTTGGCTGAGTCCCAAGGGCCATACTTTCCCAAGACGTAATCTGTTTGCCTTAGAGTCCTTCAAAGGGTGGCACTCGGCCGTTGACTTCTGAGTCAACACAGGTCTGAAATGGAATTCCCATGTCACCTTCTGCAGTCGAGGCGATGAATGAGCTCAGGTCGTCTTCAGGTGTAACCGTCTAAACGGCTTAGCCGACACTTTTTCCCTTTTCGTCTGGAAATACTGGAAAGCCTGCGGCCAACTGCCAGAAGGAGAGGGCGAAATGTGGGAGAGGGGAGGTACGAGGGATTTGTCAGGTTTCTGAATCGGTGACACTCTGACTAGGTGCTATAATTAGGAGTGGTGTGCCAGCTGGGGGTGATTCCATTGTGTCGCTCCAATTTAAGCCATGTGAGTTGGGAGAAGAGCGTGTTCTTGAACTGTACTGTGTGGAGGGCGATCGACATCAACTCTTTCTGAAAGTGCGAATGTTTCACAATGACAGTGGACACTCCCCTTGGAAGCGTAAGGACAATAGCAGAGGACAGAACCTTCCAGAGGTGCTCTGTACATGTGGTCGCCAAGAGTCGACACAGATTGATGGCACTTAAAAGCACCCGCATGTTTTAAAGCACATTAAAAAGGCGAAGGACGTAATAAAAAGAGTAACAAATAAATAAGGAATTGCTGTTCTGTGCTATTATATATATTAATATGTACAGTTATACTGTGCTATTTCCCTAGTCAGTACAACAATACTTCCCTTATTTCCCAAAGCAATGGACTGAATGCCTTCAGAGCGAGAAGTTGGACTAATCATCGCAGCTGAAGAGTTCTCCAGCTACTTGCACAAGCAGACTCATTTTGGCAGTGACCGAAAATACACACTGGTAGATTTTCCACTTATATCCCGAGATGACCTTCGTTCTCCACCGTCCCAGTTCCTCCCGTGGTGCTCCAGTTGCACCTCTTCCCTCCGCTCCCCCTTTCGGTGCCCCCTCCGGCTAAAAAAGCCAATGAGCTGTAATAGGAGCCGCCTTACGGGGCATTTGCCTCCTCAGCACTTTTCCCTTTTTCTTTCTCTAGAGACAAGCATGAACTCAAATTGGCAGCACGAAAGATGCTTCCGTTCCGCACCGCATTAAACGCGTCCGACGGCTCGCTTACATTATTACACGCCTCGGCGGCAACCTTCACATTGTGCTTCTTTATTTTTGCGCAAACAAACAGCATTCAGACAGAGTCATTTGTGACATTGTTTTACTTCTGGCTTGGAAATAAGCAAAAGTATGAAAATTGCATGAACTGTATGCCTCTAGACATGAGCAGGCCGGTAAAGAACAATGTATCTATGGAAAGCAGATGTGTCATTTTGTATCTGAACAATGTTATAAACATACATAACAATTAATTCTATAATTACTCAACTGTGTTGTTTAAACACGTCTTCAACGACTGAAAATCTCAAGATGATTTTAGGATAGGATGATTATCTTTTCCAATGATCTCTTCTAAATTCCTTCCCCTTGTTTATTATAGGTACCACAGGAACAACTCCTTTTTGAAAACTATGAAGCAACTTTAAGACAGCAGTTTATTTCACGCCAAAATTATTATCAGTATTGCACTCTAAGTGTTATTTTCCTAGGATTCTCTTTGCAAATTACAGTGTAAAGTGGAAACTGTTTCATGAGTGTCAGCTCATTTTGTTGGAGTTCTACTGCACAGTAGTATGGAGGGATGTGGAAACAGTTAAAAGGGCTCTAGAAGTTTCTCTTACCATGTACTCCATATTTGAAGCCTGTGGATAGACTTGACCCCTGAGCTTATTGTGCAGGTCAAGGATGAGCTGCATATCGCTCTCAGTGATGGCCCTTTTGCCCCTTGGTCTGGACGCCCACCATTCTCCATCATCCTCCATGTATTTCTCCAGCATAGCCTCCAGGTACGTCGAATTGAGGATTACCATGGAAACCACGGTCTGGGACATGAGCAGCAGAGCAATCCCTCTCAGACACTCCTGGGATAAAGTCCTCATGATGGATGACCTCTGAACTTGCTTGGAAATTTTTTTTAAAAAACCTGTTGGTTAAAAAAAAAAGGAGTGACATGATTGGTTGAGGTTCCAGTCTGTATTAAATTTGCTAAATAACTTGTGTCAATATTGTAGTTGGGAAGCAAACCAAACCACAGCGGTTCCTCAGAAACACAGCTCGACACCAGCATTTCAGTGGATTGCCCTCACCAGATTTTGAACTACAGCCAAATAAATTATTGCTGGCATGTTTTTCCCCTTCTCCAGTTTTACATCCTATAATTTAAAAACTATGTGTACAGAGCAAAAACATAGTTTATATACAAGGATATCATGGCTACATATGTTGCTAAGCCAAGCTGTTATGAGAGTTTAGTGAGAATAAATTATACAAGCTTGTTGAGAGTCCATGCAGTAATTATGTTGTTTTTTTAAGGGAACTGGTAGCAATCAGTAAACTCTAAATATCAAAAACAACCTGACACTCATTGCTGCTGTTCATTTCTGGACAACTGTAATAATTATGAATACAGAATAGTTACAGTATGTCTAGAATGACACCAATATGCACGTTCCCACTTTTAAAGATCACATAGCTGTTTAACCTTTTGATATATTTCATACATATTTCAACAACACAGAAGATATGTACATGTTATGCATGTTACATTAATTCATACGGGTAAGGGGGTACTAATTTGCCTCCAACCCCACCCCCAATATTTGTGTATAACTCTGATTTCCATTGTAACAATTTTCTGGTCTTCCAGTCCCTGACAAGTTGTTATGGCTCAATCAGAATGTATCATTTATTAGTAACATAAACAATACAAGAATGTTGCAATGCATGTTACTCTATCTGTCACTGGTTAATGTAACATGTTGCATCACTGTAATATTTATCAGTAGCACACAAAGATCGTCCATGTTTCGATTCACTATGACCAAGAACAATGTGTGCGACACAATGGATTCCATTACTTTGTAAATGAAACATCATTATGCTGTGATATTAAGTCGTTACTCAGTTTTACATAAGTGAGGGATTGAGGTCGTTGCTCTACAATATTTCATAAGTGCCACTTGGCAACAACACACTGCAGAAGCAACATGCAAAGCTAATCAGATATATAGACATAGATATAGATATATAAATATACATACAAACATAGATATAGATGGAGATGTATAGATATATACATATATATATATATAGATATAGAAATAGCTATAGATAGACATACATATAGATATACAGACATATATATATAAAGCATTTTTCTTTTCCTATGACGAATACTTACACACACACAGTGATGTTTGTCTGATGTGATGGAATTAGAGCATCACCAGCCAAAAAGCGCCCTGTTTTGTTTCAGAGTAAGGGACTCTATGGTAAAAGAGATGGTTACCTTCTTCTGCCTCGCTCTGCAGGACGAAAGAAGCAGCGACGAGCCCCGCTGCCCTCTTGCCAGGCGAGCGGCGGACGCGCGGGCAGCTTGAAACGCAGCGAACGCCCCCCGAGGAAACTTTTTCTTTTCTTCTCTTCTCTTCTCTTCTCTTCTCTTCTCTTCTCTTCTCTTCTCTTCTCTTCTCTTCTCTTTACTTTCGGTCGCGTAAAAAGTTCGAAGCCGCCCGGCGCGTCGGCGCGTCGCTCCGCGGGAGCTCTGCCGCTCAGGAGAGGTGGCACGTGCGCGCGCGCGCGCCGGCTGGGGGGACCCCACGGGAGCAGCGGAGGTCTCTCGCGCGCAAAAACCGCACGACAGCGCGGGCTCGGGAACATCCTTCACTTTTTATCCTAAATTTGGATTTTTTTTGCGGCGCGTGACGTTGGAAACCACTCCTTCTCCGCAAGTGCGCGGTGTGGAGCGGAGAGCTGCGCGCGCCCTGTACCTGGGCAAACACACGCAGTTTACCCTGTTTTTAAAAACCCCGCCATGCTGCACTGCAGTGGTCACTGAAACTGTGCACTATGACAAAGGTGCATATTGTTTGCCTCGTTTTCAATTTAAGCCTTAATATGATTTTGCAATATTCTGCCATGTTATATGGAGCCTGTGCTGTCCGTGCTGATGCGCTTGACTTCTTTGCAAAGGTATGAATGTGATTCACTTATGGGCTCCAGTTATGGAACACCATAAAAAAAATAAATAAATGATCATAATGACAGTCCATCCATTTTCAATAACCGCTTGTTCCTGATGAGGGTCGCAGCGGCCAGGAGCCTATCCCGGAAGCACAAAAAAAAGAAAGCAAAAAACTGCATTAATTACACGTGACAGGGATGTTAATCAAATCCCTAAACTTGGTAACGAAAAAAGACCAGGAGGACTGGGGAGCACAGTTAGCCCCTGTCCAGCTGGATCGCGGGGGACGAGGTTTGGCCTTGGGCGGGCGCTCCGTCGGCCAGCTGGATGCGGGCGGTGGCCCGCTGTTATTCTATCCGGCCGCAGGAACACTCTGAGATGTGCTCGAAACGTCAGAAAGAGGGCAAGACGCGTCAGAAGGGGGTCGGGCAACCTCGGTCACCTTTTCTCTTACGCCCTGAGTTTCTTGGAAAAAAAAAAAAAAAAGAGGGTGCACCTTAGATCCGTGCTGTTTGCTTTGAGATGCCTGTATCGATGGAATCTAAGGAGCTCCGAGACCTTGGCTGCGGTTCAAGTCCTGAAAGCCGTGAACCACCAAAGGCTTCTTGGAGTTTCTCATCTAGGAGTCAGCCAGTACTTTCGATGCTCTAGATAGGATCGAATGAACCTCCAGAATAGCTGGTAGTAGAGCAGTTGGGGTCCTGGACTGGGGGTCGGATCACTAAAGCTTCTGTTGATTAAAGAGGCTGTGCTGTTGTACCCTCAACAAGGGCTAAACTGCTGCATAGTCAGATGCAACCGTAACATTTATTCAGAAGGCCACTTTGGGTAAAAGTGTGCCCTACAGGAAGACAACAAGCTAACATGAAAATAATGATAATTACACAATAATTTATGTTTCATAATGTGCCGTTGCTTTGACAAATAACAATGTTTCACTGTCAGACACCATCTGGTTGCCTTACTGAAGAATTGCTGAGCATCCATCCATTCATTATTAGTAACTACTTGCTCAGTACGGAGGGGTGGTGGCCCAGAGTCATCCCTGGAGGCAGGAAGGAGAGAGGGGACAATCTGAATGGGAGCCAAGTTCATCACAGGGCAATCACACACACACACACACACACACACAGACACACTAAAAGCAGTTTGAAGTCACCAGTTCAGATGAAATTGATACTATTAAACTGTGGGAGGAAACCAGAGCACTCACAGAAAGGAGGGAAAATATGCAGACTCTGCACCCACTGAGCTGAGACAGGACCCAATGCCACCTATAATGCCACCACTGGCCTGTTAAATGAATTCTGGTTACTATACTGCAGCCATTTATGGCTTGAAACTGGTAAATGTTAATTTTAGTTTTCGTAAGAACACTTTTCGCTCGTTATGTTTTCGTGCAAAAATATTTTCACGCCGTACGTACAAGCTTTCAGACTTATGAGGTCGGAATTTTCTGTTCATTTTAAATTACATAAAATTGCTTCCCGTGCAAGGGGGTGCGGTGGCGCAGTGGGTTGGACCGTAGTCCTGCTGTCCGGTGGGTCTGGGGTTCGAGTCCCACTTGGGGTGCCTTGCGACGGACTGGCGTCCCGTCCTGGGTGTGTCCCCTCCCCCTCCGGCCTTACGCCCTGTGTTGCCGGGTAGGCTCCGGTTCCCCGTGACCCCGTAAGGGACAAGCGGTTCTGAAAATGTGTGTGTGTGTGTGTGCTTCCCGTGCAATTGCATAAAGCCATTTTGCTATCACACTGCTGTATATGATCGTTTTTCCTTAACTGATAAATGTTAATTCTTACAGCATAGCTGCAAATAAGCATCTAAGGACTTGATTTTAAAACATTCAGAGTTTTTTTTACCAGCTCTACTTACATTCGTACCAAGCTGGATCTTGTGACCTTATCACTGCATGTGAGTCTGTCAGGCTGAACGGCGTTGTTATGACAACAGGTTGCATGGGCATAACTTTACTCCGCTTCTGTTGAAGAAATCGTATAAACGAGTTGCTTTTTAGATCTCCTAAAGCTCTTAATGCATCGCTATATCTTAGTGATTTTTTTTTTTTTTTAGTACAAGAGGAGGCCTAAAGTGCCTCTGAGATATAGTGTTTGCACTGCAAACATCAAAAGCATCGTGGTAAAAAGGAGAATATTATTGTGCTGTTGGAATTCTCTCAGCAAGAGTTGCTAAGAATGGTTATAAGAAAACAGATTTGTCTAATTCTTTGATGTGCTTTATATTACACAGACTTTGTAAGACATACTCAAGTTTGTTTTATTTTTCAGTAGATGTCTTTATTTTCAGGGTGTATTTATACCTTTTCTAGCATCAAATCGATACACATACTCACTCATACACACACACACACACACACGCACGAGTATACATCACTAATTGCTGCTGCATAATTCCATGCCTTATCAAAATTTAATGACTAGAATCAGAAAGACAATATTTTTATAATCTGAACAAATGTTTTAAAAAAAACAGTCAAATCATTTCAGGGTGTTCTCTGTCGCTGCTTCGTTTTCATACTCTTGGCTTGGATCCATTTGTTGGCTCTTGGCTTAGACATAGAAGATAACACAATTCCCATCGCACTTGTCTAAGAAACAGCAAAGACCAGAAATGTATTCCTGCAGGACTGTCTGTACCATCGCCTGGAGTTTAGCTACACTTCTCATCAATATTTAAGACCCCAGCATTTTGCCCGCGATTTGCATTGTAGTCATTTCTTCCCTCCTACTTTGCTTTTTTCTTAGTTTGAGCAGGACACCATTTCAAAAAAATATGCACTATAATAGCTTCATGTCGTAAAGATCTGCAGGAGAAAATTTGACTGTTAGTGTCTCATATTCATTAAATGGATAAATTCTGTTATAAATAAGTGAACAAGTCACTAGAAACTACAATCATTTACTGGCAAATAGTCCCTCCAGAACAGTAGCCTCTGTGGTGTTAATTGTTAATGCCAGGTCTAATTTATGAAGGTACTTGACCTCTGTACTACATACAGGACCATCCATCCATCCATCCATCCATCCATCCATCCATCCATCCATCCATCCATCCATCCATCCATCCATCAAATAACATTTACCCAACATACTTGATCTTCTTTTGTATTTTGTTATCACCACTTAAGACACCAAACCTTGCAGAATAAGCAGTAGCTGAGAACTCTGGAGTTCTGTTGCAGCCGTGCCTCGAACTCTAGTCTCTAGATGCCAGCTGTGAAACCGTATGCACGCATGAGGGCTCTTCCCTTGATCTTAACTACTTAGCAAACTCTGTGGCCTCTAGGTCCTTCTAGCTCATGTTTAATAAGTAAAATCTTACCTCATATGCACCAGGAGCAGGTTGCTGGAAGCCAAATGTGAAAGGACCCATTCCGCAGTCACCTCCTCCCACCCCTAGCTGTTAATGAGCTCTCCGCAGCCTTTTTGTGGCTGACTCAGCTGTCAGTGTCGTATCCAGAACAGGTGTCTGATCAGCAGACGTGTTGGACTATTTTGTGGGTGCTTAACCGCTCCAAAAGTCTCTTTCTACTAAAGACCTCAGGGTACATTTCAGTGAACTACTGGAATCTCAAAATGTACCGGTTTTTCATACCTTTGGGAAGTTTCTGGATTTTTTAAGGATCTACGTCGACAGCAGGAGATCGTAGTAGATACCATTCGTTCAGTGGCACAGCTTGAAACCTCGACGCTGCTAGTTTAAGTCCCAGGATGGAACCTGCTGTAGTATCCCTGTATGAGAGGTGTTGAGAAAAACTATTCCAATGAATGATCCTACTTGACAAATGGACGAACTTGGAAATCACTTTGAATAAAAACAAATGGTAAAAAAAAAGCATTGTTTTGAGGGTGAAATGCAAACGTTTCTTCACACGAGCGTATCGAGTGCATGCAGTAGGCAGGTGGGATCACATGATGAACATGCTATCCGGAATTGGATGAATTTGGGAAGATGTGAATGCAGAATTTCTCAGCGCTCTCAGAACTATGTCGACAAAATGTATTCATTTATGCAAAATGTTAAAAATCCGTTCATCAGCTCACCTGCACCAAGACTCAGGATAATTTTCACACCTCCTTCCCCAGTGAGTAATGGAAGTGTAATAATAATCCATATGCCCATCTGTTTTTGCAGTTCACTTATCCAGTCAGGCTCACAATGCTCAAAAGCCCGTCCCAGGGACCATAAGGGTCAAGACAGAGTTCACCTTGGACACAAGACTAATCCATCACAGTGGCGCACGCCCCAGACGAGAGACCACACCGTCACACTTTACGCTCTCACGCAGAGGTTGTCTCACCCAGGCGCACAGTGCAGACAGTCCAGAGTAACCAGTTGTGCCGCTATGATGATCATTTTAACGCATTTCAAGTGTGTGCGTTTAATTTAGTTGTATCTTTCAGTTTCAGGTCCACAAGTCCCTGAAAGAAAGTGGGGAATCCAGCAGAGACCGCGGCCCTCTGAGGTCCCGTATGGGAAGCGGGTTTTCACTGTGTCCAAAGATTCAATTTGAAACAAAGTCATTGTTTGGGTACAAATTCATATCAGCTGGCTTATGAGCCAAAATGTTTCTGCTGACTGGGGCATCAAAATCAGTAAAATATTTGCACCTAGAAAATTCCATATTTTTTAAAATCCAAATAAAAGTTTTAAATGAATAAACACTGCAGGGACAGCACAATGACTCAGTAACCTTAAGGATGTAATGGAGGTGACTGTCAGTCTGAGACTTATTAAAGAATCTCAGCTGATGCTTTATTTTGCATTTTATCCAACTTACTTCTTATGCATGTACGAGTGAAATTTGTAGACCTTCAGAAAAATTGTGCTGCATCTAATTTTTCTAAACCACGTGAAAACAGCTGTAGAAGATCACGGCTCTTAGCTCTCAGTCTTGCATTAGTCTGTTCCGTGTTTCATATTAACTGGGGAGAATCATATGCATATGTTCACAAAACCTAGCGAACTGGGGTTTAGTATTTCTTCATGGTGAAAGGGTCTCTGATGCAGGTTTCTGTATACTGTATATATTTTGGAAACACAAATTTGCCCTTATAAATTGTTTTATATCTGAAAGGACACAAATAAGTCAGTATAAATTAAGAAATCTTTACCAATGCACCTTTTTTATTCCTATATTAGGTGTGTCAGCAGACTGTCCTGTATCTCCCTCTGGTGAAGACAGTGTGTCAACGCAGTACTTTTTCCTCTTTGCCGTCAATAGCGGCTTGTTTTTCAACACATTAAACAAGAGGTTCAGCAGAAAATGTATGTATGAGTGACCCAGTGTAAATAGTGTATCTAGCAGTGTAAGTCTCTGGGTGCTCTGGTTTCCTCCCACACTCCAAAGACATGCTGTTGAGGTTCCTCCATAGTGTGTGAGTGAATGAGAGAGTGTGTGTGTTCACTGATGTATGGATGAGTGACCCAGTGTAAGCAGTGTATCTAGCAGTGTAAGTCACCGTGGTGAATAAGGTGTGTGGGCTCATAACACTACATAGAGTTCATTGGAAGCTGCGTTGGAGAAAAGTGTCTGCTAAATAAATAAAGGTAAATCTAAAATATTGTCTCATACTGATGATTATGATTTTATGTGTAATCCATTTTGTTTTGCCTTTTTTCCTTTTCCAAACCGCTAACACAGTTTTCTTTAAATTTTAAGAACTGTTCAAATGTGAAATGTTTTTGGACAACTCACTTTCATACAAAACAGACAACAACATGGAAGAATATGATTTAACATTTCTTAGCATTTCATTTACTGTTAAATACAGATTGAAAGCTCCGGTCTTCTTTCTCCGTGTTATAATGTCAGCAGTGAACGGAATCTGGTTCATTTTGGCCTCTTTACATTTGACAGCCCAGTCAATGCGGTAAACTGTTTCGTGCTATTTCTGCTTCATTTCTCTGCATTTTAAAAGTGCCCAGATCAGTTTTTTTTTCTTTGTTTTACATGCAGGAGTCCAATGAACATCTGCTGTCTGTGTACCAGACATACATCACCTTCTGCTGTGAACGGTCGGGGCACGGAGTCTGCTTATGCATTCATGACGCATGCTTCAAATCCATATTTTAACAGCAGGTAGGCCTGCTGAGATCCTGTATCTTTCATGTCACACCGCAGAAAGGCTAACTCTCTCCCCGTGTTAATAATACTGATTAAATATAATGTAAGTGGAAGTGAAGCATTTATCTTAATGTTTCTACTGAGTTTTTACCTCGCTCGGCAAAGGCTCCTTTCTCAAGAATTCGGAGGTATGAGAAAATGTAATTTGTACACAAAAATCCTCATAATGAGCTGTCAGCTCTCATGAGAATCTCCTTCAGGAGAACAGACATTTCATTTGAAAATGCACTCCTTGGTGATGTCGAGCATCGCGCAAGGTGACTAGAATCCCGGCCACGCGGGGGTAGCTTCCGCTGCGCGTTTCAGTTTTCAGACACCTGTGCCAGCTGGTAATCATCCTTCAGAAACCCTGTGCCTCTTTATCACCTGCAATAACAATGGGACTTAAAGGACAAAAAGTTTTAAGGAAAGTACTAAAAGTTGAAAGAATACATGGAAATAACTAAATCCTAAACTAAGGATCAACATCAGCAAAACACATTAAATTCTCTTGAAAGGCAACATCATAATGAATGACTTCTGATTTCCTATTCATTTATCGCAAATGACACTTCACCTTTTCGCAAGAATTCCCTTTATGAACAGTTCTATAAGAACAAATTACAGTCATTATGTGAGGGAAGTCCATATTTATTTTAGTGTTTATACTAAAGTCTTGAAAATTTCTGTGTATAAATTATAAAGGCAATTAGGAGATCTGCACGGTTCATATGTCATTGTTATAGTAATACAGGTTGCTACACACTAAGATTTTTCCCCAAATATTCCAAATCGTGCATTACTTTCACATAGTTTCATGTTAATTTAGCGCAGATGCAGGATTTTTATGCATATGTGATTCACATACACTGAAAAAAAATGATTATGGGAAAAATGCCAGATAAGTGAAGTTGTCACATGTTAAGTTTCAGCCTTTTTGGAAGCAGGAAATGATGTTTGCGAGGAACTGTTGGAGGACACATCATAAAACTGTGCTTTCAAAATCTGTGCTGTTTTGCCCAATTCAAGGACCATTCATGATGCATTCCAGAGCACCTGACAAAAAAAAAAAAGCAATCAGAGCAGAACAATGTGTGAGTAATGTCAACATTCCCGTATAGCAGACATCTCTGAAATTAGTTTAGACTGCAGCACAGTGTACGTTATTCCCTTCCACATGGCCTCGTTAAAATGGAATAAACAATATTTTATCATGTTCAAGGCCTAATTCCTTCCTGTCAGTATCCTGATGTCTGCATGAAATGTATGGGTGAGTTTCTTTCCACTTTGCTTTTTATTTTTTATTTTTATGTATTGAAAAATTCACACTTTTCAAGAACCCAGAGTTACCGTTCTCAACATCATGAATATTTTATGCTTGAAATCATACATGTATTTCAATGTATGATATAGCTGGTACGGTGGTTGCTCAGAATATTCAGAAGAAATAAAAAACTGTTGTGTTGCAAAACTCTGTTGTGTTGAACTGCACAAAAATGTGCCAAAATGTGGGGGAAAGGGACCGAAATGTCAATATGAGATTCAGCACAGGTGTTGACCAAAGGGATGATTTTGTTGTACATGCTGTTGCCACGCGTAAAGTGAATTCTGTTTTGGACAGTATATTCAAGTTACTCGTTGTAACTTTCCACCCTTATTTGACTTGTGCTACTTCTGAACTGGTTGCTATAAACTTGCCAAAAAACTTTTTTCTTCTGCCACTGGCACAATTCCCCAGGAGAAGCAGCTCCTTGAAGGAGGATTTTGGAACAGTTTAGTATAAATAAACGACTCATTACTGAATCTCAACCAATGCAATTAAGGATAAATAGCCAGCTTAAAAGTCTGCACGAGACCAGTTCCAGCACCATCCAGCTGTCAAAATGGTTTTAAAAAGCATAAGTGGGTGGCACAGTGAGTAGCGCTGCAGTCTTACAGCGCCTGGGTGGTGCAAGAGGACATGGGTTTAATCTGCACTCAGTCTGTGTGGAGTTTGCATGTTCTCCCCGTGTCTGCTTGGGTTTCCTCTGGGTGCTCTGGTTTCCTCCCACAGTCCAAAGGCATGCTGTTCAGGTTCCCCATAGTGTGTGAGTGACAGAGAGAGAGAGTGTGTGTTCCACTGATGTATGGATGAATGACCAAGTGTAAGTAGTGTATCTAGCAGTGTAAGTCACCACGGTGAGTAAGGTGTGTGGGCTGATAACACTACACAGAGTTCATTAGAAGTTGCTTTTTGGAGAAAAGTGTCTGCTAAATAAGTAAATGTAAACTGTCAAGGAATATGATGGGTAAGCAACAACATAAACATAAACACACACAGAAATTGCTTGTCCTGAGCAGGGTCACTGTGAGCTGGAGCCTAACCTGGCAACACAGGGCACAAGGCTGGAGGGGGAGGGGACACACCCAGGATGGGGCACCAGTCCATCACAAGGTACCCCAAGTGGGTTTTGAACCCCAAACCCACCAGAGCAGAAAACCCAGTCAAACCTGCTGTGCCACCACACCCCCCAACAATCATTGAAAATGTAAGGCATACTTAGAACATGTGATGTTTCAGATGTTTTTTCAGCAGGTGGCAGTATGGCTGCATATTTCACATAGTGCATCACTACATGCCACCTCATAAAGAGACAGTTGCAGGAGGTTATGGGTTCATTCTTGCTCAGTGTTCTATACTTATTGTCTCTATTTCAAATAATAATAATTATTATTATTAATAATGCATTTTATATAAGGGGCATGGTGTGGTGTGGCATGGCATGGCATGGCGGGTTTCGGCAGTGCCGGCTGTGTGGCAAGTGTGGGGTTTCCTGCTTGGGGTGCCTTGTGACGGACTGGCATCCTGTCCAGTAGTGTCCCCTCCCCATTCGGCTCTGTGCTCTGTGTTGCTGGTTAGACTCCAGCTCGCCATGAGCTCTTGGTTGGTATTTTATATAGTGTCTTTAAAAGCAGCTTCACAGTGCTGTACAGTGAACAAAAAGTTACATAGGGCAACCCTCATCTGTCAATGCCGTAGGCAGTTTTTAATGCACCATCAACCACGTAATGCAAGCTATCCTGTCCCCATCTTGGAGGGTCACAATCCACATGCCACCTTGAATCTAAAACACCAGGTGGGGGTGACTCTTTTTCATATAAATAATTCCTTCTGTAAAGCAAGTACAAACCCATGTACACTTTGGCTGTTGAGGTTGACCTTTTCCATCCTTGGCATTATGTGTTTTCTTAACAGAGTATTCAAATTTTCTACAAAATACTGTACTTTATTTTTATGCACTGAATCTTGACCATTTCAAAATGTTTATGTTGTGCTTGGGCTAAATGAGACAGTGAACACACAGTGTTTAACAAATTAATTATCATGTGACTTTCAGTGTAGTTTTGTGATATATATATGTATGTATGTATGTATATACAGTATATATAAGATTTTAAAGTACTTGGCTCTTATCAAAAGGGACTTATATAGCTTAAATTCTTTAGAGACGTGTATTATATAAAAATACAAAGTGATAAGTGCAATAGAGATAATCCCGGTCACAGTTCAGTGCCTGCGGGTAGGAAATGCTGCCATCCAGTATCATTCATTGATTCTAATGAGTGATCATGTGAAGTTTCAGTATGGATAAATCCTCATTAGGGACAATACTGGGTTTGAGAAACAGAAACCGACTCCTGGAAGGTCCATAAGAGGGGGACAGAATCAGAACCTAACTGATTTGTAAAATGAGAACAGTATCTGTGAATGACTGAGATCCAGAGGGTCATAAACTATAGAAGGAGACCAGCAACTGATCTTGTTATGAATCTCAGAATGCAAAGCAGAAAGGTGACCTCAAGATGCTACAGATTATTGCAATTGTCAAGAGGCTGTAGGTGTGAGCGGGCAAGGCAGGAGACGGAAACTGCTGGACAGACAGCTCCCAAGGGCCTGCTCCCGCCCTAATTGAATAATGATGACCAGCTGCCCCCACTTAAGGGGAATAAGAAGGGATTATAAAGGCAGCTGGGCCAGTAAATTGAGAGATGATGGTTTGGGAGGAGGCTAGGAGGTGTGGTTTTGACAGTGAGTTTTTGTTTGATTTGCGGTGTGTTTTTGTCTGGAAGAGTTTCTTTGTTTCAATTCTTGTTGCTTTATAATTTTCTTTTTTAGAAAATTCCTGCTGTCTAGTGTTTTAGTCCTGCATATTTGGCTGCTCCTGCCATGCAATTGAGATGCAAAAGGGTCAATAAAGGAGGATTACCCACTGAGATGGGGGCTGACTCAGCAGTTAAATAAGACAGTGGGCTCTGCACAGAGCAATGATCTGTCTGATCAGTTGTTTCAACAACCAAGATGATAAAGGGAAACCGGGCAGTAGTTCTTAGCCACCGAGAGAATATGAACAATGCCTCTTGCATGAAAGAAAGGGGAAGTGCTTTGGTTGGTTTCAAACATACAGTAGGTTGGCTGTCATATGTTGATTGACCCTTATTTTAGCAACAAGCTAAAAGAGTAAAAACTAATAAATGTAATTTCATATACTGTGGGGCAACACAATGAGGAAGGTGTCCTTAATCCAAAGGGGAGGAACCAGTACCTTAAGAATTGGAGTCTTACCTGCATTATAACATACTTCATTAGCGAGTCCTCACCCCAGAAATAGTCATTGCGTTTCTTTAATAGTCTGGAATTGCTGAATTAATATGTATACTCTGAATAATGAGTTCTAGAAAGTCATGTGAGTGTTTTAATCCAGATGACACCTGTATGTAAGCCACAGGTTGACTGAGTGGTTAAGGTGTTTGATCTAATATCTGATGGGTGTAAGTGCAGCTGGGTTCAGATCTTGCCCCGACTAAATTACAACTTCAAGCAGAGTTCTGTTATCAGTGAGAAAAGCATCTATTTAAATGTATGTTACGACAAATGGGGAAACGTGAAAGCCTCATACTTTGTTGTATTGTAATTTTCTTAAAGATGTGCGATGACGTGTAATCGGACTGCTTCAGTTTAGCGCTGGAATGTTATTAGAATTTGTTTTAAAGACTTTTCAAAGAAGAAATTTTCATTCTGAACAGAAAAAGATGCAGTGCATTCATGTAAAGATAGTCATGTTCAGGGTCTTTTGCAAATCATTTATGCAACTCCAGTTTTGGCAAGACAAAGGAGAGACCTGTGTATATTTCCCAGATAAAGCTGAAAAAATGTAATTTGCTATTCAGCACAGTTTGTGTTTTCTTCTCCCCCTCTCAGATTCAGTGCCAATATCAGAGGCCCTATAAGTTATGAAAATATGGGCACTTCTGCCAGGAATAACACAGTACTGATGTGACAAAGGGCTAACATTACAGCAATCTGAGCGCAGTACATGTTACAGGTCCTGGTGGAGCTACGGTGTGAGGGGCACCATTCAGATGTGGTCAAATCTGAGGACCAAGACCCCAAGCTGTGGTTTCCAAGCAACGGAGAAGGTGCATATATCAAAGGTTCAGTGAGCGAAAGGAAAGGCATCCAGGAACCATCAGAAGAAGGAAACAGGCATTACATCTATTCATTTAGCTGACACTTTTCTCCAAAGCAACTTATTTACCCATTTACACAGCTGGGTAATTTTACTGGAGGAATTTAGGGTAAGTATCTTGCTCAAGGGTACTAGAGCCAGAGGTGAGATTCAAACTGGCGACCTTTAGGTCCAAATGCAGTAGCTCTAACCACTACAGTACAAGTAGACATAGAAGAGAAAGACTGATGACAAGGAGTCGGGAGGGCTGGTACACAGGAGAACAAAACTTTCCGAAGGCAATGGAAGTTAAATGTAGTTAAAAGCAAGTTAACCTGAGATTACTAAATGATGTAGCCCATGCTTGCTATTTATTTAATGAGAAGACAGTAATGGTATTGTGCTTCCTGAAATGAGCATGAAACAGAAGAATACTTGTTGCACTGTAAGTCAATACACATGGGCTACAAACTAAAGGCGATCGGAGTTGGCGTGTTGTTTACCGCCAGTCTGTGCTTTGCCACATGGGTGGCTCCTTGGGTCCATTTTTTTGAAGTGAAAGGGGACTTGTTTTCAGACTTGGACTTCATGGGAAACCCCGTCTCATTTGGAATCATTTTCTCAGTGTTGTGTTTCCGCATGGACATTGACTTTGGCTGGCGTGGTTGCCATGGGAAACGTGTGATCTCGTCCCAGCGTAAGCTTGGGGAACCATGGTTTTTCTAGGGGGGAGAAATTGGCCCAAAGGGGGGGGGGGAATACAGTAGGACATTTAAAGTAAATAGCAGACATGGATCATTGATTGCTTTAGTTTGTATTCAGGCATAAACACATTTTAAAAAGTACTTATAACTGCTGCTGTGGTTCTGGTAACCCCTTTCCCCAAGTCTGAGGATCTTCACAGCAAAAAACCCTGTTCCTATTTGTAGCAAATCCATATATTAGAAGCTGTGACAGTGATGAAAATTGAGCTTGAGTCCCTTGATAAGTTATGGTGTTCAGTTAAACTGCCATCAGGGAAACACTGCCCTACATGAGGGTGAAAAGATTTATGTTGTAATCCTTGATGGCTATTTACAAAGCCATTTACAGATTCAAGTCAAAATTTACATTTGTTTTCCTGATGTCTTCGCCCAAGGTAAGTTGGAGTACAAAGTTTGCCGTCTAAGCATGATTTACCCATTCATGCAGGAGGGTAATTTGTGCTGGTGTGGTTGGTAGCATAATTGTTACAGTTGCTGCTGCCTTTGGACCCAAAGTTTAGGTTTAAATCCCACCTCCAGCTGTAATACCCTTCAGCAAGGTACTTACTGTAAATTTCTCTAGTAAAGTTGCCCAGCTGTATGAATGGGTGAATAATTGCAATCAGCAGATTCTGCACTGGTTCTGTAGGCACTGAATTTGTTCTTGGGGACAGCTGGTAGTGTAATAGTTACAGCTACTGCCTTTGGATCCAAAGGGTGCAGGTTCAATCCCCCACCTGTGGCTGTAATACCCTTGAGCAAGGTACTTACCCTAAATTGCTCCAGTAAAATTACCCAGCTGTGTACATAGGTAAATAATTGTAACCTTAACATTGTTAATTGCTTTGGAGGAAAGCATCAACTAAATTAGTGTGTAGTAGTAGGTAGAAGCTTTGGAGGACAGTGTCAGCTGAATGGATAAATCTCTTCAGCATTAAAGCCTTGTTTAAGTACAACAGCTATAGCAAGGATTCAGATTGAGGCTCTGACAAAAGTGATAGTGTGAACCACTACATTACCTGCTGCCCCCAACCACAAATTCAGTTCCTCCAGAACCAGTCCAGAATCTTCTGATTGCAGTGGTTGGGGTGGTAGGTAAAAGAGTTGTCAGCATTTTTGTCCTTGGACTGGGTTCAGATGCCACCACGTGTAGTAGTACCCCTATGTAAGCAACACTGCAAGTTGCTTTGAAGAAAAGTGTCACCTTGCTTAATTAATGCAAATGGTCAATCATCCATGAAACATCTAGCATAGTCAACCAGTGGTAATGAACACATGGCAACATCTATGAAGATGTTAAGAATGAGGAAAGATTTTTGTGGCACACCTGTGAATCACACGTTCTTTCTAGTGACCCATGGCATGTTCAACAAAGACGGGCCATTTCATTGAATTCTTAACTCCTTTGTTTGCTTTTTGGGCACTTATCCTCCTGAGCTGGTGAGCTTTGCAGTATCATGTATATGAAGAAGCTGATGATGCCAGTCTATTTTGTGTTGGTAACCCAACTTGGTTTAGTACTTCCAATTCTCACTTGCATCTCCCAGGAACAAGAAGTCTCTCTCATTCCAGGATGTTTAGTTTAGCTGCTGGCTGTCCAGGTGCTCTTCATGGCGTTAACCTTCATTCACCCTACATTAGGTCATTATTGTACATCCCAGCATTAACAGGAGTGCTGATCTCAGAGGCTACATGTTCCTGGGTTTCAGAACCTCCTTAGAATGTCACTTTGAGCCTTTTCCAAGCCTGTAAGTCCTTCTGTAGTTCTTATTGACTATTGTGTGCTCTGTTAATCATTTAGTGCTTGGTTATTAATGTGGGGTGGGATGTTGGAGGACTGGGTTCAGTGACAGAGCACAGGGGTCACCAGCTGGATTGCTGCTCACAATAAGAGGTGATGCTTCCTGTACTGTTGTCACTGACTTATGTCGCATTTTCATTTATTAATTTAGCAGACACTTTTCTCCAAATTGACAGACATCTCAGAAGAAACAAAAGTGAGTTTTAACAGAGATGAAGAGCTAAAGACAGAGAGATGATTGTCAAAGCCCAGTTAATTTCTCTGATGCCACAATTTCCCTGGTATATATTGCACAAGTAGCCAATTAAAGAATATATATAATTGAACACGATAGGAAATAAAAAGGTGATTGTTGCGCAAAGTACGCAAATCATTCACTAGTGCATCTAGTTCAGACAGTTGAATTATACATCCCACTTTCTAAAGACAGAACTGAGGGTCCTTCAGGAAACGAGCTGGCAATCTTTTAGCCGTATTTCCGGGTCTGCGCTACCTCATCGACAGTCCATGATGGAATAAGCCTTGCGTGGCTATGATCCTGGCATTTGGCCACCTTGCAATCACATCCTGATGCCTGCGGAGGAGCTGTTAAGTCTGTCCGATAGATCCAAACATTTGCGACGTCCCGTTTCCTCTGGATTCCTACACAGTTTCCGTGTCCCAAGAGTTGGAAGCCGAGAAAGCTGTCTACCCCACGTGACCTCGAGGCGAACGTAAGCTCGGTCAGAGAGGTCACTGGTTTCTAGAACGGATCGCTTACAGTTGCTTATGTAGGCCAGGTTCGACACAGTCCGAGACAATATTAGTTTAATACAAGTTCATGGTCTCTGCTGCATACTGTGGAACTTCCAGGAAGTGCTAATTGGAAACAAAAATAGGGGTATCAAAAGTTTCTCAGCTGAATGAGTAATTAAAACTCAGACTTACTGTTAGCCTGCAGGATGGGCAGATGAACCATCTGAAAAGGTTTTCGCTGTTAAATCGGATAATGCATCTCGGATTAACATATGACCTTGGTCGCTTTTAATGAGTGCTACGCAACGGAGGTGTGAAATGACCAGTGGGGGCCGGTTGGAGCACCTTTCTCTTTTTTTATTTAACAATACAAAAGATCATGACAAGCAATGTTTCAGGTAAAAACCATAAATACAAAAAGAGATTTAAATACCAACATTCAGTGCGAATAAAATGATAACCCTTGTTTATACAAAGGATTTAAATATTTTTAGCAGTGTTTTTTCAGCTACACAAAAAAGTATAAGTAATGCATGGTTTCATTTTTATTTTCTTGGCTAAAAATGGATTGTGTTTCAATTTTCAATCTGTACTAGTTTAGAAGAAAAAATATGGATCACTCATAACAATACTCTCCAGATTCAATAAATTAAGATAAAATTTAAACATTTAGTAATTTACATTTTACATCAAGATGTATAATTTTGTTTGAATTATTAGAAGTGATTTTTTTTTTAAAAAGTTTCTCATTCATCTTGGTTAAATGACCTACATGCTTGAAATGAATAAAACTGGTTTGAGTTAATATCAAAACTATTTAAGGACCAGATACATTGAGCATTTGCTTCAGTGCAAAATGTTTTTTTCATGCAGGAAAAATAAGGTCATCATTTGGAAAGAAAATAGAAACATATAAAGAGCAATACATAATTAAATGATACTCTCATCCAAAGCAGGTTATAGGTTTGGACCCATTTACAGAGCCAGGAAAATTTAAAGAAGTAAATCTGCAAGGGTACCTTGTTCACAGGTACTACCCCAGTACTGAGTTGGGCCTGAACCAGCAACCTTCAGTCCAAGGCCTTCATCACATTGCTACATAATGAGTAGACCTTCCTTGGAGGGAAAAAAACATTAATTTTGCACTTCTTCAAAAGCTTAGTATTTTGTTTAGATCATTCAGATAGATTTAAGGTTGATGTTTTAGTCACTGAACAAAAAAGAAACTTTTTTTCTTCAAAACAACTGCAAATGTTGTAATTAAATTCTGTGTTTAGGCAAACTGTTATCTTTATATAATGTTCAATCGCATGTACAAATATCTTTGGAGTCAAACTTCATAAAACAGAAAAAATAACAATTTGACTGAAATACAAATATGACAACATTCAGGATACACGATTATTCAGAATGAACCGCCATCTGTTTAATGGTTAATATCTGGATATTTTGGAAATCTGTGGAAAAAAATAAGGTGCAGCACAGACTATCTCTCAAAAGACAGGCAGTGCGTTGATTGGGTGTTTCTTTACATGATACCTATTCCTAAAAACATCTCTGAACCTGTTTAAATTCAAACTGCATAAATGTGTACCAGCCAACATCATGAAAAAATGTGATAAGTTAACAATCAATAAAACAGTATGTGTAGCGATCACTGTTGTGTATGCACTCCCTTGACCCCTTTGCATTATGCATCTGCACACAGTCACTGTAGAACCAGAATGTTATTGTGCAACTATTCTTTACTGTATACAAATGTAGAAATGAAGCACCTTCAAAACAGAGCTTATGCAAGAAACATTAAAAAAAAAAAAAAACAGTACAACATTCAGCTAGAAACTGTTCCTAGCTATTCCTGTTATTATAATATGTTGAACTAATTTTAAACCACTTCCATAAGTCCTGATGCATCTATGCAAGTTTCATTTCAGGATGAGGATTTTGGGTCAAGGGTGAGAGCTCATGCTGTGTTTTCACAACTCCAGAATGAAATGACAGAATGACCTTAACAGTACCTATGTTGTACTCTTGTACCACCACAGTCCTTCGACTGAACAACTGAAGAAGCAATTAAGTCCTGCATATGGTCAATGATTTACCAGACAGTAATACTGTAAAAAAAAAACAGTTTTGTAATCTTAGCACCATGTTCAGAACAGACAAAGATAAATTACCTTCTCCCCAATCAATACACTGGAACATAGAATCAAAACACTTCCTAAAAAAGTTGTTTTAAAAAAAGGAAAGAATGATATATTTTATGTACATAGACATATAAGTGGAATTATTACTGATGTCCAAATATTATTTGCTGCCATTTCAGAGTGTGGTCATACTTTAAATAGGCCCATATATACAAATCAGAGTGAAGGAGGGATGTTGTGCAAATCTGTGGACAAATGTCTCTGCGACGGGGTTGTTCGCTTGTGCGTGGGGTTTACTTGAACCAGTGCAGGTAGTTTGAGTTCACAGCAGGAAAGCACATGTTGTTGCTGCACGAGCCGCCGTAGCTTGGAGGGCACGCCGAACACGGGACGCCCACTTTGTAGGGAGCTTCTCCGATCCAGTTTCCCCTGGAAAGCACATGAACTCGAGTCATCAGTACAGACCCTACATCTTCCCTACTGCAATAATGAACCGCATTATTAATAAATAATACATAATCAATAAAGGCATACACCACTGTTATGCCCTGGTATGCGACAAATGCCAAACAAAGTTTTGCAGTCAGCCAGCACTCCAAAAGAGTAACATTGGAAAAGTGGCAAGGTAAGTTAGTAAACCTGTGGTGAGCACATCGTATAGGTCTTCATTTACGCTGTCACACTCTTTAATTCTTATGGGCGGCAGGGTGGCACAGAGAGAAGTGCTGCTGTCTCACAGTGCCTAGGTGGTGTGAGAGGATGTGGGTTTGATCCTTGCTCAGTCTGTGTGGAGTTTGCATGTTCTCCCCGTGTCTGTATGGGTTTCCTCCCACAGTCCAAAGACATGCTGTTCAGGTTCCCCATAGTGTGTGAGTGACACAGAGAGAGTGTATTTCACTCATGTATGGATGAGTGACCCAGTGTAAGTAGTGTATCTAGCAGTGTAAGTCACTGCGGTGAATAAGTTCCATAAATATCCATTGTAAGTTGCTTTGGCAAAAAGTGTCTGCTAAGTGAATAAATGTAATTATCCCCAATAAACTGAGCTCCCAGCTTATCTTGCCATACGTTACCTAATATGGGAAAAACATAACATTTTACGCATTCCAGATTTAAAAACAGTTGTGAGGCAGTGATATGACCAATGCAATATTTTTCAGGAGACACTGTAGGCCTTTACAGTGAGTACCCATGGTGCTGATACTGGAACAGAGCGCAAGATGTTACTATACAAAACATTTTTTTTCACCAAAAAACAAACTGTTTTTACTTTTTAATTTCTTTTTTTTCCTTTTTTTTTTTTTTTCCTTTTTTATTGTTTGCTAGACAGCACCCAATATGGTCCTCTTCCCTGTGCCCAGTGTCCCTGGGTCAAAACCCAGCTGGGTTCGTAACATCCCACTCCCTGCCCCAGGTTGTTTTCAACACCTAAGTAAAGCTTAAGCTGAGAATGTGGAGACACTAAGAAGTTTAATCATATTTGTGAGTCTACTGAAAGTCTGTTCCACAGAAGTATAAATCATGACCAGAAAGAGCATCTCTTAAGTTCATGTGGTTTATAATTATTACAGTACGGATTTGGTCCTTTTTTAAAAGCACTTTCACATCTAGGGTGGCACCCTGACTGATACAGCTTCTTATGCATAATGAGTAACACCTCGGATAAATGAACATCAATGTTGATTTTACAGAGGCAGGAAGAATGAGATGGGAAAACGCATAGAATGTGTCTCACTCATCATCCTGATGGAGCTCCTAATGGAAAGAACAACTGGACAAGAACTCTGACTGAGGACAACAGAGAACGCTCTGTCCCAGACAGGGAAAGTCATCCTGAATACTGCATGGCTGCTCGGGAAGGGAAGGGCACGTCTGGCCAAAGTCCATTCCGACGACCCTCGAGGGATGGAGGTCGCACAAGGGTCAGGCTCGGTCCCCTTATAGTCCCAAACGGAATGGCCCCAGTGGGGTGAGCCTTTAAGAAGCATGAGCATGTGTTCCTGGCTTTAACAGGCTCTGCACTTGAGGTTAACACCGTGGCAAATCGTGATTAAGCAGAGATTCACGAACGTGAAAAATTTCATTAATCAGGTCATGAAGTAGACAGAAGTGAAATCATACTTACTTGGGTGAGTAGTTACAGACTAAGTACGTTGCCCTCTTCCACACAGATCCCCACACATTCATATTATGACACGTATGAATGGCACATCCAACTCGGTTCGACGTAGCCCACACCATCTGCGAAACCAAAAAGACGTGGGTCTCTTGTGTTCATTTGGTGTCCGCCGAGCACATATTGGTAGATGACAGATAGAAATATAAAAACTATTGATCTGGAAGGAAATTGTATGAGGCTGCTGTAGAATACATGCGACAGTATAGTAGCACTGATACTGGAATACCACTGGAATAAATACCATAGTCAAGTGCAAATAAATCAAACATAGTATCTACAGCTGAGTACCGCCAGGGTAATGAGAGGTCAGTACCACTCTGTGTCAGTACTTCGTCTAATTCAGCAAGGGCACGAGTCGAAAAACACACCTGCGTGTAATGCGTGCACATGGGTCCGTAACACTTCAGTGGACACCGTGGGTTGCAGTCACGTGGGTACGGAAACACATAGTCCTTCACCTCGTCATACCATGGCTTCACGAGCTGGAGGATCGACCGGTAGCTGAAGAAGACACGGGGATTGTCAGTCTTCGTGGACTTTGAGTGACTTTCACTGGCAGACGTGCGAGTCTTTGTCAACGCTACGCTCACAACACGGACCAGTTTCACATTGTTAGCTATTTTCACTTTTCGGAGATGGTGCTTTTGGTAGGAAGAGGGGTCACCCACCGGCCTGTTCTGACAGAAAGGTTCTGGCCGAGGAACCTCAGAAGGTACTGCGGCCCATGATCCCAGAGACAAGTCGCTGCCCAGGCTTCTGCTGAGTTGGCAAGACTGTCATCCCACAGCTGAAGGTATTGCAGACACATCACAGCATAGACAGCGTTAGAGACTGAAATTAAAAAGGCTTTTTGGAGTGTAAATTTCCCCATAGCCAGAGCTTTAGGACTTATGGGAACTCTGGGTATTATATAACAATGGCAAGGATGCACCTTTTCTACTCCCGTTAAAATGTGTACAGCAGGATCGTCACTAGGTGCGCTACCACAGTACTGGGCACTGTAGATGGAATCAGTGAATGGACTGTGCGTTTCACCTGTCGGTGGCCTCATTGTTCATGACATTTTCATTTGTGTAAAGAAGTCGTGTCACCAAATGTTAATTTCATAATTCATTCGACTAAACAAAGCTTTTTTTTTGCATACCATCACTACTGGGGAGGAAAATATGATACTGTGATGATGCAGTTCAGATCAGTCTTTTTATTGGACAAATAAGACACACACATTGTCTGAACCATTTGTCCCATACAGGGTTGTGGGGACCCAGAGCCTAACCTGGCAACATAGGGCGTAGGGCTCGAGGGGGAGGGGACACACCCAGGATGGGACGCCAGTCCATCACAAGGCACCCCAAGTGGAACTTGAACCCCAGACCTACTGGAGAGCAGGACCCGGTCCAACCCACTGCGCCACCTCACCCAGGACAAATGAGAGACTATTGAAATTAAGCACATCATAAATTTCATATTTGCAATAGGCTAGCACTGTTATTTAACGAAGGGGGACGTGGTGGCGCAGTGGATTGGACCGGGTCCTGCTCTCCGGTGGGTCTGGGGTTCGAGTCCTGCTTCGGGTGCCTTGCGACGGACTGGTGTCCCGTTCTGGGTGTATCCCCTCCCCCTCCAGCCTTGCGCCCTGAGTTGCTGGGCTAGGCTCCGGTCTGCCGCGACCCTGCTTGGGACAAGCGGTTCAGAAAGTGTGTGTGTGTGTTATTTAATGCACAGCAGCTCCTACAAAGCTTTTAACATTAATTGTGCATAATTTCAGACAATCAGAAAAATCAACGACTGTGACTGTGTTTCTGTAATTTTGTGAATCTCTTATTTAAAAAAAAAAAAAAAAACCCTTAAGGATTTGCAATATTCAAATTATTGAGATTCCAAAAAAAAAATTAAATAATGCTCCAAAAGCATACAAAAAACTTTTATTACCAATCAACCAATAATGTAAAGCAAAGAGCCAGATTTTTTTCCCAGAAAAAATTATCTGTACGTCCTTTTATGTGGAAAATATGTTAGAAAGCAAACACACACCATCCGAAACCAGCAGATTTCTTTACACAAGTTCAGCCAGACACAGAAACAGGTCTGGAGGAGGGGCGTGCTCTTTTCTGTGAAACACGCACTCTACACGTACTGCGCACACAGACACACACACACACACACACAGAGGAATATCCCCATGGCCAGGTAAATTTGCCAACAATGGAGTAAGACTGCAGATGTGGTCGTGGATAAGAACAGGACCAGCCCAGCCTGTGGACCTCTAGGTGATGTCAGAGTGACCAGTGAGCCCAAAGAAGGAAGGACTACTGGCTCCCGCCCCCAGTGCCACAAGCACACACACCCACTGTGGTTTCCAGGCTATACATAGCTACACATTTACATTTACATTTACATTTATTCATTTAGCAGATGCTTTTCTCCAAAGTGAGACCAACCCCGCACAGGCACCTCTAGGTGTTTCTACACAGACATGTCAATGACACTGCATTATAAGTCACTTAGTCTATTAACTAAACTTCTTCAAGTTTATTAAAAAACATGAAGACAGTTAAATCAGTACCATTGTATTTTTCGCACCTCACCATTATAAGTTCAATATTTAAACCGTTATTTTTCCTGGAAGTACACAGGGATCCTCAGGGATTAATTCTATTTCCGTTTGCACCCAGTGCCCCCTATCAGCGCTGAATGGACCGTTATAAGGAGCAGCCCCCCCCCACCCCCCCACCCCAGCGTTCACTGATTGAGTCCAAACCCAGTAAGGGGAGCGCAGCACATAGCGGTTCCGCACTTTTTCAATTCAATCATCAGCAGCGCATCCTTTCCACATGTACGTGGACACAGTAGGAAATATGGGAGAAATGCATCGTATCGCAGCGCCCAAGGCTCTCCATGCTCTAACTTTTTTTTTTTTTTCCTCACTATTTAATTTTCCCATCCTTCCCGTGTTGTTCGGCTCTCACACAAAAAGCCGGAGCCTTTCTTTCTTTTCCCTAACCATCTTCAAAACCGCACTTGGATCCATCCATACAAGAATATAGCAACAAACTCTAAGCACAGCAGTGCATCCATCCATCCATCCATTCATGCATCCATTCTAGCGCTCTTCATTCAAATACACACTTTGACATACAGTTCATCATGCAATATCACGGTTATGAATATGGGTGAAATTGAGTTTTATGCTCCCGTTCTGAACCCTGAAATTTTCCAGCATGCCAACGCATTCCGCGGGTTCTCGTGAACATAATACTGCTGCTCATAATGAACTGTTCTGTTCAGTGCTCGATGGAGACATTGACCTTACCATGTACTCCATGTTGGAAGCCGGAGGGAACACCTTCCCCCGGACCTTATTGTGGTAGTCTAGGATGGCGATCATGTCATTCTGGGAAATGTATCGTCTTCTCCTGGCTTTGGCCCCATCCGTGGAGTTCGTGTGGAAGCCGGAGGTGGACGCGGCGCCGCTCAGGTTCGTGTCCCGCGGTGACGGGGACGCGCCGGCTCCATCCCCGGCGAGCGCGCAAGCCGCTGACACCACCAGCAGAAGTTCTAGAGAAAACCACAGATCCTTCATCCTTTCCAAGTGTGAGCGACGGATGGATGGAGCCTATCCTAGCAGAGTCTGGTGGCTACCTGAGAAAAAAGAGAAAATGGAAATGTCTCCTGTTATTCGTGGACTTGGAAGGGCTTCAAGTTCTGCTTCTCCGCGTGCGACGGCGCTGGAGACGTCGTTGGAGAACCTGCGCTGGACGTTGGAGAAGCTACCCTACCTACTACTAGGCTAGTCCAGCTTTCACTTTCGTACTAGACGAGTCTGAACCCCACGCTTGAGAGGGAGAGACCGCAAAACAGCCGCGAAGTAACTACTGTTCGGTGCAAACGAAGAGCAGAAGTGTGTGAAGAGAGGGCGGAAGAGGAGCGCGCGGAGCCTGGTTCTCCGAAAGCGCGAATATAGCGAAGCGGCTCGTTTGAGGAGACCCCTCCGGGCGCCTTACCTCGTTCCCAGTGTGTGTGCGAGGGATTGCTTGATGGAAAGGGTTTTTTTTTTTTTTTTTTTTTGTCTGAGCTTTCAGGTCAGGAGGTGTGCAGACCCTGCTGTGGGCTCCTGCACGGGCTACGAGAGCGAGCTGTCAGGATCATGCGGAGCAGCTCTGCTTTATATAGCGCTGGAGGCTCTTCGAAGGTGTGCGGAATCCCCTCCCTGTCACCTGAAGCACAGCATCACTGGGGCGCTTCTCCCCTTCTTTCTCTCCAGTCCTGGCGGACAAACGCGTGCGTTCCTTAATCAAAACATCTGGTTTTTGTTTGCACAGCTGGGGGAAAAAAAAAGTAAAAAAAAAAAAAAAAAATTTTAAATTAGAGAAGTGTGTAAACAGCCATTGTCCATATATCACTCACACTGCTGGAATGGTCGCAAATATCATAGGTGAGAAATATTTCCTTTTTTAAAGAATAAAAATACGCAGGTATGGTAGAGGAACGTAAACTGGTAGTACCTTAACTGCTAATTGATTGGATTCGTGACGTCATTTCACTATTTACAGTCTCTGGCCGTATTACTTAAAAAAAAATACCATATATAGGTGGTTAAGGAGTGAGAACATGGTAACCGTCACAGTGAAGTCCATTGGTAAAGCAATTTTTGGGTAACTTCATTATACTGTAAAGATTACACTTGTTCAGTTTCTCAGTCCAGCAGGATTGTCTGCCAAGTTTGTGTGCCAAGAAAAAAAAAAAAAAAAAAACTTCAGCAGTTCATAATTTTCTTTGGCAGCTGGTGAACAACTTAAAGCAACGTGACGCAGGAATGACTCCTTTTACTGTTTTGAAAAAGAAAGAAAAAAAAACCTTTTTGTGTTTTCTTCAGTTTTTCTTTGAAAATTATGAGTTCAGAGGTACTGGAATTGTTGGAAGTTTATGATTCTATACTTCTGCAGTTTAATTTATGTTTTAAATTGTACTATATTAACTATTTTTCCATCTGCATACTTTCTCTTATTCTCCATGAGAGTACACACAAGCACAAAATGAAATGAAATACGAGCACAGCAAAACAGTGCTAATGAAAAATAACATAAAATCAATATATATTTTTCTTATTTAAGCCTCAAAGAGATACACATAAAACTGAAACGTGCGGTAAAACTTTCATCTTCCCACCTTAAACAGTGTCTGCTTCCATTCCTCAAGTTTCAAGTGTCACAGCCAATACAGCTGCTGTATACTGGTTGTATAAACCATCATAATAATCTAGTCTTCCACACTAAATGATCCATAAAAGCTCATAACTACCTTCGAATGAACAGCCACAATGGTGTCTGCTAGTTGTTATCTGGAGCCTCTTATCTTTATGGATTTGTACTGTAGGTCAGACATTATGAGACAGGAAGACAGCTGAGATTCCTCCTCCTTCATTCAGATTAGACAGAGTGATCAATATCTGTGATTTACATGGTACTTCTCAAACTTTAATAAGCCTGTAAAAATCTCCCACTGGAAGCAGTTCGTCCACATGCAGGTCATTTTGCTGTCCTCCCGTTTACCGCTCAGACTGGACACTGTCACACCCTCCTTAAGGCCTTCTGTAAAAATACTGGTCACTCGCTTTGTTCTTGACTCTGTCATGTTCTATCTACAGCCAGGGTAGAAGACGACATAGTGGTTAGGGCTGTTTCTGGGTCAGACGCCACTCTAGCTGTAGTACTCATGATCAAGGTACTTATTCTGAAATGATATAGTAAAAATACCCTGCTATGTGAATGAGTACAATGTGGCTTTGGGCAAAAGTGTCAGCTCAGTAATAACCCTTATAAGCCACGCAACATTTTCCTGCTCTTACTCCTGTTCCTCCGAACCTCTTCTTAACTGCTCTGGAGCTCATGTTCATGTATTAAGTTGCCTTTGCTAAAGCACCACTTTTCAGAAGGATCAGACATTTGCAGACAGCACAGCTTGAATAATTCATGGTGGCCGTTTTGAGAGATTTTCCATATTTCGGGGGTTTTATGTGAAGCCCACGGAGCATTTGGGAACGTGTGCTTAAAGATTACACTGCTAATTTCTGTATTGGAAAAATTTAGTTGCACATTCCGCAGTTGCTGCATTGTGTCTCTTTTGCAATGGCTCGATCAATGGCTCAATTGATTTCGTAGGTGGAGAGGTCAGCGCACTATCAGAAGAATAATCAGTCCCTTTGTTCGAAGAAGCAGAATCCAGAAGAAGCAAAGATCTGTATGCTTTGGAACAGCATTCTTTTTCAAACAGAACATTTATTTACTTACAATATATTGTTCCAAGTTTCCCCTTGCTCTCCCCCTTTACGGCCCCTAGGAAGCGAGGCCGGTGCCAGTGCAGTTAGACGCAACAGAAAGTGCATATCAGGAGGTGCAAGTGGTGTCTATCACTTCAGCCACCTCCAGCCAGAGCCGGCCGTGCAGCTGTGCACCACGCCCAGGGCCTGTGTTTCAAATTGGCAGGTTTCAACAGCTTTAGGAAAAGCACTTAGAGAGTGGCCACTTTGTGACTTTTTTTAAAAATTACAAACTCAACGAACTCAAAAAAAAAAAAAGAAAACCCTTTAAACTGTAATCAGCTCAGTCATTCTCCAGAGTAATAAATTATTTTTGTACAGTTCTGTTTCATTGCAATTTATATTTCAAATTTCTAAAAATACATCGAATTCTTATTTTATGATCCTTGTTATGTAAGGGGGGGGGTGCAGCGGCACAGCGGGTTTGGCCGGATCCTGCTCTCTGATGGGTCTGGGGTTCAAGTCCCACTTGGGGTGCCTTGAGACAGACTGGCGTCCCATCCTGGGTGCGTCCCCTCTCCCTCCAGCCCTGCGTCCTGTGTTGCCGGGTTAGGCTCCGGTTTACCACGACCCTGCTTGGGACCAGCTGTGTGTGTGTGTGTGTTATGTAAGCTAGTATTCATAGAAAGAGTTCCACTGTCAAATATGGAAATGGACTGAATGCAGGTTGTCCTAAATGCAGCTTTTGTGTCTAACCCTAATCCATGGGCACCTTGTGAAGTAGAATCGTATAGTACAATATTATAAGAATATTCTGGAGATGGGGGTGCGGTGGCGCAGTGGGTTGGACCGCAGTCCTGCTCTCCGGTGGGTCTGGGGTTCGAGTCCCGCTTGGGGTGCCTTGCGATGGACTGGCGTCCCGTCCTGGGTGTGTCCCCTCCCCCTCTAGCCTTGCGCCCTGTGCTGCCGGGTAGGCTCCGGTTCCCCGTGACCCCGTATGGGACAAGCGGTTCTGAAAATGTGTGTGTGTGTGTGTATTCTGGAGATAGTAATACTCTTTAAATTTTACCCCATGACAAGGCATTATCCTGTTTTAATATACAATGCTTTGAAAAGACAAGAGAAATATTTTGTTTTTGCTCACGTAAAAAAGGGCATTTTTTCAATTCACAGTACTACGTAAGTTCTTAAAAAAAAAAAAGGAACATTAAAAAATATGACTGTGACATCACGTGATTGTTCTGCTTGGCCAGAGGCAAAGGACAAATACATCTGTGTATGTTGGTTCTAAGCTAGTGTGAATAATCTTTACTCAAAACAACTTGTCAAACAATTGCATCAGAAAGATCTAGTGTTACTGCGCAAGTATTGCAAATTTGGCAGCCCGCAGACTAAGCGTTAAAGACTGGGGCACGTCCTTTACAGAAACTGCGGGTCAGTCATTTCCAGTCAGCGATCTCCAAAGGTGGAGAGACAAACAGAGGGTGACCCGATGTTTCGTGCCAGTCTCATCTTGCACACTGGAACAGCAACTGAACTTTCCATCCTCCAGGTCTGAAATCAAGAGTAATTTATTTTCAGACGCTCTAAAGTCCAGTAACTTTGGCTTCTTTCCAATTTAACCTTAAGAAGTTTTCAGTTAGAACACAAAAGAACATAAACGTTGACTATACGGGGCACTGGAATTGTTACCATGAAATACAGCCTATAAGAGGCTGTTTGTTGACCTCTCTTGTACCAAATCCAGAAGCTTCAAATCCAGAAAATGATGTATGAGTTCTGGGAGTCCGGAGACATCGGCATTTTCTCACCGTTGTCTGGTTACAAGTGGTTTCCTCCAGTATTGTGCCTGGGGTGTTTAGAATACACTTTAAACTTGCAGTTAACTTTGCCCTCAATTCTCATAGGTGAGGAAAACAAGCTTTAACACTGAGATCCTGTGCAAACAGCAGCCCGAAAGGGGATCACCATGGAAACTTAGGTTCAGCTTCAGGAAGGCAGACCAGTGCAGGCGATGAAGGGGGTCAGGTGAAATCAAAATTCGTGACATATTGCCAGCTGTTGTCAATGCCGGCTCATCTCTGCACCAGCTGGTACTGTAAGTCGGGCTCTTTTTGTAAAACAGACAGCCAAGGAATTGACTGAGGTTAACATTTAAGTAAGGACTTGGCCCAGAAACATAGCAAGATCAGTTCTGATGACCACTTGAGCAATAGGATGGTAAGTTTTCAGCTTGTGGATGCCAAGAGCAAAATTTTACGTTAAGTCGGGGGGATTATAAAGAAAACAAAGTGCAGATACCACATAAAATATTAAAAACATACTACCATGATTGAATTCTGCTTGAGCACGAAACAGCTATGCCTTCCCCTGCACTCAAGAACAAAAAACCAGCTCCGCTGACAATTTACGGTGACAAGTTGATAGTTTCATATGGACCCTAAAACAGTAGAGAAGTGAGTTACAAGCAGCCAGACCCAGGAGATTAGAAAGCGTGTGTAATGCACCTAGTTCAGGGAACCCTGGGCCAAGGAAAATGCTCATTTGTTACATCTGACCCGTGAAGTGGTAAATCTCCCTCTTTTCACATTGCAAATCCTGGAAACCCCCCTTCAACCAAACTACGTCATGAACATTTAGACCTTTGCTAGACTTGGCACACCCCCCCCCCCCCCCCCAGATTTCTAAGTAAATGTACAATGGGGGGGGTTCTGGTCTTGAAAGCCCTCAACTGGCTGTGTGAAGGAATTGCTTTGAAAGGTTACAGTTTAGTGGTAAAAAATGACTGTGTAAAGAAAAAGAAAAAATCTCCTGATGGTGTTCACGGACTTATAACGTAATGCAGTTTCATGGTTCCTAAAGGATGCCATGTAAACAGAATTGCATCATCACATAAGGAAATAATATCATCATATAAGGAATAAGGTACATACTGGTCGTAGCATCTACAGCAAGAATGAAGATGATGAACTTTTCAGCTGCTCAACTGAGTAAACCTTCTTTTGAAGTCGCTAAATAAATAAATACATACAATGAAAGGCAGAGAAAAATGCGCCAGTGGATGTCACCCCATTTGCCCCCTTCCAATTGCTTCCTGGTCTTGAGTGAAACTGTCCCACAGGTAATGAAGGGGTCAGTAGGTCAAATTCACTTGATTGTCATCAAAGAACGACCACCATGGTAGTTAGACTGAATATGGTCACTAGACATGGGATACAAATAATTTACTTTGCAACTGATTAAATCAAGTCACAACTTTGAGAAATTGCATATAAATTTGGTGATTATGGAAAAAAAAAATCCCATTTCATTAGCAAAAAAGAGACAGAAATTTAATGGAAATTTATTAATTACACCATCTTAATTACACAATCGATCCCATGTCTGAATATAGAAGTGCAAAATCAGGATCATATTTCCAGGCACAGGAATGACTTCAAGAAGATCCCATACTATTTTTTGAGGTGCAACATTCCTTTCCAGTCAGATTTTCTCACCCATTTGTAAGACATTTACAGACACCTTTGATGTTTAGTCCTAATAAGAGTTGACAGAGGCATTGCTGTGGTCAGTGAAAGACATTTCACAAGAAGTTCTGATGTAAACTGAAGGAGCACAAGCAAACATGAAATATTCACTTGGTCTAAACTTAGCTTGGAAAACATGCCTTTAAAGCATTTTCCTTATGACAAGGCACAATGTAAAATGATGAGTGTGAAATACAATAGTGGCATGAACTGCAATAAAAAATGTCAAATGAGTTTTAATGTCGGCTTTTTTTGCATGGCGTCAGATAAGGTTTTTCCTTGGATATGCAGTAAGTGTTAGCAGAGTATTTTCATTTAAACTGGACACTTCAGGTGTTCCAAATATTGTGTTACTGTACAAACATACATGAAATGCGCTTTGCGTTATGCTGCCAAATAATTGCTTTAGCGATAAATTAGCAGCTACTTTAATTTCCTTCCACACCACTTAAAGAATCTGAATCCTTCATTTTCGGGAATTAGAGGCAAGTACAGCTGCAGCATTCCTGTTGGCACGGCAACCAGACGAGCATGTTGGCATGGCAGACAGGTGAGGAATGAGGTGAGGCTGGCAGGAGCAGTCCACTGTTGCGCCTGTTTTCACCTCTAGTCTGCTCAGCCTCCGGACCCCCGGTCCAGGTCATCCTAAATCCACACCTTCCGTCCCAGAGCTCTCCCAGTTGTAGGGTGTCGCACACTCACTGATGCAATCTACAGATCTCACTCGGACTGCACTTCCAGCCACCGAAGCGGTACAGAGCTTCATCTAAGCCCAAAGTTGGATTCACATACAAAATGTGCTTCCTCTAATTGAAGCCAAGCGTTAGATCTCGATAATTCACATAACACTCAGATTTGCATGCTCACACTGCACAGTGTCCAGCAATCATTTTCTTCCCCAAATAATACCAAGTCGCTATATTTTCAGTGTTCTTCAGATTTTCAGATAATTGCAGGAAGGATGATACAGTAGCTTCATGGAGAAGATGCTAGCAAGACTGCAGAGTTTAAGACTGGGTGTCCAACAAGAAACATTTTCTAAAGTGGTTTTATGTAGCGTGATCCTGTTCATTACGATACTGGAGTCAACAGCATCATCCAGTGGAAATGACCTGAGCTGTGGTCAAAATCTTGTTCTCCGCAATCACAATCGGATGGCAGCATTGTTCTGGTGTGTTAACCAGCGAAGACCCAAACAAAATCCTTCCATCCAAAAAAACAGAGTGTTTGTTTGTTTGTAGTTTTTACAGAATTGCTTGGGACTTGCCTTTTGTGGCTTTCATAAACACATCTGGCTGCCACAATAATGAAGACGTGCTTCAAGCCCAAATCTTCTCAGTACAATATACAAACAGCATCGACAGAAGATACTAACTACTGCCTCCAACTAACATCTACTCCTCCTTGAAAAGAACTCTGCAGTGTGGCCTCAAACTAAAAGCTTTCTTGGACATTTTGTTAGGATTTAAAGAGTTGAGCATGATAGACACACATTACTGGATCTGTCTGAGGTCTGCCGTCCACACCAGACAGACACCGCGTGGCTCTGATGCAACAGGAAAGCACAATGGACTTTCATTCTTATTTTGGAAACTCTTCCAAGGTCTTTGATGTCATGTGCAAAAAATGGTCTGCTGAAACTCCTAGGTAACTTTAGACAAAATTCACACAGATGGTTTGTCACTTTCAAGATAATGCCATGGCAGTACTGAAGGGAAAGAGATGAAGTCATGTAATGCCATATGCTTGTGAAGAAGAGAGCTGTGGAACCCATAGTCCAGTGTTCAGTGTGTTTTCTCAAGTGCTCCATCTTAAGCTTTTTGAATTCTTACCGACTTTGGTGCACTAAAGGTCTCACACAAGCTAATGACTTGGCAGTTGAGAGAAGTTTGTGGCCATTAGACATGTATCTCTAGATGGCTTTGATGTCAATTTGTTGCTAAGCCACTTGAAATTGCAGGACATTTTCACTGGATTTTTTATGGAAAATATTCTTATGTTGAAAAGTGAATCTTGCATTAAATAAATTGAGTATAATGTCCCGACAGCAGTTTTGAACAGGTACGTCAGGTATGAAATCCAATAGCCAAAATATTGCAGCGATAATGCCAGATGAGAAGGATCATTCTTTTGAAATACCTTCAAATTGGTTAATAGGGATAGCTGGTAGCATAGTGGTTAGTGCTACTTCCTTTGGATCCAAAGGGTGCAAGTTTGATCCCCCCCTTTCTGGCTGTAGTTCCTTTGAGCAAGGTTATTACACTAGATTGCTGTAAAATTACCCTGCTGTATAAATGTAAATAGCTTAACATTGGAAGTTGCTTTGGAGAAAAGTGTCACCTAAATGAATACATGTAAATTGTAAAAGAGGGGGCTTTGGTGGCGCAGTGGGTTGGCTTGGGTCCTGCCCTCCGGTGGGTCTGGGGTTCAAGTCCCGCTTGGGGTGCCTTGCAACAGACTGGTGTCCCGTCCTGGGTGTGTCCCCTTCCCCTCCAGCCTTACACACTGTGTTGCCCGGTTAGGCTCCGGCTCCCCGTGACCCCAAATAGGACGAGCGGTTCAGACTGTAGGTGTCTGTGTAAACTGTAAAAATCATGACAAAACTTCTCCGCTGTCTTCCCAAAAGACTGTCACAAGAAGCTACAGCTTCAATGTGGAGCTGTTTTTATGTAGTGAGAATAAGATTATTGTAATAATGGCAGCGTTCTTAGGATAACTGAATACAAAACAGGGCAAAAGAACCAAGCTTTGAATCAGAGTATGAAAAGGGAAAACAGGCAAGGAGAAGTGCCCTGCTTAAGTTAGTGCACGTTTCAGAGGAATGTGCCAGGGAATGAAAACAGGACAGGGCTTCCAAGTCAAATATTTCATTTTCTTAACGCATCTCAGGATGTGGAGCGACATTCCAGCCGTAGTGATCAGACATATTACCATATAGAGGGATGCTGCCTATTTGGTCACTGCAAAATTTGTATTTACATTTGTTTGGGGGTTAGTTGGCATGGATAAACGCTGGGCCCTACATAGAATTTGAATTTCAGTGGTCTGAAAATTTGTACCTTCAGTCTAAACATTTTTGTCCTTATTTTTTATATAGAGTCACTATTTCCTCCTTAGGGGGGCGCGGTGGCGCAGTGGGTTGGACCACAGTCCTGCTCTCTGGTGGGTCTGGGGTTTGAGTCCCGCTTGGGGTGCCTTGCGGTGGACTGGCGTCCCGTCCTGGGTGTGTCCCCTCCCCCTCCGGCCTTACGCCCTGTGTTGCCGGGTAGGCTCCGGCTCCCTGCGACCCCGTAAGGGACAAGCAGTTCCGAAGATGTGTGTGTGTGTGTGTGTGTGTGTGTGTGTGTGTGTATTTCCTCCTTTTTGTAACATCTTAATTTAAGCGCTATGCTTATAGCAAAGTTTTCTTATCTAATGGTGCAAAAAAACTGCAATTTTACATGTGACAGGCAGCCAAATAAAATTTTAAACTGAGTTTATACTTTAAAAATGTAGGATCAGAAGCAGAAAAAATACCAATATAACTGCTTAACAAGGCTTTAACCAAGGCTTTAAAGTCTTTTTCGTAAATTTTGTGATTTGTTATAATCTAACCTGAAAGTAATTGAAAGCCACTTTTTCATAAATGAAATTTTCATATAATGAAAAAGCTACAAAATTAATCAACACCCATTTTCAAGGTTTCTAAATCATTTAACAATCTCAAGCAATGCATTTTCAGTTACCCCATTTAAATGATCACATCATGTGACAAGAAATATGTTTATTAAATGAAAAATGCAGTGCTGAGTTTTATGGGTGACCTCACAGCTGGAGAAGGGCCTGTTATTCACTGATTTTTACATGACCTGTACATTAACCAAATGGACCTTAAAACAAAAGATATTTTGAGCCGCTCTGCCTGAGGTGAAATATTAATGGAAGGATGTTAATCCAAGCAACATGTCAATATGTTAAAATTATTCATCAGTAATATCATTCAAATTAATTGAACTCCGCTTTGTGACTGGTGTCTGGATTTACACATTTTACTCTAGAAACCCAAAAAGAAATACCATTAGAATATGTTTGTATTATTCAGTATTTTTTATTCATTTACATCTATTGACTTAACAGACGCTTTTGTCCAAAGCGACTTACAACGGATACTGTGTAGTGTTACTAGCCCACACACCTTATTCACCAAGGTGACTACATTGCTAGATACACTACTTACAAGGGATTACTCATCCACGCATCAGTGAAACACACTCACTCCGTGACACTCACACACTATGGGGGAACCGAACAGTATTGTTTGATTTATCATTTAGATAATTGTATGAGTAACAGTGCAAAACATGGAAATGTAATTCATCATAATTTATGGTAACCTCGATTCATAATTTCTGTACTTATTACAAATTGCGGGTATTTTTTACATGCAAGGCCTATAGGTCATTTTATATTTTGCTTGTGTCTTGTTTTTGAATATTATTATTCGTAGGTTGTAGGTATTAATGTAGGTTATTCTTGTTGGATTGCCAGAAAAAAAAAAAAAAAAAACTCCTGATTTTGTTTTACAGTATGTCTGCAGTAGTCACACTACAACTCTGTGATTGATGGCAAAGACTAGGAACGGAGTAACTCACCACCCAGGCTGCGTACGTTTTTGAGGATGTGGGTAAAGTATGAGACTATATGGAGTTTACAGTTGGTCTGGGGGTTTCAAGGGAATAGAAACATCCACTGGACACTCAGGTTCACCACATACAATTAAATCATCCAATACAAAAAAGAACTTTAGTTAGATCCCTGTGATGACCATTACTTATACCCTAGACCCTAGACCCTAAAATATGTTTTCTCAAGACATTTTGAAGAGTTTTCTTGCTGAGTAAGAGACATACTTCAGACTGGGGCAATTCATCAACTTTTTCACAAAGAAAATCCATCCATCATCAGTAACTGCTTGTCCCACGCATGGTCACAATGGTCCAGAGCCTATCCTGGAAGCATAGCGCACAATCAGGGAGCACCATGGACATGACCCTAATCCACCGCAGGGCAATCACACATATTCATACACTCACAGTCACACACTAGGGGCAAATGAGAGTCACGGATTTGCTTGAGACATGCCTCAGGACTGCGAGAGGAATTCCATAAAACACGGCGAGAACAGGCTGTGAAGCATCAGTACTACCTAGTGTGCAACCATGAAGAACAATACATATGTAAGGCAGAGTCTAATCACAAGATAGATGGAGCTAAAGACATCAAGTAGTAGGCTACTTCAACAACAGAACAAAAAATGAGTTGAAGCATAGAAAGGGGTGTTACAAATAAATCTCAGTGGGGATAATGTTTACAAGCAGAACAGCTGCTCAGCACATACTGTATACCCAAGTGCAGCAATCGTGCAGCTCCTTCCAGTCTGAACCACAAGATCTGCTACCTCGTTGAAAGGGACGTTTGATTTATCAAGCCTGCAGTTAAATGTCCAACAAAAGCAAACCAGTAAATCTGCAACATTTCTCAATGATGAACATCCTCTGGAGTTTTTTCCAGTGTTTTCTTTCAAACCCCAAACAGGTTTCAAGATGTTTTTTGAAGGGCTCTGCTGTGGTTAAAGGGCTTTTTCCAGGAGCATCCTCTCTAAAGTGTGACAGATGGAATTTCTCCTTGTTGATTTATTGTTTGCCTTGCCTGTCGTCATGCTGACCAGTTCCAGACTTTAACGCATGGTGCTGTCTGTACTGCTTAAAAATTTCAGTTGTGGGTTTCCAAGTTCTTCTCAAGGTTACAAAAGCAAAGCAGGGCAAGGTCACTGTGACTTCTTCAGATGTAACTCTTGGGTTCCTTTGGGTTACACTTTCAACAAAACATTACGTAACAAAATTAAGCTATAGACTGTTGCATTAGATGATTATAACTTTTATAGTTGGTGGAAGAAACCTTCAACTTTGTGTTTATTCTCTGTGGGATCCAATGAATGGATCATTCATTCTCAGGCGTCGGCAATGTAAAGGTCCAGAACTTATAAGTTACTGCCATTTTGGTCAAGTGAACTGTAAATAAATCCCCACTGGCTCAAAGGGAATCAAAAACTCCATTTTCAAGAAAAACAAGAGTACTGTATTAAAAGAACAATGTGATGCAGACTTCAGAGTGTAATTTCTTGAATCATACAATTTTTCTATATTGACAGATGTGTAATGCACGCATTTGAACTTTGTGGAAAATTTTGTGAAGCACATATCGCACTAATCACAGAAGATGTGATGGGTGATTACATATTACACATTACAAGAGGAGAGCTGTAATTCTGTTTTTTTTTACGTGCTGTGCGGGCACATCTGAGCACGTCACCCAGAAACAGACCAACCATTAAAAAACCCAATAAAACAATGTAAATCTACACTTCAGGGAATACTGTCTTTAAAGTGTACAATGTCAGTACTATACACTGTGTAAGCAGCATTTATACTTTCTCTCACAAGCCGTTCATAAGTCTGAAAAGGGAATATCGAGTAAATACCAGCCCCCCTTTTTTCCCCTCTGTTCTATGAAGTGCACGTTGGCTTGCCGTTATAGACTTGGCACAGCTTTTGCGGCTAACTGGCCATCCACCAAAGAGGACCCTGAGAATGTTGTTTCAGGCCCTTTCCACGCTTTGCTTGAGAGACCACACCAGCGCGGCCCCTAGCCTGGCTCAGCCTGGCAAGGGACGCCTCCCTCACTGGAACTCTCGCACCTGCTTACCAAGGCTGTAGAAGCATAGACTAGCCGTCCCATGCTGTTACATTGCTGAAAGGTAAACAGAGGGATTTGCAGAGAGAGCAACACTCATCCCTGGTTAGCACCATCTGCAAAGTGTAAAATATGGACACCGCTATAAATCTGCAAAGATTTGCTTAAAACTTAAATGTCTCATTTTTTTTAACATCACTTTGTTGTGAGCAATAGCACAAAAATAGGTCACAATATAGAGATACAATTAATACGCTACCAACCAATTTAATAAGTGCTTGTCCAGAGTGGGGTTGCGGTGAGCCGGAGCCTATCCCAGAGACATTGGGCACAAGGCTAATGGGAGGGGGCGTACCCTGGACGGGACGCCAGTCCATTGCAGGGCCACAAGTAGGTACTCAGGCATACGGCCGGGCAAAGGTACTGGAGCAATCGCAGGGTAAGTACTTTGCTCAAGGACACCGCAGCCAGAGCCGGAGATCGAATCAGCAACCTTAGGAGCCCATGGCAGGTGCTATTAATACCCTAGGAAAATGCAAATACCTGCAAATATGGCTGTAACGGGTATAACAATGCAACTCAAAGGCAAGTACTTGGTGCAGCCATTCATCTTTTATTGATCACATAGAAGAGAAAAGGAATTTGGTGGTTTCAGGAATGAGAATTTCTGTGTTATGTTTCAGTTTGGTGTTAATCGCCTACTTTTTCCTTTTTTTCTATTCTGATGAGGACGGACATTTTTATTCATAGTTTTTGAGTTTTGTTGATGCAAACTGAGTAACAATGGACATCTTAATCAAAATGAAATTCACCCTTTACTGCATCATGCCCGGTTACCCTTCAGTTTTTGCAGCAGACATGACTCTGGATCAGGCTCAGCTGATCCTTTTATATGGTGCAAAGGTATTTTAAGAGAACTGCTAACTGTGTGTTTTTCACATCATGGTTGCGGATGTATCTAGGTCAATCCACAGACACACCAGATTTATTACTGAAATGTACAGGATACTGCAAATGATGTCAGCAAATGTGAACGGTATCGGTTTTTCAAGTGCACAAGTGACGATTGTTTTATGTACATAATAATAAGGCTGTATTATGTATCCTTAAGCATTCTGATCTATCCAAGCACAAGCACCAACAGGTGTAAAAAGAAACACAGCTGACATCCAGAGCAATATGCAAAAAAAACAGAAAACTTTGTACTTCAGAGCATAAGGCCTTAGCTTTCTTTCCACCAGCATATGTTTCAGTTTTTTTCCCATACAGCTGGTCAAATTCCCAGTGCCTCTTTTGGCCTCAGTCCTCCTAGTGAAGCAGCCCGCCAAATATTTCCACACAACGTAGACGCGGCTTAGTTTCTCGCAGCGCAAAGGTACGGTGCAGTCGAGAGCAACAGCAGTTGAACACCTCATGAGCTCATGTCAGCTGTAAACTGGTAAGCATATTTGGTAAGCTTCACTTGTGACACTTTTTCTAACCACAAAAAAATGCAGAATAACTCTCATGTGTTCCCTAAATATTTTATACTTGTTTCCATACTTTTCTAGCAGGTCAAAGAATTCGGTGCATTAATCTCTCCATCACTTACAGGTCCATGGAGAATAAAAGATTGAATTTGACCAAATGGAACTTAGGTCATAGGTACCTGTCATAGAACACATATTTCCAGCCACACACAGACTGAAACTGCTTGTCCCAAGTGGGGTCGCGGCAAACCGGAGCCTAACCCGGCAACACAGAGCGCAAGGGTGGAGGGGGAGGGGACACACCTAGGATGGGATGCTAGTCTGTCACAAGGCACCGCAAGTGGGACTTGAACCCCAGACGTGCCAGAGAGCAGAACCCGGTCAAACCCGCTGTGCCACCACGCCCCCCCAGGTAATATACATTTTAATATATTAAGCAGGATGCATAGATGCAAGTGAGGTTGACCAGCAGTCAGGTGTGTGTTCAATAAGTGCAGAGTGCATTAAAGAATGCTTACAAAGGTGAATTTCTGCAGTTCATATTGGAGCCGCTTCAAAAATTTACCTGCTGAATCATACAGTACATATCTAATTCATGCAACAGCCAGAGGAGATGCTTCTTAGACATGGGTGTATTCTTGAATATCAAAATATTTTTGCATAGGGTGGTGAAATGGTTAGTTTCTCAGCGGAACACATGGTTGCTATTAGGGAGGGTCTTTTCTTCTGTCTTCACTGCCCTGAAGCATGTGAGCAACGCTACGGCATATCAATGGCAGGAAGAGTGGATGAGCTCGTGGCTGACTTGTATCCTCCATAAACTGGTGATAAATACCCGGAGCACGATGTGTCATATCAAGTTGCTAAAAGCATCTCACTCAATGGCTGGTGAAATGTGAACCTCAATAAAAAGCAATGCAAAACAAAGACTGCTCCTATATTTCGGTGTGGACTTGTGTTTTTTTTTTGTTTATTTTTTTATTTTATTGCACTCTATTTATTGTACTCTCACTAGCGTTTTCATTTTGTTTAAAATAATCCTACTGAAATACTGTAATGCTCAGAATTTCTGTTGGTTTCAAAATCAATCATATGTACTCTAGTCCATGGAACTGCTGGTGTAACATTTCAGTTGTTTAATTTTTATGCTTTCGTCGTATATTTTTTGCACCTTTTTTACTCACTCTTTTCGTTGCAGAAAATTCACACAAGGAAAGAAGGGCCCCAGTGGTGTTTTTCGTAGCTGCTGTAATGATAAACCTTTGGGTGATCTTTGACCCCACATCAGCAGTTTCCTGACACAAAATAGCTGAGTGGTTCCAGATGGATGTCTACTGCAATAACAGATGAGTCTGAAATCTTCCCTTTATTGACCTTAAATGTGTTGATACATTCTTAATGGATGAAGTTGAAATGAAAAGGCATTGTCGCCTCTAGTCTCCTCAGTGATGAAGGATCTTGTAAGTCTTGCATTATAAGCGTATTTCTCATGAAAATGTCAGCAAATTTCACATGGAATATTTTACAAAGAAAGCCTTTTAGTAAATGCATGCAGAGAGGTGTTAGACATATATTATAATATAAATTATTCCTAAAAATTTTCCCTATTATTATTGCTATTTCAGCACAAATGAGAGGTACTGCTGTTATTTTAAATGTAGCTTTTTGTGTTACCTAGATACTGGGGAAATACAGGGCCTGGAGAAGTAATCCTCAAAAACTGCATTAGCAGAAGGAATGTGAAAAAAAAAAAAAAAAAAAACCATTTAAAACAAAGCTTCTTTACTAGTATGCCTCACTTCACCTGTTCTTACTTTTATTCTTTGCCAAGCAAAGATACCCTCACATTTCACCTTAAAAGGACAAAGAAGTGGTAATACAGGCAGCCTCATCAATTAAAAATAATCAGACCAGAATTTTGAACTTGCGTGTTTGATCATTGGTTTAGTTAATTATGCGGGGAAAATTCACTGGTGGTCAAACCCTAGGAGGTGTACCTCTGGATATTCGGAGGTGACCCCTGTTGCTCCACTGACGTACACCTCAATTTTCAAAAAGCTTTAGTCATTGAATCAACTGCTTCCATGGTGACCATGCAGAATTGAACTTGGAACAATCTCCTTAACTGTTTGGCTGTCCCTCAAGTCAAAAGAAGGTTTTCCTTTGTAAAATATATCCCAGATGGTGCCTCTGCAGTGATTAATTTGTACCCCATATTAAGTAATTTAAAACTCTTTTCAAGCCTATTATTTAATAACCCAAATGACAGTTGAATCCAAAGGGTGAGGGATATGGCTGGGTATTGGTGCTGGGTACCTGTCTTAACAGTCGTTCTTGGACTGAAATCAGTGCAGATATTTCTGTGTTAATTTTTGCTAACAATAAGTATTGAAAAGGGTTGGAAGAAGGATGGTGTAAATTTGCACGTGAGATGGCATAGTCAGGTATAGGTTATTTTACTTGAAATACGCACAGCCTGGGTTGCATTATTTCTCCCAATTTGGCTGCATTACAGCTGCAGTGTTTATTATACATAAAGCATGCAGACTTTCCATTCCAACCGTTCTAGACACTGAAGCAGGAATAATATTGTTTTTGAAGATAGCAATATCTGTTTTTATCTGCTGACATGGTGATCTGTTTTTGAGAAAATCTAGTTCAAAGTTCGGCACACTGTTTAGCTACCTTGCTAGCAGCTAGCGGCAAAAACAGCCTCCGCAAGCTTGAGTGTTTTGCTTAGTTTAGCCAATTCATTTCATCCTGTTTTGTCTAACAAAGCACCGCAACTCATACTTGCAACATCACAAAGTTCACAGTGACTGAAAAGGGGAAATAATGGATGTATTAGCAAAAAATTAAGTGCTGGAAACAGTACCTGTTTCAGGAAGTTTGCACAATAACCATTCTTAGCCAGAAATGGAACTTGACAGCTGTTTGTGCTCAGTCTATGAGGGTTGCAGCATCCCTAGAAAACAAATGAGAGCAAACTAATTAGTGAAAAGCTGCTTCTGCCATTAAACAGGGACAGAAGGTAGCGTAGTTGTTAGCGTTGTGTTGTTAGTGTTGGTATCGCTCGACACTCAAAAGACCAGGTGAATCCACCGCGGTACCCTTCAGTAAGATACTCACCCCGAACTTCTCTGGTAAAAATTACCCCTTCTTTTCGACTGGGTAAGGCATTGTAAGGACCTTATTATTACAAACCTAACATTATAAGTCATTTTATAGAAATTAGCAGTTAATGAGCAAAGAGCAGTGAAACATTTTACATTAATTGTAATTTATTTAATGGATTCTTTAATGGTGATATTTAGCTTGAATTTATTTTTGATAAAGGGCATTTTTTTTTCACATAACACATAAATACTAAAAGAGATAATGATACAAGGGTATCTAAAACTATTTCCATCCTCCTAAATTTTCTCATATTTGCACAGTTGGTTGCAATTTCATGTTGTCATCCTACCGCTAGTATAATTTCTGCCGAGGGCTTTTTGGTTGTTTTTTTGCTTTTATTTAAGCGTTTCCAGTTTTGTGTCAGACCTGGCTATTGTCTTAGTATTGCCAATTACAGCCCTCTATGAGGTCCTTCAAGGACCTGGCAACCTACCTCTGTTCCTCCCTTGACTTGCCTTGGTCGCTATGGGTCAGTTTTGACTCGGCACCTTGCATGCATGAGGTCCTTCCATTTACTCTCTGCCAAGCTGACTGCTTTCTTCACACACTAAAGGTCACATCACACCCTCCAGGAGTGCCAGTGAATGCTGCTTGAAGAAACACATCTCTCACTGCTGGCACCAAGCAGCCTGCAGCAAACGGGGATTCTGGGGCACCAGACAAAACTGTTTCTGTAAAGAAAATGGTAGTTTAACCTAATGGGAGAAGTACTTGTGTTGATACATTAACCTGTGATACAGATGACATAGGTCTTGCAATATCAACCACCATCTGACAAAGCTTCCTTCCCTAAGTCCAATGATGCCTGTTATATACTTTTACAGTGTTCTTCCCTCTTGATCATAATCTACATAATCTACAGTTTTCCAAACTCAGGCTTCAGATACAGTCCCACTTGAGAACGAATACCTTTACTCAATAAAATATTCATTCAGTCACTTTTCCTAACTGCTGTTCAAGTCTGGGTTGCGATGGTCTAGAGCTTATCTGTCTCTAAAGCACTGGGAGACTGACTAGTCAGGATGCATCCCGGACAGGATCCGAGTCCAGAGAAAACTTAGTGAAGTAATTTTTGAAGACTTGTGCAAATCGGTAAAAATCAAAACCAAACTTAGAACACAAAGAAAAGGTAAGTGTGCCATTTGCACAAATGACATTTGCAGGGTAAGTGCGTGAATAGGTTCAATAGTGAAAAAAACCAAGAAAGCCTGTTAGATTACATAGTGTAAACCATTGCACAGATATGACATCTATAAATGAGAAGCAATTAGTTGAGCATTTAATTTGATTTAAGAAACAGCTTTATCAGAAAAAATGACAAAACCAACAAGATAAAACAGCTGCTTTGACTGACATCAGACGTTTCAATCCCACATAAATACCATAATACCACTGTCTCTTACCACCATCATAGATGGCATTAAGTAGAAATATATTGCTGGACATGTTCTTTGTTTTGACTGGCAATAACTGACAAATAATTGTACATTTGCTTGATATCCTCGCCAGCTGGACATTGCATTGACAAGGGAGCTTACGGCTAATAGCGAATGCCACCATGCGTGGAATAAATTATTTAATTAAGATTTGTGTTTTGCTTGGGCAATGATTCTTTTCAAGTTCAATTCTCCTTTCCATGCCAGCCGATAATGTAGTAATGTGATAATGTTTTTGTTTCATTCTTTTTCCTCATGGATCATGTAAATTTGACCCAATTTGAGGTATCCCATAAATAGGAAGGAAAAACTGGTCCATATTCATTTCAATGCAACGGGGCAAAGAACGGAGAGTCTGCTTTCTGATGCTCTGTGTGCTTGCCAGGAAAGAAATAATAAAGCCATCTGCCATACAGTAACTTATAGATTATGGCACCACTATAGTATGGCTGTTTCAAAAATAATATATGTAAAGAAATCTGACCATGTATTACTTTTTGCCTTCTGTGTTTTAAATTAGAAAAAATCTGTTAATCCTTGATTTATGCCGCCTGGGCTTTTAAATACATTTTGCTGATTCGAAGACTGAGACTGAGGCTTTAATCCGAGTGTAATAAATACCGATAGAAATTTAAATGAGAACCCAAGACATGAAACTGAATTAATGAGATAGTATATTTATATTTACATATACATTTATTCATTTAGCAGATGTTTTTCTCCAAAGCAATGTACGTCATGATGGATGGTCATTGGTTCATCTCACTTTATGTTTACTCAAAAATCCTTATTTTGATGCCTAGGCTTTGTGTTGTATGTTTGTGATATCGCTATATAACAGCAACATTTGAAAGGGTGCAAAAAACCTTGAGCAGTAACTCATCTCTGAAAGACTGCTTTCGAAACTTGGGTTCATCCAAACCAGATGAAAATTAGTTTAATGAATAAGCATTAGGAGAACCATACAGCAGTTAATGATTTTTGTCACTCTTATGACTCAGCAATGTGTGTGGTGTTGAGGCTCCAGGCAAAGTCAAGGTGCTCATGAAATGACCCATGTCATCAAGAGGCAAGCTGTGAAACTCATTCCCGTTAGCAGCATATGTCTGGGGGATAGTCGTGGGTGGTAGTGACGTAAAACACAGTCAAAGACCTCAGTGTTAACCCCCAAACAACATTCCTTTCATTCTTTGTCAGTTCTCCAAAGGTTAGGTGTCCATTAAAAGAAATTAGTAAATGTATCAGTATGTTATATTATTAAATATTACAATTATAGTTTAATCCTTACACACTGCTTATTTCATGTGTGATGTATAATCAGCCAAACAAATTTCCGTATAATTGTTAAAGTTAAGATTTGTCCTTCATTGTCTGAACACAGATTCCTCGTTTAGCTTAAAGATTTAAGATCGTAAAATAATATGCAAATTGTTACTCATAAAGCATTAAGCAGTAAACATTACCCAAACTGAAGAATTTCAGTTGAAAATCAATACACATATTTAGAAAACTATCACATTCCCAACATTTTGAGACAATGTTTAATTCCTTCACCTACTGTATTGGAGAACTATAATGTGGTGGCAAAGTGTAACAATTTAAATTGATGATTCATTTGCCATTATTTCATATCCTCCTGTCCTATTCTCACGATAGATGAGAATTTAATGGTAAGTCACACACCACACAAAGCTCATAGCGACGCTACTAGACTTAAAATACAGTCCGATCAAAAAAAAAGACAAAGAAAAAGAAAAATCGCTGACATTAAAAAATGTAGCGTTCTTTACGTCTAATACAGTCTTTTTAGCTGTGTTTCCACATTCAAAGTTAAGTCATGGATTCTGGTGGGTTATGGTGAAAATGTTTTGGCTTCTGTACAGATAAGAGATGTTAATTTTTATACTCTCAGCTAAACTACCCCTATGAGTTCATTCAGATCAGGCTTAGCAGCTGCTTTGTTCCTCGGCATTTTATTTCAGCGCTCTTATTAGTGACAAATGTGTGTGATCTCAACGCTCACATCTGTTAGTGGAAATTGGGACAGGTGATGTTAGAGTCGAAAGGATTCCAGTCGTGTCGGTTTGCTGCCAGCAGCTGTGACACTCAGAAACCATACAGGTCGGGTTGTGGACGAATCACATCCCTTCAGGAAAGACTTTGGAGCCAACTTGCGTCATAATTTCCAGAATCCTCGCAAAACTTACAAAGCAAAATGAAGAGAGGAGTACAGTTTGAGATCATTTCAAGACCGCATTTCAACAAAACAATGAATACTCATTTGGAGCGGAGAGTAGGCACTGAAAAGCACTTTCTCATTTCATTCTGTTATAAAATGATAGAGTATGATGTGCAGATAATATACAGATAATTTGTATTAATATACATACCAGAAAATGTTCAGCTGCATAAAAAATGCTGTTTAAAAGTGACATAAACAGCTGAGCCAAATATTATTTCATTTATTCAAAAGACTGCTGAGTTGCTCCGGAAAGGACCACAATCCATTCTCGCTAATAATTTAAAAAAGCATAATTTTTCTTGTGACGCATAAAATGTGTAGCTTTGTTTTTCTCAGCCAAGGAATTTCAGTAATTTGGCTTTAATTCTAACTGACATTATTTTTTCCTGAAAAGCAGAAACCTGTTCAACATAAAACTTTCGCCTTTGACCATAGAAAGCTAGAACAGTTCCAGCACAAAAATTTACCCCACCTTGTTTTTTCAGCAGGTTTACACTGGTACAGCAAGTGAAAATTGCAATGTCCAAAGCATGTAAAGTTCACTTCTTGGCATCTTCTCTGCTTGGCATTTACTGCTCTTGCTGCTATTGCTGTTGTTCTACTGATGCTTCACAGTTCTTCTCATGTCCATGGAGAAGCAACTGAGGAAAAGTAGTTAAGCCCTAAGAAACCATTATGCACTGAAGTCAGATTACCTGTGGAAGATCCTGAGGTTTCTGTCAATTATTGCAGCATCCTTGGCAGAGATTCAGGAAACGTATGTTCTGGCTGTGTTCTGGTGGAGGCAGAAAAGCCCCTGTCCTTTCAGTCAGAAGAACATTGGTTGTATAGTTGTATAGCACACACACACACACACACACACACACACACACACACACACACACACACACACACACACACTTCTTATACACAAGAGCACCTGATGAGCTGTTGAGCACAATCATTGTTTAGAGGCACAATCTTGAATTTCTGCCATTTGCTTTGCCAGAGAACAAGTGACTACTGCATTTATTTATCTGACACTTTTCTCCAAAGCTGCTTACAATGATTTACCCATTTATACAGTTGGTAATTTTTACTGGAGCAATTTAGCGTAAGTGTCTCGATCAAAGGGGGTGGGGTGGGGTGGGGTGGGGCAGGTTTGGCCTGGGCCTGCTCTTGGGTAGGTCTGGGGTTCAAGTCCCGCTTGGGGTGCCTTGTGATAGACTGGTGTCCCATTCTGGATGTGTCCCCTCCCCCTCCAGCCTTGCGCCCTGTGTTGCCAGGTTAGGCTCCAGCTCACCGTGACCCTGCTCAGGATAAGCGGCTTCAGTCTGTGTGTGTGTGTGTGTGTGTGTGTGTGTGTGTGTGTGTGTGTGAGATCAAGGGTACTACAATACAAGGTGGGATTCAAAAGATGGGCCTTCTAATTCCAATGGCTCTAACCATTACACCATCTGATCCCATTCAGGGCTCATAGGTACAGGATATCTATTCAGCAAGAACTTAAATCTTCCAAAAATGCTTATCATTATGATGTGAACTTATTTTTTTATCAGCAACTCTTGATTGTTATAGAAAGAAATATTTGAAGTTATACAGTTTTAACCATAGGTTTCAGTTAAAGCTAACAATACATTTCAATATACTGATATTTAAGGGCTAAAAGAAGACTATTCAATATTAAAAATTTCACAGTAATAAGTAATTTATGAAGTTAATAGTCAGCTGATGAAGAAAACGAGCAACATTCTGTAAACAATCATTTCACAGTAGATGAAGTTTCTTGATTGTGGTGACGTTTGGAGAAATGTGTGGGATTAAATGTTCCCAGGCTCACTGGTAAATACAAGTCTCTGCTTCCTATTATTTAAACTTTTTTTGCATCACTGGACCTGCTTAGTGCGTCATGATTTGCTTGTCTGGCTCAAACTTAACGTTTTTATGATTCATCTTTGCGAAGGGATCCAGAGAGATAAGAACTGTAGTAAATAAACGATGGTGCAATAAAGTGATGGACTTTTATTCTACACGGTCAAAAGTAGAAGGAGTAAAAGTAGAAGGAGTAAAAACAAAATCATTTTTGCAAAAGGTTATGCGTGCTGACCATTTTTTCAACAAATTGTCAACACCATTGTAGCTGTCTCTACTACCTAGGTGTCACACTGGTTCGAGAACAATCCCAGCACTGTCCGGGGACAGAGGGCCTCTGTATAGAAACCCGCTGACCACAGATAGTCACTCAATGCAATGCCTATTTTCATTATATCTACCTTTATTATTTTCAACATAAAAGTTATGTTGCATAATTCTAAATTACGGCTTTGTGACACACTAGTACTGTCTCACATTCTGTTATTTGCTTCTGGCTTTGACATCTATAAATGTTTATATTCTTATATCTTCAGCCTTCATTATGTCAACAGTAGATGTCCTCATAATGTCAGCATGGTTTCTTTGTTGGGAATAAGGCAATAAACTTTATTAAGTTTTAAATTGTTGCCCTTTTAATTTATGTGGACTATATGGAGTTTCGGATTTTATGGGGCAGTGATTGGAAGTTTATTTCCCTTTTTAACGACATTTGGAGGACAAGCGCGCCAGCTGACATCAAGCCAAGGCCCAGGGCCTGCTGTTGTTGTGTGGAGACAATTGGTCGTGAAGTGGTTACAATGGCTGCCTTTGGCCCTGAAGGTCATGGGTTTGAATCCCACCTCTAGCTGTAGTACCCTTGAGCATCTTACTTCCTCTCTATTGCCCCTGTAAAATTACCCAGCTATATAAATGGGTAAATAGTTGTAAGTAGCTTAATATTGTAAGTTACTTTGGAGAAAAGTATCAGCTAAATGAATAAATGTGCTTTCAACTGGTGGCTCAGATGGAGGCCACCTACACCCCCCATGCAGGACATCCTTCTCGTTTCATGTGGAAGGTGAAAATGATGGATGGTGAAAACAACAGGCTGTTTGCCTTTTGTCCTTTGTGTATGCAGCACCATTGCCCCAGCTGCTGCATGAGTAAGAAACATATAGCTAAATTGAGCAGAGATGTGGGAGAAGGATACAGACCAGAACATGAACATTATGGATTTGGTTGCATGTGGTTTAAAACCTTTTTTGACTAAGACCATACATATATCAACTTCCATTCTAATTCTCTGGCTTATTTACATTTATTCATCTAGCTGACACTTTTTCTCCAAAGCAACTTACAATGCTGAGCTATTTACCCATTTGTACAGCTGGGTAATTTTTACTGAAACAATTCAGGGTAAATACCTTGCTGAAAGGTACTACAGCTGGAGCTGAGACTGAAACCTGCAACCTTTGGATCCAAATCCAGCAGCACTAACCCCTGTATTACAAAGCTGTCCCATATATTAAATTGTAGGGCCAACCTTTGCTTTCACAGAGAGAATGCAATAAATGAACACATTCAGCAGATAGGGGCTGAGGTGTCATTTAACTTTACGCTGATATGTTTCTTTGATAAAGGAGCTTTGTTTTCAAGGTAAAAGCATTTTTGATGAAATTTCAATGTGATTAAAAATTATTCTGTATTTTCATTTGCTACATATGTGCAACATCGAATAGAATTTGTATTGAAGTGCACTGCAGTTTGTTTGGTTTGGTTTATCTGGCCTGCTTGAGCCACGTTCCAAATAACTGCTTCTCCTTTCGTTGTCCTGGCATAACCTTTCCATTGTTTGCAGAAAATGGGTCTGGCAGGGGACTCTGTAAATCCACAGCACATGCGGCTCCAGATTAATTATAGTATGGATGTTTCACTGCTCCATCTGCTGTCCTTTCTCTCTACTGATAAGTGGACAGCAAAATCAGCAAAGAACCACTTATTATACTGCTTCAGCAGAAACTTAGCCTAAAGAGTAAATGCAGTAAATCTTAAACCTCTTCTTTCCCAAAACTGGAATAAAAATTGATTTTGTGTCGAACTTCAGCGAGGGATAAAGAACTGCACACATTACTGCCATTTGACACACTGCGCTCACATGGATTGTGCTGGCTCAGAATCTCTAGAAGAAATCTAGAAAACCATGTGTCAGGGTTCACATTCCATGGTGTGAACCTAAGGCTTCAATGCTCGATATGAGCCACTGTGGTCTGCGGGACAATAAAATGTCATTGAGCGGCGTGAGAATGAGACTTCCAGAAGCTGCTTTCGACAGGGGTGGACCAAGGACAGGCAACTGGGGCCATCGGGTTCATGTTCGTATAGTCGAGTACAGGGCTCTTCGCTCATTTTTCCGCTTTGTTACACATGTAGTGTTGTCATCTAAAGATTTCCCTTAATCGTTGCCTTAGACCTTCCAAGAAGTTAAAAGGCACAATCTCCATGAATAGATAGCTTTTTCCAGTCTGTGGTGAGCTTCACAGCCCATATCCCTTTGGCCTGGCCACATTTTTCCAGGTCCCCTGGGGGTGTGATTTAAATACTTCCTCTGGACGCTGCTGTCCTGTAGCAACATGGGAGGCAGACACATGAAAAACTGAGCGGTAAAAAAAATCTGAGTTCTATGTCAAAATTACAAGCAGTTAAAATGAGATTTTGACCTGAATTTTTTTGATTAGCAAAGGCAGCTGAAGGTTTCAAAGGCATAAAATTCCTCATTGTCAGATGATCAGGATGTATATGAACTGAGTTCCTCATGTATTACGTGAACTTCCTACCAACACGCTACTTGCTATATTCCTGCGTTTGGCAGTCAGTTCACACATCACTTGAGCTTCAGGACTGAACATGAAGTCCTACAACTAATATCGTGTTCCACAATACAAAGTATGTCTATTACACTGCAAATCGCTTGAAGACAAATACTTCTGGTTGGCTGCTTAGTACAACACATGAATTTAGAACCACTTATCAACTTATAGAGGCAACATTGAGTGTAGCGACTGGAGTCGCTGCCTTCCACTTGAAGATCCCAAATCTGAATCCTGCCTCTTTCCATATACCATTGATCAAAGTAATTACTTTAATATTGTGTCAGTAAAATTACCCAGCTGTATAAATGGGTAAATCATTGTAAGTAGTTTAAATTGTATGTTGCTTTGGAGAAACATGACAGTTAAGTAAATAAATGCACATATTGCACTTAAATGATGTGCAGGATGTCATTTATTAAAAAGTGGTACTACAATATTAGAGATTTTGGAGGAATAAAAGTATACTTTTATATAAATGCAAATATTACAGTTAGCCTTTCTAGGTTGCCTCATGTTGAATTCTTGCTCTGGAAGAGTCTTCTTGGCACGAGTTCCTCTACTCATAAAATTTCCTCTGCAGTTCAACAAAACTTTATTGTTCCATAATCGTTTCTTTGCCCAGAAGAAAAACGCATTATCTGGTTGAGGCTGAGGCAGTAGCTGCGTAACAGGAGAGCCTCCTTGGAACCATTCTGCATTATTTGATCTGGATGGGAATGCATTCCCAGAGGAACGTTCTGGTCCTTGAATCCATAATGTGGTGCTGCTGCAGTGACTGCTGATTTATTATACAGTATTAATTGGGAAAGGTCACAGAGACATTGTACACAGACCAGCTTCAGCAATGCCTACTTGAAAGTCAAATAGGATTCATATTCATTTAAATGGATGTTTCGGTATCTTATTACAGCCCTTTGAATTCTGTTTATTTATTCACATAGAAAACTTGGACTCTTTTGTCCCAAAAATGATAAAAAAATCTTTAAAATGAGCGAAATGGAACCAAATCATAGGACAGACGTGAAAGAAAAAGTGCCTTTTGTTTTCGGAATACTTGCCTTTATGTCCATCCAAGGAACAGAGGAAGTGAAACAGGATTTTCAGCATTATTTTACAACAGACACCATATCATGAATTCGTCTACGGTCAAATTAATGACGCCACCCTCTATAACTGAGCACTTGAAATTTTTCCAAAGTTTTCCAAATCAGCTGTTTGTGTTTATATGGTTCTCACTGTCACCTCCTCCTCGGCACAACAAGGATCACCTGCAGAGGATCAGGAAACGACCGCATGAAAGGACGGTCCGGAGCATACTCAAACGCAGAACCTTGTTCAGCCTTCATTATCCCTCTAGTAGCGTGTGCCTCTTGAATCCTTATCTTTCCTGTTCCACCCGTCCGAAACCCTGTCCTCCTGTCTCCTTTCCCTTCTTTCTCTGGACCTCACGGTTTCCACGATCTCCCGCTTGTCTTATGGATTACGGCTTTCGGATTGTCCCTCTGATTACGTTTGTGCATTGGCGACCCTTGGATTGTCTTGTGACCCTTGTTTTTGGGTTCCCCTTTTCAACGTCGGCGCTCCGCACTTGGGTCCGGCGGCTTCCTTCCGTTGTGACGCCATAACACTCACACCTTAGCACACCTACTGAAAATTTAGATATCGATAACAACAATCTCTGACAATCTAGGCCTCATAATGAATAAATTGAATATAATGAATGTTCTGCATTATGGATGATGAAGAGTGGAAATGATGTAACCTGCAAATGATGAACAGTTATTCTCTGGTTTCTGAAAGGCCCCAGTGCTGTATAACTGTATCACATTCCTATTCCGCCAGAAATTTCTGTTCAGGTTACACATGAAACTGTGACGATGAGCTTTGCCACTTTCTTTCCCAAGAGCTGCTATTTTCCCTCTCTTCTGAACTCCCTTATTGGCATAATTCCCCAAAACTAAAAGCCGCTGGCTGCATAGATACCTGGAACAACAATTTCCTGCAGGTTTATGACTCGAATCTTCGCAAGATTGAATTTATCGATGGGTTTTAAATTCAGTTTAACCCATTCATAGCCTTAGCAAAAAGCTTTTGCACTTTGTCACCACAGGAATTAATAAATCAAACAAAACTGTAAAAATGTTTCTTAATAATATGTTAATATATTTTATTAATGTAAAATAAATAAGTAAAAAGAAAAATAATACAAGCAGCAAATACTCCACATGAACACTAAAGAACCCAGCATAGTAATACATCTGTGAGTGATGCAGTGGCCCAACAGGTAGCACTGGTGTCTCACACTGCTTTTGCTGTGCATTCACATATGAGCTTGAATCCAGTCATTACAGAGTTTTCATCCTCTGTCCTTTGCGTGGGTTACCCCCATTTAGGGTATTTGAATGAGCATGTGTACAGCATCTGCCCAGCGATAGGTATACCCCACCTTGTGCTATTTGCTTCTGGGAAACTCTCTGGATCACTGTGACCCTGCATGGGACAAAAAGCTGATGAAAATCAGAGAAACAAGATTGTTTAACATTTGTATTTACATTTACATTTTTTTATTTTGCAGATGCTTTTCTCCAAAGCAACTTCCAATGAACTGTATGTAGTGTTATGAGCCCACACACCTTATTCACCGTGGTGACTTACACTGCTAGATACACTACTTATAATGGGTCACTCATCCATACATCAGTGGAACACACTCTCTCTATTTATGCAAGCTAATTCATTCAGTTTAAGTTCAATGGATAAATAGCTTTAAGATGATCATTGATCATTCGCTACACCCTAAACAGACTGCTACGCTCTTCCACATCTGCTTACTTGGAAGTCCCACGCACGAAAGGTAAAGCACAGAGGTTCTCGGTTCTGGCTCCGTAGTGGTGGGAGGACCTCCCCCTCTCACTCAGAACTGCTGAAACTTTGTCCACATTTAAAAAGGGCCTTAAAACTCACCTCTTCCAGACACTTTGCCCATGATCTCTTAAGTTGACGTAATGTGTAACTGTTCATGCACCATAACTTTAAGATCATGCCTGGATCAATCCGTTACACTGCTACTCCTGTAATGTAACGTAAATGTTTATATGAAAAAACTACTAGGAAGGTGATCAGGAATCGCCAATATCCTGGAAAAATTTTATGCAGCTGCTCATGTGATGAACATTGGTACATACGGTGAAAGAAACTAATTGTACTTAAGAATCACACGTCTGCAACTATGTCTCTTTCTCCTAATGTAATGCACACATTGTATTTTCCATGAGATGTACATTGCTTTGGAGAAAAGCATCTGCTGTATGTGTAAATGTAAATGTAAATGTAAGATATTACATTGAGTGTGATCTTTAACATGTCTTTTTGTTTCAACATAGAAATACTGAACCAAAGACAGAAACCATATGTACAGTTTATAAAAAAAAATGAAAAACAGCTTGAAATAAAAAAGCCAGAAACATTTTCACCAAAAAATATAGCCTAAACTGGTAAAAATTGTATCATTTTAACCATTTTATGTTTTGGTAAAAAATTGATATGCCAACATAATAGCAACTGACTAACAATTATAATAGGAGGGTTAAGAACAATGACCAAACACAAAATTACAGAAATGATGACATCTTGAAACCCCTTCCAAAATTCTTCCAGAAAAATTCAGCTGAAACTCCAGCACTCCCAAGAGGGATTTTCCTGTGAGTTAAAGGCAGAAAAAACTGTCATGCGTGTCCCCTGATGACTGATGAGATTGGATAAAAAGATTTTTTTTTTTAAAAAATAAAAAAAAAAAGCGCTCAGAAGTATAAAGTTTCAGGCAGATCCAAGCATGCGAGGCACAAAAGAGGGAGGACATGCGTGCTCCATGCAAACAATGCTACAATGCAAACCAGGTGTCTGAAACTGAGAGGCAGCAGCTCGGACCACCACTTCAGCACGTACCTTGGCTCCCGATGCAATCGTAGAACAAAAACAGCACTCCCAAAGCAACGCGTGCACTGGCACGATACCCAGCCGACCTGGAAACCCTAGGGTGACCTGGTCCAGCGCCACAATCATGCACGTGGGAGCTGAAGTCTGCCTGGGCCATGTGGCCTTGTGTGATCATTGTTCCTCATGTGCTTATTGCATCAGCTAGACAGGTTTCTTGGCTACTTGGGCCAGGTAGCCTCTCCATTGTATGATCACATGTTTTGTATTTGCTGCTAAAGTGAACAGATGGGCTGTGTGTAAAGATTAGACTTTATAAAAACATAAAGATCTATTACAGTCTTGTTGCATAGCTTTGTACTCAGAGACCTGTCACTAAAATGTCATGATACATATTTCACGCCACAGAGGGCACTTTAGGTAAATTTATTTAAAAGACGAAAAAAGCTGATTTTGCAATTAGGAAATCACTCAGAAGGTCATCTGCCTGTGCACCGGACTGGTAGATTTTCTACATTTTCCTGGTACTGTTCAAGTAGCCTTGTTGCAGTACTGCACCGTTTGGCCAAAGGTCAGACTAATCTGCCAGGGAAAAACATGCACTAAATAAGAGTCAAAACCTTCCCTTCAGAGCATCAAAAAGCATATCATCTTCTCTAAGTATGACAAAGAACCTTGTTTACCCAAATGCTGGAACAGTTTCCAGGTTTCCTCATTAGCCAAAATGTGCATTGTTTCATTTTAAATCTAGGATATGCACTCCTGACTGCTTTGTGTGAAAGAAATTTTGCCTGGTAAGATGTTTTCTCATGTCATATGAGTTTTTCTGTTCATCTGTTTTCTTTTTAAACTCCTGGCATAGCCTTATATTACACATTAAAAACAGAACTCAGCGTGCCTCTGTCTTTGTGGAACGTGTGCCCATCTATATGTCCAAGTATTAAAAAAAATTGTCTCTTTACTTTCTGACCATGAAGGTATGGCTTTTTATTATTTGTGAGTGCAAGGTTTCCATTCTTAAAGAGTAATTGTTCGGGTTATTGCACTTTGGGAGACCTTCCATTAACTATCATATGAACATAATGTGATAATGTGGGAAACGTGACAACTACTTTGAAAGAGAACAGTGCATATTTACACAATTGCCATTGTCCATCCATCCATCCATCCATCTATCCATCCATCCATCCACTCACCCACCCATTTTCTTGACCTCTTGTCCAGATAGAGTCACGATGGCAATAGGGAGAGCAGAGAAGTCCAGACATCCCTGTCCCTCGCAACTTCCTCCAGCTCAACCCGGGGGATCCCCAGCCGCTCCCAAGCCAACCGGGAGATATAATCTCTCCAGCAGGTCCTGGGCCAATCTCGGGGTCGCGTCCCAGTTGGCCGTGCCTGGTATACCTCCAAAAGGAGGCACCCAGGTGGCATCCTTACCAGATGCCCAAACCACCTCAACTGGCTCCTCTCAATGAGGAGGAGTAGCGGCTCTACTCTGAGTTCCTCCCGGATGGCAGAATTCCTCACCCTGTCACGGAGAGTGAGTCCCATCACCCTGTGGAGAAAACTCATTTCAGCCACTTGTTTCCATGATCTTATTCTTTCGGTCATTACCCAGAGTTCATGGCCATAGGTGAGAGTAAGGATGTAGATCAACCGATAAATAGAGAGCTTCGCTTTATGGCTCAGCTCCCCCCTTCACCACTACAGTCTGGTACAGCGACTGCATTACTGCTGCCACTGCTCCCAGCCTGCAGCCGATCTCACGTTCCCTTCTGCTCTCACTTGTGAACAAGACCCCAAGATACTTAAATTCCTCCACGTGGAGCAAATTTTCTCCCCTTACAAGGAGAGGGCATGCCATCCTTTTCCTTGAGAGAACCATGGACTCAGACTTGGAGGTGCTGATCCTCACACCAACCGCTTCCCACTTGACTGCAAACCATTCCAGTGCGTGTTGGTGGCATCCATGTGACGGTGCCAAAAGGACAACATCATCCGCAGAAAGCAGAGACATCACCTTCCCAATTGTTATTATAGTAAACACATTTTATGTTAGCTGTGCTAATACTGCTTAGCCATAAAAGGCAAAAAGTATATATTCAAACAAAATTTTTCTTAATATTTTCAGTGCTGCTTTTGTTACAGAACACATTTTCATAGATGTGATAGAAATCTATTATTTTTTATTCACTCAAAAAGATAAATAGAAATTATAGTGTTGTTTTTGAAAAAAATGACTGAAACACGGTGGACAATATATTTGCCGGGAGTTTATGGATCCAGTACATTTACACAAAATTGTGCTTTGTTACAGACGTATCAGTAAAAATCTCAACCACCTTATTTAATGTTTCTGAATTATAATAAATATGTGCGGGAACACACGAAATAGCTCTAAAGAGACATGTTACAATATTTTATGGTCATTCCATGTCATGGTTGCCTTAGAAATACTATATAATGACATCCTTTTCTTGGTCAGTTAATGAGCTTTGAGCTCTATCTAAGTATTAAAATAGGCAACAACCAACATATCTCTTGCTTACCATTTTTTCTTGTTGCTTTATGGCCTCTTCTATGTTGTACAAAGTTGTCAGGAAACCCACAGCTTCTATGACTGCCAACACAGCAAAAAACTGGAATTAATATGGAAACCAGATGCAATCATGTTCCCACATTGTTCTAACCCTATTGTGCAGGCATTTTCATTTCATATGTTTTTCTTGTATTATTGCATCAATCCTTCCCGTCTGGGTCATGATGATCTGGAGCAAATTTCTAGACTGAGCAAAGGATAACCCCTCTATCAATCCCACAGATTCACATTGACACAATGAATGACTCAGAAGAAAAATTAGTTTATTTGTTTTCTTTTTTTCATTTTGGTGTAGAACATATTAATATACACAGCTGTGGGCCACCAAACACCTAAATCCACAGAGTCCTTATAGAACCAAGAGTGGCAGCTGGTAGTGTCATGGCTGGAGCAGCTGCCTTTAGACCCAAAGATGGTAGCTGTAGTACCTTTGAGAAAGGCACTTACTCTAAATTGGGTAAATAATGGTAAGCAGCGAAACACTGTGCATTGCTTTGGAGGAAAGTGTCAGCTAAATGAATAAATGTCAACCCCTCTATTGTAATACTTGTTCAAGTAAAAGGTAACCCTTTGAAAGCAAATGTAATCTTTTCATAATGAATCTCTTAATGAATCTGAAAATCAGGCAGAAAAATTTGAGGTCACCATGGCTTTATGACCTGTCAGCATTGCACATGCAATATTGTCTGCGTGTTTAGCTGCCAGTGTGAACAATATACATAGAAAAGGTCTACTAAAGTAGGGGGTGCGGTGGCGCAGTGGGTTGGACCAGGTCCTTCTCTCGGGTGGGTCTGGGGTTCAAGTCCCGCTTGGGGTGCCTTGCGATGGACTGGCGTCCCATCCTGGGTGTGTCTCCTACGCCCTGAGTTGCCAGGTAGGCTCCAGTTCCCCGCAACCCTGTATGGGACAAGCGGTTTGGAAAATGTGTGTGGGGGTGTGGATGGGTCTACTAAAGTCAATTGCATAGTCCAGTGATTGTATCCGGGGGGCATCATATGCTATTTTAAAACTGATTAAATCAATCATCTCTTGTCTTTACTTGTGTCCTTCAACAACAGAAAAACACTTATCAGAGTGAGAGCTAAAGAAGGGGATTTATTTACTTAAAATAAGAACGTTGATAGTCTGGAAAGAAAAGGTAAATGAGGAGAGTTCATCTAGAAAAGTGCCATTTCAGTCACATATTCAGTTAAAAAGAAAATATCTTGCTTGTTATTGAATGACTGAATGTTAACTTGCTGCTGGGATCTAGTACTGCCAAGCTACACACACTTGACTTATGATGACTGGCGGGTAGGGCTGTTTTCATAGTACGTTAACAGTACGCTCACAGCAAATTATCACAAGAACCTCAGGTAAGGCCAAGAAAAGGCCAAGCTGTTCTTTCCTTGAGGGTATCATGTTTCCTTGAGGGTGTCGCTGTTTTGTAAGATTGCAAGTCTCCAGAGACCTAGTAAACAATGAGACATACGGTTTGACTGAAAAAGCAACATAAAGCGGTGGCAATAAATACAAAGCCTAAGTCGCTGAGCAGCACAAGGTGCCCCTTTTTGGTGTCGGATTCCGTGGTTGATTTCATTGCATTCTGCCAAAAGTTTTTATTTTCATGTTCTACCCCTTTCGACAGTTTTCGTTAATAAACATTTCAAGGCGAACGTTCCCTCGACCTGTAATGCCGCAGAACTGCTGGAACCAATGACGCTATAAGGAAATAAGAAAAGCAGAGCACCTTTTGGTGATGACTGAAACCCTACCTGATGCAGTGGGGTCCTCATTGTTTCCTATTAGCGAAGCATAAAGCTCAGCTTACTTCATGCTTCATAACCCTCAGAGTGACTCGCTTCGAAACACGTGTTTGTGATTTTCTTATGTTTTATCTGGCAAGCGGAATTATGGAATCGCAGCCAGTATACAAATCTGCTTTCAGTACCTTATATAGATGTCCACCTGCTATCAGGCTGTTGCTTGTTGAATACGCCAAAGCAGCCTTTCGAATACAAGTCAGCGATATGGAGGTGTTTCGGTTTCATAGCAGGTGCAAGTGGTTTGGACAAAGTTCTTCACTTGGTTCTTAGGCCAACCTTTAACTCCCCTTTGACGTAATCAGTCTGAGCGGATCCCGGAGTCTGTTACCTGTTTTTTGTTGTTCTTAGGTAGAGAGCGGACTTCATCCTCCCTCAGGGATTTATTCAAATTAGGACCAACTGGACCGTGGAAGACAGACAAGTCATGACACGTGGAGACACGTGTCATTTGCTCACCCACGTTTCCGCTTGGCTCGATCCCTTAGAATCTAACCAGTGAACCAGGATTTTCCACTAATCATGACGGGGATTATCGTGATGGGCACATCGAGACTTGTCACCTACAGAGTTGACATTTCTGGCCACACAATAAATTCACATATCACTCCAGGTGACCTGACAGAATGGAGTACTTGCTCCAAAGTAATTTTTGATTCTGGTAATAAGATATATATCCTGGCGGGGGTGTGGTGGTACACCAGGGTTGTCAAGTGCTGCCCTGTTTTGCAGGTCTGGGTTCAAGTCCTTCTAGGTGCCTTGCGACGGACTGGCGTCCCATCCAGGATGTAACCCCCCTTCAGCCTTGCACCCACTGTTGCCAGGAAGGCTGTGGCTTGCTGTGACCCTGCTTGGGACAAGCAGCTATTAATGATGGATGGATATGTGTACTGCAAATTCCAATACACATGTTCCAAGTGAGAAACCTAAAGAACAGCATGTAACTCATATTTAACAAGGACAGGCAATCAGCACTTTGAGACTGATTGTTCTTTTTGTTCTTGTTTGTTCAAGATTGTTCTTTTTGTTCTTGTTTGTTCAAGATTGTTCTTTTTGTTTGAGTGAACAAGATACAAGAAACAGGTGTTGTTATAAAGTTTCTATATACTACAATTTGTTTTGATTTTCCACTTTCAATATCAAGAAAGACAGCAAGTAGCATGGCACTTAATAAAGAGACGAGAGACAGGTGATGTCAAACTGAGCATTGTGAACACCACCGCCTGCATCCAATAGAGCATGGCCTGGGCAGCCCAAAGTGTCTGAAAGGATGCAGGCTTGACTGAAGTCTGGTGCACCAGGGTAAATGGAAACAGCCGTACCACAAGACTGCTATCCGGGGAACAGCTGAAACCAGACTTGTGTAAAACATCGCTTTTATTTATGGTTTGAGGGCTTGTTTTCTGGAGTGAGTTGACTGTGCTCTGCTAGACCCAGGTGGGTGTCTCATAATTAACTGGTCTGTACAGGACTGTCAAAACCGAATCCGATTATTGCTTCTTTTTTCCCCTGCTCTTTTTGTTTCGGTAGTCAAGGTAGCTTAGCCGATTGACCGAACCATAACCGCGAAGACTGTACGCATTCTTCTGGTCAAGCTCTAGCAGGACAGATTCAGCATCCCGAGACAAGGCAGACTACTTTGATTTTGTCACTGAGTCATCCTGACTACAAGGAAACACTCAGCCAAGTAGACTGAACCTTGAACCTCCAGTGATCCTGGGGATCAGCTCCAGCTTCTTCTTGCCGTTGACCCCAGTCGAGAAGCTGGCTCTTGTGATTTTCAGTGGTTCGTTTTATAAGTCCTCTGCCACAGCAGGCTTAACATTTAATTTGGAAAAAGGAGGCATTCCTAACCGATACATTTCACTCAATGGGAGAAGCATATACACCACTGAAACAAGATGTCTATGTCACCTGTAAGCAAAAGGCCTTTAAAAAAAAAATGTTTAACATCTCTGTCTGAGAAAGCAAACTCCACATTTTAATGTAACCGTACTTCTGAAAGGCTGTAGGTCATTTGGACAATCCAGCTGTTTTAATGTACTGAAACAATTTGAAATTAATCTAAAATTTTAAGATGATTCTCGCTACCTGCTGAATACAACAATGATATCATTTCATCAATATTTTAAGAGGTGAGGGAATTTGCTGAGCTGTTGGGTGTGATGATGGGTGTGCTAAGATGTTGCGACCACCTACCTTGAACAGCCCATCTTCTTCAATACGATGGAGTAAAATATGCCACTGCCATCTTAGCTGTCACCTAATGACACTCTTGCTTAGTAGAATGCTGAAAATATAGTGGGCTCCAAATGATTGTGTCTTCTTTCTGTTTTCCCTCCAAGAGAATTGTTTTTGATGTATCCTCATATCCACTTGTCTACCACTGAAAATTCTGAGTATACCCGGGGAAGAACCGGTTATAAGAGTGAAAGCAAAGAGTCTCTCGAGTGGCCTGCACATTTGGGAATTGCTGCAGAAGAGCTGGAAAGGCAGCTTCCTCTAGGAATGAGATGACATGAATGCCTCAAACATGCCAGCAAGTGCCTCCTATGACATGAGACTCCATGTGCATGAGTATAGGTATCAGAATAGCGTACAGGCCTCCTGATCACATCCATGTGTCACAGAGCTACAACCCAAGCAGTAGGGCCACAGTGTCGCATGTGAGGAACACAACTGCAGCACTGCCACCTCTCAACCTTGAGTTTCTCACCCCAGCAGAAGCAAATGGTACAGGTTCAAACCGTTATCTGAGCTAAGAGCCCTGTGTACCAAGTGTCCTGACTGATGAAGACCATGGCCAGTTATGCTGCCTTTGGGAAAAGCACTTTGACATGGCTGTCTCCTTGGAAAGGCCCCGTGTAAATAGAAAGACTTTAAGTCGTATTGCGTCATCTGCCATTTATGATCCTTTTTCATTATGATTCATGTTTTTAAAAGAATAACCAGAGAAAACCTTTAAGGTTGTGTGGCACCCCATGGATGATGTAAAACATGACCCCCTAGTTAAAGTTAACTTTCTAAACAGATTACCTAGTTTAGTTAAAAGAAGACTCTTTTCTTGATATTTAGTAGAGTATTTAGGTGACATGGTGGCACAGCGAGTAGCGCTGCTGTCTCACAGTGCCTGGGTGGTGCGAGAGGATGTGGGTTCAATCCCTGCTTGGTCTGTGTGGAGTTTGCATGTTCTCCCTGTGTCTGTGGGGGTTTCCTCCAGGTGCTCTGGTTTCCTCCCACAGTCCAAAGACATGCTGTTCAGGTTCCCCCATAATGTGTGAGTGAGAGAGAGTGAGTATGTGTTTCACTGATGTATGGATGAGTGACCCAGTGTAAGTAGTGTATCTAGCAGTGTTAAGTTACCTTGTTGAATAAGGTGTGTGGGATCATAACACTATGAAGAGTTCATTGGAAGTTGCTTTGGAGAAAAGTGTCTCCTAAGTGAATAAATGTAATATAAGGAAATGCATGGTGGCATAGCTGTCTTTCAGCATGTGAGGTGTGTGAGAGGATGTGGGTTTGATTCCCCAATCAGTCTGTGTGGGTGTCCTCCCAAAGACATGCTGTTCAGGTTCCCCAACAGTGTGTGAGTGACAGAGAATGTGTGTGTTCCACTGATGTATGGATGAGTGACCCCTTGTAAGTAGTGTATCTAGCAGTGTAAGTCACCTTGTCATTATATCCTATAGAGGAAAGTAAATTTGGAATAACAGAAGCAAACAACTACAAGTATTAGCTGGCGATTAAGACAAATCAATTAGCCAGCAAACAGATGAAGACTCTGCTTTGGACAAAGGGATATGAGTTCATTTTGGACTCAAGCATGGAACAGCATAAAATGAAAATAAACCCATTACAGTTTGGGTAAAACACAAATTCATCTTGAAGAATAACATGTGACATAATGGTAGAGACTGTTCTTCCAGGAGGTGAAATCACAGTTCACAACTAAAGCAGATGATCTCATTTCTCCCTATAATGTTGCTCACATGTTTACACAAGCTGAGATAAGGACGATAAGGAGCAGAATGTGGGAACTGCAGCTCCATACAAATGCTACACACTTTATCTGTAATTACTTTGGTTTCAAGCCCAAGTACTCTTGCAGTGAAGTGTGTCATTTTCATTTTTTCTAATGTTTGTATTGATTTACAGATATTTTGACAAACTATATATTCGCCAACCTCAGGCTACTGAGACCAGATTACGGCTCCAGGTCACATACTATTACGGTGATAGTGGTTATGTTATAGTCTTGTTAGAAATACACACACACACACACACATTTTCAGAACCGCTTGTCCCATACGGGGTCACGGGGAACCAGAGCCTACCCGGTAACACAGGGCGTAAGGCCGGAGGGGGAGGGGACACACCCAGGACGGGACGCCAGTCCATCGCAAGGCACCCCAAGCGGGACTCGAACCCCAGACCCACTGAAGAGCAGGACTGTGGTCCAACCCACTGCGCCACCGCACCCCCTTTTTTGTTAGAAATACATTTTTAAAAAAGTTTCATTACAGACATGGTTTTCAATGTATTTCATGTTGCCAAGCAATTAAATCTAAAATCCATTTACTTACCATAATTCACATGCCAAATTGAGACTGAAAATTAAGAGATAAAAATGAAATTGAGCCACTGGCCAATGGAGGGTTCCACTCTAGAGAAAAAGTGTAGACACCCTTTCTTTGACATGACATCATACAATATAACATATGTAGTCATATCTATGATTTGGTAATATAACCCAAACAATATAAGATGATAAAAATTTGTGATGTTTTCGGAGATTCCTAGTTAAAATTTAATTTTCAGTATTATTGAGTATGTGTGTTCCCAGTCTTTGTAGATGAGATCCAATGTGTGTAAAGAACTCAACTTTTACGTTATCAAGAACTGCTCGTTCAGTGTGTGGTTGCAGTTGTTTGAGCCAAGATTAATTTTCTTTATTTAGCTGACACTTTCCCCAAAATCACACACAATTTTAAGTGTTTTTGCAGTTATAGAAAGACACAAGAGGTGGCATTCAAACCTGGGTCCTTCAAGGAGATGGTGGTACGTCTAAAAATTGTACTCCATGCTGCCTATCCTGGAAGTAAAGGGTGAGATGCAAGTTACACCCAGGGTAGGATGCCAGTCCACTGCAGATCACATGGTCACAGTATGTTGTTAGGTAAGTCACAGTTTTTTCTCTATTTAAGAAAATTGCATCAAAAAGAGGAAAAAGGTTATTCCTACAGACCCATGTAGAACTTAAGAAGCTCATTCTTTACTTTCACAATTTCTGCTTTCTGTGTATAAATATATGTATCTGTGTGTGTTTTGACTCTGAGCAAATATTAAAATATTGTAAAATGTGGTAAATACTGAAGTAACATGAGTTCTTGTCACAGCAAAGGTAAAAAAGGAAAAAAAAAATCACCTTTGACTGCACTTTACATAAGTGAATAACATATGCTTTATCATTCAGGAAAACAGGGTCAAACCTTTTTTGCATTAAAGAATTTATTGAATCGCTCCAAGTAAAATCGGTGCTTTAGTTTTTCTTTTTATTTGAATTCATCCCTGGCCTTTTCATTACTGGACCAGAGACCAGATTACACCTTATATGTATCACTGTGCCCAATTATAATCGAATATAAAATTTTCTTCTTATTATTAAAGTATAGTTAAGGGCCATTTTTCTTAGCTGGCAGTTGAACCTCATTTTTTTCAGAATCTTTCTTTGCACTTATAATGAATTATAAGCACTGAACTGCTCTGAGGTCTCGTGCTATAAAACACAACTACAACGGTATCATGTTTTTATGGAGCTGATCTTGTATCCAAGGCTCATTCCCCAAATGAAGGGAACACAGAGGCCTGTTGTTCTCCGGGCTCAAGCTCAAGGCAATGATGCCTTTCCCTCTTCTCAGCAAAACTTATCCAGAACTCAGCAGAAGTGGCTGCCTGGGAGGGACATCATGTATGAGACCGGTTATTCTGTACACACCTGATGCACAATGACCATCTCACAGTCCTGCAGCACCTCCTGCAAAAGATCTAATTAGCTGCACATATTGTTATTGTGCCAACTGCGGTTAAATTACTGAATAGAGAATTCCAAAACTGAGATTTTATATTGGAATACAGTAGGTTTTTAATATATTTTGATTGTTGCTTTATTTCTTATTTTATTCTATGTTATGGTATGTATTGTTTTATGTGAGTCCAATGCTGTGCACTGGCTGTGTCATGGTTGTCCAAGACAAATTTCCCAGAAATGGGACAATAAAGTATATTCTATTCTATTCTATTCTATTCTATTCTATTCTATTGTGTTCTAGTTTATGACCTGTTGTGGAGAATAGCTGAACTTTTTATCTTAACGAGAGTCACAGGTCTTTTTGCCTAAAGATACACACACAGCAAGCCAGAGCCTAATCCGGCAACACAGGGTGCAAGGCTGGGGGGGGACATACCCAGGAGGGGATGCCAGTCTGTCCCAAGACACCCCAAGCAGGAGTCAAACCCCAGACCCACCAGAGAGCGGGACCTGGCCAAACCCGCTGCACCACCGCACCTCCCGCCTATAGACATTTCAGAACAAAATTAATTTCAGAAAACACTATTTTCTGTGCTTGGGATCATTTTCTCTAAGATGTGTCCATTATTATTATTATTATTATTATTATTATTATTATTATTATTGTTGTTGTTGTTGTTATAAATGGGTTAATAATTCTAGAAAGTTTAACATTGTTAGTAGTTTTGGAAAAAAACATAAGATAAATGTAAATTGATCGACTGCATTATATGTGTAAAATAAGAAGTTTACAGCAAAATAGTCAAATTAAATTTTTTTCATTCTGTGTTGGTTGTACAACAACTTGTGTGATGAACATTGGTGAAGGAAAGAGACTAACCGTACTTAAGAATCGCACATCTGTAACTATGTCTCTCTCTCACACACACACACACACACACACACACGGTCTGAACTGCTTGTCCAATTCAGGGTTGCAGGGAGCCAGAGCCTAATCCGGCAACACAGGGCGTAAGGCTGGGGTGGGGGGGACACACACGCAGGACAGGACGCCAGTCTGTCACAAGGCACCCCAAGCAGCACTCGAACCCCAGACCCACCAGAGAGCAGGACCCGGTCCAACTCACTGCACCACCGCACCCCCCTGTCTAACAATGTCTCTTTCTCCTAATGTGATGCACACATTGTATTTTCTATGAGATGTACGTCGCTTTGGAGAAAAGCATCTGCTGAATGAATAAATGTAAATGGAACAATTTGACAAAATGAGAGACAAAATAAAACAAGGGATAAATACTGAGTGAACCACACAGCTTTTTAACCATCCATCATAGGGTGCACACCAGCAGCCTCCTCTTGATGTATGTGCTTACTATTATAAGTCACTTTAGACAAAATTGTCATTCACAACCAGCATGCCATCAGACACAGGGTACCATGATGTTGGTTTATTGTCATTGTTTCACTATCGAGGAGTCCCTAAGGATCTGCAGGTTCGTAACAGACCACATACCTGTTGACTATGACATAACAATTACTGTATATGGCAGCATGTGACAGCTTCTTGAATACTAAATACATAGATACTATATGTGCTGCTACCTTGTTGTTTACTATTTAGTTTAGGTATCTTCTTTAGCTCATTTGAGTTTTTTTTTCCACAAACTCAAAAGGAATTTCCCCTGTCTATGAGGAGCAGGGAGCTCATATACCAAATTGTATTTATTTATTTATTTTATTTTTTTATTTATTGTTATCAGGTGTTGAGGTGAGGTGCTTATGCAGCATTGTTAAAATTAATAGACTTGGTCTCCAAATGGCGCAGAGTGCACGGCTTAATATATGACCATTTAAAGTACTGTTGTTTTGTTGCCATGAAAATCTGCGCTTGCAGAACATTGTAGGATCAAGACAAATTTGAGGCTGCTGAGAAAGAAAGCAGTCCCTTGATCTGAGAGTCACACCTTCCTTCCACAACACAGAGGAGGCGTTTGCGACCGAATGAGTCGAGCACTTTTCCGTGACCTTACACCATGTGTGGAATGTGGGAATGAAGATATGTGGACGTTTAAAGGACCTCTGAACTGAGTTGTGAAAACACCAAGAAGTCAAGCGAGACCCTGAAGATCTCCAATAATAAATCAAATCTTTCAAAGTGATGAGCTCAAAGCTGGACTCCAGACATCGCACACGGAACGTAAACTCTGCCACCTTTTCACTGTTTCACGGCAAACTTTTCTCTTTTATATTAATGTTGACATAGTCATGCAGAATTTTAATTTTAAATACCGTAATAATGCACTGCTAAGTTCTTTTGCAATATCTGAAGACAAAAAGACTACCATATTGAACAATGTGAAGGTTTCCAACGTAGCCACAGATCAGGCAGTGTTTTATCCTCCAAGGTTTATACCATCTTATGCTAATAAAAAAATACCACAATTTTTGGCTGTCAGTCATGTCTATAATCATTGTCTTCAACTAAAAATCAACCCAGATCTAAACATCTCTGTAATAACAGTACGCTGCTGTGCAGCACGTATCAGTCGCTTGTCTTCTTTATTGATTCACATCTATAATTCAGTTATAAGGTGCGACAGTTCAAATCAATTTTATTTCTACCAAAAAAACTAATTTGTCAAACAAGGAGAAAATAACAGTTTAATCCTTAAAGTACCAAATGTTCGTAATAATTTCCTCCATCTGTAAAATATAATCTTCTATTAAATAGATTTTCCTGAAACCACTTAATGTAATGTCCTGCATGCCAGTGTATAGATAATAATAAGCTGGCTAAGTTATAAGCCTTAGCAGGTCATCTTTTTTTCCGGTAAGTGTTTTAAATTCTGCTCTTAACTTTATTAATTTATTCATTTGCAGTTGTCAGCAAAGACAGCTTGGTTTTTAAATTCTGATGTTGTAAACAGAAATAGTTATTGCATATATTACATGTACACAATGCTGAAAGGACAGATGTTTGCATAAATTTATTACTGCATTTCATAAATCTCAGTTTACCATTTTTACCCTGAAGGGACTGAATACACAAGGCCCATCCCATTAAGTGCTGATGAACAGATCAGTTTAATATGCGCTTGAAATGAAAACTTTACTTTGAAAATGATTTTAAATTGAAGGAGCTTGGCCCAGTTTCAAGAGAATTAGACCTCCGTTATTCTTTCTTCTTAGTCCAGTTTCTGTGAGGAAGTGGTTCCTCTGTAATACACATCTGAAATATTTCCGAGTATTTCTATCTTCACTCGTTCCCCCATCCAAGACGACTCGGGGGATTATAATTCTTAAGTCACTTCTATTTGTCACATCCCTAAGCCAAGAATTTAAGTGAAACACAAGATGTTTGGAAAATATAGAGAAAACATGTTGCTGGTATCATGCTTATCCCTTGTTCTTTACTGTATATAGTCATCATTTTTCACTGAAATTGCTCTCAAGCAGGATGTTTGAAAAGATAATTATGGACAAAAATGAAGCACATAAGCCAGATGTGTAGCCTTGCATTGCTAAAAGTCAATCACTGCATTACAGTCTTATTGATCCAAGATGCTCTCTACATATATATTTTATAAAAGTGTGTGTGTACTTGCTGGGAGACCTGCATTGTTGTAATATGTCCCCACATATATGTACAATAACAAACAGTAAGTTTTAAGCTTTGCTAAGTCTTTGTGTAAGAAGAGCACTTTTTTCAAGTATGGTTCGAAAGTTCATGTGGTTATGAAAATGTACGGGATAGGCAAACACTATTAAGATTTTTGTGCAAAGAGTCTGCAGTTTAAAATGTTAACCACAGAAATTCTCTATGCGAACGATCAATGCCGGTGTTACAGTGCGAAAATCAGTCCAGGTGTGCACATTCAGAACGTCCAAGACATCCATTCAAGTCAGGAGACTGTTGGCTCGGGTTCCTCGTGGTGAGCGTGGAAAGCCACTTGAAGGAAGCAGACCATTCGTGTTTCTCCAGCTAATCCATCCATGGCGAGACGCCTGAGCACAAAAAGTGTATCTCTGTGGCTCTGTTTGCCCTGCATTCCAGCTGTGTGAAAATTGGGTATGGGCCCCGTGCCACGTGGAGGCCCCGTCCCCTCTACACGCAGCTCACTGGCCCGAGTGCTCATTCCCTGACCTTCAGTTTTCTCAAAAATCTCTACAAAGCTCAACGTACTTCAAACGCTCTGCTTCACATTATACTGCTGCATAATTTTTAAAACTGTCCTACTTTTAATATTCCTTCAACTTGCACAGTGGATATCGCAGGTAACTTCTTCAATCTCATGCTTGAGGAAGCTTCGTAGTTTTACGCAATCCCACTGACATTTTACAGTTATTCCTGTAATTATTTTTAATCCAAGTTATGACCTGGCTGGTCAAGCAATGAGGGAGACATGTGTTTGAATCCCACTTCTTACACCACGTCTGATCAGACCGGTCAAGCACTGAGATGAATGGTGGCTAAGCGTGAATCCGCAGAAGGCTGATTTGCTTCAGCAAACATCCCAAAACTACAGCTGCAAGTGTCTGAACAATGACTATTTGTAGACACAAAACTTTGCCAATGAACAACTGTTAATAGACACACTCTTGCTATTAGCTCATTTTATGGTGGCACAATGGGTAGTGCTGCTGTGTCATAGCACCTGGGTTGTGCAATAGGACATGGTTTGATTCTCGCTCAGTCTGTGTGGTGTTTGCATGTTCTCCCCGTGTCTGCATGGGTTTCTTCCAGGTGCTCTGGTTTCCTCCCACAGTCCACAGACATGCTGTTCAGGTTCCCCCATAGTGTGTGTGACACACAGAGAGTGTGTTCCATTGATGTATGGATGAGTGACCCATTGTAAGTAGTGTATCTAGCAGTGTAAGTCACCATGGTGAATAAGGTGTTTGGGCTCATAACACTACATAGCGTTCATTGGAAGTTCCTTTGGAGCAAAGCTTCTTCTAAGTGATAAAAACATAGCTCTTCTCTCTCATCCCTTCTTTACCTTGTTCTCTGCCACTGAAAGGCAGTATCTATATACAATAGACTCTGCCTTCAGCCATTCCATTCACCACGTATGCAGCAAATATCCATCTTTCGTTGAAAGTACAACAGAATAACCATTCTTCAATATTATCACATTTTACAAACACGGTATTTCCCATTTTCTTCAACTTAATTCAGCATAAAATGATGGATCTGTTGCTGTCATTAATTTCCATTTGAAGCAGACTGTTCTTAACAGGGGGGTGCGGTGGCGCGGTGGGTTGGACTGGGTCCTGCTCTCCGGTAGGTCTGGGGTTTGAGTCCCGCTTAGGGTGCCTTGCAGCGGACTGGCGTCCCGTCCTGGGTGTGTCCCCTCCCCTTCTGGCCATACGCCCTGTGTTACCGGGTAGGCTCCGGTTCCCCGCGACCCCGTATGGGACAAGTGGTTCCAAAAGTGCATGTGTGTTCTTGACAGTACTTAAAGAACCCCAAGCCCCATAATTCCTCTTTTTCCATCCTGGACATTGGCTTCCATCTTATCCAAGGTAAGGAATGTATTTGTTCTTCCTGTGAAACTTCTATAGAAATGTTCATAATTGCAACATACTCTTTCGCAGCATGACTGCATTACACATTTTCTCTTTTTTTCTTTTTCATACTGTTAGAAACATGACATTAGGTATATGTGTGAAGCAATTGCTCCATCACACAGGTTTTATCTCAACACGAGGAGTCCACTCATCCTGGTGTGATGCGCTTCTGAACTGTGTACTTTCAAAAACAAAATAAAATAAAAGAGCAGAGTTTATACAAAAATAAACCTGTACAAAATCCAAACTATGAAAACTGTGAAAAAGTCCAGCTGAGTGGATCAGAATGACAGATGGATGGAGAGAAGGCTAAAAACTTTATTAATCACAAAGGGCAGCAGTTAGTGTAGCAGTTGGGCCCAAAGGTTGCAAGTTCAAATCCCACCTCCAGCTGTTGTACCTTTGAAGAAGATACATACCCTATATTGCTGTGGTGAAATTACCCAGCTGTATAAAGGGGTAAATAATTGTAGGAACCTTTGCACTGTAAATTGCAATTGCCAAATGAGCAAATGTAAATGAAGGAAACAGCACTCCTATGCCCATTACCTTGCATTATTACTATTATTTATTTAAATACGTTTTATTGCATTATTACTATGTTATTGAGCTTTTCTCCAAAGCAACATTCAGTGTTTTTTTTTTTTCCCCCCATCCAGGTATTTTTATTCAGATTAAGCACCTCCAAGATATAAGTTATGATTGTGTATCATATGTGTATTTTGTATTTTTGACAACATTCAGTAGAAATAAACAGTTGTCCGATACAAGATATGTATGAGTCATCTAGATCTGGATCTGCATGTAAAAAACTAAACCCTTTTAATATTCCACTGGAAATTATTCAAGAAAAACTTAAAAAATATCCAAAAAAACAAATCCTAGTGTAAAAGTATTTATGCTGTAGGCAATAGTGGAAGTGCACTTAAATCCGAGGCTGGTGGACTTCCTTTTTTGGCTGTATGCTTAAAAGTATAACATATTTAATGCTTGTTTTTCTAATTCCATGCCTGCATCCATCAATTCAGTATCAGTAACCACCTATGCAGGGTGGCAGTTGGCCAGAATGTACTGTATAAATACATGGTACGCCAGTCCGAATGTGATTTTTTTTAAATTGTACTTCTTAGTACACCAAAAGTAAAACAGTGTATAGCCCAGTTTTTTTACAAACGCTTTAATAGGCACATTTTTTGAAAGGGATATGTTTCGGTGATATGCTTTTGTCACTTAGTCAAATCTTTAATTGAAAATGCCTTACAGGTACATGTTGGTGTGTCTGGTTATCTGCTTTTTTTCATTTTTGGCACAATTTGAGTATTGAAGATACGCTTAGCAGAGCATACCATAGACAGGCGAGTGGACAGGACATTTAAAACAAGCTCTAGATTTACAGTAGGAAAACCCATTTGTGGAGACAGCTGTGGCACACTCTCCAGATGTGACATTTTAATGTGACGTAAAGCCCAGGTGGAGCGCTGACGCAGAAGCAAGCCGCTGTAGAACAGATGTGACTCTGTATGGAGCACAGCTCTTATTCCAGCCCCAGCACTCATAAACCGGTGCCACTGCGGACAGAACTGCCGGCAGGTCTGAGTCTCCATCCACTGTTTCTTAGATGGTATATTGGCAGGCTGTCATATATATTCACATTTCCTCACTTTCCCTTGTCAGCTTGCAGCTTTGACTCTTGATGGAAAGAATATGAATTTCATACATTTAACAGTGTTGCTAACACAGTGTTTTTTGGAAGTGTGTGAACCCTATGAGAATGGTCATCATTCTTCTATGAAATATTAAAACTTCTAAAATTTAAATCTTAAACTTACAAAATGATTGAAGGATTATGTTTTACAAACCAGCGGTGGTGCAGCGGGGTTTGAGTCCCGCTTGGGGTGCCCTGCAGTGGACTGGTGTCCCATCCTGGGTGTGTTCTCTCCCCCTCCAGTCTTATGCCCTATGTTGCCAGGTTAGGCTCCAGTTCGCCGCGACCCCGCTTGGGACAAGCGGTTTCAACCGTTGTGTGTGTGTTTTACGCACCTGATTGTACTTACCAACTTGGTTTAACCAATGCGGCTTGGGGTTCACTTATTTTTGCGCCTGCACTACTTCTGTTTTTCTTCTAATTTCTTCTACTAACAGGATTCCCTCTAAAGAATGAAATTTGAAAATTGAAATTTGTTCATTACACACATTGCACACATTACTGTGTCAGATGAGAAACACTGCTTCTCATTAAATAATGATTTTGTGGTAATATTAAGGGACACAAGGGATCCACATACTTTCAAAAAGCACTGTAAGTGCCATCGAGTTGATGTCAGCTCTTGGTGACTGCATATATACAGTCCATCCAGAATGTTCTGCCCTCACCTTGTGTCCTTAGTGCTGAAAGGGGTGTGTTCATTGTCACTGATTGCATTTCTCCATCTGGCTGCTGGTCATCCAATTCATTCCTCTAACAACATGTGCAAAGTATGATAACCTCAGTCTCATCGTGTGCGCTTCCAGTGTAAGCTCCAACTTGATTTCATCCAGTATCCACCTCTTTAAAGGTTCCTCCACCAACACAGCTCAGAGGAGTCCATATTTTTCCCATCCTTTTTTTCAAGTCCAACTTTCATGTCCAGGTATTGTATAGGAAATTGCATTGCTTGAACAATTCTGCACATTTGAAGACCATTTTCAGATTGTTCATCACAGGTATGCAAGTATGTAAATTGCTGGTTTTCACTATATTTCTTCACTTCTGATTCCCTCTTGGGCATGGTAGCATGGCAGGTTCAGCCAATGCCTGCTGTGTGGCAGGTCTGGGATTCGAGCCCTGCTTGGGGTGCCCTGTGATGGACTGGTGTCCTGTCCTGAGTATATCCCCTTCAGCCTTATGCCCTGTGTTGCTGAGAAAGGCTCCAGTTCGCCGCAACCTCTCTCGCCTGCTTGGGACAAGTGGTTGTTGATGATGGATAGATCCCTTGTCCTTGATTACTGATCCCAAGAGATGGAAGATGTTCTGGACTGGGAGTTTTTCCACCTCCTGCAGTTGTGATTTTAGTTTCCTTCAGATTTAATTATCTACTTTGACTTCTTTTAGATGAATTGAGCTCATCTTCATCCTCAGCCATTAGTGTGATGTTGATGTTGATTGTTGATGTTCTTTCCATCAATTTTGAGTTCACTTTTCCCTTCTTCTAGTCCAGCTTCTGTCATAATGTGTTCAATTTATGAGCTAAAAGGGTAAGGAGGAAGCATGCAGCCTTGTCTTTCTCCTTTGCCAACTGGAAACCATCCCCATTTCTCCATGTTCTCTTTCAATTGTGGCTTCCTGTCCAGCATACAAGTTCTTCATGAGGACAATAAGATATTCCTCAGGGTAATCAGAACAATCAGAAATTTTGGATTGGACATTCATTTAAGACATTGCTTCACCGATGGACCTAAAACTTTGTACGTAGAATATTTTGCCAGGATAAGATCACAGAATCCCTGGTTTACACCATTAGCTCAGGTTCCAAGGATTGCTCCAGGAGTCTCGGGCCCGATCAATATCCCACACAGGAGGAAGCACGCAAAGGTACGAAGATGATCATCACGTTGTTTCTGAGATCCAGAGCCTTCTTCAAAGTAAACGCAAAGTAAGATCAGAGTATAATCTGAACCACCGGTGGGAAATAGCAAATAAAGTACATCACGTGAAAATCATGCCATTTTCCCTTCTTAATGCGTAACCAAAGCTATAAAGTCATCAGGGTGGGTGATGTGTCTTTCATCATGAGGAATGAGCAACTTCTTGACAAGTTCAACAGTTTGTGGCCAGATTATCTGGGAGGCAGCGAGGGGGACAATGAGAGCTCTACAAGATGTGGAGGCCAAAGGGAAGGTTAGCAGAGGTGGTCAGCCAAAGACTGTTTTGAAGCTTATTTTGTACTCGTCTGAATCCAGGCAGTGCAAAATATATGTAGAAAAATAACCGGTTAAGATGATCAAACAGGTATTTAAACAAGAGCAACATTAAATAACAAGTATTGCATTTCATTTAATGTAATTAGATATTTTTTTCAGTGCAGTTGGTTAAAATACCACGTGTTAAGAACACATGTTTTTGATCCATGGATCTGAGGTGTATATTTTTCAAACGTATTGAAGTATTGCATAGCTCTATTGGCTTTATAAATACATTTTCAATAACAGTGCAAGTTTTTTAAAGATTTTTCTCTCAACATGAAGTACAGAAAGTAGTTACCACACAAATTTAGTTTATTTTGCCAAAGTGAGAGCCAAGTCATCCATCCTTATCAAAATCTGAGACGTATGAAATACTCATTAAGGAAATAAAACTGGAGTCTCTGCTTAGTTTGGTCACAGCTGTCTTATTAAGGAGGGTTTTACAGTGCAGGAGCCCCAGCCCCCCGCAGCTCAGCCCAATTGTTGACGTTGGTACTGTTTAAACATTTGAGTAACACATGTCGAGGCGGACGGAGGTTCAACATTTCTCTGCGAAGCTGTGCCGTGCAAACTCGCAGGGGGCCATTTTAGTGGCAGCGTCAACAGCCAAGAGCCCACCGTCGGGTCCGCAAATACGGCCGTAAAAGAGGCCCAAGCAGGCGGCAATTCCTGTGCAAGCGAGCCTTCGAGTTTAAGGCTTTCTTTCTTTTCTAGTGGGAACGTTCTTTAAATCCGAATGTGTCTTTAAGAATTTGGGGGAAAAAAAACACTGAAACTGGAACTCAAAGAACGGTCTTTTGTCATGGCCTGAGTTTAACCCCTGAAACTCCCAATTCCTACGAAATACACCTAATCAAGGGCAAACCAGTACAGTCAGACATGGTGCTCTCCGACCGACGTGGTACAAAATGCAAAATACAACTGTAAAAAGTGTATTATGTCTCCAAGAACTTGGCAACACACACACTTTCGGAACCGCTTGTCCCATACAGGGTCACAGGAGCCTACGCAGCAACTCAGGGCGTAAGGCTGGAGGGGACACACCCAGGACGGGACACCAGTCCATCACAAGGCACCCCAAGCAGGACTTGAACCCCAAACCCACTAGAGAGCTGGACCTGGGCCAACCCACTGCGCCACCACACCCTTCCAATTTGACAGTAACGATGCCAAAACCCTGTAAAGAAGCTGGCTGAGGCTCACACGTTATTGCAGACCCTTCAGAGAAAACAGCAGAACCAAGGATCAGTGGATTCAGATACCCAGCGATTAAGGCGCATTGCTTAGTGTCCATCAGCAATGGAAACTGTGTTTATTATTTAGCCGACACTTTTCTCCAAAGCAGTTTACAATGTTAAGGTACTTACAATTATTTACCCATTTATACAGCTGGGTATACTGGAACAATTTAAGGTAAGTACCATGCTCAAGGTGGAATCAAATCTGCAACCTTTGAGTTTAAAGGCAGTAACTCTTACCACTACACTACCAGCTGTCCAATCGATCTCGGCTGATGCATCTAGATCCGCATCACTTTTCACCCTAGTAAGTCTGCGAGATCATGAACGTCAGTGGTCTTACCTGTGTCATATACCTGAAATGTAGGGGAGCAGCAAGTGGTACAGTAGTTGAGCCATGTATGCAGGTTGTGTAATCTGCTTAAGTCCTCATTTCCTTGTGGTTTTTACCTCTAAATGAGGATGAATTTCTATGCTGAACATCTGAGTACACTTGGCGGAAACTTTCAGTTAACATTTGGCGAACAAGTTTGAGCAGGAAACCAGGCGCCTCGTCTTCCCAGGTCTTGTGCAGCAACTCCCACAGATGTGGGACCCCCGTGGGTTCCTTTACTTTCACTTTTCTCCCCCATTTGTCCCATATAGGCGTTGCCCATCTGTACTCGCACTTCACGCTGTACGTGCCGTCTGTAAATTTGTAGGGCACCTTGGAAAAACCAATCACCTAAGCAACAAAATAGTGGACACAGACATATACAGTACAGTAGGCTGCTGATGTTTACTGAAAAATGTTGTATGTTTTGGCTCATGCTTTGTGTTTAGCGCTGATTTCCCTGGGGACGGTGATCTCCTGACCGCCGTTAAGTGATTTTACGGTTGCTCCTGTGCTCCTGGGCATGGGGGCTGTCTTCCGTGAGCGATCACCTTCAAAGTTTCCATGCCCTGCACCCACTCAGCGCCTGGGCCCAGGGCCACCTCGCGATGGCTTGCGTGGGCCGCTGTTTACTTTACCATACAGAACAAAATTCACCCCCTCTTACCACCATCAACGGGATCCCCATCCATCTACCGCAGGGTTTCCATCTTCCGTTTCCTGCCCCTGGCTCTGTTCCGTGGGAAAACATGACAAGGGTTTAAAGCGTCGTCTCTGAGACGACGAATCATTTCGTGATCAGCATGATCGGTGTGGTGCAGGGGTTCGGTCTCGTGCCCTTTTGGCGAGATCAAAACAAGGGCATGTGCCCTGTCCTCACTGGAGCTCCTGCACTCTGAGAAGTGTGTGTCCAGCCCTGGATCCAAGGAGAGCGAGGGCACCGGTGACACTGTACAGCAAACACAGTCTGCTTTTGTACCCTGGAAGCATATTAACAGCCGAAAGCTGCGGGGGGGGGTCACCAGGTTTTAACAGCAGTGCTGTCAAAGTGTATTTCTTCTTAAATACAAACAATTCACCTGAACGGTAAAGTGGAAAGAGCAGCCAGTTAACAGAGGTGCCGGTGACTCGGTCGTTTTATAGTAGGTCAAGTGTATTTTAAAGTCTTTCCTGCTCTGCATGTATAAGTTCTTTTTTTACCTGCTGTATGTATTCTCTGCTTTTAGATCTATATTTAATCCTATGGAAAATAGTATTTATCAAAACAGGAGGCGGATGTTAGGGACTAGCTTCCCTTCCATAGTGTACGCTCAGTGCGTTTATTCACTGAACTCACATTTTTCTCCAACGTGACTTAAAAACTAAAGCAATTTAATTCTTCACCTACTTATACAGCTAGGTAATTTTACTAGAGCAATTGAGGGATCAGTACATTGCTCAGGGGTATTACAGTTGCACATGAGATTCAAACCTACAATTTTCGGGTCCACAGGGAATAGGTCTAACCACTACACTACCCAGCATCCTGCTAACTTCATGCTTTGTGCTTGAAGATAGGCTCCTGACCACCGTGACCCTGCACTGGACGAGTGGTTAACGATAGCGTGTGAATCAGAGTGAGTGAGTGGGGTGAATGGTCAAACAGTGTTTGGTTGCAGAGAAGACACACGAGCTTTGTGAATTCTCCCAAATGCTGGATGGGCTACTGGGGTTAATCTATTCCTGTTCTGTGGAGAAGTGTCATTGCGCTTACATTTCATGTCCCTATTGAGTCCTGCTTCGGGTGCCTTGCAATGGACTGGTGTCCTGCCCGGGGTGTGTCCCTCTGTCCTTGTGCCCTGTGTTGCCAGGTTAGACTCCGGTTTGCTGCAACTCTGCTCAGGACAAGCAATTGTTAGCAATGGATAGTGAGACTCCCAGGGTGGTATAGTAAAGGGGTGCAGTCAGGTATGGATCAGCCCCTCACATTCTAATTAGTTTAATATTGAATTAGCTGCAGTGATTCTTATGTGATTGTTCTGAAGGACTAATTTTTATCAGATAGTTACCCACTTAGTTTCCAGAACTGTACTGCAAAACCATAAACTATTATCAAAGACATGGTAAGACTAATTTAATAAGGTGGGATAATTAAACTTCCTCTCCATTTTTGCACTGATACTTAAGGACATGCAGAGTGGGGCCTTATTTATTGTTGGTACCAATTTATATTTCATCTGACACCTTTGTCTAAGGAGACTTACTATGATAAATATGATACTCTAAATCAGGTTTCTGCATTAAGCTACTACACTTATGTCCTCATTTATTCACATAGTAAGTTTTACTGTATCAGTTCAAGGTAAGTACCTTGTTCAAGGGTACTAGAGCAAGGGCAGGAAGTCAAAGCTGCATTCTTCTACATGCATGGTGGGGGCCATAATAAATACATTACCATTTACAGTACTCCAACCAAAAGACATATCTTTTCTCATGTAGGTGGAGGGATTTGAATTCCACTCCTGTTGATGTAGAAATAGGTGAAGCTGTAGTCACATCTTTAAAGCAGAAACCAGAAACGAACACCTTTGTGTAGCTGTGCATTGCTGGGGCTGTATTGTGGAATCTGGGTATATTTTTTATTTCACTGGCTCGCTATCCTTCACTCCTTATCCGAGTGAGGCTCGTGGTGGTCCAGAGTCTATCCCAGAAGCAAACAACCTATGATTAAGCAGAGCAGAGGCTAGATGACCAGCCCATCACAGGGCAATCACACAAACAAAGGGCAATTCAGAGTCACCAGTTCACCTGAAACAGCTGTCTTTGGACTGTGGGAGGAAACCACAGAACCCAGAGACCTGCAAAGTAACCACTTCTGAACCAAACTGCCAGTCAAGTGTGTTAGAAATGGAGCTCAAACAAAGCAGAGAGGGCTTTTTCGGGTAGCACGGTGACACAGCGAGTAGCGCTGCTATCTCACAGCGCCTGGGTGGTGCGAGGGGACGTGGGTTTCATCCTCGCTCATTCTGTGTGGAGTTTGCATGTTCTCCCTGCGTCTGTGTGGGCTTCCTCCAGCTGCTCTGGTTTCCTCCCACAGTCCAAAGACATGCCGTTCAGGTTCCCCTATCATGTATGAGTGAGAGAGAATGTGTTCCACTGATATATGGATGAGTGACCCAGTGTAGGGTGCAGTGGCGCAGTGGGTTGGACCGCAGTCCTGCTCTCCGGTGGGTCTGGGGTTCAAGTCCCGCTTGGGGTGCCTTGCGGCGGACTGGCGTCCCGTCCATGGGTGTGTCCCCTCCCCCTCCGGCCTTACGCCCTGTGTTGCCGGGTAGGCTCCGGTCCCCCGTGACCCTGTGAGGGACAAGCGGTTCTGAAAATGTGTGTGTGTGTGTGTGTGACCCAGTGTAAGTAGTGTATCTAGCAGTGTAAGTCACCACGGTGAGTAAGGTGTGTGGGCTGGTAACACTGCATAGCGTTCAGTGGAAGTTGCTTTGGAGGAAAGTGTCTGCTAGATAAATAAATGTAAACCAGAGCATGTGAAACACACCTACAGGGAGAGAACACCCAAATTCTACATACAATGAGCTGGAGTAGAACCTGCAGTTCAGATGATGTGAAACCACCATCCTGCCCTGATTCATTTCATAATACTGTATATTATTTAGAAGGTTAAAAAGAACAATATGTTTTCATACGGCAATTTAGGAGGACATTAATGTACAAAATTATTTCTGTATGCCTGTGCTCGATGTTAGGCTGCTCTAGTGCTGACCGTCAGTTTACCTGCATTGTGTGCTTTACACTAATAGGTGGACATGGTGATTTTGAGCCCCAGCTCCAGCTGTAGTACCCTTGAGCAAAGTACTTACCCTAAATTGCTTCGGTAAAACTACCCAGCTGTATAAATGGTTAAATAATTGTAAATACCCTAACATTGTATGTGGCTTTGGAGAAAAGCGTCACATAAATGAGTAAACGATGTTACACTGATATTGAGCCTTTCTGTATTCACTGCATTTAATTGCCTTGTGTCATTTATGAGTAGATGAAACAGGCGAAATATATATTTTATATAATGTATGAAATATATGATACATAAAAAATATATTAAATATATCTGTATATAACTGCTTTGATGCAAACACATGAGCCAAAAGAAAAAGTCTGTATATTTCTGTCCGGATTTTGGTCTTCACACCTCAAAGGTAATCCTTCATTTCACAAATTCATCTTGTGCTGATTACCACGGTGAAATGGCGATGTCCAAGTGTTGTTACTCAGATTTTTTTTTTTTTTTTCCTAATTTCGGTGTGGAAAATATGCATGCATTTCACATTCTGGAAGAGGTACCGTACTCTGTTCTCTTGGCAACACCTGTCTGAATTTAAAGAAGGAAACAGTGGCCAGTTAGGATCACTGGAATAATGTGTGCCCTCCACAGGATATTTATTTTCCCAGCTGCATAACCCATTTCGGTTTTGCGTTTGTCAAAAATATATATTTCAACCTATGCTTTACGAAATTTTGCAAAGCATCGTACCCTTACAGGAAAAGTATTCCAGACTAGTAAGTTTTTTGCTGGAAAATTAAATGAACAGTGGCCGTATAGTGCTATCTAGTGGTGACTCTTCGGTCGGTACAAGAGGCCGGTCCCCTTGGTCATTCAACCCTACTTTTTACTGTATGTAAAAGCACAACTAACTGGACATATTTAAATTCTTACATTAAACACACACACACATTTTCACAGATCAGTGTTTATTACTAGGTGCGTTTTCATCGCTGTGTTTTACACTTGTTTCCCAAGTTACAAACGCAACTGGGACCGGAGATCTATTCATAACTCAAATTGTTTGTAAATGCAAAGTCAAGTACAAAGTCATAATCGACAGAAGATGCATAATTAGACACCCTTCCATTAATTCACAAGTTAGGGTCTGTAAAATATTCAGAAGAAAAGCTGTAATATATACCCCATTTTACTTACATGTGCCTTGATTATTTACGCTTATCAGACGTTTTCCTCATCAGCTTACAATGTTAATTTATCTGCAGTTATTTACCATTTACACAGCCAGATCATTTTACTGGAGCAGTTCAGGGTAAGTATCTTACTTAAGAGTACTACAGCTAGAGGTAAGATTCAAACCTACAACCTTTGGGGCCAAAGGCAGCAGTGCTGACCACTATGCGTGCGGTTGTCTGGAGGCATAAGCCCTGGATGGGATTCCACGCCATTAAGGGAAGAAGGGGCAGTGGTCAGCACTGCTACCTTTGGACCGAAAAGTCACAGGTTTGAATCCCACCTCTGACTGTAGTACCCTTGAGCAAGGTACTTACCCTAAATTACTCCAGTAAAATTACCCAGCTGTACAACTGGATAAATAATTGTAGGAACCTTTAACATTATGTGTCCCTTTGGAGAAACGCATCACCTATATTACTGTAAATTTACTTTACGTTCAATAAGGGCTCCTATAGCGTTTATCATCGACGCAGCGACCAGACTCGTCCAGTTGAAACACAGACCGGTCACCTCGACCGAGTTTAAACGTTAAAAGTACGCCTGCGTTTCCGTACCGGGGTATGCAGAAATGGACAAGAAGAATCCCAATTACGCTACACAGCGACTGCGGTTTTGGACCTTGCAAGTCGTCTAGGGGTTGGAATTTTGGCAGGCAGTCTGAAAAAAAAAAAAAGAGAAAGAAGGAAAAAGGCAGCAAAATAATCAATAAAATCATTTTAGCAAATTTATTTTTGCTCCAGGCACAGTGCACTGCGAAACTAATATACTTGTATTATGTGCGTTAGTTCCATGCAGACGAAACAATGGTTTAACCAGCTGTGTGTCGGTGAGGAACGTGGAGACCTCGAGTTGCAGTCGTGAACAGCGATGACGAGCTCCTTTGCTCTTTTCTCATTTGGAAATGAAAAGCCTCCTTCTGAGGAAGAGGAAGGCCAGGTACGTGGCCCCGCCCACTACGCCCACCAGCAGGGTGGCGCCGATGAAGGTCGGCGCCCTTTTCTTGGCGACGCGGAAAGCCGCGGGCAGGACGGCCGATATGAGGATGTTGTTGACGCTGCGCAGCACCCTGCGGAAGGCGGGCCGCTCCAGGACCCTCTCGTAGTAGGCCTCCACGTTGACCCGGGTCCCGCTGCCCCAGTAGCGCCGCGACAGGCCCAGGAACTTGAGGCGGTGCAGCGTGACGGCGAGAGACACGTCAGCCATGCTGAAGAACTCCCCGCACAGCCAGGCCTGGCTTCCCTCCTCTTGCTCAAACACACAGCAGGAGAACAGGTCAAGGGAAGAGAAGGAACACACACACACACCCGCCACGCTCCGTCTCGGATAAGGTTGAGTCGCATCACAGAGACGGGACCATAGAACCTTAATCATTTTCCAGGTGAGCAGCGAAGGCCACTGTTTTACCCATTTCTGCTGTGGTATTGCACCTTTACTATAATCATTATTATTGTTGTTGTTATAGTGATTATTATTATCAATAATAAGAATTGATATAAAACTATTATTGTTATTCTGCTATAATATATATATACACACACACACACACACACACACACACACACACACTTTCTGAACCGCTTGTGCCATACAGGGTCGCGGGGAACCGGAGCCTAACCCAGCAACTCAGGGCGTAAGGCCGGAGAGGGAGGGGACACACCCAGGACGGGACGCCAGTCCATCGCAAGGCACCCCAAGTGGGACTCGAACCCCAGACCCACTGGAGAGCAGGACCCAGTCCAACCCACTGCGCCACCACGCCCCCCTTGCTGTAATATAATATAATATAATATAATATAATATAATATAAGTTCAGTAAATGTCATCTGGGAATCTCAGCCTTTTTGCAATAATAACTGTACTGTGACCTTGGTAATAATATTATTACATTCAACATACATTTTTCTCCAAAGTAAGTAACAACATCATCATCATCTTTTTGTACATAGATAGATACATACGGTAATTTAGCCAATTATATAGTAGGGGAATTTTCACTGTTTCGTTTCACGGTAAGTGCCCTCGTCAGGGGTGAGGATTTGAACCCAGGTCTGTTAGGAGGTCTTTCGCATGCAGCGTGTGAGCTCTAGCCACTCTGCTCCCTGCTGCAAAATATCGCGGTGTGTACGCAATGCATCACGCCACAGCACTAAACGTAAACAAAAAGAAGAGCAGAAGAAGGTGTCTGATACGCGTGCCTTCATTTCCAGTGTGGTACCTGAGTCCAGGACCCGGCTCAAAAGCGCCGTATCTGACCACGTTCCCTCGGCCCCCTTACCCGGAGTTTCCTCGATTCTCCTCTGAAGTTCTGTTTCCACCTGGTCCATAACGTTCTCCAGCTCATCCAGTATCTTCTTCAAGTACTTCATGTTGTCATGTTCCAGCAACTTGGACTGAAAAACAATCTTTTTGTCACTCTTTATTAATAGGACAGCTATAGCAGGTTTTTTTTTTTTTTTTTTTAGCTGACACTTTCCTCCAAAGCAGCTTGCAATGTTAAGGTCCTTACAATTATTTACTCATTTATGCAGCTGGGTAATTTTACTGGAACAATTTAGGGTTAGTACCTTGCTTAAAGGTATCACAGCTGGAAGTGAGATTTGAACCTGTGAAGTTTGGGTCTAAGAGCAACAGCTCTAACCACTACACAACTAGCTGTAGTCATTTTCATCCTGGACAAAACCCATAGATAAAGTTCACACGTCGTCTGAACCGCTTGTCCCATACGGGGTCGCAGGGAGCCAGAGCCTAACCCGGCAACTCAGGGCGTAAGGCAGGAGGGGGAGGGGACACACCCAGGATGGGACGCCAGTCCATCGCAAGGCACCCCAAGCGGGACTTGAATCCTAGACCTACCGGAGAGCAGGACCCGGTCCAACCCACTGTGCCACCATGCCACCGAGCCCCCTTAAAGTTCAGTTCTTCTCAATATAAACTGAACAAGATGAACAGAAAATGCATGGCAGTTTAACTGACAGAAAAAAATGACAAACTGATTAATGTATATGAAAGTAGATATTTAAATGTACATATACTGTACACACATAGAGTATTTATACTGTACATACGTGCATACAGATACATACATGTATCAATTATAGGGAAACAGTGAAAATGGCTTTTTATCTTCTTAACAATTATCAACATTTCTTACTTATTTAACATTTCTTGCAAATTAACTTTTTTGTAAAAATTATCCATATAATTTATTTTTGTAGGAAAGCAACACAGCTTTGGGGAGGTACATTAAAGAAAAACTGTTATAAAACTCTGACAGGTTATATTTTATTTGGGAGATTTTTTTTTTCTTTTACCAGACATGTCTGAGCACTATTTGCAGCTGCGCTGCAGCCAACTGACCTGCGATCGGCAGGTTTTTTTTCATTCTTGCCCGGATGTTTTTTTCTTCCACGCATAACCGAAACGGAGCAAAGGGCTCCCGCGGCCCCAGAGGTCGGTGACGATTTGACGCTCGAGCGCACGGCGCCCTTACCTTCAGGCGTCTCTGCTTGGCCGTGTAGGCCTCCTGAAGCTCGGGGTTCTCTGCTGCGAGCTTCTTCAGCTCTGACTCCGTGTTTCCTATCTGTGCTGCAGGAAGGAGACGCACGTGCAAGAATGAACAAATGAGAACGTGTATGAAACAGTGGGTCCACACACACACACACACACACACTCTCAAACAGAGTAAAGGAAGCCCCACCGGCAAGACCCACATTTGCACAAAGACCTCTGGGGCAAGGGGGGCGGGGGGAGCCAGTCCCTTAGTTCACCTCTCCATGTTCTTATGTAAGTAGTCGCACTGTTTTTGAAAAAATCCATCTGCACAAATTAGCACCGAGGGACTGAGACCCAAAACTGCAGCGAACAGTGTCACTGTCAGCAGCACGCAGACTAATTTACAGTGATAGCGGCCAGTGTACGACTGGATCACGGTGGAGCACAAACGATGGCCATAAGATCTTGACCCGTCTAGGCAGAAATGGCTCAAACGGCCCAAAAGACACATCAAAAGACCAGTTGCGTCCCTCTCCACTGAACAGGGTAGCACGGCATCTGTAAAGGGGACTGCAGTGTTCTGAGGGCTCTACTGTGGCTCTACTGTACTTTGTCTCTCTGTCTGTCTGTATATCTGTGCCTCTTTACTGAGACTCCGAAGAACCTGGAATTGTCTGAAAAAGATCGATCCAACAGTTCGATGTCCTGAGAAAGTGGACATTTGTAAATAATGTAATAACGTCAAACAGGAAAGAAAAGGACATTTAAAATAAAGTCAGAGCCCATCCTGGACGTCCAGTGTTAGGTGCTCGGCCACGCGGGAGACACCCTGGGTGGGATGTCAGTCCATTGCAGAGCAGATGCACGGAAATCAGAAATACCAAATCTCAGACGACGCCAAACCTGGAAACACTAAAAAAAAGTCCATAATTGTAGCTACAGGTGAAATATTCAGCCTTACTTTTATCTGACGCTTTTCTCCAAAGCAACTTACCATGTTAAGCTACTTTACTGTTATTTATCCATTTATACAGCTGGGTAATTTTACTGGCACAATTTAGGATAAGCACCTGGCTCAAGGGTACTACAGCAGTAGGTGGGATTCAAACCTGAGACCTTTGGGTCCAAAGACAGCAGCTACTCTAACCACTAGAGCACCGATCTTTTGTGCCAGATGTGATCCTGATAGCGAATATGAACAGATGACATCCAGGTGTTGTATGAAAACACTGGAGGGACACGGATACGTGGAGTACACACCTACCTGGCAAAGAGGGTCCAAAAATTACACAAAAACCCTTAATTGTGGACAAAAGAACTGCGCTGAAAATGTAACTTTGGAAATCGCAGCCAAAAGACTTTGCGCTCAAGTGTTGTGACAGAGACATGATGGGAAACAGGTGTGTTAAATATAATGGGAGCGAGAGAAGCACACGACCCCAGAGCGCCGAACGCCAGGCGGATGCAGATCTCACCGCGGATCCGGGCGGACGCGTACGCCGGTATGTGGGAGTCCACGGTGATCTCCGGGTGCAGGATGCAGCCGTGGGTGTAGGCATCCATGGGCAGCGAGTCCAGCAGCTCGCGGTAGTGCTGTACCCTGGGGTAGTACATACTCCCCTCCTCCGGGATCAACCTGGGCGTATTTTCTGACGAACAGACAGAGGCAACAAACAGAAATGCAGCATAAACCACAAAGGACCATATGCAGCAAAGCGGTTAAGGTCACAGCCTTGCCCCCAGAAGGTTGCAGGTTTAAGCCCCACGAGTCTTGCTGCAGTACCTTTAATACACCCAAACCGTTATAGCTAAAAGGAAACGACCCTTTCGGAAGAGCGAAGGCACCTGCCGGTTGGCATAAAACTGTAGGAGAGCATTGAATTACTAATGTTATTATACTATTAAAACTGAATAATCTCCCTCTGAATGATAGCAAGGTCAAAATGTTGGTTTGCAAAAACTGCAGTGCAGTCAAGTTTTCTAATGCGCTGGGGCCCCGTTTTCGAACCCCTGTCGTCTGGGAAAACGTGAGTCCCTCATGCAGCCGTAGTAATACGGGAATTGCGTTGGTGTATCATTTACCTCTTACAAACATTTGCATATTTAGTGGCGAAACACACTTATAGTGTTGAAAAACACTAGTCCGCAGTTTCATTTAAGTACAAGGGCTGTATTTTCACTTCTCTAAATATGTGGTGGGGGGCGCAGTGAGTTTGGCCTGTGCCTGCTCTCTGGTGGGTGTGGGGTTTGAGTCCCACTTGGGGTGCCCTGCGGTGGACTGGCGTCCCGTCCTGGGTGTATCCCCTCCCCTTCCAGCCTTACGTCCTGTGTTGCCGGGTTTGGCTCCAGCTCCCCGGGACCCCACCTGGGACAAGCTGTTTCAGACAGTGTGTGTGTGTGTGTGTGTGTGTGTGTGTGTGTGTGTGTGTGTGTGGGTATAATGATCACAAAGGGAGGTGGTTACACACAAGCCATTGTAAATCCTCACAATGAAATGTCCAACTATATTTCAAAGTGATCTTCATTCATTCATTCATTCATTCATTCATTCAATGAAGGAAACAGCTTACAATATTAACAGTAATAATTTCCTTAATATTAAAAATGACACAAAGGGTGAAATACTCATGCGCAGCAGTAGAATGACTGACTGGGGAAGGGAACAACCTGAGTATTTATAGCTGAAGAATAATGCGGTGAGAGGGACAGCAAAGCATTCAATCAATACTGAAAAATGCTGCAGTCATGAAAAAGAAAATTCTCAAGTTAAAATTACGCTGAGTGTTTAGATGGACAAAACTTTCCATGAGTGATAGATAAATATACTCATAAAGTGCAATAACAAACACACAAGAGCTCATATAAAGCAGAAGAACTTGATGAATATTCAAATTATAGACAATAAAGGCCATTCTAGCATTAAAATGGTGAATTGACCACTTAACACGCTTACCTTGTACTTTTCTCCTCTTTCAGCGATATTTCTAGAACAGGAATAAGGAACCTGACATGGGCCCGAAAAAACATAAAAAAAACAACATAAACAGAATCATGAGGTGAATAAAAGACGAATGCAAAATTGAAGCGAAATAAAACGTTAAAACTTAGAAAAGTAAAAGTCCATGATGGTGCTAATGGGGTGGGGAAGGGAGAAAAAAAAAAAAAAAAAGAAAAAGGTGGTTTCTCGCACAGAGAGCTCACGCACGCACGCGCCCAGACCGCACAGCGCCGGCGCACCGTCTTTAAAGTGCTCCTCCAGGTAGTCGAGGATCTGCGTCGGCTCGCAGATGACTCTGTCGCCGTGCACCAGGACGGGGACTTCGCCCGCGGGGTTCAGCCGCATGAACCACGGCTCGTTGTGCTCGTTCAGGGGAAGACTCACGTCGTACTCCTCGCATTTCAGACCCTTCTCGGCGATGGCCAGCCTCACCTGGGACGGGTCGCAAACGGGGTAATGAGTGCAGTCCACGGGACACATTTTATCATTATTATTTATCGTTATTAATTCAGACAGAAAGGTGCATGAAGAAACTGGATAGGAAAAAACATCTCTTAAGAGTACCTATATGTACACGTATCTGTCCATCATCAGTAACCACTCATCTGCTGCAGGCTCATGGGGGTCTGGAACCTACCCCAAAAGTGTAGGCCGTGAGGGTGGGCACACCCTAGATGACATAGCAGTCCATCACACAACAGTCTCTCTCTCTCTCATACACACACACACACACAGGGCAATTTAGGGTCACCAGTTCACCTGAAACCTGTTTTTGGACTGCGGGAGGAAACCAGAGCACCTGGAAGGAACCCACACAAACACGGGGAGATTATGCAAAATCCACACAGATAGAGCCAGCTTCGAACCCACGTCCTCTCACCCACTGAGATGAGGAGTTGTGAGGCACCAGCAGCTGTAGCAAATCACTGCTTGTTGTTATTATTATTATTATTGTTTGCTACTGTTATACCTACCTATTATTATGTATCCAGTGCGATGGTTCTTTTGATGCGTTTGTATTTGTGACCCCACGCACGGAGGCCCTCTGCAGTCAGGACTGCGCAGGCAGTGCGTATGGATAAGATGTACCCTACTACCCTACTACTGTACCCTACTGTACCAGCTGTACCACCACCTTATAATATACGTGCATTGTAAGTGGGTCCCCGCGCAACGACTGCGCGTGAACGACTCGCGCTGCGGGAGGGAGGGAGGGAGGCCGAGAGGAGCGCGGACGGGTCCGGCCGGGTCGCTCTCCGCCGCCGCGGTGCTGAAGCCGCTCACCTTCTGCGAGCTGAACGACTGGGTCCAGTGGTAGAGGAGGAGGCGCCCCGCGCGCCCTCCGCTCGCGCTCCCGCACTCGCGCTCCTCCTCCGCCGCCGCCGCCTCCTCCTCCTCCTCCTCCTCCGCTTTCACCCCCGCGGCCGCTTCGTTCGCTCCTGCTTCGGCGTCTCCGCGGGACTCGGCGGCAGCCGTCGCCATCTTCGTCCGCACTGCGATGACGTCAGGGAGCGGCACGAGGACCCCGAGCAGCAGCGCAGGCAGGGGGAGGGCGCAGCGCTGCAACACGCGGCATCATCAGTTACCTGTCCATGTTTACATGTTTTATCGCATTTACAGCATTCTAATAGCGACACCTTCACAAGAGTGACTTTTAATTTCTTTTTTTTTTAAAAAAAAAAAAAAAGTAGCCGTTAATGAACGACGTTTGAGTTTATCCGTAGTGGTAATGAAACTGCTGCTCGGAAATATTGGGTGCGGTCGGCAGGTGGCGCTATAACGCCTTCTGTTCCGGGGCTCTATTCACCGCAGTTTCGCGCCAGCATTTTTGCACGCTTTCATGCGGAAGAAATACATGTGTAACAATTGTCTAAATGGAAGCAACAAATTGAGCAATAACACTAATAAAAAGATTAAGCAAAAGATTATGATTTATTTTATATCGATATGTATTTACATGGGAACTGGTGCAGATACCACAGCGGTGTAGAGGTTTGATCCACCTAAGACATACAAGTGTTATTATATTAATTCACTGGGTTAAGAGTCATTCACCGTGTTAGTCCACCCCCCATATTTATTATTATGAAAGGTGTCTCATTAAAAAAAGCAAGGCATCCTTTGATTGGATTTGCAATTTTTGGTTTTCTTAATACTCTTCTTTTGAATTTTGGAAGAGGTTTTCTTTGTTAATTATGAGAAAATACATTTTGAAATGATCCACTGGTCTGCGACGCCAAAGACTTTGATGAGGCATTTCAGGGCGTCGCGGTGGCCTTCGGTAAAGACGATCCGCAGAAGTTTTGCCAAGACGTAACATCTGCCGGTAAAGAAAAATCTCGGATTCACGTGCTAGAGACGTCCAGATGGAAGTAATAAAGCTCTAGTTTGGAGATGACCTTGTCTTTCAGTGCGCAGAGTGAGAAGCGCTCATATCCAATGTCCAGTGTGGGCTCTGAAGGGTCTCCTGAACATCCTGTCACTTTCCCTGCACGAGACAGGTCAATTTGTCTTTTTAATATTTTAATCTTGCTTCAGCAAGCAACCAGCCTAGCAGAAATTCAGCATAGGCCTTTGCTGCCCATTTGCTGTGCTGAATAATAAACCACATGTACATATGAATAACTGGCATATATTATCAGGCAAAAGAACCCTTATGAACAAGTAAGTCAAACATAGCATCTTAGAGCTCATAACCTCCTGAATCCTAACCGTTCATTATTATTTGTTCTAGAAACCCTATATTTTGTGTATCTCCCAAACTATATATATATACCCTAACCCTAAGGCACTTTATAGAGGACATTCTATGTGTGTTCATGATACCACATTTTGGAGGCGGGGCTTGAAAATAACACTAGCCATATATGAAAAACTTTCTTTTTTTTCTTGCTTCTCAGAAGGATGTAGGAAGACTATAGATGTACATTTGGAAATTATTATTATTATAGTTCAGCAATGGGCTGGCATCCCATCCAGTGTGTACCCCCAACTCCAGCCATGTAATCGGTGATTCCAGGGTAGGCTGCAGCCCCCACAACTCTGATCAGAAGAAGCTGATAATAAACGTGCATGGATTTATTAAGAGTAGTAGTAAAAGCTGTAGTAGTATTGTTGTTTTAAAATAATTTAGTGGATTGATATATCTCCTTCCTCTCTTACTCTCATCGTTGTGTTTTGTCAGATGAAAATGGTGTTAAACTAAGAATATTGCACTGCAGGGAAAAACTAGTGATGTTTTCAGGATTGAATAGCACAAGTCGTATGCCTTTTAAATATTTTTTCTCGGTGAAAAAACACATTAAGCGGTCGAAGCATTTTACTTTTGAGTGCCCCTAACAATTTAACAGGTCCCTGCCCTTGGCAAGCCGTCTGCTCGGGTGTCGTTTTACATTAATCTGTCCGTTTTCTGTGCTCTTGCCTCCTTCTGTCCCAGCATGTCACTTCTGCTCCACTTACTGGGTTTCTACGAGAACTCAGCCTGATCTTACATTATTTCTGACCACCCTGCGGGCCAAAGCAAAGAGCCCTGAGTGATGGAATTTGGCGCAGTGATAAAAATAATCCCACCGCACCAATAATTGGTTCCCTTTAGAAATCAAACTCTTATTGTTCTACTAAGGTTTATCATCAAGCTGCACTAAGCGCAGAGGTGTGGGTCGCCCAGGATGGCATGTTTAGTGTTTAAATGTGTGCCGGGGGGGGGGGGGGTCGTGGGGGCAGGGGTCTGGTGTCCATGCAGCGATGTGTAATGATTTGTGGCCCTTTGGGAGGACATCTCCCTGGAGACAGAATTACAACGCATGGGTGAAGTGTGCATTTTACAACTCATTAGCATTAGAGCTTCGGAGGTAAGTGCTTAATTTACAATATTGCAAAAGGGTCCAATCGATGGAGCCTCTGTAAGTGACTGTGCAGTCAGCAGTTTGTTTACTGTGTGACATTAATGTGACAAGGTGGCTGCTGAGGTGGGATATTGATTTACACTCTATAAATGGTGGATTACAGGTAACTCAGGACTCGGTCTATTTGGACAGAATTTATGCTGGGTTCTTTCAGCACCACTTGTGCAGTGTCATCTTTTTTACCATGTGTTTTAGCGGTACGGGTCAAGTAATTTCCCCCAGGTGTTTTCACAGAACCTTTCATAGCTGGTATGTTCACTTTTGTTTGATCTAGAACATTAGTTCATATTATAATCTGTCCTACAGGGTCATTCTTTTAACTCATGAGTCTTGGTGTAATTGTACACCATCGGATGTCCTATGCTATTAACTCACTCACTGTCAATGATCCTTTACCCTGAGTCAGGGTCCCAGTGGTTCAGAGCCTAACCCAGAAAAACAGGGTACTAGACTAAGAAGGCTAAACCCTGGACGGGACACCAGTACATCGCAGGATCTGTGCTATAAGTGTAACAATATTTCAAAGTTCATCTGATCAGAATATAGTGTAATTTTAATGTACGACGTCTATATATTTGGCTCCTTTTCACCAAGGTGATTTACAATATTTGGTTTATATACCAAGCTACTTACAGTAATAATAATAATAATAATAATAATAATAATAAGAAGAAGAAGAAGAAGAAGAAGAAATAATACTACCACATGTTAATTTGTGTTTTCACACAATATACTGCATTAATGTATTCTATAAAACAGGGTAAACTAAATTACAATATTGTATTAAAATGTCATACACGTACATGCACACAAGTGAAGTGACAAGAAACAATATAAATTGTACTTTTAAGACGAGGCAAGACAGTTTACAGCTCTTAACCTTATAAATATTGAGTTTTTTTTCCGGGCTCCTTTATGAATTATCGAAACACATCAATACTTGACCGGGGAAGTAAAACAGACCTTTTATTTTAATTCATTCCCGACCGAACACAAGTCGCTTCGTTAGAGAGTTTTCCGCACTTTCATTACCATGTGACGTCCGACACGCGACAGTGAGGAGCTGCCCCGAGTGGGCGTGGCCGGCGGGGAAGGCGCGTGCGGTGGGGGACCGTCTCTGTCACCGCACCCCCCGCGGAGAGAGAGAGAGCGAGAGAGAGAGAGAGAGAGAGGAAACAAGAAGTGGCGGCGGGAGCAGCGCGCGGCTTCGGTAACCGCTCGTCGTTCTCCGTTAACGCATCCGCACACGTGAGCGAGCACACGCTGAGTGCACGCGCGTCACTCTGCACAGATGACTAGTGGATGAGACCCTGAGGGCGGCGTACGATCCCGCTCTTCCGCTGCCCCCCTCCCCCCCCCTGCCACCGCCACCTCCACCGCCTCCGCCGCCGCCACCGCCGCCGCCCCCCCTCCTCCTCCTCCTCCTCTCCTCCTCCTCCCTTCCCCCCACCCCCACCCCCCAGTGTGATCGCGCTCGTCCGCAGCCTCCGCTCCCGGACTCACCGCATCCATCCGGCACGCGACGCGCTCGAGGCTCCGAGTCCGCGCACCTCCTTTTCTGAATGACGGGCGGCCGCTTCGACTTCGACGATGGAGGCACGTACTGCGGCGGCTGGGAGGACGGCAAAGCCCACGGACACGGCATCTGCACGGGCCCCAAGGGCCAGGGCGAGTACTCGGGCTCGTGGGCGCACGGCTTCGAGGTGGTGGGCGTGTACACGTGGCCGAGCGGCAACACGTACCGCGGCTACTGGGCGCAGGGCAAGCGCCACGGCTTAGGCGTCGAGACCAAGGGCAAGTGGACGTACCGCGGCGAGTGGAGCCACGGCTTCAAGGGCCGATACGGCGTGCGCCAGAGCCACGGCACACCTGCCAGGTACGAGGGCACGTGGAGCAACGGGCTGCAGGACGGCTACGGCGTGGAGACCTACGGAGATGGGGGTAAGTCAGGCCACTTGATCTCGGGGCGCACAGTGAGTGACAGTGTGAGCGGCCCCCTTCGGAGCTCTTCCTAAGTCTGCCATCATCATCATAATCAATATTTTTCCTACTATTGTTATTAACTTTCAGTTGTCTCACGCTTTTCTCCAAGGCCACTTTCGGTGTTACATAATGATCAGTAGGGTTTTACCCATGGATGCTGCGGGGCGTTCCGCTGCGTTCTACATCCGTTTCGGCAAAGTCTGAAACGGGGTGCATTAGTTTGTCACAAGCAAACGTGGTAGAATCATGAATGTGACCGTGTGAATAATCTGTGTGGTGGAGCCAGGATGATGTGGAATTAGGGGACGCAGGCAGAGTGTGCTGGGTAAAGCCTCAGCCTTCCTGTCAAAGGCTTTTAATCCTGCTCCCATCCTAGTGCCTCTGTCAAGGTATTTACCCGGAACGGATACAGCAAAAATCACCCAGTTGTTCAAATGGATAAATCACTGTAAGTAGCTTAGTATAAAAAAAAAAACGTAATGTTGTAGGTTACCTCGGAGAGAAGCGTCAGTTAAGCGAATGAAAGAAACAAATAAAAGGCGCATTGCTTAAGGTTTACTACTGCAAACGTGGGGTTCGATTCAAACTCGAGGCCTTCCGTCCGTTGAGAAACGGCCCTAAGCACAGCGGTACTGAGTATGTGCGGGGAGGGCAGTGTGTGCATATTTAGCCCATGCATTGAAATACAGTTTTCTAAATGTGGGTGGAGCATGGACTAGCAGCTTGAAGGTTGCCGGTTCAAGTCCCACTCCTATATACTGCTGTAGTGTCCTTGAACAAGTACCTCTGCTAGATGGTTCCAGTAGAATATGAATGGGTCATGTGTAAATCTGTGTCACTTCAGACACAAGTGTAAGTCAGGCTAATAATAATAAATTTATTATTATTATTATTATTATTATTATTATTATTGTAATAATAAATAGGCTTGGACTTTTATAGGATTTTGCTTAAGATAGTCAGTCTGACAAACTGCTGTGTTTCTCTTATATGTGTCTTTCGCACTTGTTTTTAAACCAGACCATCACCCTCATACGGGACTCCATCATTCATTAATCTATATGAAAATTATAGGGGCCCACAGGCATTGTAATGAGAGAGTGCTGTATGTTTTTGATCTCGCCTCTATCTTTTGATGGGGACAGGACAGGACAGGGCAGCGCGCTTTCATGGGGGTCATGGGTGGCTAATAATAGTCACATCTGACACCAGATCCGTTTTAACGAGTGCCAGCCCGAGGAAATGTGGGCGATCATGTTTCTTCACTCAAATGCTTTTATTTTAGTGTTCGGCCCCGTGCTATATTCGGCCCACATATGCCAATCAAAAAGTTGAAAAAGTGCAGCATTTAATTCAAACTCTTGAGGTGCGTTTCAGTCTCAGTGACGGATAGTGTTATAATTGCCGGTGTTATGGATGCGGGTCCACATTTAATTGACGGGGAAGGCCTCTAATAGGGCTCGAACCTTGAACCCCCTGTGCAATTACTGCTGTGAATGATTGGTTTTGCTGTTTGGTGTTCGCTTGGTACGCGACAGTTTTCTCTTTTAGGTTTGTAGGTATGTATTTGCTTGACTTTGTTGATACAGCTGTCATGAATATGTTGTCCAGTTCTCATATATTTCAGACAATGAAAAAACTGTGCTCAAAAGAAGATATTAAACATAAAATTTAAATCAAACATACCATATTCATTTTCCTGTTATAGTAGCACCTGTACACACAACATATTTAAGACCATGTAAAACACCAGGAACAATATTGTGATATAAATACTGCTTTTGCTTTATTGCGTTACCAGTAATAACAACGGTAATAATAGAATATATTATTGTAATATTGCAATAACCAACATTTGTGTATTTGACACCTTACTGTCCCAAACAAGTTAAAATTTTACATGTACCACAGGGTACTTTTACTGCAGCAATTCAGTGTAAGGTGCCTTGATCTAGGGTACAACTTCAGGAGTGGGATTCGAACTAGACACCTTCAGACTGTAAGGTGACAGCTCTGAGCACTGCGCCACCTCTTAGTCCACTGATACAGTAATAATAATTGTGTCTGACGTACTACAGTAGCACTGATTTGTTGAGCACTTTAGACGGGAGGAGTCCCGAAATCTCATGTGTGAACATTCCTCTGCTGGTGTAGCGTTTCAGCCCCGTTGCCCGCTCACTTGTGTGTAAAATGTCAACGTGGACGTCAGCGCAGGTAATGAAATACGGTAAGGGCTCCCAGTAGCAAAGGTCAGAGGACTTCTGTAAAAATAACTGACGTTCGAATCTGCAAGCAAAAGTCGCTTTTGCGCCGCTCTAATGAGGATGTAATAAAAGCTCGTTTCCTCCCTCGAAATGAGCAGCTGCCGGTGCAAACTTCCAGTTCCCCAGTCCCTCGTAAACAATCAGGCGCCGGTGAGAGCTGAACGGGAGGGTGCCGACTGTTAAAGACAGACCGGTGGGGAAAGTTGTTTTAATTACTGATAACTGTTTAGTAGGGGGGTGCGGTGGCGCAGTGGGTTGGGCCGCAGTCCTACTCTCCGGTGGGTCTGGGGTTCGAGTCCCGCTTGGGGTGCCTTGTGACGGACTGGCGTCCCGTCCTGGGTGCGTCCCCTTCCCCCTCCGGCCTTACGCCCTGTGTTGCCGGGTAGGCTCCGGTTCCCCGTGACCCCGTAAGGGACAAGCGGTTCTGAAAATGTGTGTGTGTGTGTTTAGTAATCATTTAGTAGAGACATCGGTCAAGCGACTGGCAGACTTTACTGTACAGTTTGGATGACTGCTTCAAATTCAATATGCTTCTGACCCGTAAAATTGTATGTTTCCTTCACGTTTTATGTTCTGTGTCAAGTCACAGCACATTTACATAACTCTGTGTGTGTGTGTGTGTGTGTGTGTGTGTGTGTGTGTGTGTGTGTGTGTGTGTGTGTTATGCTACCATTGGGCGGTGCGGCATGGGTTCGATCCCCACTGAGTCTGTGTGGAGTTTGCATATTCTCCCCGTGTCTGTGTGGGTTTCCTCCAGGTGCTCTGGTTTCCTCCCACACTTCAAAGACATGCTGTTCAGGTTCCCCATAGTGTGTGAGTGACAGAGAGTGTGTATGTGTGTTTCACTGATGTATGAATGAGTGACCCATTGTAAATAGTGTATCTAGCAGTGTAGGTCACCATGGTGAATAAGGTGTGTGGGCTGGTAACACTACGTAGTATCCATCGGAAGTCGCTTTGGAGAAAAGTGTCTGCTAAATAAATAAATATACAGTTGAATCTCCATTTCTTGCTTATACAAACAGTGAAGTTAATGAGAGGAAAAAATACTTTAGGGGCTAAAAATGAATATCATTTAACAGTATGGTTTCTGGTTGTGGAGCGCAAAGTAAAACCCAAAATAATACCCCCCCCCCCCCCCCCCCCCCCCCGCAAAAAAAAAGAACAATTGATAGCCCTCTCATTCATTTATATAACACAATGAAGAGTGCTCAGGCACGTCCTGTGAACCTGCGAATCTCAGCCCATTTTGGCTCGATGCTCCTGGAGCTCGTTGCTCCCTGGTCACTGGTTTCCAGTGTCTGACCATTCGTCCCGCCGGGCCTCCGCCTGCATCGGCTGGAATTGAGCCTTGTCCTCCATCGCTGGGCAGTTCTCATGTTTCTGCTCCCTCTGATATTCAGCGACGCTTCGGGGAAATCCGGAGCCATCCTCAAGCTCGGTGAATGAGAGCTTAAGCTACTTTTTCAGCTCATTCAAGGACAGAAATATATGAAAGAGTTTTTTTTGGAGAAGAATTCAATATATGTAGTCCATACTTTGTAAAAGGCTTCAGCCCTGCTGATGTTAAGGCTGTCTACCAAGCATCGCAACTGAAACGCGGTTTTTTTCTAAAACATATTTTTCTTCTTTTTTTTCTGTGAAGGCAAGTTTGACAATTTAAAACAAATTTAATGTGTATAATCTCTGACCTCCTTATTCATTATAGGTCAGTTTTTCTTGTGCTTAGTGCAGGATTCTTATAATTAACCCTTTTTTAGTTATTTTAAATCTCTCATACCTTCACCTGAAACATGGGGCTTGTATGTCTTCTCTGAAGGTGTGTCATATTAGCTTTGCTTTAAAAAGCATACAGAAATTAAAATTGACTTTGGTGAGCGAGTGTTGATGGACAAATTATTTTTAATCTTGCTGTAATGTATATATTCTGATAAATTAATTATCAGAACAAATCTCTGTAAGACATTGGTTTAGGTTATTTCAAGTGTGTACATGATGTACACACTTGAAATAACCTAAACCAATGTCTGTTATATTATATTATATACAGGGGGGCGCAATGGCGCAGTGGGTTGGACCAAGTCCTCCTCTCTGGTGGGTCTGGGGTTCGAGTCCCGCTTGGGGTGCCTTGCGGCGGACTGGTGTCCCGTCCTGGGTGTGTCCCTTCCGCCCTGTGTTGCCGGGTAGGCTCTGTGACCCTGTATGGGACAAGCGGTTCAGAAAATGTGTGTGTGTGTGTGTGTGTGTGTGTGTGTATATATATATATATATATATATAAAATACAGTATATATATTAGTATATATATTTTGGTACTTTGATATTCAGGTACTTTGTCTCCTTCCTAGAAATGATCAATTTACCTTTCATAGCTACAGTACATCTTAGGGAACAATAGTCTATTTGGCTCTTAAGATTTGTACTGTGCCTGTTACGCTTGCAGTTTAAGACAAAGATCATGTGGTGTCACTGGAGTGAAATTTTTTAAGCTTTCGAAGACAAGTTTGAGGGGGGTGTGTTGGGAGAGGGATGTGCAGGACACCTCTGAAAGCTAACAGGTTCTGGCACTCAATATACATATTTTATTTCCCCGAAGACACGTTGGCCATTCATTGCACAAGGCTCCACAAATACGCGTCATAGTGCAAGGAAAGTTGTCGAAAACAATCTCACCGGAGATCAGTGTGTTTTCATGACCTGTAAGTGCTGAAGAACTGTAATGGGGATCAATGCTATTTTGCATGTGACATTAAAAAAGGGGGAAAAAAAAAAAAAAACAACTTATTTGAACTTCATTGGTCTATGTTGTTAAATTCTACATTAACGGTAAAGAAGCACTGGTGATAACAGTGATTCAGTAGCGGTGGAATGACATATTTCAGTAACTTAGCTTAATTTTGTAATGTGAGTCATCACCGAAGGTGAAATCATTATATTCTAAAAATTTCTGGAAATATTGCGTAGACGCCTTTTTTGTTAATTAACCTTGATGTTCCGCCTGTTCATTCAGTCTGTAGGTTAAACGAAAACTCATGGGACAAGAATATTTTAATTACATTTTCCTTTCTTTACTGAAGATGGATAGTCGGTGGAAATACAGAGCCATTCTTTATTTAATCAGAACAGAAGGATATCACAATGTGTGTTACAAAAAAATTAGCAAACAGCAGCAGGTGGTGTTGTCGTTAAGGATGTGGACTTGTAACATGAAGGTTGTTGGTTTGAATCTCACCTCCTTTAATAAAGAATATTTCTAGTTGATAAACTGAGTTACCCTGCGATGGACTGGTGTCCTGTCCAGGGTGCCCCCCCTCCTCAGCCTTGTGCCCAGTGATTCTCGGATAGGCTCAGGACCCCAGAGATCCTGAGCAAGACAAGCGGTTCGTAAAAATGTATTGATGGGTAATAAACTGGGGTGTAAATGGGTACGACTCAGTAATATACAGGTGGCACGGTGGCACAGTGAGTAGCGCTGCTGTCTCAGCACCTAGGTGGTGCAAGAGGATGTGGGTTTGATCCCCACTCACTTTGTGTGGAGTTGTCATGTTCTCCCTGTGTCTGCGTGGGTTTACGCTGGGTGCTCTGGTTTCCTCACACAGTCCAAAGACATGCTGTTCAAGTTCCCCCATAGTGTGTGAGTGACAGAAAGAGTATGTTCCCCTGATGTATGGATGAGTGAGCCAGTGTAAGTAGTGTATCTAGCAGTGTAAGTCACTGTGGTGAATAAGGTGTGTGGGATTGATAACACTACATAGAGTTCATTGGAGGTTGCTTCAGAGAAAAGCATCTGCTAAATAAATGTAAATGTATTGCATTAGGTTAAATAATAGCTAACGGGCCAATGATCTTGATTTTGCCACTGTGAAACGTCGACTGTCGTACCATGGCTGGTGAATGGTCCTGATGTTGAGCACTAATAAATCCCAATTCTGTGTCCTATAAGGTACGTACCAGGGCCAGTGGATGGGGGGCATGCGCCACGGCTACGGCGTGCGGCAGAGCGTGCCTTATGGAATGGCCACGGTCATCCGCTCCCCGCTACGCACCTCGCTGGCGTCCCTCCGCAGCGAGCAGAGCAATGGCTCGATCCTGCACGACGTCACGGCGGACACGCCTGCTGGGAGCCGCGGCGGCTTCGTGCTCAACTTCCACAGCGACAGCGAGGTGGTGACGGGCAAGAAGAAGGGCCTCTTCAGGAGGGGGTCGCTCTTCGGCAGCCTGAGGCAGCTGAGGAAGTCCGACTCGCGGACGTCGATATCGAGCAAGCGCAGCTCGGCGCGCAGCGACGCCGCCATGAGCCGCATCAGCTCCAGCGACGCCAACTCCACCGTGAGCTTCGGCGACGGCGACCTGCCCGACGAGTACTTCCCGGCGGAGGACAACGTGGACGCCACCACCACGGAGTCCTACATGGGCGAGTGGAAGAACGACAAGAGGAGCGGCTTCGGCGTCAGCGAGCGCTCCAACGGCATGAAGTACGAGGGCGAGTGGCTCAACAACCGGCGGCACGGCTACGGCTGCACCACGTTCCCGGACGGCACCAAGGAGGAGGGGAAGTACAAAAACAATGTTCTGGTGCGCGGCATAAGGAAGCAGCTGATCCCCCTTAAAAACCCCAAAACGAAGGAGAAGGTGGACCGTGCTGTGGAAGGGGCGCAGCGCGCCGCCGCCATTGCCAGGACTAAAGTAGAAATAGCCGCCTCGAGGTAAGTGGAACGTCCAGCCGTTGCTTCACCTCACCTGCCCAACTGCCACCGTTCGCCGCGTTTGTCCTCAGCCCCCAGGAACGTGACTCATTGGAACGATCCCATTATGTGTGCAATCGCAGGACCCTCCTGTCCTCCCATCACCCCGAATCACGTTCTTCCGATTTTCGACCAAAAATCCCCAGATCCAGTCCCTTTTTTTTTTGTCTCAGTCACATGAGAATTTGTCTGAAATACACCCTCCTCCCTTGACAGCCAAATCACCAGCATTAACCGCTATGGAGTTCGCTGCACAGTACAGCTTTTCCGCTATTTAAGGTCTTAACTACGGAGTCATGCAGCATCACTCAAAAGTATGAGTACATCTGCTGGAAACTGGTCTATTTTTTTCCTCGGTGAACATTTTTTAAGTTTCAATCTCATCAGAAAACCAGTTGACATGCGCAACTATTCCCATACATGCAAACTCTTGATTCGGGTGTTGCAGGTTCCAATCCCACCTCCGGCTGCAATACGCTTGAGCCGGGTATTTTCCCTGAATTCCTCCAGTAAAATCACCCAGATGTGTGAGTGGGTAAATCGCTGTAAGTAACATGACGTTGTAAGTCACTTTGCAGAAAATCACCAGTTAAATAAATAAATGCAGGACGCATCTGGGTTGCATTGGTTTCATTCTCTGCAGTTGGTCCCGCGCAAATACCTGGTTGCCATGGTTCTGAGGTGTTCTCACTCTTATACTGGTGCTGTATCCCCAGACATTTAGTTGTTTTCTTTGCTGCTTTAGTTGTAAAACATGATCTTTGACTTCAGTGCATGTGTCTCCATTAGTATGCAGAGCAGCACCGTTATAATTATAAAACAGTTAGACAAATCCTGTTTGATCCCCTGCCTTGGCACCAATACTGTTAAATGTGGCCTGGAGGACTGTGATTGTCAGTGAATCAGCGGCCGACTCAGCGTCTGCTTCCTCGACAGATACATCAGTGCTCCTGTTAAAAAAAAAAAAAAAATACACACACACACGGATCTTACGGCTGGTACCTTTTACACTCCTCTTCTTTCAGTCCAGGTGCCAAATTTGGGCTGGATTTGCAGCATCCTCAGAACTCTCATGATATTGTCATATGAGACAAGCATTTGTGTGCTGGGTGGGGTTTGGTGCATCCTGTCTTTGTGGCGGTGCAGCTTTCCTTTTGTAATGCAGTATTTGGAAAGGCAGTTGGGTGTTACAGGGCACCACTGCTGTGGTAAATCCAGTTTATGTTTAGATCTCTGGTCAAATTTGGGGGGGGGGGGGGGGGGGTAGCAGATAGCATAGGAGTTGTAGCTACCTCCTATGCCCTTCTCCCAGGGGTTGAAATCCCACCTACTCTTGAGCAGGATACCTATCCTAAATGACTCTTAAATATTCAGCTGTTTGTAGGTAATATATATAATACATATGTACATAATACATGTGTAAGACTTCATTTGTAACATGTAATTACATGTGTAAGTCTTACATATTACATATGTAAGACTTGGTAGTGTAGTGGTTAGAGATGCTGCCTTTGGACCCACAGTTTCAAATCCCACCTTCAGCTGTAGTACCCTTGAGCAAGGTACTTACCTTAAATTGCTCCACGTGTATACATGGGTAAAGAGTCATAAGTACCTTAACATTGTAAATCGTTCTCTATGAAAGTGTTAGATAAATGAGCAAATGTTTGCAGGGACAGCTGGTAGTGTAGTGGTAAGAGCTACAGTGGCAAGAAAAAGTATGTGGACCTTTTGAAAAATACTGCATTCATGTATAAATTTGTCTTAAAATCTCGCTTGATGTTCATCTAAGATACGGTAATCAACAGACACAATCTGTTTTAACTAATAATGGTAATTATTTTATTGTTCTTGTAAATATTGAAGATATCATTCAAATATTCACAGTATAGGTTGGAAAAATATGTGAAACCCTAGGCTAATGACTTCAGCAAAAGCTAATGAGAGCTGAAAACTGGCAAACTTGGTGTCCAATTAATGAAATGAGATTGGAGGTGTGGTTTAGAGCTACTTGGCTTATAAAAAGCACTCAAATATTTTGAGTTTGCTATTCGCAAAAAACATCTGATGTGAACCACGCCTCGCAAAAAAGAGCTCTCAGAAGACCGGCGATCAAGAATGGTTGCGTTGCATAAGATGGAAAGGGTTACAAAGTTATCTCAAAGAGCTTAGATATTCGTCTGTCCACTGTTAGACAAGCTGTCTATAAATGGAGACGATTTTCTACTGTGGCTACTCTCCCTAGAAGCGGCCATCCAGCTAAAGACTTGAAGAAATCGTTGGACCTGGTTAACATCTTTCATGAGTCTACTACACGGAAAACGTTGAACAGGCATGGTGTCCGTGGCAGGACACCACGAGGAAAGCCTCTGCTTTCCAAAAAAAACATTGCTGCGCGCCTGACGTTTGCCAAAGACCGCCTTGACGCTCCGTAATGCTACTGGGAAAATATTTTGCGGACTGATGAAACTAAGGATGAGTTGTTTGGGAAGAACACGCAGCACTATGTATGGCGTAAAAAGGACACCGCATACCGACATGAAAACATCATCCCAACGGTTGAGTACGGTGGAGGGAGCATCGTGATTTGGGGCTGCTTTGCTGCTTCGGGGCCTTGACCGCTTGCCACCATTGAGGGGAAAAAAGGGATCCCCAAGTGTATCAACATATCCTACAGGTTAATGTCAGGGTGGCTGTGCACCAGCTGAAGCTCAGTAGAAGCTGGGTGATGCAGCAGGACAATGATCCTAAACATCAAAGTAAATCCACCACAGAATGGCTTCAAAAAAAGAAAATCCCCCTTTTGGAGTGACCCAGTCAGAGCCTAGACCTTAACCCCATAGTGATGCTGTGGAACGACCTGAAGAGAGCTGTTCACACCAGACATCCTAAGAATACGGCTGAGCTGAAGCAGTTCTGCAAGGAAGAGCGCTCCAAAATTCCTCCTGAACGTCGTGCAGATCTACTCCGCAGCTATAAGAAATGCTTGCAAGTTATTGCTACCAAAGGAGGATCAATTAGCTACTAAATCCAAGTGTTCACTTATTATTTCCACAGCACTGTGGATGTTTAATGGGGTGCGTTCAATAAAGCCATGAACGATTATATTGTTTGTGTGTTTGTCTGTACTTGTGCCTTTGATGAAGATGACGTGATATTTTATGGCCAATTAATGCAGAAAACAAATTCCGAAGGGTTCGCATACTTTTTTTTTTTTTTTTGCCACTGTACTGCCTTTGCATCCAAAGGTTGCTGGTTCAAATCTCATATACTGCTGTAGTACCCTTGAGCAAGGTACTTACCATAAATTGCTCCAGTAAAATTATCCAGCTGTATAAATGGGTGAATAATTGTAAGTATAAATGGCATGTGGGTCACCTTGGAGAAAAGTATCAGCTAAGTAAATGAAATGTGGTTTGTTTTGTGACTGGCTATAGTGCGAAGACCTCGGAGCACAAGATCAACTCCTCACGCAAGAATCTCCGGGTTCAAAACGACAGGAAGGATGGCGGTGCCTTTATTATCAGAGTTTATTGTGGTCGGTGCAGCAAGGGGTGTTAACCGACGTTGAGGATCGTGCGGAGCGTGTGGCCACGGGCACGTGTTCAGCGGATTGGAGCTGGCGTGCTAAATGTCATAAGAGGGACAGCGAAAAAGGATTATCGCTACCTTAGCCTCGCTATCGGGCCGGAGAGAGCCTCCCCGTAGCGTCCTCGCGCGATCGCGGCGGTTTCGTGGCGCGTCGCAACATAAATGGGAGCGATTTTGAACGACTGGCCAGCAAATCCGCGCTCCTCCATTAAAGGATTTCCAGTGCTTACCGTAATAGGTTTCAGAGATAAAAGCTGCAGTCGTCGGGACGATGATGCACGAGACGGAGGCGAACAGCACGGGTTTGGAAGAAAGCGATTTGAGGGGAATCAAAGCGGAAACGGAATTTTTCCCGCCAGCGTTACGATAAGCCCGGCGTACGCTTGTTTGCGGTCATTCTGGGCTTCGTGGAGAACACGTGCGCTCGGGCCTGCGAGCGATAAAGCGCACGATGATGTCGTTTCTAGACAATGCGTTTAAGACCCCCGCGCATCTGCTGGCGGATTATCGCACGCGAGTTTCCTGAACGCTTCCGCCCGGAGCGTTTTATCGCCCGTCATGGAGGTCCGCAAGGCACTGGGTTCGTGTCGCCAGCAACCAGACAGCGGACACATGAGAGTCACCGAGTACGGTTGCACGCGTTTCGCTGAGTGGCGCCGTGCCAGCGGTATCGATCGCACTGAAGTCCTTTTGGCTGAGTGCGATGGGGGCCAGAGCGGCTGAGCACAATGCAGACGGGTCGTGGTGGATTGAGCTGTTCTCTCCACGGTGACGCGGGGTGTGGCGCGGACGGTGAGCGGGGTCAGACCGGTGCGCTCGGACCCTGGCACCGCGTCCTCCCGGGAGCGCGTCGTAGACTCGACGGAGGACGGCCGCCTGTCGTCCCAGAGCCCCCGCCCTGCCCCCACCCTCTCCAAAGCACCAGTGAGCGGATCAATGCTCGGCCAACGCGCGAGCTAAGCGAGGTTCCGGCCCACCGGGTTTTCCGAACAGGGACGCGCGGCGGGAGTGGGATCTCGGCGCGGTAGAGCCGGAGCGGCCGCAGGTGCGCGCGGCATTCAGGGGGCTCTGCGTGGGATGAAGGCTGCTTACATAAGACCGAAAATGTGAATGGGACCGCGGAGGGGGGGGGGGCAGGTGGTGGCGGCAGGGCTGGGGGAGGGTGACAGCTCTGCGGCCTACACCGAGAGATAAGCTGCCGCTCCGGCTCCCCCGCCCTCCCAGCCGGGAGCAGGCAGTCGCAGACAGCAAGACCTCCCATCACCCGGCCAACAGGGGCGCGTTTGTGTGTGTGCGCGCGTGCGTGCGTGCGTGTGTTATCTCACTGCCGCGAGCATGAAGTGATGGCGTCTCTTTCGCTTTCTGACCTCTTGAAACACATCCCGCTGGGGGCAAGGCTGCACATGAGATGGGCTGCCGTTTGGACACCTCTGAATGATGCCTGGTTCTTACTCACCTTTAGAGTCCCACCAGGGAACGTTTCCATGAGCGAGACACGCGACTGGAAATAGGTGCATCCGTCACGGAGTCAGATCAAATAGCAAGTAGAACCTGCATTAATATAACACCTTTATTCAGATATTGTTTAGACATAAAGCATAGAGAAATGCACTTTTTATAGCATATATATAGATATATATATGTAGCAATTATGAATATTAATCAAGTTAACAGCAAATTACAGTGTTTCTTAGAAGCGATCAGCTGCCGTTGTCCAAGTCTGTCGTCTGAAAGAGTTTGTACCTATGAGCTGTCATCCAGGTCAAGTTATTTTATATGAAAATTCAAACATTCAAAATGTTTCACATATAAAATTCATCATATATGAAGCACACTTTTTATGAACCATTATTCGTCCAGGCCAACATAAAACACCAAGGTTGTACAATAAGCTCATTACAGTTTACCAGTTATGGTGCAGGTAATTTTTTTTTTTTTTACTGCATCATTTCAGGGTAAATACCTTTATCAGGGCACAACAGCGGAAGGGCAGGCTCAAGCCACTCCTCCGACGGAAAGATGACCAATATGCTACCTGCAGTGAAAGCGAAACTGCTGCTTTCACATATGTGCAAATTATAAAGCCACTTGTAGGTTTTTGTATCTGGAGCTGCTGTAAGTATGCAGCTCTAAGGATCAGACCCTCACAGCTCTACTGACACTGCTGTGTAGGGACACGACAAGGGGGGTTAATGTGGATGGACCAGATAACTGGTATCAGGCCTGGGAAAACGATCCCTTCATATGACTGAGAAAAACAGGACTTGAGTACGTGCGTTCCAATATCCATCCATCCCTTAGCAGGAGCCTCTTGTCCAGTGCGGGGTCCTGGAACCATAGGGTGTGAAGCTGGGTACACTCTGGATGGGATGCCAGTCCATCACAGGGCAATCACACACACACACACACACACACACACACACACACACACACACACACACACACACTGAGGACAATGTAGGGTGACCAATTCACGTTAAACACACATCTCTCGAATGTGGGAGGAAACCAGAGTGCCTGGAGGAGACCCATGCAAACACGGGGAGGACATGCAAACTCCGCACACAGAGCTGGATTCAAGCCTATAGCCCATGAGCTATGAGGCACCGACACTACCTGCTCCACCGCCATGCCACGTCATTCCATATGTTACACATATTATTTAGGGAAGCAAGTATTTTTGCGAGCTGTACTGACGCTTCAGACTATACATTAGTTTTCAGTTTCATCACTTGTGTTTAAAATTAGGCTGCATGTAGACTAAATCCCCCCCAGCGCAGTGGGTTTGATCAGGTCCTGCTCTCTGGTGGGTCTGGGGTTCGAGTCCCCCTTGGGGTGCCTTGCGGCAGATTGGCGTCCTGTCCGGGTGTGTCTCCTCCCCCTCCGGCCCTACGCCCTCTGTTGCCGGGTTAGGCTCCGGCTCCCCGTGACCCTGCATGGGACGGGCGGTTTCAGACAGTGAGTGTGTGTGGCTTGGGCTAAGGGCCAACTCTCGAAAATGACTTTATAAAAGAAAGCCTCATGAGTGGCTTCAAGTCTTGGGACACCAATTAGAAAATAATCCATCTTGCTGCAGTTTAGCTCCTCTTTCTTTTTGCTCTCCTCTGTTTGTCACTTTGAAGTTACCGCCCAGCCGACGGCCCGCCAGGATTCCGAGGGGCGCGTTTGTGCGAGCCGCTAGCTGCCGTTGGGACTGGGAGCGGCTGCGCACGCGTGCCCCCCCCCGTCCCCAGTGTATCAGCACCTCGCTCTGCCTAAATAAGGCAATGGCACGGGTGGGCTTATCAGCAGCAGACAGGAATACAGCCCACCAACAGCTGATACGGCAGGCCTCCGCGGCGCTGCCGTCGTCGCCCCCGGCTCCCGGCGCCCGGCCTGCGGTTCGTCCGTATCGCCCGTCCCCGGCGCCGATTTCTCTTACATCTCCGCTGCCGGACCGCGGAAGTCCGTCCTTCTGCAGCGTTCGCTTGGGAAGGGCGCGGTACCGATCCGGAGGAGTAATTGTTCCGATCCGGCCTTTCGGAAAGGCCTAAATGTCAAACCGAATGAAAACACTTAGCTGTTTACTCTGTGTTAAAGGGCACGACTTCTACATGATCAGGGTACAGTGGTTGAAACCTTATTGTCCTTTTCAGCAGACACTATCAATCTATCTATCTATCTAGTACAATTGCCTTATTCAGAGTATATTTTTACACTGGCTTCCATGGTAAGAGCAGGGTAATAGTGTTGCGCCGATGAAAATATGACCTGGAAATTAAAATGTGAAATGTAAAAAAAATATCAAAAAATTTTTTTATGAATAAAATCTATTTCCAGCCTTTTGTTTCTCCTACAAAGCCCCCATCACCCCCCCCCAAAAAAAAAAAAAAAAAATCCAGTATGTTGAAGAAATGTGTCCGTGCGATTTGAAGAAGGAAGGCATCAGACAGGAAAATTGCGGTAGCCTCCTGACCTTAGAGCTGTCACGTTTTATGGCAGAGCTTACCGCGGTGTATGAGAATAATAAAAGTGTCCTTGAGTTATTTATGCGCCGGGGGGCCCAGCAACACCGCTGCGGCTTCAACTGCTCTGGCCATGATCGGAGAATAAGGGGAGGGGGCGGGGGCCGTTGGTGGTCAGTGATCACCGCGTGTGAAAATGGCGTTAAAGTAACGAGTGAAGGTTTAGGACTTGTTCCCAATATGTTTTATTACCCAAGGTTTTAACAGTAGCGCTTTCCATCTTATACGAGCCAACTGAAACGATGGCTTCGAGTGATTCGCCGCTCGTGGTGCTCGAAACGCACGTTCCGTCCTGCTTCCCTCGCAGCCTGAACGCGGCGCCTCTCGCTTTGCATGTTTGCTGCATTTTTATGCGGCGCCTTCGCATATTTTATGAGGCGCAATCTGTAAAAGTGGAGCAGGCGAGCCGTGGCGCAGCAACGGTTCAGTGGGTGACGAAGGCTATTGCGGGGAAAGACGAAGTGCGGTCCGGAGACACCCCCTACGGACGGTTTGCGTGAAAAGAGCGTAATATTTCTGCTTAATTGCGTCTGTTCTCGAACTCTTTCAGAGAGCGTGCTGAAGAACCCCTCTCCAAAGTGCGTGGCATGTTGCCTTTAAACCTCTTGAAGAATTGATTTCACTTGCATGTCAACGCTGGCGTGGTTTGTGGAAGGTAATCCGCTTAAAAGCAATGTTCCTCCTGGCGCTGCGGAAAGGTATGCCCAAAGACAGGTCACATGGGAAATGACCTCCAAAGGTTTTTTTCCCCTCCTTCCATTTCTAGCCAGGATATGAGGTCTTCATATTCATAAGGGAAATTGATTAAAAATGCAGATATTTGCAAAGGAGCACGTATTTTGTGCCACCTCTGGATTTTTAAAAATGCAATGCTTCGGTCGCAATTTTCCAAAGCGTGTAAATTAAGGCCACGATAGGAAACATCTGGAAAAAGACCTGATAAATGTATGCGGTCGCAACCAGACAAAATGACTCCTGTAGTGGCAGCTTAAAGGGTTAATGTGGAATGGGAGAGACTGCGTATGCAGCTGATTCTCACAAATCCCATTTTATCCTTATTAATTGGATGGCACGTAAGTGGAATATGTTTCAAATCCTATTACCAACATTTCTGAATTTGATCAAGGTTAAAAAATGTCCCTGTTTATGACGAGAGACTCAGAATTGAATTTAATGCTGAATAATGAGGGCGGATGTTCATAATGGGCACGTTGCTCACTTTCCTAGATGTACTCTGGTATTTTTTACACTGCTATGCTCCTGTCCAGAGTCCTGTAGGTACACATAATTTTGACACATCATGAAGGGCGAGAGGATAAAAGGAGGTGCGTATATCTGAAGGAATGCCTTTTCACGTGTTTCCGCTATTTCAGGATGACCCCCCCCCCCCCCCCCCCCCCCGTCTCTATTATTCAGTTATATTTCATTTCAAATTCTTCCAGTCACTTACCTGGAAGTGAAGAACAGATGACCTTTTGGACGATCTCATTTATTGAGTGTCAGCAAGCCAGTCCTCATGCCCCTGTTCAGACTTTGCATTTATTGTTGAAACGATGACGCTCGATGTGTGGAACCAGAGGCCACGGGCAGGTGAGGGCAAGTGAGAAGACGCTCGGCGCAACAGGGGAGGAAACCTGCTCCGGTCCACCGAGAGCACGGCCGACTGTGACGTTTTTCTGTTTCCGTCAACTTGTCCGGTGCAGGGTCGCAGTGGTCTGGAGCCTATCCTGGAAATATAGGGTGTAAGGCAGGGTGCACCCTGAATGGAGTGCCGGTCCATCACCCAACACTCACACGCACTGCAGGCAGTTTTGTCACCAGTTCACCTGAAGCATGTCTTTGGATTATGGGTGGAAACCAGAGTATCCAGAGGAAACCCGTGCAAGCGCGGAGAGAACATGCAAACTGCACACAGACCGAAGTGGGTCCAAACACACGTTCGAACCCATAGCCCAGGACCTGTGAGGGACGAGCACTCCCCTCTGAGTCACCATGCCTCACTCAAGTATGAGTTCATGTTCTCGTTTTTCAGCTTTGCGCATCGACGCTCGACGCCTCTATTTCTCGCTCAACTCGGCCGCTGATTGTTTCCCGCGGTCAAGCGTTTCTGTTCTCCGGAACAGATTCCGAAAGGGGGGGGCCGTGACCACGCGGCCTATCTTGACCAGATTACTATTTCTAGGTGGGTTTCATGCTAGTGTGCACCACTAAGGTTTTGCAGGAGTAATTAAGTTTAAAAGCCGCAACAGGTGGAAACACCACAGAACTAAAGGCACGGGCTTGGAAGTGCTGGGTTGTTCGTTCCGGTCTTCGGGGGGGGGGGGGGGGGGGGGGGGTGTGCCAGTAACGGCCATATTAACACACTCACATTAAATTATATACATCCATGCATGTGTTATCAATAACTGCTCATCCAGTGCAGGGTCACAGTGATCCAGAGCCTATCTCAGCGGAATAAGGCATATGCCAAGGTACACCCTGGATGGCATTCTGGTCCAATGCACATTTAATGGAATTAAATTTACAAGAATGTTGTGCAGATTTCTTATGACTGAGGTGGGCGAGCGGGGGCTCCGGTTGCATTTTTTGCGACTACATTCCCTATGGTATGACATGTTCCTTTTAAAATCCTTCTGGAAGTATCCAGCGTTCTGTGCATTTATTAATTTTCAGCGACCCCTAGTCCAGTGCACGGTTGCGGTGGTCCAGAGTCTCTCCAGGACGCACAGGTTAAAAGGCAGGGTAAACTCTGGGCACCGTGCCAGTCCACCGCAGGGCTTTACACAGCAATATATATGAATTTATAATAATTACGTATTTTCCGCTACATTATCGGTACGTAATGAGACGAAGCATTAGCTGAAAGGCAGCCGTTAGGACCAGACCACACAAAAATGAGCCTTGCTTTTATGTGGGAGTTTGCACACCGCAGCCACTGGCACCGCTATCTGTCCGGTTCTTGTTGTTCCGCATTTAGCACATAAGGCCCGAGACGTGAATTCTCTTGTTAAGGAGTCAGCAGAAGCGGTTTCTCAGCAAGAGGCATCTTAAAGGGAGACAAAGTCGCGCTCCGAAGAGCACGTATCAGACGGAGTCAAACACACACTTGCGTGTGACAAGAGAGCGGGCGGGTCGGGCCAGGAGACAACCGCGTCTTAATTAAAATCACCGCAGGCCCTTGATGCAATGCGCGGGGCCCGTCTCCCCCCGGGTCAACGTGGGGCGTCCGGGGGCGCGCTTTAAATTCGTTAGGGAAAGCGTTCGTTTTCGAGGGGATTCTCGACGGGGCTGCGGAAGCCTGCGGAAGCCTGCGGAAGCCTGCGGGATTACTGTACAGCAGAAAAAGGTTTTTTTTGTGGGGTTTTTTTCCGCTTCATCGTGGGTGCTGGCTTAATTCGTTAAACAGGCCAGATGATGTACCGAGCCGCTCGGCCGAGCGGTTCCGCGTTGCCATGGCAATCGCTCCAGTCATCTTCTCAGGATATCCACATAACCGGAGCGACCGTGTGCGCTAACGGTCATGTTTACTCAAAACTGCTTGTATTTCCTGCAAGTGTAGCGTCACACGTCGAACGAATGAAAATATCCGTCCCCGCCCCCCCCCGGTTCTGATTTATTTCTAAAGTGCAGATGGTAAAATTAATTTTAAAACTACCAGCTCTTCCGCGGCCCAGCAAGGCACGGCATCGAGCGTTTGTCCAGTGTACGTGTTTGTGCATTAGTAGTGCGCAAGGTGTTCATAGTTTTCACAAAAAAAAAAAAAACAGTAATAATAATAATAAGAAGAATTATGAAAGAGATCATTTACACAATGAAATCCACATTAACTTTGATCACGTGGCTGGCGAATATGAAAGAAAGCTGCCCAACGGCGTATCTGGGCAAAGTTAATTTAGCACATCGTATTTTATGGTGCATTTTGAAGGAGCTCCGCGGCGAACTCATTACAGCCGGCAGAGCCGGACCTCGCTTGAGCGCGGGGGAGCGCACCCCCGCTTACTTTTAATCACATGCGTGTTTCTTGCAGCGATACCCAGCTAAAGTTCATTTCGTGTGCTTTTAATGAAACGCCAGCTGGTGCCTTGCGGGCATGAGGTCCGAATGTGTTCTTTTGCAATTGTGTGAGGATATAAAGAAGCACGGGGGGGGCGCAGTGACGCGGTGGGTTTGACTGGGTCCTGCTCTCCGGTGGGTCTGGGGTTCGAGTCCTGCTTGGGATGCCTCGCAATGGACCGGCGTCCCCTCCTGGGTGTCCCTCCTCCCCCTCCGGCCTTCCGCCCTGCGTTGCCGGGTTAGGCTCCGGCTCCCCGCGCCCCCGTCCGGGACGAGCGGTTTCTGATGATGTATGTGTGTGTATAAGAAGCACAGTGGCGAGTTGATGGCACATTTATTGTTCAGACCCAACAGAATAATGTGTGGCCAAGGGGACAGCGGTCCAGAACCAAGCCCATGATGGGCGGTGCGCAAGGCAAGTTGCCGCCGGGACCAGGGACGGTTGTATAACAAAGCAAACCTAGGCAACTGCCAAACTGTGCTTCTGAAATCAAGAAATATATTAAAACCTTCAAAAAACATAACAAAACTCTTTGTTTAATAATAGTTTTATTGGAAAACTGAAGACCTGCTGCCTTATACAATATATTATGTAAACATGGTGTGACACATCAGCACATTGTCTTTGAGATGTTGCAGCTTTGTGGGTAACATTATATATTAAGCAAACCGCCGGTTCACTCGATAAACAGTATATGTCTGTTTGGACTTCAGTCTCAAAACTTAACTCTAAGTCAAAAAGTGTACTTTTTTTTTCTGTGCATATCTAGAATATTCACATACATACCTGCTACTATTTATATTCAAAGTATCTGCAATATATCCTTTAAAAATTAAAATGAAATATTATTGTGGATGGGGGTGCGGTGGCGCGGTGGGTTGGACCACAGTTCTGCTTTCCCGTGGGTCTGGGGTTCGAGTCCCGCTTGGGGTGCCTTGCGATGGGCTGGCGTCCCGTCCTGGGTATGTCCCCTCCCCCTCCGGCCTTACGCCCTGTGTCACCGGGTAGGCTCCGGTTCCCCGCCACCCCGTATGGGACAAGCGGTTCTGAAAATGTGTGTGTGTATTATTGTGGATGGGGGTGCGGTGGCGCGGTGGGTTGGACCACAGTTCTGCTTTCCCGTGGGTCTGGGGTTCGAGTCCCGCTTGGGGTGCCTTGCGACGGACTGGTGTCCCGTCCTGGGTGTGTCCCCTCCCCTTCTGGCCTTACGCCCTGTGTTACCGGGTAGGCTCCGCGACCCTGTATGGGACAAGCGGTTCTGAAAATGTGTGTGTGTGTGTGTGTGTGTATTATTGCGGATAATTTTTGGGTGACCCTCGTACATATATCTAAAATAATATTTTGTTGTGTATATAGCTTCTTAAATTTTGAGATAGAAGTCTAAGAGGTGCTGGATTGATTTTTGCCCACGGACACCAAAATACCCAGGTCGATTGCAGAGTGCTGATACACAACACACACACACACACACACACACACACACACACACAGAGACACCAACTCACCCAGATGCCCTCAGAATGTGGGAGGAGACAGGAGTACCCTGGGGCTTGACATGCTAAGGCCACACAGAACACGAGCCTTCGATCCTTGAGTTGTGGGTCAACGGCACCGCCCATCATGGTGACAACGGACAAAATTAGCGGTTGTTACACAGAATTACCGATTATCTCAAAGTATTAACTAATCTCCTGGGGTGGCCTTATGGAATATTGCTGGTGTTGCGCCGCTTCAGTGTTGAGGCTTCGAACCCAGGCTTTGGACTGTCAGTACGATGTTTGCAGGTTTTCGCTGTGTTTGTCTGATTCCTCCAACTGTCCCCAAAGCAGCAGTGTGTGTGTGTGTGTGTGGGTGTGTGTACGTGAAAGAAAGTGAGAGCCCTACCACAGGTTGGTCCTGTCCAGGTTGTACCTCCCCTTCCACTATGCTGTTGGCTCTGGGCCGCTGTGACCCTGTGTGGACGTGTGGTCTAACAAAATGAATGAACGAATCACCCCAAGTAAACGCATGTTGAATTCTGTCATATTGAGAGAACTCCTAATACCACACGTTGTTCATTTCAGTACATCTTTGGTTTCCTACAGCTACAAGGGATATAATTAAGTCAATGCCTCTTATCGGGCTCAAGCGAACTATTGTTAATGGCCTTTAGTCCAGTACCGATCGGGAACCCAATGAAATAAGAGAAATGATATTAAAGAATTCAATTAAACCCAACATAGGAGATTAATCGACTTACATTAACTCAGCACACATGTTATCCTTATGTTAAATTTACCGTAAGTTAAGCTGGCAGGTGTATCCTAAGGTAATAACCCAGCAGAGCCATTTTTTCTTTCTCTGAAAATAAAGAAGAGACTAAGCCCATTATGTATTAGTATGTAATAAGCCCATTTTTTTCGCACTGTAGGTTACAGTTTCAAAAGCTGTAATGCCACATAGTGTAATTATTTGCGATACGGTACTTTGGATTTAGCGTGATGTTAAAAATGCCCAGTTTCACTCCTTGAAGGAGAACAAATAAGGGATGTTTCTCTTGTAGAACCTCCAAGCACGGCAGAGTGAACGGCTGTTAACCTCATCAGTGCGCATCCGCTGAAGGAAAATTGCTTTCAAGAAGATTATCGTATCCAGCAGAGCAGCACCTCAAAATGATTTGTCAATATAGTGTAAAAGGCTCTTTTTATCCAACACGGAGGAAGCGCTGGCACCATCGTTCACAGCAACAGGCAGAAAGAGTGACTTGGCCTTAGAATGAATGGCAATGCATCTGGTTTTGGCAGTGAAACTAACGCCGGTGTGACATCGCTGGAGATGCAAACTCACATTAAATCAGTTCACCTGGGGCCCTGCAGGTGGTGTAGTGGTTAAGCCTTTCGCTTGAATCCCTGCGCATGCTGTAGGACCCTAGATCAGGGTATTTACCCAGAACTGACAGTAAAAATTACCCAGCTGTATAAATGGGTAAATAATTGGGAACAGCTTAGTGTATAACCGTGCATTGTATGTGACTTTTAGCAAAAAAGCCACGTCTAAATGAATAAATGATGAATGAATAACAATAACAAATAAACCCTGCGCATTCAGTAGTGATGTGGTAAGGCAAGGTAAGGCGAGGTAAGACGAGGTAAGACGAGGCAGGTGAAACACACCTCCCTCGCAAACGCGGATCCGGTGCCACCTTCAGGATTAAAGGACTAATCTGTGCATCTGTGTCCTGGACGCATTTCCGTTCGGTCAAATATTATTTTCCCAGGAGCCCTGAGAGCGAAGCATCTGGCTGTGTTTTAGCTCCCATCAGCTGGATACTTTACCTTTGTTATATGTATATTTGTATCTGTTCCTCCTCTCTTTGGGTTTGTTCGAACTGATCTTCAGGTTTCTACTTGCTGCAGTCAGGAAGACTGTGCAAGCGCAGTTCCCGAATGGCCTTTTCTCCCCCCAGAGTGTCCCTTCATCTCTGCTTATCCTATGCTCAAATACTTGAAAACAAGGATTTAATAAATCTGTTGTCCTAAACCATTAAAAGTGGAGTTCCATTATTGTTATCATTTTATAGCAGTGGATTGACAGTCTGAGATTTCTGCCTTTAAAGCCACTGCTAAGTAACATTACGTAATATATAAATAATAAATGGAAGATGACGCAAGGATTATGAGGTTAATTATAAAGAGCATCTGAGTAACATTATTTTGTGTGAGACATTTTTATAGGGTGAATGGTTGGAGATGGATGAAAGAGTGAATAAGAGTGAAAACGTGAACAATCAATAAAAAAAGCTTAATTAGCAGATGTCCCTTGATATTCTTAAGAGTTCATTTCTGTTACAGTCTTGGATACAGCTGTAATGAATGAAAATACTTTGCTGGACTTCTCATTTTAATGTGCCAACTTGAAGCTGCATTAAAATTAAAACCAGTTTAAAATGTGAAAATAAGAAATAACTTACCTCCGCCAGCTCGTATAGGATGTCGATTATTAGCCGATTCAGCTCATGCACGGCGTTCCTTGTCCAGCTATTGATCGCTGACACCGGGACTCCAGACACAAATCGTAGACGGAGTGGAAGCCGGTGGAACTGGACAGTATGTCACTCATATCCCGTAGGAGTTGTACTGCCAGCTAAAGGCTGGGCTTGGAAACACTGAAATTTTAGGAATTTCATATGGGAAGAAGTGCAATTAAAAAGCTCAAAATGTTTCTATTTGGGGGGTGCGGTGGCGCAGTGGGTTGGACCACAGTCCTGCTCTCCGGTGGGTCTGGGGTTCGAGTCCTGCTTGGGGTGCCTTGCGGCGGACTGGCGTCCCGTCCTGGGTGTGTCCCCTCCCCATCCGGCCTTACGCCCTGTGTTGCCGGGTAGGCTCCGGTTCCCCGTGACCCCGTATGGGACAAGCGGTTCTGAAAATGTGTGTGTGTGTTTCTATCTGTGAAAAGTCACAGCTCAAACAAGAGGGGACACCGTACACTTAGCAACACGGGGCGGTGGCTGGCTGAGTGGTTAGCCCCATCGCTTTCTAATTATAGGAGTTGGGTTCGAATCCCTGCTTTTGCTCTAGTGCCCTTGTACAAGGTGCTTGCCTTCAGGTGCTCCAGTAAAAATGGGTAAATAATTGGAATTAGTCTAATACACAAACCTGCCACTGTAAGTTGCCTTGGACACAATAGTCACTCGTAATAGTGGTATGTCAGGCATTCTGAAAGGGGTCGGTACGTTGCCTTCTTGTTTCGTACAATAACCCGCAAAGGCCGAAGGTCCTCGGATAAGAGCGGCACTCCTCGCAGACTGAAGTAACCCGGAAGACCGGCTGAAAGCAAGGACGACTGAAAGCGACCGATCGGCCATCATCGTCCGTTTTCCTTGTACCGCTCCGCCTCATCGTTACGCCGTTGTTCACGAGGTGCGTCTATTATTGTTAACAACTCAGCTGGCAATCCCAGCCACCCTGTGTTTTTTTCCTTTTGTTGCCTTCTTTTGTGTGGCCGTCTGGCAAAATAACTGCCTTTATTGTGTCCTAATATTTGTTCGCTCAGTGCCCCACCAAGCTGAACCCATTCCGTCGGAACTTTGACCGGACTCTGAATTTTTCCCACAGATTCGGTCTTTAATTATTTTGCTCTCGATGTGTTGTTTTCCATGCCGCTAGCCCATCAAGACTGTGCAAAACTTGACTGTCACTCTGTCGAATCAACTATTGTTCTGTTGAAATGTCTTGATCAAGGTCAACAAATTTGCATAGCAGCAATGAAGTTGTTTTCCGTGTGAGCGTTAGAGGTAACAATGAATCACCTGTGTATAAATAATTACAGAAGAATATGAGAAGGTTTCAGAGAAACTTAAAAGCATCGGTCTTAAGTATAAAAATTGGCCTTCCATATTCATAAGTGTTAACATCGGATCTTATTCGTTCGGACTGAGAAAAATTGTGCTGTGTTTTTGTTCTGTTGCTTTCAAATATGTCTTTGTTACAATATAAATAATAATAATAGCTGGGTTTTAGTCATTTTCAGAAGAGATATGTCTTAGATAATTACTCTTGGGGTAATCAGCGTTGTTATTCTTGATTTTTTTTAGGTTTTTAATTGTCAGAGGACGGTTACTTCCACTGCCACTGCTTTAGCTGCCACTTGTTCAGTTTTACCTATTAGTGCTCACTGATATTTTATTACAGCAATTCAGTTTAACAGCCTTGCTCAAGGGTGTAACGGTAAATTATTCGTTGCACCTGAGTCTGTCCTCTTACTACAACGTACACACGTTGGCTGAACCTAACCTGGAAACACAGGGCGCAAGGCTGGAGGGTGAGGGGACACACCCAGGGCGGGACGCCAGTCCATCACAAGGCACCCCAAGCAGGACTCGAACCCCAGACCTGCCAGAGAGCAGGCACAGTCCAAACCCACGACGTCACCGCGCCCCACTCTTACTACAAGTGAAATGTTATAAAATAACATATATAGCTTATATATATAATGTATATGAGCGTATGTGTATCATTTGAATTGTTATGCAGTTGTGTTGTATGTCACTCTGGCTCTTCAGGGGTTTTCTAAACAGCTCATGTTCTGAGGTCAAGCCCTTTTCCCAGGATGCCGAGGCAACACATTCATGCCCCAGGAGGAGGCAGCGGGCTGTGCTTAGATGTGCATACGTGTGTGTGTGTGTGTGTGTGTGTGTGTGTGTGGGGGGGGGGGGGGGGGCGGTTGCCGGGTGACCACTGCTGGAAAGTACCAGAGTCAGCAGAACTGTGTCAGCACATGTGACAGGCAGGCCATTGCCTGGGGGGGAGAGGTGGGTGCAGGGCTTGGGGAAAGGGGGGGGGGCTCTGTAAAGACTGCGGCAGCGAAGAAGGTTCACAAAGTGCTCCTGTACACGGGGGTTGATGCAGGGAGCTAGAAGAAGGAGGCTATTCACCGAGAGGGAGGGAGGGAGGGAGGGGGCCGAAATTCGAGAACATGCTAAAATTAGAGCGGTACAGATATGCATGCATACCCTGCACACCCCCCCCAGACTGAAATAGTCTGGAGTCTTAAGGGGGGCACACGCACCAGCCAGTGCTCCTTCTGGAAACATTTCGGGGCATTAAAACAGTCTGCGAGTGTGTGTTCGCGCCGGTCACGCAGCTCGCCACTCCGCTCACCCAGGAGAGCAGCAAATTTGGAATAATCCCACATAATGTTATTTTAAAACACTGTGCCCCGCTTTCCTGATAAGAGCTGTGCTCATGGCAGGGTGGCAGGGATGGGACTGCCCCACACCCCGAGGCTCCACAGCTTGGACCTGGCCCTGATACATATATTTCTGTGCCTGTGTGTGTGTGCGTGTGTACGTTTTGCACTGTATTTTCATCATTTTCATGAATGCATCTCAAAGTCATTTTATTATACAGCTGCTAAAAATAAAAAAAAAACCCCATAATTACTAATGGCAGGGTATTCTGAGACGGAGGAACCTGGTGCTTAAACTTTAATACATTTACATTTATTCATTTAGCAAACGCTTTTGTCCAAAACGACATACATCTCAGCAAAAGTACAATTTATGCATTATAGTAAGTCATAATTTATGAGTGAAAACTATTGCAATTTAGAAACCCACAAATGGGTAAATAATGTAATGAATAAACTGGCTTTGGGTGCAAGAAGGTCACTCCGAGACGAGATGTTGTCCGATGACGGTCACACACAGGTGTCGAACCCAGGACTGTTCTGCACTTCACACCACACACTTTCCAAGCAAGCACTCCCATCCCCGCCCCCGCCCCCACCCCCACACCCGACTGCCGCACTCCACTTCCTGTCTCCCTCCTCGGTCCAAAATCCGAGAAAACTTGGCTCACAGCTGCACACTTATGTATATATTCAGCAGTCCCATCTCAGCCATCCCTTTTGATATTATAAATAGGATTGTGCGACCCCACCCCCACCCCTGCCACACACACACACACACACACACACACACACAACAGCGAGAGATCACACTACATTCGGCGCTCTCCTCCACAATAACCTCCTTTGTTCCGAGGATGATTTGTTTTACAGGAGGAATCTGTCTCCGTGGCATATGGTGGCTCATGCATTTTAATTTTTTGATGTTGCTGTGTGTGTCATCAAAACACACTACCTCTTTGTCTGAGGGCTTTGAAGGCCCCTGAAAGGGTGGCGTCGGCCGTGAGCCGCGCGGCGGAGGGGAACGTGAAGAAAGTAGGCCGAAGCCGGCTGGAGTCATTCCGTATCGTGTCGCAGACTCCCGCGCAAGTGCAGCGGAGCACCTTGTGCGCTGTATCGTTTCTTAATCGGTCAGCTGCTTTAGTCAAAGTGACTTTTATCCATTTTTTCCGCTCGGCGTTCTCAAGGTACAGCAGCAAAGCCCTCGCTGGGGATCGAACCGACTGCCTTCTGGATGCAAATCCGCATCCGCATCCGCGCACTTGCCGCACGGGTACGGTGCGGTGCGTCGCCTGTTCTGCCGTAATGACCCCTCGCCGCAAGCGATGGGTTACGGGCCGCTGGGCGGGGCTAATCCTCTCCCTGCAGTGGTATTTCTCTTGTCTCCCCCCCCCCGTGTTGCATAATTAGTTTTGCCGCAATGAGCCCCGCAGAAGACAAATCCCCTCGGCCCGACGAGCCGTTCTCCCTCTCCGGCGGAACCCGGGCCGCTCGCCGCGGCTCTCCAGCAGGATGAAAGAGCTCTGTCCCGCTCGCCGGATTTTCGAGGGATTTGGGAAGCGGGTCACTCGTCAGCTCCCGTCCCGAAAGCCACCGCACGTTCCCAGGGTGCCATGCTGTCGGTGGCGCTCCGCTCTGCCGTTGCGCAGCAGCCGCCCTGGAGCTCGTAGTCTTCGTCGGCGGCGTCTCCGAAGCGGTGGTGCTGAGTCCCGATGCGGAGGGCGCTCCCTGACTCCACGGTGACGGGTTCGCCGTGCCAAGTTCACCGCGCTTATAGGGAGGGAGCCAGGCCTCCGGACTCACACGCCGCGCTGCGCGACTTGTTTACCCTTCACTCATCCTTTACTCCGCTATCATCCATCTTCAGCAAAGGAGGTCTTTATTATCAGTCATATGGCAACATTTGTTTTCCAGTTGCGGCAATAATAAATGTTCACATTTAGCTGGTGCTTTTCTCCAGAATGACTTACAGTGCTAACATACCTACAATTCCTTACCCATTTTTATAGGAGGGTAACTTTTTCTGGTCCCAGGCACTACAGCTGGAGGTGAGATTTGAATGTGTGACCTTTCGGTTCAAAGGCAGCAGCTCTAACCACTACATTACCAGCTGTCCCTTGTCCCTTCTGAATATTTATTTAGAAGATGCTGCTTTGACATTTATTCCATCAGGGTTCATTTGGGAGACACTTTCTTCTTTATACTACACGGCAGCGTATCACACGTCCACACACGGGGGGTAATTTAGAGTCACCAGTTCACTTGACACTCATTCTTTGGGCTATGGGAAGAAATCCAGAGCACCTGGAGGAAAGAAAACACAAACTCCGCACAGAGCGAGACTGATTCGAACCCGCGTCCAGAGCCACAAACCAGAAGCCGCGAGGCCGCCGCGCCGTCGTGTTATGTCGGCCCAGGTCTCGGTGAGCAAACTCAACTGTAACATCATAAATTACTTACAGTGTGTAATTTTACATGATCATGAACATCTGTCCAGTTAATACAGGTCTAATGTCATGTGGCTGCCCTGCTGATACTTTTCTCTAAAGCTGCTTACAATGATTTACCCATTTATACAGCTGGCTAGTTTTTCCTGTACCAATTCAGGGTACGTACCTTGATCAAGGGTACTACAGCGGGATTTGAACCTGAGTGTGTGGTGTTCCTCTTTACCCACCTGTGAGTGAGTACTACTGTAAAGACGAATACTGTACCTCCAGGCTGCTGGCTATTCAGTTTCATCCACAGCTGCCAGGTGTGGCCTTTGTAAAGGAAAGGGTGTGTGCGCGGGGGGGGGGGGGGGGGGGGGGGATACACCCTGTTTTACACCAATGTGGGCCATTCAGTTTGTTTCCCTTTATGTCAGTTGTTGACACCAATATGGAGAGCCCATCGAAGCCAAGCCCGATTTATTCTCACCGAGGTGTCATATATCAGATATCACCCATATTCCCGACAGCCGCCTTAAAACTGTATTCATTCCGTCTCCATTTGTGGCACACGCTGTCATGCTTATACCTGTATCAGCAGACAAATGCAGAGAAGCTGAATGCTGTGGTACTTTAGCTCATCTCACGTGTCCGTACAGGTTCGGAATGAAGCAGGATGCATTTTAATCGCTGAAATTTTCTTGAGGGCACAATGGTGTAATTTTCAACCTGTTAAATATTGCCCATTTTCAAATGGCCCAGTGCCACCGTTGCAGTGTTTTTACTGAGAAACGACTGTGATTCCTATTTGTCCCACGTCTGGGTATCCGCCAGCGAACTGATTCTCCGGCGGCTAAGGTTTGTGCTGCTGAACAAAGAACCGGAAGCGTCCGAAGACGGACTAAGAGCCCCGACTGACAGCCTGTGCTTGTGCTTTGTCCAGGACCGCCCACGCCAGGGCAAAGGGCGAGGCCGCAGACCAGGCCGCGCTGGCCGCCAGCCAGGACTCGGACATCGCCAGGGCCATAGCGAGGGAGCTCTCTCCGAGCTTTCACCAACCAGGTAACCCCGCAGCGTCCCACCGCCCAAACCCCATCCGACCAGCAGCCCAAGAGGCCGCACAGATCTGCAGCCCTGAGTTCATGCAACATCACACTAAGGAGGAGGGGCGACCAGGCTTGCAGAAATATTCTGAATAAAACACTGTACTCTGAATGGGGACGCTTGTTATATGTATTATTACTTTGTATTCCTTTGCAAATTTAATCTGTAAAAAAAAAAAAAAAATCCCTAATGTGCTACAGGCTACGTGCAAATAAAAAAACCTGCAGAGTAAGAATCAGCTTTGCATTAAGAAGTTTGCTGAAAGACAACATGTACTAAAGCCCTCGGTGCACTGATGCTGATCTCCTCGCCGGCAGCTGTTGCTCTTTCAGAACCCGCCTCGCGGCCTTATTGCTGGAGCATGTGCGGGAAACGGGTTTTAGCCTGTCCTTCACCCTAAACCCGTTTCAAATTCACCTGTCATTTACATATGAGGCCAACGTGCGTTGTAAATCCACTGTGTCCAATGCACTGTGTCCTTGCATAGTACAGGCTCCCCCCCAACTGAGCGAAGCCTGGCTGTAAACCAAGATTAGTATCGCTGCTCTGGGGAGGAGAACAGAGGCGCTCTGTGGCAGCTGGCGATGGCCACCGCTCCCTCTGCGGAAGGTTAGCGACCTGCTCCAGACTGGGAATGCAGCCCGCTGGGGATTTTATTCCCCGCTCCCCGAGCCGCAGGGCCGTTCCGCTGGAGCGGGTATGCGATGATCCAGTGAGCCCCGCTGCATTAACAGGATGCTCTTGATGGAGTCTGGGGTCACAGGTCCTCTTTAAGCATGTGGCTCTTGACATGGTGTGCAGAGAGTGCTTTTAAAGACCGCTCTTGTCTGACCCCCCTACCGACAAAAAAAAAAAAAAAAAAAAAACCACTAAAACGGGCGTCAGATATACTGGCTTTCGCAGATGCGCTGTCGCATACAGAATCCAAGCCACTGGTGAGGAATTTCCTTTCAATTATTAATATGCAGTATTTGCTTTTCCAGTATTGCACCAGCAACAGAAAGATGGATAGGTGAGAAAAAAAAAAAAGTTTCCTGATCCCAGGAAACTGCGCAAGGCAACAGCAGCATAGAGAGACAGAACAAACTGGAATAAATACATTTACATGTATTTATTTAGCAGACTCTTTTCCCCAAAGCGACTTCCAATGAACTCTATGTAGTGTTATGAGCCCACACACCTTATTTACCATGGTGACGTACTCTGCTAGATACACTTCTTATACTGGGTCACTCATCAGCGGAACACACTCTCTCTGTGTTACACACTCTAGGGATGAACCTGAACAGCATGTCTTTGGACTGTGGGAGGAAACCAGAGCACCCGAAGGAAACTTACACAGACACAGGGAGGACATGCAAACGCCACACAGACTAAGTGTGGCTTGAACCCACGTCCTCTCGCATCACCCAGGCCTGTGAGACAGCAGCGCTACTTGCTGTGCCACCATGCTGCCAAAAACAATGCACTGTTATTAAATTTAAATATTTATATATATATATATAATATTTATATGAAATACACAGTGTACAAGCAGACAAGCTGTGTACAAATAGACAGTGGATGCAAATAAGTAAAAAAGTAGCACGGGGGCCAGCAGGAAGCATAATGGTTAGACCGAAGGGTGCGGGTTTGAATTCCACCTACTGCTGTAGTGCCCTTGGGCAAGATACTTCCCTTCAAAATTGCTCCGGTACAAATCACCCAGGTGTATACGAAGGGTAAATCCTTGTAAATACCTTAACGTTGGTTGTTGCTTGGAGGAAAGCGTCAGCTAAATGAATAAATGTACATGTACCACAGACCTCTGCGTAGCTCTCGGGCAGTCAGAGGTCGGTAGCAGCCCAACCAAGGCGTTATAGAGGCCAGTCGCTGCTGGCAGAAAAGAGATCTGATAGGACGCTTTCTGGGGTTACTTCACAACTTCCCTTCTAAAATTTAGGCGCGGACCCATCATCGTGTCCGAACGCGAAAGGGGACGTTTTAAATAGATTCTGCTGAAGTCCGCGCGGGCGCATTGCGGGAAACACTCGGTTATGTCAAGTGATGAAATTTCCTGCAACGAGTAATTATTTCGTTCGAAAGCACCACGTTTGTGTTGTTCTTTTTTGTCGTAAAGGCAAGGCGTCATTCACGGGCGCCCCGGAAGTTGCGCGGCACACTTCATCATCATTCACATAATGCGTAATGAAATAATAAGGGTGCGGCGTGGTCGCGATGAAGAAGTTGTCGCGGGGACGTAAGGGTGGCGTAGCGATGTCGACACGAAAGCCTCGTCGGGCCGTTGCTGGAAAAGGGCAGGCCGGGCGAAGCAGATGCTGCCATTAGGGGCAGATGAATGGCCCTTTGTCCTTTGTTTGTCTGCAGATGCGTTCATTTAGAGTTTGGATCGAAGGCAGCGTTCCATTGTTGGGAGCACAAGAGCGTCTCTTGTGTGCGCGCTCTCTGTGCGGCGCCTGCGTCGTGTCACCTCGGAACCTTTCCGTGTAAACATCCATATGGCACCGAGGGCCGGGCTGCTTTCGGCGTCCCTCGCTTTTAAAGTAACAGCGGGAATCTGCTTCGACGGGCACCGACTTAACGCAGCGCCGTGCCTTTGCGCTGCGCCGGAAAGTTCCGGCAAAAAAGCTCTGCGGGAGGAGATGGCTTTCCCCTGCTGCTGAGTGGTTTGCCACGGGTCGCCAAGAATCGTCTTGTGCGGTGAAGAAAAGCAAAGCTGCTTAGGGAAGCAAGTCCCTCCTGTGGAAAGTGAAATGCACACTTGAAAAATGCAAAAACGAGATGAATTTTTACGTTTTCGTCTCCACTGCTGTACGTCCCACACATGCTTCACGGTAAAAACAAGATACGTCATCTCGGTTTTTATTTGCATTCTATTCTCCTTGAGTCCATTATTTAGAGAAGATGCAGTAACACGTGGATTTTTAGTTTGAATTGGCTTTTCGGTTGGTCGGGAAACGTGCTCTTCGCTCAGAAATCAAGCACGCGATTTGCACTTTTCCGATTTCGATTCGCTCCTCATGCAGCAAGACAGCTGATGCACCTCAAATTACGCTGCAGTTCTCGGTGCCGTGGACCACAGGTGCGCTTTCATCACCCATATGAATGAAATGTCAATCATCAGACGGGGGGGCGGGGCATAACTAGAATTTTTATGAGCCCTAGGTATATCGGTACACGAGTAAGTGTCGATCGGTTTTATGTCACGGAAAGCAACTTATTTGTAATCGGCCCTTAATTCGTTTGTTATGAAACAGAATGAAAAAAATTTGAAAATGGATTATAAAAAAAATAATGCATTGCTTGTCACAATTGTTACCAATCATTTTTTCTTTGTCTTGTCGTAAGAATGGCTTGTTTTTAAGTCGTAAAAGGCCATATTTTTTGAGTTTGCACGGCGATCGGCACTCTCGCGCTAATAGCAGGGATTTTAACCTGCTCCGGCTTGTAGTATATTTAGCCGCGTGAGCTGGCCTGGCGTGGCATGTCGCCAAAAGATGCAACAAAATAGTGTGTGAGTAATGGGTTGTCAATGAGAGCCATTCTGAAGCGGCCCCTGTACGCAAGCCAGGAGCCCACGAGGACAGACCACGCTTGTTGATTGTGTTATGGAAAAAAGCAGTAATGCCTGCTACCCTTCACAGCCCTCAGGGTTACATTGCAGAAAGAAATTATTGCCTTATAAGCAAGACCCTGTCATGGCTGCCCCAAATCTCTAACACTCGTGTATTTTTAGGCCATGATTTGTGTGCAAAGGAAATGATGGTCATTGATGGTAACTTACGGCGTTTTTACCTACCTGCAAGTTTTTGTACAACCCAGCCGCCTCTGTGCTCCTTTTGTATTACAAACCGCATTACAGGCCACCCCATGGAGGCGTGTGGCAGACTTAGGGAAGCTGTGCTGGGCTGAGTATTACTGCATTTAAGGACCAGGCAACCTGGTTCCCCTTTGTCACAATGAGACTAGGATGTTTTTTCCTGGTACAATCTAGACATATTTGCTCATGTAATCTGTTACGCTCAATACATGAGTCTGAGAAACCCAGAGAGTAGTTTCAGGCACCCTCTCCCTCATTTTACATTTTATTTATTTAGCAGACATTTTTCTCCAAAGCAACTTCCGATGGATACTACGTAGTGTTACCAGCCCACTCACCTTATTCGCAGTGGTGACTTACACTGCTAGATACACTACTTACACTGGGTCACTCATCCATACATCAGTGGAACACACAGTCTCTCTCACTCACACACTATGAGGGAACCTGAACAGCATGTCTTTGGACTGTGGGAGGAAACCAGAGCACCTGGAGGAAACCCCCACAGACACAGGGAGAACATGCAAACTCCACACAGACTGAGCAGGGATCGAACCCACATCCTTTCGCACCACCCAGGCGCTGTGAGACAGCAGCGCTACGAAAAGCATTAACTGGTTCCACTGTACTGGTTTCGGTGTGGCATCATTCTCCATCTGTGCCTCTTACAGTAATGTCATTACACACGTGCTGAATGTGGAATAAATCCATTGAAGAGCTACAGCGAACCCCTAATATAAACACTTTGATATTAAGAAAAGGGAAAAAAATTGTTTCTGATGTAAGAACAAAATATTTTGAGCAAAAATGTGTTTGAAGTAGTATAAGGTAGATAAAATGTACAGGACATTAGCATAAATGATAAACATTGTGACGTGTCTTATACCTCCGCTTCATCCAAAAATTTTGGCTCTTTCCGCAGCTGATGCATTTGAACAGGCTTATTGTTAATTCATACCTGCCGCTCATGAAAAAATTAGATGACTGAGAGAGATTATCTACTGAAATTAAAATGGATGACAGGATGACTCTGTTTGCCTGGAAATCTGGGACAGGGTGACCCAGAGTTGGACACATCTGCTCCATATGCATCTCCTGCAATGAACTTGGCTTCAGCCCGTCTCTCCGTGTTTAGTGTAAACGAAGTCCCGTATTCTTTGGTCCTTTTTTGTGTTTTTCTCTGAAGACGGCAGGTTATAAGTATTTTCTTGCATGTCAATGTCACACTTAGTTGTCGCTTTCTTTAAATGTAGCAGTAACAGTTCTGCCCCCTTCTTCGTATTTATTTATTCAACTATGCTTTTCTCTAAAGTAAGAGACAGCTTTAAGCTGCTTACAATCATTTACGCAGCTGGGTAATTTTTACCAACGGGGGGCGCGGTGGTGCAGTGGGTTTGACCGGGTCCTGCTTTCCGGTGGGTCTGGGGTTCGAGTCCCGTTTGGGGTGCCCCGTGACGGCCTGGCGTCCCATCCCGGGTGTGTCCCCTACCCCTCCAGCCTTGTGCCCTGTGTTGCCAGGTTAGGCTCTGGCTCCCTGTGACCCCACATGGAACAAGCGGTTTCAGATGATGATGATGATGATGATGATGGTGTGGGTGGTAATTTTACCAGAGCAATGTAGAGTAAGTACCTTGCTCAAGGGTACTACAGCAGTAGGTGAGATTCAAACTAGCAACGTTCAGGTCCAAAGGCAGCAGCTCTAAGCACTGCACTACCAGATGCCTTTTCTAAGCACTCCTGAGGCTAAGCTTTAGTCGATCAATATGCACATGTGCGTACCTCACTTGACAAGCAAAAGGAGGGACAAGTCTGCACCGAAAAACTCTCATGTCATAAATCTGAAGCCATAAACACCTCTCGCTGTTGTTTGCGTTGCTCCATCTATTTAAGGAAAGGCTGTGTGTATGAAAGCTGCATGGTGCAGGAAGGAGCGGGGTACCTTCGCTAAGCAACGTCCCAGTGTTGCACTGACGTTGAAAGCGCTCGATGCTCCTTAGTTAAACACGCCGGCGATCCACATTGTTTGCTTTGACGTGCGGAGCTAATGCAGGCCGCCAAAGCACAAAGCCTTATAAGAAAGTGTTCGCACAGCCTGTTCCTGTGACTGGCCTTGTATATCTTCTCGTTCAGCTTTCGCGGCACGATCCCACTCCTTCCAGCAAAGCACTTAACATTTTTCTTTGACGAAGACGACAGCCCTCGACTCAACAGACGGCACTCCAGTACGCCATCGCTTTCCACGCCAAGGCTGAAAGGCAAACCTAACCTGAACCGCTCCGGTCCGAAGCCAGCCATGTAAATACTCTACGCTGCTTTGAATCAAGCCATCAGCTAAACCATCAAACAGTAATAATAAGAATTTTTCAGCTCCTCGGGCACATAATTAACATTCACGTACTCTTGAAGCAGGAATCTCAAGAACGACGTGCCTCGCCGGCTCCAGATAGTAACCATCCTTGCACGCGCGTGCCGAGTGATGTTAATGGGGCTATATTTGAAGTGAACCTGTCCTGACTCAGCACCACTGGAGACATAGCTGGATTATGAGCCACGCATGAGCTTTGCCTCCACTCTCAGTCTGCACCGCCTCAAAAGCAGGTGTCTTTTCCCCCACTGGGGCATTTCGCACGGGACTCGGAATCTCCATGAGAGGGTGTGGGGCAATTACACCAGGTTCTTCGGCTTCCACACCCACACATGGAGTTCCGCTTGTCATATAGCTCACTTCTGTCAGTCACACAAAAAGTCCTTACATTCCCCTGGCATTGTGTGCACTTTTTTGTTTAAAACTATGACTTGTAAGCAAGTAAAGCTCTCAATAGATGTGTGGCATTAATGTGCCTGTAATATGTACATTTGCATATAAAAGACTGGTAGCTTAGTGATTAGAGCTACTACCTTTGGGTTTAAGGTCTTAGGGTCAGTTCCCACTGCTGCCTCTAGTACCCTTAAGCCAGGTACTTTCCATAAAATTACCAAGCTGTATAAATGGATAAGTACCTTAACATCCTAAGTTCCTTTGGGGGAAAGTGTCACATTAATGTAACTGTCATTTTGTTGTACTGTGATGTAGTCACCATCATAAACTGACTTCTTGGTGAAAGATCTGTTTGTTCTACTTATTGTGAGGATTTCTTTTCTACTGAAAATGGATCACCAAGGGTAGGGAGACGTTATCATTTTTTACGCCGAAACAAAGATTCTCAGAAGTTCTCGGTGCTAGCTGATTGCAGTGGAATGAGGTCCCTTTCTCACTCAGAACTGCTGAATCCCTCTCAACTTTCAAGAAGGGTCTCAAAACACCTCGCTTTAAGATGCATTTCTCTCCTGATGTCCCATCTACTCCGTGAACTTTCACTATATTATGTGTTCAAAAAATTACTTCCTATCTGTACAATACGCAGCTATTCATGTATTGAATGCTGGCTAAAACGGTGGTACTTTCAGAATCCCGTGTCTGTGTCTGCCTCTCCTTCTGTTCGTGAAAATGTATTTCTGCTTACTTGGAGTTGCACATCTCTTTGGAGAAAAGCATCTGCTGAATGAATAGATGTAAATGTAGATGAAATTTTAATTAATTCCATGTAAATCCCATCTATGTACAGAATATAAAACAAATGCTATAATTTATAAAAGTTCAGAAATGTGGGAATTGTTTGGAATGAGCCTTACCTAAATTATGTCCTTTTGATGTTATATTATGCATTTAAGGTAAAAAATGACCAAAGTTTGCAACATCTGCCTGTGAACAGTAGGTACAGTACAGTGGTTTTTACACTTGTGATATTTGACTTGGTCGGAGAGGCATGAATAAGGTATTCCAGAAAACAGTAATTTAAACAAGTGTATTTACTTTGATGACAGGCTGATCAAGAGTAGGGAGCATGCAATCCCAAATTCTAAAATAAGAAAAAGTGAAGAATGATCATTAGCAAGAGATATAAATATACTTCATTCAAATACCACTTCTCTTTAAGATTAATGAAGGTGTTGAGAAATGACTTCCAAAATCTGAAATGAGGTGGTTATCTCCAGTGACTTATTTTTTGACACGTATTAATTGCTCGTATTTTCCACTTGATTGGAATCCTTAAAGGTATACTAAAATAATTTAAATGAAAGTTGGATATTCACCAGGTATGACAATGATACCAGTGCGCAGCGGTGGTTGTGTTGTCAAAAACATGTGTGGTAAGAAGTGTTCGTAGTCAAGTTTATTGTCATAGGTACAAGTACCGTATATAAGCATCATGACATTCTTCTTGAATGCTTCTCCACAGACCATGAACGAAACAATAGAAATACTGCACAAAACAAAAGAATAACAATGACAGTGAGTAATGCTAATAAACAATAACAACAAATAATAGTAGTCAGCCAGAGAACTCAGAACATGAGAATGAGAATGCTTCAAGTGACACGGTAATCTACCGATGTGTCTGTAAGTGGGTGGCGATGGTACCCTGCTCTAACCTGATGTTACACTCATGTAAAGTGAACAGAGACAGGCCTTCGCTCATACCAAATCGCTGTGGCTTATTCTGAGAGTATAATTCAACAAGAGCAAAGTGGAACGTCTTCTGCCGTTCTTAAACTTTGAAACCTTTCGATTAAACAGCTTAACTGACAAACATCGCATTACCGTACTTTAAAAATGTATTTCTGTGGATTTTAGTTTGCATTGTTGCGTGGTCTCTAAGTCATCAAAGTCTTCGAAATATCCTCAGGAAAGCATGCGGTCACTCTTTGTCGTCCTAGTTTTCATTTGAGGGAATGCAAGGGCTTCTCTTGACTCCGCGCTGTTGTCCGTTGATGTCGGTAACGTTCCAGGATCCTAGACTTCTTCGACTTCGCACCAACTCCTTGACGTCCCCGTACAAACTCTATAAAGCCTTCAGACTTGTAAAGGCACATCTGCTGTAAACGACCCTCCTGCAACGAGCTCGGCTTCCATGTAAAGGAAGTGCTATCGCGCCAATATTTGAAGCGGCTTGTTAAGGAGTTAAATTCGTAGAAATAACTCCATAACGCAAATTGTAGAGTCATAACGCTTGTTAAGGAGTAAAATTCATTGAACGGATAATGAGTACCGCCGAAGACTCTTGTGTAAAATGACCAAAAAATTGACTGACAGCCATCCGCTGTAGCTACATTCTAACTTAGCATACGTGCTAATTTAGCTCATGTGTTAATTTAGCATACATGCAAACTCAGCTGCTACTGATTACACTCAACAAGTTAAAAAAAAAATATAACTGTGGTATATGTATACAAAACTCCTCAGCTGAAATATCAAAACTACTAATGACTAAAATCTATTAAGTATAGACCGAAGGAGCCCTATGAGTGAGCGGCTGTAATACTAGAAATTCCTGCTGTGAGTTAGATGCGAAGGATATAAAACAAGATTTGGGAATAAATGTCTTGTCTGTCTGGTTCTAATCCCATCTTGCAGTGACACAGCGTCTGGGACATTTACAACCCAAATCTGCATTTAACCTGCAGCTGCCAGATTTCAGTGGTACTTCATGCAGTAAATCCCCACAGCCATATACTGTCGTGTACATAGATGAATTTCAAGTTTCAGTCCTCCTGAAACTATATTCTGATTTCTGAAATTATAGAATTATCAGATTTATTACAATTATTTATTTAATTCAGAAATTGTATTCGTTATACTCAGAATAGGGTGGCACAGTGGCATGGTGGGTTTGGCTTGGTCCCACTCTCTGGTGGGTCTGGGTTCGAGTCCCGCTTGGGGTGCCTTGTGACAGACTGGCGTCCTGTCCTGGGCGCGTCCCCTCCAGCCTTGCGCCCTGTGTTGCTGGGTTAGGCTCCTATTGGACGAGTGGTTTCAGACTGTGTGTGTATATTCTGAAATTATATTCCGATTTTGAGAGGGCTGTTCTGTTAATGCTGCGTACAGTTATATGATTTGTCCTATTGATAAAACGCTTTTAATGTTTTTTACCAAGAATTACAGCTGCCAATACTTGTGTCCTAATAAGGGAAAAAAATCTAATATAACACAAGATACTGTCTTGTCTTCGTTCAGTACCGCACTCACAGTACACTGCTTTGTCAGGAGTGTCTGAGATACTGTGAGTGTGAAAACCGTGTACACAAATGTTGTGACAATGGAAGCGATACGGTTATTTCAGTATGAAAGGACCTTGGTTACCACAAGTCAAATTGGTCCATTATTCAGCATTTACATTTCAACTTTAATAACCAAGCAAGATGCATTTTAATTACACTGAGGGCAGCATAGTGGACAAAATCCCTGTTGTTACCTCTCTCTTTAGTGAGTTGCTTTATTATTATTATCACTCACACACACTGTCTGAGACCGCTTGTCCTGAGTGGGGTCCCGGCGAACCAGAGCCTAACTCGGCAACACAGAGTGCAAGGGTGGAGGGACACACTCCAGGCGGGACTCCAGTCCGCCACAAGGCAACCCGAGCAGGACTCGAACCCCAGAGAGCAGGCACAGGCCAAACCTGCTGTGCCACCGTGCCCCCCTTTACTACTGTTATTATTATTATTATTATTATTATTATTATTATTATTATTATTGAGCTGGTGCCTTTGTCTAAGGCAATTTACAATTATTAGAATTATTTTTTCCATCTCTATACAATGGTATTTTTAAGTTTTTCCAGTGTCAGTTTGTTGCAAGTACGCTGATCAAAAGTACTACAGCAGGAGTGCAAGTGGAACCAGGAATCGTCACATTGCCATACTATGCAACCTGCTTAACTTGCAGTATATGAGTAATTTGTTTTGGATTATAGGGAAAAAAAATTCTGTTAAGCAGCTGCCGTGGTGTTTGGTGTACAGCTGCAAATAGGTATCCAATCTTGCACCCAGTTCTAAATTTCATAGTTTCAATATTCTCGTTGAAGTTTCCAACGAATCCAAAGCCGCATGCCACAGACGTACCTTATCATTGGAAAAGATCGTATTAATATGATAAATTCCATTTTAAAAGATTTGCTCAGCTTTTAAACCTGCTAGTGAGATTCCACTGAGATTAAAGTGATCCTTGAACTCTCTATTGCATCACCGAGAGAGGGCTGTGGTGGGGACACTTTGTGGTGGGCATGAGGCAGGGTGGCGGTTGGGTGCAAAGCAGCTTTGGCCTCCCCACTTGCGAGCGGAATCCCGCAAATGTGTGGAATCTCTCATGGAATCTTGACGCAAACACATTGAACTTCTCACGATGCACCAACACTCATTGAGTTATAGCTTGAAATTGCATCTGCTAGATACTTTAAGCCTTTTCAATGTTAAAATCCCCCCACATGCGTCTCTTTTCTAGTTTTTTTTCCTAGAGATTTTTTTCATTTCAGAGCACAGTCACATTATAAGGTCTTAGACCATATAGCACCAAAGGTTTTCTGGGTAAGGTGGGTACACAGGTTTTCCGGTATCCTGTCCACGCAGCGTATGAAGCGTATTAATTAATTAATTAATTAATTAATTAATGGCACCACTGAGTTTAACCAGGACTAAACAGAAAAACTAAAGGACAATTTTAATATGATATATTTCATTTCTGCCAATCACAGTTTGTTAGATCTTCTTTAACGTGTTCACATATAAATTGTATATCGTTACCATTTAATCCTCCAAACCGTCCCAGAAAAGCCATTATCATGAACACGGTATCCTGTGTTCAGCAATGGACTAGAGTCCCGTCGAGGGTGTAGTCCCCCCTCCGTTCCACCCTGTGATTCTAGGTTAGGCTCCAAACCCTGTCCGGTGTTCCGATTTGCTTTATGTATATACAGGATATTTGTGGGAAAATAATGGAAAATAACTGTTGAAAATGTTCTACAAAACCTTAGTAAGTAAACTAAATAAATGTCTTAACCAGGTCTTCAGAAACAATGTTTTATATATGTGAATATATGTATGTAAATTTAACAGACACAATATAAATGTTGCATTTGTCAGTAAAGGAAACTTCAAGCAACGTAATGTGCTAAATGCAAATCACAGTACACACACACACACATTTTCAGAACCGCTTGTCCCTCACGGGGTCACAGGAAACCGGAGCCTACCCGGCAACACAGGGCGTAAGGCCGGAGGGGGAAGGGGACACACCCAGGACGGGACGCCAGTCCGTCGCAAGGCACCCTAAGCGGGACTCGAACCCCAGACCCACCAAAGAGCAGGACTGCGGTCCAACCCACTGCGCCACCGCATCCCCTCAATCACAGTACATACAGGATATATAGTACTCTACATGTGTATACATTTGTACAGTAATTCAACTGCTATATTCTTGAATAAATTTTGCTGATATTACATTTATTTTATTTATAACTATACATTGGCTTAAAGAATTAATGTGGTAGAAATAAGACAACCCAAGTGCAGGCAGTCAGCGACTTAACAATGGTTCGACTTACAGTTTTTTCGACTTTACAATGGTGTGCTGGCGATACACATTCAGTGGAAACTGTTCTTCGAATTTTGAGCTGTGATTTCTTCCCGGTCGAGCGATATGCAGTGCAATACTCTCGAGTTGCAGGGCAGCAGCAGCGATCCACATCCCCTAGTTTGTCACGCAGAGGTGTGTATTAGATGTATTAAATGCATTTTTAACTTACAATATTTTCGACTTATCATGGGTTTCATGGAATGTAACCCTATCGTAAGTCGGGGACCACCTGTAATTTAGAAACATTTCAAATATTTTAAAGACAGTATGTCACTGTTCCACTGAGCTTAACAGGGAATTCTGTCTTGTTTTATCACTAAGAAAAACATGAAAAGCTAATGGGGAAAAAGAATAAAAACAAATTATGTATTAAAAAGGATGCTAAAAAAATACAATTCAGTCATAATCATAAACAATTTTTTGTGTAGTTAATGGTACATTGTGGGTCATTTTTACTTTTGACAGTGTTAGTAAGAAAAACTTGATTTTAAAATCTTTTCAATGTCCAGTGTATATCAGGGTATTGTGTAAAGTTTAATTATATTGAAATGTGGGGATGTAACATTGTTCTTTCCCCCATACCATTTATGCAGCACATATTAATCATTTAGTTTACGTTCATTGTCTGAATTTGCTGTGATTGTTTGGCTGTTAGCTCATATACTATGTATGAGTCTATAATGTCATTTTGTGTATTTGTGTTTGATCCACAGGCCCTGATTACATCAAACAGCGGTTTAATGAACCTGTGCAGATCACAGAGATCCCTGAAGAAAAGAAGGAAAAGTCGCCCTCAGGAAGTCCTCATTTCTACAGGAAGGGCACCACTCCCAACCACACTCCGACCCCTAGCCCTGGGCCCACCCCACCACCGTCACCTCACACCAGCAAGAAGAAGCAATCCCAGGTCAACAGCAGTTTCAGCAGGAAAACGAGCACTGAAGAGAAGGTCCCCTTCACCTCAAACCCAGCCAACATCATCACCACCCCAGCCCGAATCCCTGCAAAACAGGAAGTGGTTCCTCTGAAGCCCCCTAAGAATGCAGAGCCACCGGCCAACACCAGCCCTGGCAATGGGGAGCTGCACTCCCAGTATCATAGCTATTACGTGAAGACTGAGGTGATGTTCCCCCATGATGAACCCGAAGAGAAACACTCAGAGACCCCATCCTCTCTAACCCGGATGCCATCCTCCCAAAAGCAGTTCAGACCCCCCACCCCAAAACCTGCCCTGGCACTGCCAGCTGCCAAAGAAATTAAGCCTGAGCCCAGACTCAGGAAGCAGGATTCTCTCAAGCCAAAGAGCCTCGCGGAAACCAAGAAAGCCAGCATGGAAATCACCAGCGACGTCGAGGAAGAAGATATGGTAAGTGTTTTCGTGAGGGACATTGTCATTGAAGACACTCAGAGACGGGAAGCAGAGCGCATCTAGTCATTCAGCATACACTTGACCTCAAAGAGATTGTTGAACATCAGCAGAGGAGGCATACGACTTGACTGAATGATCTTCTCCTCTGGTCTGTAGAGAAGGTGTGGTGTGACTTTCTCGGTCCTGTTCTTCATAACACTTGAGAGATCCTTAAAGTAACTCATCACACGCTAGCTTCTGAATAGAAAATTACTTTTCTTGCACAAAGTCCTTATCTGCGTTGACTGTCATGTAACATGCACAGTTTCTAAGGAGAGGAACAGGTCGATAGTCTATTTCTTCATTAAATGATGGGACAGAAGATAGTGCAGTGGTTGATGCCATCACTTCTGCTGTAGTACTCTTGATCATGGTACTTATGCTGATCTGGTTCAGTAAAATTTACCCAGCTGTAGCGTGGTGCCCTGGGTAGCACTGCTGTCTCGCTGCACCTGGGTGGTGATAGAGGGTTTGGGTTCAGTACCCATTGAGTCTGTGTGGGTTTTGCTAATTTTCTCACTGTGTTCTTGGGGGTTTCCAAAGTCCAAAGACATGTTTCCAACAGTCCAAAGGTGTGGTTCAAGTGAATTGGTGACTCTGAATTGGCAATAGTGGGTGTATGTTACATTGCTCTCCTTTATAGATGAATGATTGACTATTGCTAGTGTATTACAGTATCTCTAGCATTGTGTCACCTTATGTGAAAAGGTGTCAGTTAAATACTGCATTGTTAGTTACTTTGGAGAAAAGTGTCTACTAAATTAATGAATAACATTGATATCAATATTAGGTATATGCCTTAAGAATATAGCCTTCAAGACTGCAACATAAAGGATGAAGTGAAAATAAAGTCATACCAGTTGTTGACCATTAAAATATAACTAGTTGAGCAGGCCCGTTGCCTTGGGTGAGGATTGATGTTCTTCACAGGTAACCTTGAACCCCCACAATTATGTCTTGTTCTCTTTTCTATTTAGTTCCAGACATGATGGATGGATGGATGGATGGATGGATAGTCTTCCAGTCCAAAAGGAAATTGCACATGGCGTCTTTACCCTTAGCAGCTACAGAAGAGTCTAGTTCCCCAAATTGTGATACAGAGGCTCATTTTTGCAGAATTATTGAATTGAATTGAATTGAATTCAGCTGAAGACTTTATCATCATTGTACTGCTGTGCAATACAATAAAATTACAGGAATTACAATTATGCCGATGTTTCTGCACCGCTTCCAAGTGAGCGTCGCAGTGTCCGTGCCCTTTTCTCAGTCGCTTCCATCTCTGCCCCATCATTGCTACCAGTGACCGAGGGGCTGGTCAGGTAATGTGGCATAACAGCAGCTGTTGTCAGAGCAACATGAGCATTATCTGAGCCACAACCAGCTGAAGCGATGCTGATGACCACTCATTGGTTGTGGCTCGATGGACAGAGGATCCCTGAATGTGTGCCTGACAGCGGGTTTATATATGACTTCTCAATTATTTCCTCTCCTTTTTTACCCCACAGGGTCCTAACTCAGTTTTGGTTGCCCTTGTAATGCTGTTGAACATCGGCCTAGCAATTATTTTTGTTCACTTCCTGACATGATGGATCTGCAGCTGAGGTAAGCGCCCTTCACGTCCCCATTCTGGAGACATCTGGTAATCGTTTTACATACTGCACAATTTACATGTAATTTATTGAAGTTCATTTTGTGTACAGATACTTAAAATTAAATTGCCTGATTTGGATTAAACACAAATATTTGATGTTCTAACAGTTTTGACCCTTCAGTGAAGTCATGAAAACTTGTGGCGTACTCCCTAACGCTCTGCACTTATGTCAACGGCCTACAGAAAACCAAAAGGGTGGCAGTCAAGACTCCGACACAGTCGAAGAGGGATTGGCATTAGAGCAGTGCATGGGAGAGGTTGAGAGACGGAGCGTTCAGTCAGGGGCCGACAGGCTCCCTGCCCACGATTTATGGCTCTTTTGGGTCCCGTGAAAGCGGAAGCCAGCAGCTATGTTGGGAAAAGTGGGGGAAAAGAAAAACACAACAACAAACAAACAAACAAAAATCTGCTGATCCAAGCCATAAGCGCTGACGTGCATGGGCGCTCCTTCGTTCCCAGCAGAGGGGAGGTGGGGGAGAGAGAGAAAGATTTAACTGGAAATGTACGGAGGTGCACTTTTAGTTTGACGGGGGCGAACAGCTGCCTTGCTATTTTACCGTCTGACGTCGCGGTGGGGAGATGTGCTCGACGGCTGCCAGAGGAATCCGTTCGGAGGAGCGCGCTGCGGCAGGGCGCTCGTTCCCGCGTTCGTCCCACTCCCACTGGAGGAAACCTTCACTCGCTAGACCCCTCGCTTTCCCGTCTTATTCCATTACCTGCAGCTTCTTCTAACTTTCTCCTCCCTCTCTTTCGGGGAGATCTCTGATGTGACACGCCCAATGCATGGTACTGTTTTAATGACCTTTTTCGTTTTGTTTTGTTTGCCGTTTTATTTTTCCTGCGCGTTTTTATCCATAGCTGTAGACGCTTAGAAACCCTTTATTGGAGGGTAACAAATTCAATGCCGAAAAAGTCCTCGCCCTTTTCATTTGGTATCATAGCAATCGTTCAACAATTAATAATATTCTAATTTTTTTAAGAAAAGTGCAATATGTTTTATTTTTTTAAAGAAGAGGGATATATTTTGCCAATAAAGGGTTTCTAGTTTTTTGATCATTATAACTGGTGTAGGAAATATATTTCTTTTCTTCGTTTAGACCTATCGTACTCCACACGAAGTGTAAAGGCATATTTATAGTGGGAGAGCTCAACCATTGGACTGTGGTTTGCTTGTCTGGAGCGATCGGAGCTCGCAGGAACACTACAGGAATCTTGAGAAAGTCTTACACTTATGTTATTTATTGTTTTTTTTTTTTTTTTTCCTTCAAGTACTAAGGCTGAGAAATAACGTCATGGTATTATAAAATGAGCATAGTGCATAGTGCATGGGATTTTTGTTGAGAATTTACTGCTTCCAGTGTTGGCACCATTTAGTCGGCGGAGGCCCCGCGAGCGGTCAGGCGGGATCGGCGACGGTCGCGGCGCGGGCCCTGCGTTCACGTGCACGCTCGCGAGGCCGGCCGTTCGGCCTCCCTGCACCGCTTCGAAAATCAGGTAGCGCCGCTCGGTGTGTGCGACAGATGCCTTTATAAAGTCTTTAACAGTGCCACTGTTTACCTCAAAAGGAAAAAACAAGAAAAAGAAAAAAAAAAAACAAAAGCCTCAACGAAGTGTTTGTCTTAATGTTCGTAGTGTAGGAGGACTGACTGCCGCAGATGCTAGAAGCGTTATTTCTTTAACGTGCCACTCCGTTGTGACCGTTCCGTTCTTCGTTGCTGGTACAGCATGGTGTTCCTTGTTTTCACTGAGGATTTATTTACATGCATATTATGAGCAGAAAACACTTCAAGAGTAGAATACTCGCACACTTATTATGGGATGCTTGTCGTTTTCAAATGTTCGACGTTAAAAAAAGGGCTTCAAATAAAAGGGTAATAAATGCATAATTTCAATGCAATGTAGTTTCAGTAGTAGTTTGCATGGGTGATTCATGGTACATGGCGTCGTCGTGAAGTGCGCTGTGCTAAGACCCATACTGGTGAAGGAGGTCTGTGGGAAGTCGGAGCAGGTCGTCGTCGGCCCAGGCCAGGTGTGCTTTGCGGAATGGTTCTACGGTGTTTGCAGTTTATGCAAAGGGAATACGGGGGAAATACTTTATTATGAGTACTTTTTAAGGTGAACTAAGGCTGAGGAGTAAGAAGCAAATCCACAGACTGTAAAAACTCCCAATATGATGCAGTGGGACTTTATATATACATACACATATATATAATACATATATATGCATACTGTATATACACATATGTATGTGTGTGTGTGTGTGTATGTATATATATATATAAAATCTCAGCAGTTTTAACCCTTTACTTTACAGAGAATTGTATATTGCTACATTGAAACACATTTTGTCCCTGGCAGTTTTCACTCTTATTAAGGCCTGTAATGATTAAGGGTTGAAACATAAAGCGTATGGGACTTTTGTAAGCAACAAAGCATGCTGTTATTGTTTATATATAGATTATATACAATTTGTAAGCCTTTCTACAGAGCACAATCTAGAGACTGGTACTGGTTGGTATTTTTCTAAAATTTTCACAGCAGTATTTAAAAAAAAAATTAGCGTGAGTTGTTTTTAATTGGTCAGTGTCATGTGAACAGCATTTGATTAAAAAATATGACTGATAAATGTAATGTGTGCTACAATTTCAACAGCAGCCAGATGAATGAATTAATGTGTTCAAAGGATTTACCGTTTAAATTATTAAATAGCATTAAGACATGTTAACAAGCTGAGCTGTGTGAGCCTTTATGTCAAGCCCAGCAAACCCAAAGAATTTGTGTAACATTTTTGGAGACGGATTCTCATGAATAATAAAAAGATGTGACAACTTGAGGTGTGTCCTTTTCTCTTGGCTCTGCGTCTTTTTTTTTTTCCCCTAACAACCGTCCTCCCCGGCGGCGGACTTTCTCTCTCCTGGCCTGAGCTGTGCCGGTTTCCATGCCGGATCCCCTCTGGATTAGTGTTCTCTTACATCAGCTGTGTCAACCTGCCAAAGAAGAGTCACATTGCGTCATGCCAACGGGGCTTTCGCATGGAGAAGAAACCGGCCAAAATTCTGGCCGGGGTGAAGTTACATTAGAGTGTTCATCTCAGTGGAAAACTAGATGTCATTAAGGAACCTATAGCAGAAGGCATGGCGTGATATTTCATTCACTGTGTCTTGTCCTTTTATCAAAAGGGATTGTTTCGTATGCACAGAGACACTGGAACTCTGAATTCATCCTAGATGGGGAAAGTTCCAGTATTTATATGCTAACTCAATAATCATTTGTGACAGTGGTGGCAGCGGCTTCTGTTTCTCAACTCTAAAGGCATCTCAGATCCCCTCTTTGCGTCATAGTACTGGTGAGCATTTTGGGCGGAAAAGGAACTTGACGCCATCAGCAATACATGCATAAGTAAAGAGGAAAGGACAGGTGATGTGGTGAAAATAATTAGTATTCTGTCAACCTCTGTGATTAAATATTGAAGACCCGAGTCCTGCCTCTTAATAACAGATTTATCAGACATATCCCCCAGTGGGTGAGACCTTATTTGGAGACTTTGTGTTTAAAATTCGGTGTCACACGAACAACGCCTTTTCTTTCATTGTAGTAGGTTCACTTTTTTTATTTAGACATTACAGCTGCAAAGCATGTGTTGCACCCACTTGGAGTGTCAATGAAATTCGCTGCTATATTTTAGCTGCTCACCAGTTCTGTAAATCATGGCTTAAAGGAGATATATGTTAAATGCAATACAGCTCATTAATAGTATAATATTATGGCTTTTTAGGGACTTAAGTTGTGTTTGGTGTTTTTTTCATCTCTCTGCCAATAAGATGGGAAAGAGAAAAGGCTGCTGGTTCCTGGCCAGAACCCCCAGATGGTGTTGTGTCTGGGACATAGTGGAAGTGGCATGCAATATCTGTTCCTGTTCTGAGCCTATAGTGCTGGCTCTGAGTCAGGCAAACAGTTCATTTATAACAGGTAAACCACAAAACTTTACGTGCGGCTCCCTTTATGAAGATTCAACAGATGCGCCTGTCACACAGCTGCTCCAAAGCTTGTTACCTTGGCAACCAAATCTGTGGACCAACGTCACGGTAATATAGCAGCATGGTATTTTCGGAGAGAGGAACCCAGTACTTGAATTGGCAAACGAACAACAAGCAGCATTTGTTTTAATGGCAGGGGCACACCTGAAATTATATTTCCCAGCGATGAGTCTGAAAGTCATAACCGATGTTGTGTCCTGTCCTGCAGTCCCAAAACGCTTCCCGTCCAGCAGAGCTGTGATTCACTTGTTTGCTGGTACATTTCGGCCTGCTTCCGAGTCTTTGGTTAACAGAAATCAAAGCTGATTTCAGTTGGTTAATTATCTTTATTCTGAGAATGTATTAAAAATACCATATCAATGTGGGCACCCCGGCCCAGTGGGTAGTGCCGGGGCAAAACCTGGAGCTCGTGTTCCGGTCTCAGCAGAGTGTGCATGCTCTCTCCATGTTCATGTGCGTTTCCTTCTAAGGTTCAAAAATGTGTTTTAGGTGAATTGGCGACTCTAAATGGCCCTCAGTGCGTGAGTGAATGAGTGTGAGTGATTTTCGTATGATGGGCTGGCATCCAGGATGGGCTCTGGACTACCATGATCCTGCACTGCACTTACTGATCGATTGGCTGATGGACGGACGGACAGCCACGTACGTTGTTGAGGTCAAGTTTGTAAATCAAGATCCTCTTTTTTTTTAATTTGCCTACAGTACAGCGTGTTGTTTTTTGTAGTTTTATTTTGAACATTTATTCCAGAGTAGCACGCTGCACTCTCGCAGCACCTAAGCTGTTCGGACGCAGGTTCGAATCCGACTCATTCTGTGAGGGGGTTTGCATGTTTTCCCCATGACCGTGTCAGTTTCCTTCGATGCTCTGGTTTCTTCCCACAGTCCAAAGACATGCAGCTCTGGTGAACTGGTGACACTAACTTCCCTGTAGCATGTGAATGGGTGTCTGTGTGTGTGTGTGTGTGTGTGAGGTTACCCTGCCTGCAATGGACTGGTGTCCCATAAGTAAGTGAGAAATGTATTCCCTAAACAAGACTTTCAAGAAATAATTTTGATCTTTACACCAAGACCCTCAAAGGCCATGTCCATGTAACATTAACCCCGTCCAGCAGCCCAGGCCCACGCCACTTACCAAAACAGACCAATGGCTGTTGCTAAAATTGGATATTCCCTCGTAAGCAGTGCAAAGGATATCATTGGCGGTTTGTTTTTGAAACAGTTGCTAGGATGTCATTAACGTGCGGATCCTGTTTCCACACTGATTATAGCTTCGCTGCCTGCGTGACGTGTAAAGACTCGAGTGTCCGTGAACATTTTCGTTTTTCCAACCGGTTACCTAAAGACGGACGGTTTTATTATTAGTGATCTATTACGTGTCTCAGCTATGATTCAGAGGACTGGACAGTCCAGTGAATTCAGCCAAAACATATGCAATCCACATTTTTGTTTTTCACAGATATGCCCATAATGTATAAATATTGGGCATGACTAATCACAGATTTACAGCAGGCAATATAAGAATTTAGGTACGGATAAAAGCGGAGCAGGTTTTACCATGTTTTACCGCAGGAATGGAATTAGTAGATGAGCAGGGATTTCTGTTGGCCGGAGCGTTTTGCAAAGCTCCTACAGCTACCGAAGACAGGAGACAGAGACGCGCCTTTGTCCGCCCTCGCACTGTGCGGTGGGCGGAGTCTCCAATTACGAGTTGGCTCTTGTTGGCTCTTGGTGACCCCCGGGCTTTAGCGGGTAAATCGCTGTCAGGTCACGTTTGTTATTTCTCCCGCAGACCCCCAGAGTCTGGAGGGGGTCTCTATATTTTAGGTATATACAGTATTTGTCTGTGGATGCACGCGTAGACGGCTGCACCGTGTCTCCATATTCATCGTTCGTCCTGTGAAACATGTGCATTTGTGCCGATAATTTGCCGCACAAGTGACACGCACAATTCGTGACTCTCATTCTAGTGTTTAACGTGAACGGGATTCATTTTCAGACTGCAGGTTTTTACACGGACAAAGGGCGTATTTGTCAAACCAAGGAGGTGTGAACTGAAGGTAATGTTTTAGGACTTTTATTATTGTTATTATTATTTTCTTATTATTTCTCAATATTTTCAGCATCTCGGAATTTGACGCGTGAGAACAAAACTGAAAAATGCACACGTTACTTCGCTATGGTCAGAATGTGTTTGGATCAGATCCCTTTCTGAGATTTTTCCATCATCCAGAATAAGACGAGGAAACGTTTTTCCTGATACTGAGCTGGTTTCGGAATGCGAAATGAAAAAAGCGACGGCTACTCGCAATTTAACGCAGCGGCTAAGGATGGAGCTGCTCAGACTCCGTACATACAGCAGCTCTGAGGTGGCCTTGGCTTCTGAGGAGTGTTTTTTAACCGCCCCCCTGGGACGAATGTCAGACATTCTGAATCCCTAAAACTGGGAGCAGGATTTGTAAATGAGAAGCTAGGCCTCATTATGTTACCCCCCTGCAGGTGCAAGCCTGACAAAATTAAAAATGTATGAATAAATGCATGAATATTTAAAAAGCAAAAAAAGAATAAATAAGTTTACAAAAATGAGAACGTATGTAACAAACGTAAAATGAATCCAACATTTGTACTCGTTCCTTATTCCAACCGTTAGATATTTGCAGAAGTTGTAAGGCGTGGTGTGAACAGAGGTGCCGAGTTTTGCACGCGAAAGCCCGAATTCAAGAGCTCTAATGCTTTTAATATTTCCGTGCAAAAGTAAATTATGATGATTATTTCTCAGCCATCGGCAGAGATTCTTTTTCTCGCATTGCTCTTCGCAGAATGAGCGCCGCATCGCCGCTAATGATTCTTTTCAGAAAAACGTGCCATTTACAGCAGCATTTAGCTGCTCAAGTGCTAATTTAACACAAGAACCCTTTGTTACCCTACATATAAATTAAACCATGTGTTACATTCACATACATTTATATTTACTCATTTGTCAGACGCTTTTCTCCAAAGCGATGTACATCTCATAGAAAATACAATGTGTTAATTACATTAGGAGAAAGACATAAGTGCAGATGTGTGATTCTTAAGTACAGTTAATTTCTTTCACCATATGAACCAATGTAGCTGCATAAAACAGAATATTCATGATTCCTGATCACCTTCCTAGTCATTTTTTTTTGTGAGATACATATAAACATTTATGTACATTACAGGAGTAGCTATATAAAGGTTTATCATAGGCATCATCTTAAAGTTATTGTGCATGAACATTTACACATTACATGAACTTAAGAGATCATGGGCAAAGTGAGTCTGGAAGAGGTGAGTTTTAAGGCCCTTTTTAAATGTGGACAAAGTTTCAGCAGTTCTGAGTGAGAGGGGGAGGTCCTCCCACCACAACGGAGCCAGAACCGAAAACCTTTGTGCTTTACCTTTTGTGCGCGGGACCACCAAGTGGGCGGATGTGGAAGAGTTTTCACCACATGTTTTGAAGATCGCAGTGATTAGACTTCTGTACCATAAACCGTGACTCATTTATAACATTTAGTACAAGCTCGAAGGGGATTTCAGTCCGGGACATGCATAATAAGGTCCCAGATCCTTCTTGGGGGCAATTGTTCAAAATTCAATGTGGCACACTTCTTTTTTGTGCATTAAAAATGTTCTGAGACCAGTGCACACACATGGTAATCCTGCCGCCTCTTTCGACATGAAGCACCAGCCTTTGCTCACATTTACGGCGCACAGTTGCTCATTGGTCTCGCATCGTGTCTTCCTTCCCTCTGCCCGCACCCTGGGCCTCACCATAATTTAAACATCCTTGTAGAAATTTAAAAGTCTCTTTTGCTAAGATGTTAAAAGGAACTCAGTGGACAATTATTTCAACCGCCACTGTTTTTACATATACATTAGCACAGACACTTTTTGTGTGATCAATGTTACAATAATACTTTGTGATGTCTGAGACCTTCTGCAACATTACCGAGAGCAAAATCACAGCAGTCCTTTAGGCAACGAGCCCCACGGTATGAGCGCATGTGATTTTATAGATTTTGGAGCTTTTTTCTTCTCAAATGCCAGGTGAGTCCATCAATGGACCTGAGGTCACCATAGACTTTCTAAAATTTGCACTGGGTCCCGGATGGGAATGCAACTGGTGGATGGTGGAAAATGACGACACATGGTCTTCCCTGGCATCTATGGTGTTGAATTTAAGATTTATGGAGTGTGTATCAACACAAAAGTTCCTGACCCCCCCCCCCCCCCAAATGAGTCGGTTTGCTATGACGACAAAGGATGACTTGTTTTGGGACAGTTTATCCTCCAGAGTGTGAAAAGGGACCTGTGTAGGAGGGACCGCGGCACTTTTTCCCGCACGGAAATAGTGCCCTGCAGCTGCTGCGGGAGTATCATTTGTGTTCCAGAGCTGCAGCGCGGCTTCGGTCCCAGCTGCTCATCTGCATAAACGGAGGGCAGAGCAACTGGAAGGTCAGTGCAAAACTGTCCTGACCCCCCCCCCATCATCACTGTCTGTCAGGCCTTATTGAGAATACCATTCATATTAACCAATGCATAGTCAACTCCACCCAGCAAAACCTCCTCATGTCAGTGTGGAGGACTTAAAGTCCTGGCTCTCACTCTGATGAAGTAACTCATTCCACATCCAAACTTCAAATCCTGATGTTACTGTTCCATTTTACAGCGCTTTACCTGGAAATCCCAGGTTGGATATTTTACCTCCAAACGTCATAGCAGGTGTGGTTGGAGCAGCAGTTTTTTTGCAACAGGAAGCCCTTCCTGAAATCAGCGCCCAACATTGACTCGGGTTTGGGACCAGCCCCGACTAACCAGCGGCTAGGGGCAATTTATCGTCACCAGTACACCAGAAACACATGCCTTTGGTCGCTGGGAGGAAACCAGAGTACCCAGAAGAAACCCACGTAAGCACAAGGAGCACATAAAAAACTCCAGCATCGGGAGAGAGCATCGCACCTCATATCGCGAGCGTGAGAACAGATCAAAATTCAGAATTCGAAGTACAGCATCTACCGAATGCGTATGGCTATTGTACCATCATAACTTCGAAAAATACTAAGTCGAGTCATCGTAAGTAGAGGAGCATCTGTATAGTTTTTTATACAATGAGCTCATTATTCATTATAACAGCAATTTCTCCTCGCCATCTGCTCCTTTTTCCATCTGCAGAAGGTGGAAAACGAGTTGATATACAAACACCAGTCACCTTTCAGCCAGCGACAGATTTTTTAAAAAGGGGCCATTTGGCCCCGGAGTGCAGTCTTTAAGAACAGGCAATCGACTTTCAGCATCCGCATGTGTTTCCAGTGACGAGTGCGTTTGCGGCACCGTCGTTTAGTTCAGCAACACTACAGGCATCTCAAGCGTAGGCGGCTGCTGTAAGACTAAGTTGGAAAACCCCCCAAAAAACAGGAAAATTGAGTGTTTAAAATGAGATGAACACACACTGATCCAGGGAGCTCTTCAGTAGCGACATGTTTTGAATGGAAAAAAGTGGAAAACGGAGCATTCGTCAATGAAGCACTTTTTCAGAACTACTCGGTTTGAAACCCAAGGAGCGCTGCAAATATCAAAACAGCTATCTTCAGAGCACAAAGAAAATATAAATGAGAGAAAACGACAATGAAAGAGACTTTTAAAAGATACCACTTTCCTCTGTTTCTAGTTTCAGGTTCTCCCAATGGACCAAAGTCCTTTAGTTTGCACATGCGTGTCTTCCATGTTTAGATTGTGCACCGTACACTCTTTATACGTGTACGTAATTCAGTCTCTTGCTTTTGCACTAATTGCACTAATAGTTATTTTGTAAGTTTGTAATTTATGTCTTGTGTCTTTTTTTCCTTATGTCTTCATAATTTATGTCATAAGCTGCTGGGAGGATTCACAGAGGAAGAATTTCATCGTATGGTGTAACAGACTGTTTACTGTACATATGACAATAAACTCTTCAAGTTTGAATCTTGAATCTAGTTGTTTAGTTAGTTGTGTATGTTTAAAAAAAAAGCCATTCACTTGTTGGGGAGGATGGTGGCCCAGCAGGCTTAGCCAGTGTCCCCTCTGTGGGGACACTTCAAGCCCTGCTTGGGGTGCCCCCTGATAGACTGGTGTCCCCTCCAGGATGTGTCCCCTTGTACCAGAGTATTGACCATTTCTTATTGTGCAAAATCCACAGAAAAGAGAACTTTATTTCTTAGCCAGTGACTATGTCTTGTTATTCTTTATGTGGTTTATTTAGCATATACTGGTCATTATAACAATAACAGCAACAATAATAGTTGAATCTTAAAATTGAACTCTGGGGTTCAAGCCCTGCTTGGGGTGCCTTGTGGCACACTGGTGTCCCCTCCCCCCCTTAGCCGTGTGTCCCGTGTTGCCGGGAAAGGCTCCGGCTCACCGCGACCCCGCTCGGGACAAGCGCTTGTTGACAACGGATGGAAAACTCATTTGTCAGTAATGAAAACAACTACACCCCATTGTCACTGAAAATAATTTGGTGCTTCACAGAGTACATTAAGTTAACTTTTACAGAGACCTACTAGTCTATTAACAGAACAACGTTTTTAACAGAAACACAATTTTGCACGATAAATAGCGGATGAAATGTCTCTGTTTTAGGGGAAAAGGGCGAGAGCTCGGGAACTGCTTCCAAGCAAAGGTGCTCATGAAGAGGAAGAAGAAGCTCCATCCTTTCACTGCACCGCACAGTCCATTCCTCGCTCACTGCGTCCATCCCAGCATCACTGGCTCGACAGCACTCATTGTTCCAGGACATTCTATAGAGGAGCCTTGAGTCACAGCGCCACCTAGTGGTCGCCGAGGGCAAACGGCGCCACTGAAATTCCACAGCATTGACCGTTTCTTATTGTGCAAAATCCACAGAAAAGAGAACTTTATTTCTTCGCCGGGGGGTGCGGTGGCGCAGTGGGTTGGACCGCAGTCCTGCTCTCCGGTGGGTCTGGGGTTCGAGTCCCGCTTGGGGTGCCTTGCGACGGACTGGCGTCCCGTCCTGGGTGTGTCCCCTCCCCCTCCGGCCTTACGCCCTGTGTTGCCGGGTAGGCTCTGGTTCCCCGTGTCCCCGTATGGGATGAGCGGTTCTGAAAATGTGTGTGTGTGTGTGTGTATTTCTTCGCCAGTGACTATGTCTCGTTATTCTTTATGTGGTTTATTTAGCACATACTGGTCATTATAATAATAACAGCAACAATAATAGTTGAATCTTAAAATTGAAATATTGAAAATATTAGTTCAAAGTATTGTTGTAGGTATTATTATTATTATTATTATTATCATTATTAATCTAGTTGACTTTTTAATACAAGGCATCACACACAGGAACTTACGTTTTAAACAGCAGAGTGAGAGTGTTTTTGTACTGTGGTAATTTCGGGTATGTACCTACATCAAGGGTTTTACAGCAGGACGTGGGATTTGAACGAGCTGCCGAAGCTGCGCACTGACAGGACAGGGGGCACTAAGAATTGATCACACAGAATCGATCGATCAGCATGGCCTAGTCGTAATGGAACACGGTACGTTTCGGCACCTGACGGGTAACATTTTTTTAGGGATGAGTAAACGACAGCCGAGTCCTATATTCAGACTTATTTCAGTCTTATTTCTCGTCCATCGCTGATAATTAGCGTGCGGTTCTGACTGAATGTAGTTCGATACGAGAGATTCAGATTCTCCTTCGAATATGGAAAAGTGACAAATTAATATCAAACTGCCGAACTTTATATATATATTAGATAGAACTACAGTGTGTGGAACGTGTTAGCTTTAGCCAATTTAAGTAATAAATATATGTTTATTTCTAATACAAGGGGGGGCGCGGTGGCGCACTGGGTTGGACCGGGCCCTGCTCTCCGGTGGGTCTGGGGTTCGAGTCCCACTTGGGGTGCCTTGCGATGGACTGGCGTCCCATCCTGGGTGTGTCCCCTCCCCCTTCGGCCCTACGCCCTGTGTTGCCAGGTAGGCTACGGTTCCCCGCAACCCCGTCTGGGACAAGCGGTTCTGAAAATGTGTGTGTGTGTGTGTGTATTTCTAATACACTCACTATTTAATGCCCTTTAAGTTGACATAAAAGGGGTTATGGGTACAGACAAATATTTAAGATCGCAGTTTCCCCCCGGACGGAAATAAGGAGGGACGGTTTGTAGACCCGGACTGTTTAAGATGGGAGACCAGAGCCACTTCCGGAGGAATTCTGTTTGGACGGAGGTAAGTTATTAAAGTGTTGCGATTATTAGGGTTTTTTTTTTTTTTTTTCCCTTTTTCTTTTTATTGAGGGAGAGGGATTTAGCAAGTGTTTTTTGTTTACAGTGGTTTATTATTACTTTAAGTACTGATGTGAGGTTTGATGTTAGTCGGAATCAAGTTGTTATTTATTATTAGAATTATCATGTGCAGCAAATGGTACTTCTATTCAGAGTCTAAGCTCAGGGTCGCATATCCAGTACTTTCTAATACTAACTCATACCAATTCATTATTAATATGTTAAGAAAAGTAAAAGCTGCTGTCGTTCCTCCTGCATCAAACTGGCTGGAGACGTGTGTTCGGTTTCCGGGAAAATGAGCATAGGAGTGAAAAATACTAGCAGGCTGTGTGTTAGTAATAAATTTAAAAAAAAATAAAACACCACCACATAAAACCAAATATGTTCCTTGTGCAATATTATAATATATTTAAATTAAATTGTATTGGGTTCTGAGGAGAGAAAGACTTACGCCGGGCCCTGCCAGGCCTATATAAATAATTGTACTTATTGTATTTTCCTCGTACTTAGTTTGTTACTTTATTCTTATTCTATTACTTTAATATTGTTATCTTGTGTTAAATGTGTCTGAATGAGCATCAGTTGCATTAAATTAGTGTATTTGGCCAGTAAAAGTGTTTCCTGTTATTGATTCAACAATGCAATGGGGCTGCTCTGCTTTCTTTATATTTAATAGTGGCTTTTTGATAATAGATTTTTTTTGTAGTGCATTTGAGTAATTCTTTACAGTTTGAAGGTCAAGGGGTTCAGCTTTGGTAGGTTAGTGGGGAGCAGCTCGCTAACAGTAATGTTTTTGTTTTGCACTAACAGCCACAGAGCGGAAACCATCCCTGTCTAGTAATACACCAAATTAATTAATTATTTCCTCATCAGAAACCTTATTTTACATCTACTTGGTTACACAGCTTAAATATAGGCTACTTACTATTCAGTGATTTTTAAATGTGTTTTTCTCCAGTAAAAGTTTTTTCTTTACTCAGCTGTTTCATGAAAAATCTGTGTTGCTTGCTTGTTTCTAATAGTTTGACTTGCCTTTAATCTATGTAATTTTTTTGTCAAATTCTGTTTAATACAAGCCTAGGTTAATATAGTGTTAAGGGTATCAGTGTAGTTTGTTGTGCTGAATTGTCGTAAGATGATTTTCTTGTGACCTTGTAAGATTGTTTGTACTGTAGCACTATAAGTGGCCTTGTTAAAAGGTGTATCAGTTAAAGATTAACAAAAAATAATCTACAGTACCCTTAATGGGAATGACTCTTCTAGTTTAACCTTGTCTCCATGATGCTTTCCTCAAAGTAAACAACTGGTTCTTACGCACAATCAGTCATCGGTTTCCGTCCGAGATGCAAGTTTCTGTGCTTTCCCACAAGTTACGTAGTTGTAAAATGCCAAGAAAATTTTAATTTCATTGTAGGTCATGAGAATCAAATTGGACAGTGTCATGGTGAATCATGTTGCTTGTTTTGTTTTTCTAACTAAAATTCTCTTTGGGGTAATACATTATAGTTTCAACTGGCATAATTTAACTGTTTAATTTACTTTTTTTTTCTTTTTTTTTTTAATTAATGAATTCTGCTGTTCAGTTATCAGTGCAGAAACTGTCTGCACAAGAATCTAAATGTTTGCATTTCATTTTTTAGGAGGAAAACTGTCAGACCTCTCTCAAAAACAATGGGTTAGTGAACATAAAATATATATTTAGGAAGTAGAATTGTTTGCAATTTGTAAAACTGATAACCACTCTGGTCTGATCACAGTAAAAGTCAAAATAACTATCTCTAGTACTAATGCAGAATTTGAATGTTCTACTGTTGTCACATTTGGTGATTGGTACATTTTTACACCATTGAAGTTGTATATTAGCCTTATATCCAGTAGCAATGACAGATTCTCTGATGTTAATGATAGGACTGATTTCCTAATTTTTGTCCAGATGGTGAGGAGAAGACTTACGGGGGCTGCGAGGGACCTGATGCTATGTATGTAAAGCTAATTTCTTCAGATGGACATGAGTTCATTGTGAAGAGAGAACACGCCCTGACCTCTGGCACAATTAAAGCCATGTTGAGCGGTCCAGGTGAGTCACTACAGCTGTAAAAGAGGCAATTGATCACTTACTAGAATACCATAGAAGTACAGCTGTCCACATTATTTCATTGTTAATGCATTCATTAGTCACAAAATTACCTTGGAATATCCTGGTATCCCATAGAAAACATTTCCTTTATTATAAACCACAGGTTTTTTTTTTCTTTTTTTCTGAAATTTTTTTTAAAAAACATTAACACCAGGATCTACGGACAGTTTAAAGATTTCCTACTGCATTCTATTTCTTTCAGGCCAGTTTGCTGAAAATGAAACCAACGAAGTCAATTTCCGAGAGATCCCTTCTCATGTTCTCTCCAAAGTGTGCATGTACTTCACATACAAAGTTCGCTATACCAACAGCTCGACTGAAATCCCTGAGTTTCCCATTGCACCTGAGATTGCACTAGAGCTCCTGATGGCTGCAAATTTTTTAGATTGCTAAGAAACACCTGACAAACATGAAAGTTTATGCTGTTTACTTGTTTCAGTAATTTATTTGCCATTTACTTCAAATCAAAGTTTGACCTACTTTTAGCGTGTGCTGTGAACAAGATTACATTTCACGTCCAAGTTTCGTTTGAACAGAACACACCAGTGTTTTTGCTCAAGCGTCAGTGTTGACATTTGTCAGTGGATAATGAAAAGTTAATGTCATTTAATTACAAGTGCACAGAAATGCATGTTAGAATCCATAGTCTGTTTTGTAATATTCTATGCTCTGTTTCATTAATGTGTATAAACTGTACAAGTACACACTTGCATCTTGTATTTTGTCTTAGTTGGTTTCTCTTATGATGAACTTGGTGTCAGCTAGCTCTCCATATTTTGCATATTTTTGCATTTTTTTTTTTTGGTTCTGAATGTAAACATCACAACTGCTACTGACAGATTAATTCTGTTTTATGCCACTTTGTGTTGATTTCTCCTGAAACAAGAAATATTCAGGGAAGATTTAACAGCTTGTGCCCAACTGAACCACTTTGAAGTTTGGAATGAAATGAGCTGCATATCATATAAAACATTATTTCAGAAAAGTGGATAAATTAAACTTTTTTTTTTTTAGGATTAGACTGCTGCACTAAGAGGTTCAAACTGACTAAGCTTGTGTATTTGCTGATTAAAAATGTGTGGACTATACTTTTAATGAAAATGAGTTGTATGCTGTTTATTCATCATGAGTGACTAAAAAATAAATGACAAGGAGAGTCCAAATGTTTACTTTTAAAATGGTTGTTTTATTCTTGTTTTGAGGTTTTGGTGTGGTTGTCTTGCCAAGTTCTACAGAAATAAAGAAGCTAAAAACTGTTTCGCGGGGAGATGGGCGAAAATCACTTCCGTATTAGAATTTGTGTTGTTGATGATCCTTATAGAAGGATTTTGTAGGTGTTTTTCAGTGTTAATCTACTTTTCAGGAGTGAATCTCTGAGAATGCGAACAATCAAGATTCTGACTAAAAGGGGCATAAACGAACATGAAGTACAGTTCAACTCGAGGGAAATTAAATACTTGTTTTTCACACTGCCTTCTTGGAAATGAGATGGTCTGTAACTAAACAAGAGGCTATACACAAACCATCACAAATGAACTAAATGGTTTTGCGTGACGTTAGGGAAGTATGTGTATATCACTGAGTGATGGTTTGGCGTGTGATCCTCTTGATATGTTGTAATGGTCTCTGCTACTTAAGCTAATGTGAAACGTCCAAGAACAGTTGGTTATTTAGAAAGTGCAGTACTATTCTGAAAGAATTGAATATATAGATTTGATTTGCATTTACTCAATGACTATCACCTCTTTTCATCCATCTATTACCAATAACTCTGTGTTTAATATAGGGTCTTAGGGGTTCAGACCCAATCCCAGGAGCAAAGGATGTGAGGTTGGGTACATGTGGGATGGGAAACCAATCCACTCTATGGACATCACCCACCTACAGTGCTTCACTCACATACTACTGATGATTGAGTCATGAGTCAACTTGAAATACATCTTTAGACTGTAGGAGGAAGGCCATGTGGACATGGGGAGAACATGCAACACAGATTGAGGCAAATTCAAACCCGGAGCTGGGAGAGCATGCCGCCCTGTTTTCTTCAGTCTCTTGGAAACCTCACTGTGCCATCAGTCATTTCCTCAAAGTATCTTCAATACCCTCTTTTACAAATTCAAGCAGTTTTTTTTTTTCCACTCTGGTCCTGTCAGAGTGTGAGTAGCATAACCCCTAGTTAGAGAACCTTCACGCTCCACCACATGTACACTCCAAACCCACTTAGACTTTGGCTATGTACCTTGTGATCTATGCCCCCTCTTCCTCCCACTAACTACATACATACAATACCATATGTGTCATTATTCACCTATAGTTCTTGGTTTTATCTACTCTACTTTCTACCCATATGCTCCTGAAACCATGGCGGAAACATGGGTTTGAATATAGCTCAGTATGAGTAGAGGTCGCATGATATTCCCACATTCGTGTAGCTTTCCTCCAGGTGCTCTGGTTTCCTCTCACAGAGATGTGTTTCAGGTGAATTGGTGGCTCTAACTTGCTTTTAGTGTGTGTGATTGCCTGCGAGGGTCTGGTGTTCCATCCAGGGTGTACCAGCCTCATGCCCTATGCTTCCTGGATAGGCTCTGGAACATCACAACCCTAAACTGGACAAGTCATTGTTTATAATGGATGGAAAGATGTTTGTTACTTAGGTCCTTTGCTTCTTTACTGAATTTTGTCTGCCAGTTCCCCTCTATTCTGTGGCACATGTTTTTTGTATAGTTTGTATGATCAGTCCTTTTAATACTGAGTGATAGGCACAAGATGGGTGCGGTGGCGCAGTGGGTTGGACCACGGTCCTGCTCTCCAGTGGGTCTGGGGTTCGAGTCCCACTTGGGGTGCCTTGCGATGGACTGGCGTCCCGTCCTGGGTGTGTCCCCTCCCCCTCCGGCCTTACGCCCTGTGTTACCAGGTGGGCTCTGGTTCCCCGTGACCCCGTATGGGACAAGCGGTTCTGAAAGTGTGTGTGTGTGATAGGCACAAGGGGGGTGCGGTGGCGTAGCAGGCTTGGCCGGGTCCTGCTCTCTTTTGGGTCTGGGGTTCGAGTCCCACTTGGGGTGCCTTGCGATGGACTGGCGTCCCGTCCTGGGTGTGTCCCCTCCCCCTCCGGCCTTACGCCCTGTGTTACCAGGTGGGCTCTGGTTCCCCGTGACCCCGTATGGGACAAGCGGTTCTGAAAGTGTGTGTGTGTGATAGGCACAAGGGGGGTGCGGTGGCGTAGCAGGCTTGGCCGGGTCCTGCTCTCTTTTGGGTCTGGGGTTCGAGTCCTGCTTGGGGTGCCTGACGGTCTGGTGTCCCATCCTGGGTGTGTCCCCTCCCACTCCAACCTTGCGCCCTGTGTTGCTGGGTTAGGCTCGAGACAAGCGGCTTCAGCCGGTGTGTGTGTGACAGGCACAAGCTCATGATCCTCCCACACTTCCGAGATAGCATACAATATATGAGCATTGCTCTCATGTCTTCTGTTCATCCAAGGGTATTTTTAAGGTTAAACAAAACGCTTCATACAGTATTAAGGATTTAGCATTTTCAAGAAATCATAATTGCAGTGGTACAGATTTCAGTTTTCCATAAACGACAGTGTTTCAGCATCCTTACAGTACAATGTTAGGTTTAACCTGCTTAAAATAAAAGCATCTGCTAAATAATAACAGTAATCAAACTTGAGTGTGACTAGGCAACTGTTGCTATGGCGAGGGTGTGCACTTGAGATGCACGCAACTCGGGCTAACAGTATTAAGTGTCTTCAAAGCATTAGCACTGTTCACGCCATGGTGGTTGTGCTCATTTGCTGTGGTCACTCCACTGAGTCACAGGTCTACAGATCACTGCAGACACCAGAACTCTGAAGGAAATGTGAGAGTGAATTCACAAAAACCAATGCACAAGGCCTCTCGGGGAAGCGATCATTACACCCCTCCTTATTCAGTGCACCGGGGAGGTCGCATTAGCAGACAGAAAAACACAGGGTCAAAGTCACAGGACTTTATTTTTAGTAGGACATTGGCACTCGATGTTGTTTACTCCACAGTGGCCAGCCAGAGAAGCAGGCAAACATACTTGTTTAAGCCTTGAGATGGTTTAATTTGATTTTTTTTTTTTTTTTTTTGCTGTTGCTGGTTTTAATTAGTCCTCATGTAGAGACGAGTGTTTTGCAGAGCCAGTCCCAAGTAATAATACATAATTCAATTGAAAAGTTTCCTTACAAAACAAGCATGACTGTTTTCACACTTGATACAATTTTAAATGTTAATGTGTTATTTCTACAAGATAAAACAGCAGTTTATATACTGGTTCCTCAATTTCTTAACACAGTTGGAAACAAAAATCTCTCCGAAACTTGATTTCTTCATAACTCGACAGCCACATTTACCACCAAGTCCCAATAAATAACAGGGTGACCCATAAAAACATGCAATATTCCTCATTTTGCTATTGATCACTAACTCAGGAACACCAGACAGGAGCTGTAAACATTGTTGAAGCCAGCTGAATGTTGGCAGCCCAACACTGCTGTTCTCCTTCTGTTGTGTTTGAGCGCATTTTACTGCCAACTAATGGCTGAGCACAGAAACACATGTAGCTTTTGCTCTGAAAAATATAATTTTAGAAAATAGAACGGTGAAAATGCAAATAAAAATAAACAAACTGGAAAACATTAGTATCTTTGTAAGATGACGAGCTAGTGTATACGTTTTCCTATGTTTTCAAATAGTATTGCTTGAGGGTTCTCTTGTGAATAATTTTTCAGTCTAGTGAAAACTGAAAAAATAGTGAATGTTGTTTTACCTACTTTTGCTAGGGTTTTCTTTGTTTTTCATTTTATTCTTGAGTCCTTTATGATCAGCCTGACATATTTCAAAAACATTTTCTTCTATATGCGGTGTGTTTTAAGTAGGGAAAAGAAATAGTTCATGAGGAATCTCATTTAAGAGAAACTATAAGAAGCAATGAGAAAATCCCAATGATTAACATTCAAACAGGGCATTTTATCTATGTGTCCTTGAAGAAGAACAAAAAGACTTAAAACACAGTATCTCAGCTAGACGGTCTGCCGTTCAGCAGCTGTTGGAAATAGCAGTGTGTGACCTTTTACGGTCATTTGAGAGGGATTAGAAGAGGACCGGCGAAATACTGCTCTAGATGGAGACATGCCATTGTTCACAAATCTGACTCGTGGAATACGAACAGGGGAAGTAGATCACTGTATTCCCAAACCTTACAGGGAAAGTCGGCCTTGCCTTGACAATTATAACAAATATTAAGATGACACCTTTCTCCAAGGTGATTTACAGACAATTTACTTCAAGGGTAAAAGTGCTCGCGAGGCCCCAAGATAAAGTGGTGATTAGTATGTGAGGATATTGTTGACATGAGATATCGTGCTTAGAGGTAAAACAGAAGTAACCCAGCACAGGTATAAACAAACATTTGACAGCTCGGTATATTCTTCATGTGATGCTCTTTCGAACAGTGACACAGCACATGCAGGGAAGAGTACAGCTGTTAGACACACAGCGCGGCGCCGCTGAAGAAAGGCTGAGCGCCCTAAGAAGTTTGGCAGCGACTAAAGCGCTGAGGTTCATGCCAGAGAAATGTTCCTGCCCAGTTATCAAAGTGATCACAAGAAGGATCAGGAGTTACACTTTTCCCTTACATGGTCATGGAGTCAAGTGCATTCTTCTCCAGCTGTTTGACTTCATTAATCACTGTACACTGGGGTACACACTGCGGATGCTCCCACCTAGCCTATACCTCTTTCTATGCGACTCTTCTTATTTGTGACCATTTTTTGCTATTTAAAAAAAAAAAAAACAACAGCAGAGTGCATAGAGACACGTGTCTGTACCTGGAGAGGAGAGCATTTTAACTCAATGAAGGGTGAAAATTTAAAGTCGCAAAAAAGTGTTTCCACACACACACAAACACAAGTTTTGTGACAAAAAATGCTATTGATGATGACTTTGTTGTTGTCTCGTGCTAATACTGCCTTCCGCTCATTTGCTTGTAGAAATAATTTTTTGTTTACAAATATTTATGTTTTTGGGTTATTACTAATACTGACATTCGCATTGTACGGAGGACAGCCCCGCCAGACCTCATTTCTCTAACTCTATTTTCATTTTTGAATAAAAATGAACATTGGATGCCAATTAAATTAATTATACTGATTATTTAATTCAACTATATTCATCATATATACTTTAATGTATGCTCGTAAATAACTGTTGTCATTGTTCTTTTTCGATCAGTAATACTTTTCTTTAAACTTAAGTTTTGCGTTTTGCCATGAAAGCCAAATTGTAACTACTGTACATATTCTACCTCTATTATAGAGCTACTGGTGGTTTTATTAGCATGATTTTTGGCACAAACAGTTATTAATTTATATATCAGGATGGATGTACTCTCTGTACTCTTTTCCAAGGGTTTTGGCTCCGCATTCACACTGAAAACGTTCTGGGTTATTGCAGTCGCTGCTGTATTCTCTGCACCGACCGCTATATGTCGCCTATGAAATATAAATAAGCGCGTCCCTCCCACATAATGAATTAATTAGGAGAGCAGTCAGCGGCGACCGACCCCCCTCCGCCTTCACGGCGTGTCGAAATTATACGTGACGCCGTGACGTCACGTCCACCCTGTCGCAGGGGGGTTTCCATCATGGCGTCGATGCAGGTAAGTGTTTAAAGCTGAATCCGAAACCCCGTTTATCTTCTTCTTTCCTCTGGATTTCTCTTCGTTTTTTCCTTTATTGGCCGTTTCTCGACATTTCGGCGAACGGATAACCGGGTGTGGGCCGCGTTCAGCTGTGACGAGCCTCAAAAGCGAGGCTGTCGGTCGTGTTTTTAGCACTCTTGCTTATACCCGCCGGGTTGCTTGGTGCCCCTGACTGACAGGCAGCGCTACCACCACCTGAGCTCCTCCGAGACTCGACTCTGCTCCGTAGCCCGACAGCAAGTCACAGCTGCTCGGCTCGCTTTCCCCGTGTCAGCTCTCAACTGGCTAATTTATTACTTGTATTGTAGAATATCGGGAAGAGAGTTGTTCGAGTCGTTGGGCTGGTTTAGCTGCCAGCACCAGTCTCTCCAGTGAGCTCGACCTGGACCTATGGGAACGATTCGTTCGCTGACGCTGTAGCCCGGGCGTTAGCACTTAGCTTTTAGCCGTTAGCCATTAGCTGTGAGGCGAGCTGCGCGTGATAACCGCTGGCTCGCTATGCCGTCCCGACCAGACGCTTTGCTTTGCCAAACTTGCTTTCAGCTTTGTGTCTCGTTCGCTCATCTCATGTCATGATGATGATGATGATGCACGCGGAGCTGAAGACTCGTTTAGCAGTAGCTTCTCAGTACACACACACAGTAGCTGGCGTCGAGGGATGCTTTTCTGTAGCGGCTTTGCATGATGATGATGGAAAGCAAGGTACTTTTTGAAAAGTCGGGAGGGCAGTTTTTTTCGTCTTGAAGCTTTTGTTTGCACGACTCGTTGATTCTGAGTAACCTGGGGGCTCTTTCAGTATCAGTTTTTATAATTCAGCGTTATCACTGACACCCCCCCCAACTGATTATACTATCAAAACTATTAGAATTCTAATAGTTAACCATCTTTGTTTGCTTCCTACCTTTGTCCGTTTCTGCATGTGACATTTGCAATCATGATTTATGCATGTGATGTGTACGGTATGGTGTTTTTACTGTATCAAGCAGGGTTAAGTACATTGATCAGGAGTACTACAGCAGGAGTGGGATTAGAGCCCACAGCCTTCTGGGGACAAGGCGATGGCTCTGACCAGGACACTACCTGCTGCTCACATGCATTATTCATTTAGCTGAGGATTTTCTGCAAAGCATCTCGGTGTTAATCTACTTCCAGTTATTTACCCATTTACAGCTCGGTAACTTTTTTTACGCAAGCAATGTAGGGCAAGTACTACAGCCGGAGGTGAGATTCAATCCTGCGACTATTGGGTTGAAAGGCAGCAGCTCTAACTACTCCACTACCTAGTTTTAGGAGCTGGATACTAGTGGACTCTGTTTAAGGCTGAAATGTTAGACTTTTGATTAAGTTGCTTTTGTTTCAGATTTGCAGGCAGGTTTGGCCATGCTGCAGTCTCTGAGCTGAGATGGGATTGCCTTTTAGAACAACCTTTCTGAGATATTGATTCAGTGCTTCCTGAGCAGATCGCTTTCTTTGACATGCGATACTAGGGCAATGTCATATTCTGGGGTTAAAATACAGTAAAATGAATACATATGTGCACTTGTTGTAGTACTTTATACATTGAACCTAATGTCACAAACCAGATGTGTGGCAGTAGGGGTACAGATGCCTTCAGTATTTGTACAGACCCATCGCTGAATTAGTAAAATGAGCTTGTCTGTTGTTCTGTGCAAGTTATTTTGCTGCATTGTAACCAGATGGCGGTGGTTTTTCTCACTATCCTTCAGGCCTGTACTGTTGTTTTTGTGCTAGTTTTTCATGTGTATCTAAAATCAGACAGCATTACCCCCCCCTCCCTTATCAGTAGCTCCTTAGTCTACAGTAAATTTTACTGCAGGTATTTAATTTGCATGCCTCAAGAGTTTCTGATCAGGGTTCTTTATATATATATAACTTCACCTTGCTTGTGACTATGACTCTATTGAACTATTTGAGTCTTTATCAGGGGAAATCACTGCATGAAATTTACAGGAGTCATTGGCAAAAATGTAGGCTATGGTGCAATTTAAACATGTGAGCCTGTTTTAAGTGTAATAAGAACTCGAGTTGTATAAGAACTGTATGGAAAGCTTGTGCAAGTGAAGAAATGTCTTAATACAGAATAAGAAAAGGTAATGGAAAAGTTAGTGTGTGCTGAACTCACCAGGTGGGAATTTTTCTTTATTTTTATTACATAAATGTGTGAATGTTTAGATGTCTGTGTGGTTATACTTTCCTTCCTTTCTTATCATATGTACTTGAGAATAAAGCTATCCCAATGTTAAGTACCTGGTTTCAGGTAACTGCTGCATCAGTTTGTTTTAAATAGCTGCTTTAGCAGTTTGAGAGAAAAGCTAAAATGCTAGTGCATCTTCTGCTTCGAGACTGATGCAGCTTGAAATTTGGTTCTCAATCTAGCATTCTGATTTCATGATGGCTTTTGGACTGTACATCTTGCTGAGAAATTGTTCAACCAGTCAGGTGGCACCAATGAAATTGCTTTTGTTTTTGAAAACAGCAAACTATGTAGTCCTTGTACTGAGAGAATGTATTTTTTCAGGTTGTTTTGCTGTGTGGCTACTCATGACAGGTTTGAACATCTATCCCTTTACTGTTTGATCCCATCCCCCTGCCATGATGGTTCAGGTTGTGAAATTCCAGCCTAACTATTTCCAGTTAAAGTAGATATTGTTTTTTTTCTTTTCTTTTTTTTTAACATGGTTTTGTGTTAATAGTTTGTCATGCAGTTTTCATCTGTGTAATTCTGTACTGTGTCTTTAAGTCTAAGATGTAGGGTGTCTCAGTACTGGCTTCCTGCCTTCCTACATCTCCTTGACTTTTTGGAGTAGCTTAACTCACTCTCAGTATGATTTTTTTTAAAATTTCTAAGATAATTTTTACATGTTGAAGACCAAAGACAAATTCCCTTTAAATGTTGACTTGTTTGTTTAGCTACTTGTCAACACTTAACAGATGTTTTGATGGGAACTTAATTTCTTTTCCTTTTGGAACTGTTCCACATGTTCCTCTTCATGCTTATTGGACTTTGTTTTGTACTGTATTGCATTAAATTTCATTTAAATCTGGCACTGTTCAGCTTAATGAAAAAATGGTTTGAAATTGTAAATGTGATTTTATTAGTGACTTTAGTGAAAGTGACTAGTGGCTTATGGAAAACTTTGTTTTGTGAACCAGTAAATCTGAAGCAACCTGAAAGTTTTTCTTTTTTTTTTTTCTTTTTTTTTTCTTTTTTTCCTTCCCCTTTTGCAGAAAAGGCTACAGAAGGAACTGTTAGCTCTGCAGAATGATCCACCCCCTGGAATGACACTGAATGAGAAGAGTGTACAGAATACGATTACACAGTGAGTACAACAATGGAGGACCCTGAGCAGGATCATAACCATGTTTACACACCAGTTCCTCTTTTCTGATTTTGCTAGATTTACTGTGTGTAAATGTTACTCAAGGTTTTGATCGTATGGTTATATTTTCAGCTATTGTCTTCAGTTATCTCTGCAAGGAGGAAGTCATTTTTCGACGTTAACTATATTGGCAGGAACATATTACAGTGCTTATGATAGCTTCTGTCTGAACTTTTGATTGTGCCCATATTATTGAGTTATCAATCCTGTTAACGCTCTCACACAATGAAAAAAGTGATTTGGGAAAGTAAATCGCAAATGCCCCAGTTAGTGGTTTTTGCTTCAGACTGTTGGCTTTGATTAATGTTAATCCATGTGTTTAAATTTGCTCTTGTGGTGGTGCGCCCCCCCGATTCCCGTGTGCACTGTTGTGACCCACATTCTGGTCAGCAAGTGTGCAAAAGCCCAGTGTGTTCAGGTCTCCAGTTCATGCGTTTTCCAAAGCTGTAAGTGGAATGCACATAATAGAAGTGCTAAATTGTTAAACTGATAGACCCTGTACCAGCTTTCAAGCTGCTCTGCTGCCACACAAATCACAAGGAACTTTTTCTCTCTGTGTGAGCAAAACACAGTGACTGCTACATCCTGTCTTCTATGTATGAACCTCTTTATCCATTGGTAACAGGAGCATAAACACAGCTGGTAGCATACTGGTTAGAGTTACTGCCTTTGGATCCAAAGGTTGCAGGTTCGATCACCACCTCCAACTGTAGTACCCTTGGGCAAGGTCCTTACCCTTACAAGAATTGCTGCAGTAAAATTACCCAGCTGTATAAATGGGTAAATAATTGTAACCTTAACATAAGTCACTCTGGAGAAAAGCGTCAGCTAAATGAATACAGGCACTCCTCACTTAACAACCTACCTGTTTAACGACCGTGGGGGTTTACGACCCGCTCTCTGACCATTCGGTATTGTACGCTGTACAAGAACTTTGGTCATGGAAATGGCAGCGCGGCATCTCGACGTCAAGCATCTCATCTCGCATTACCCTTTCTCAGTCTGTTTTGTTCCCACAGTCAGTCAGTGTTCACTACAGTAGTGTTTGCTATCACTAAGACTATAGTTCATCTATAAATGTGTACTTTATTGTGCACACCCTATAGTACAAAATGTTGGCGAAAATATACTAAATATACTAAAACTGTTATAAATGGTGCAAAGGTGATATTAAAACAATATCTAAAGATGGGTGACACAAACCCACTACCAGTACAGTATGCTTGAAATATCGGTAAGGGGCGGCTCCTCGCTTATCAACGAATTCACTGAACGACCTAGTCGTAGGAATGGAACTCGGTTGTTAAGTGAGGAGTGCCCGTAAATGTGAACACTTGTTACTGGATAAACCTTTATGCAGTAACTTGTGATGTACACTGGTTCATATGGTGAAATGTGACAAATGGACTGTACTCTAGAATCACGTGTCTGCATCCAAATCTCTCCCTCTGTTGATGTAATGCACTCACTGAATCCCCCCCCCCCGAGAAGTACATTGCTTTGGAGAACACGTCTGCTAAATGAATAAATGTAAACAGCCAATAATGTAGCTCTGAGGTTCCGGAATGCTGTTTTAAAAAGTTCTTGTTCTATAGAGACAAGATCTTTTACCCAATGTCCTGGGCTGAAATTCAAGCTTTGTCTTTTTTTTTTTTTTTTTTTTTTTTTTTTCCCCCCCCCCCTCCTCCTCTTCATGACGGGTTACACCTGTGGCATCACTCTGGTTCTGGTTTAACACGTTGGGTTGGCTGTCTCATTTGCTGTAATCTTTGTTTTCCACATTGGTGCATTCAGGAAGAACTTTGGAACTGCAGAAAACCATGTTACCTAATTTGAGAAGCAAACATGTCAGAATTAAAAATGAATGTATAATTAAAGATATTTACATTTATTTGGTTAGCAGATATTCTTGAAAGGGAGGTACAACCGAGAGTAAATAAGAGCACATCGCACCAACAGGCAGAGAGCTTTAGACAGATACATGATTGTTGAAGTAGTTGGTGTGTCTGTCTTTTTTGGCACATTACACAAGTAGCTGACTTCACAACTCTGCATGAAAAGAAGTAGAAGCTGATCGTGACAGATGGTATAATGCAGATTTATGTAGCTATCAGGAGAGAAATGGGTCCAGCAGATGCATTTTGAGATCCTTTTTGAGTGTTAGGAAGGATTTGGCAGTTTTAGGGGAAATAAGAATTAGGAAATTAAGTGATAAATGTTTAACATGTAATAAATGAATTAATGGATTATGCATGCACATTTGCATTTGGAAAATTTCTTGCTACATCTATACATATGCTTTTGACAGGATTGGCCCTCTGTACATTTTAGGCATGCGGTATTTATGTATTATTCCAGTGTTTACATGAGTTTCCTCAGATGAACTGAGACTGTATTATGTCAGTGTCTGAGTGCCCTGCAGTGGACTGATGTCATGTTTTTGGTTGTGCCTCCTTTTGCCCTCTGTGCTTTTCAGAGCAGCCTGTGATTCCCTGCAGCTGCAACTCCTTTACCAGTTATTGCAAATAAATGAATCCATGGATGAATTGTATTAATTTGCATGAGTTAATGTTCCTTTTTGGTAATGTTGTATTGTTATCCTTGATGTATGCTGAATGTGCTTTATCATGGATAACAATTTAAATGTTTCTCCTTTTGATTTAAATCTGAAAAGCCTGAGCTCTGGTCTACCAGCAGTAAGCAGTGAATTGATAAGACACCAGCTTCTATCTATTTAGGGTGCACACCACTCCCTGGATCTGGAAGTTTTCTGGAAGATGGGAAAATCCTACAATTTGGGTGCTGTTTCTGGACATTGTCCCTTCACTATAGTGGCTTTTGATGCTGTTTTTGTTAGGGCTGCTTAGAATAAGTACTGTATTAATCCCTGCAGGGAAATTGTATGTCGCTTTGGACAAAAGCATCTGCTAAATTAATAAATGTAAAGTGACATGCACAGCAGCTTAAAACATGGCATGTAACAAAAAGGTGCATATAACACATGAGGTAAGTAAAACATTTACAAAACAGACAGTTAAGTGCAGTGACACCAGGCTCACAAAGCACTTCCCTGCTGCCCTGTGTTGAGGACTTAACTGGCCCTTGAATACCATTATGGAAGCAGATGGCTGTTGGTAAGAAGGGCCCCCAAAAGCACTTTTTTTGTACATCATAGTTGAATAATCCTGTGGCTAATAACGGCTGATCATGACGATTACGTCATGGAGGGGGTGTAAGCCATTTTTCACTATGGATACTAGCTTCTTCCACATCTTGGCTAATGGCCACTACCTCCCCTGAGTTAGGGGTAACACCTGTGACAAATTCCCCCCTCACCCCCCCCGGTGTTTGTTCATGCTGCAGGTCTCGCTACATACGTAGCAGCACTGTAGCCATCTGCATTCTACTGGAACATGTGAATTTTTCTCCACACATTAAAGGACCTGAACTTTCTATGAAAGTAGAGCCTACTTTGTCCTGTCTTATACCGTATGCTCATGTCAAGTTTGTTGTTGATATGGGCCACCAACCTCCATGGCTGCACCCTTGATGGTTGCTGGGCATAAAGGCTCTTTAATTGAAAAATTAACCATCACCCCCTTTGTCTTGTAGATGCTCAAATGGAGATTGTTTACCTTAAATCATGAAACAAAGTCCTTGATTATAGGGCTGTACGCTCCCTTTCGTCACTTTTCTTGGTACACATCACTATTTCATCAGGAAACTTCTGCAAGTGACACAAAGAAACTGACACAATGAGGGATGCTGAATATCATCTCTGTGTGGCTGTGTGTGTTCTGTAGACCCTGGCTCTACAGTACAAATGTCTTTGATCACATGACCCTTTTGTCTCATTCCATAGATTTTTTTTTTTTTTTTTTTTTTTTTTTTTTTTCTTTCTTTCTTTCTCTTTCTTCTCTCTCTTCCCCCCCTGGAAACTGTGAGAAAATGAAGTTTTGGCTCCGTTAAGGTTTTTAAGAGTTGAGTGGCAGATGTTGACACACCCTTTGTATTTGCTTCTGGTTTGACAGTGAGTTTTTGTGTATCCTGTTTTCATATGTAATTCTGGTAGGTTATGGTCTGCTTCTGATCAGACAGAGAGGCATGAAATTGGTGCTCAAGAAACACTGGTTTCCTGACATTCATTATTTTCCCTTCAGTCATTCCTGGCACATACACGCTATAGGTGCATGCTATTTATGTATCAGAGCTTTCCCCTGAAATCACAGTAATGTACCATGAACTGGAGTAGGCACATGTGACAGGAACACTGCTCTGGCACTAACAGTTTTTAAATTTTTTTTTCTTTTTTTTTAAAAATCCTCAGTCTGCTGTTGTAGAAGTCCTGATGCATATGAAATGCTGTTTTGCAATGTTTTTCATCATCGAGCTGTGGAGTGTGTACCAACCCCTAAACTTGTCAAGCTTGATAATAATTTTGAGCACATATTTAGTCTCTATTACACTTGTGTGCTCTTGGCTGATTATATCTCAGTATTTTAATTGGAAGTGTACAGTGGTCCAGTAACAGTGTTGCTAAGTGAAATAGGGGGCATTAGATCTGTGCTTATTGAAAGGCTGTGCATGATTGTCTTATACTCTCGCAGTGATTTGAGTTCATGAACTGGTGATCAGATTAAGGGTAACTAAATTGCATTTTAATAAAAATGTGATGCTCTGACTTGAAACAAAGGAAGTTCTTGAATGACAGTTGATAAAATTGCCCGTACCATAATTTGAAATAAATTCAGTCAAATTTGCTATGTTGAGCACTTACTCTTTCCACATCTCCTCAGTCTCAATGAGCGGCTGTGTAAGGGTTAAACTCATTCATAGTTTGCTTTCAACTGTATCCTAAGTCGCATCCTCAGTACTGTTTCCATTCTTAACCTGGAACCATGCTATTACTTTAATCAACTCTGAAGAGTTGTGTAAATTGTCTCCAGATACCTGGGGCATAAAATATTCCTTGTGGGTTTTTATTTAACTAATGCATTCAGTTTGTTTTATTTTACTACAGACACTGAAACATGATTTTAAAACAACTTCCTGCGAAGTGTAATTTGCCTTTACTGTTTGTCTGAGTTCTTTAAAAAAAATTACTGCTATCGTATGAACACAGTAAGTGTTCTCCCCCACTACAAAGGAATTTTTTGCCGTTCAAAATGACTTAAGTGTCATGGATTGACATGTCCAAATAAATTCATAAAATGGGCAATATTGCAGTGGTGAATTACTCAGGGGCTGATTAACCAGGAGAGTTGTTGTGCTTGTTCTTATCCGTGTACTAGTAACTTGGTTTCAAAACAAAGTTATACCATGGTTACAACCCAACGAAGGTCCTACTTTGTTTTGGTATGTATATAAAAATGTTCCCATTGAATCAGGTGAAACGAAACAAACTGGAATGGCAGCTCAAATTACATAATGTCACCGCCCATGTACGTGACCCACAGAGCAAAGCTGATATCTGTAGGGCATTGAGTCACGAAAGATATTGTCTTATGCACACACATCAACTGGAAATGTTGTGTATAACCCACATCTATTTGGGAACAGCCTTCTCAAGTTTGCATGGTAGCCTGCAAAAGGAGTTAACAAATGCTGTGTGACATGATCAGAATTAGGTCTTCAGGAGCCAGTCTTTCAGCTAATTTCTATATGATATGTCGTCATTTGCAGATTTATTCTTGTCTGGCTGACTTCGGTCTTTAGCAAAGCTTCCTATAGCATTCTCTTAACAGTTTTTTTATGACTAAGAGAAACTTAGACATGAAGATTTTTGTTGGCTTTTGAGAAGGCTTAGATACAGGGCTGCCCTGATATCAAAATTTCATACTTGGTTAAAGTGGTATTACTGCTGCCTAGTGATAAGACATGGTAAGCACAGTGCAGATGACTTTACATGCTTTTATTGATTTGTCAAAATTTTGTTGTTAGTATAAATTAACAAATTAAACAAGTTTAAAAATCAACTAAACATCTGTCTATCCATCCATTATCTTGGATATATAACAGCTTTTCCTATGCAGGGTTGTAGTATTCCAAATCTTATCCCCTGTGGGTAGGACATGGCGCAGGGCAGACCTTTGATGGGATAAACACTGTAAAAAAAAATAATTTGGATTCCAACCAATCATTCCTTCAGTTGAGGACCAAAATTATGTGAGCTTCTAGGTTGCTCACATAATTTTGGCTAGGGTGCTTCTAGGTTGCTGCACAGATACTGTATACTGTACCCCATTAGTTAGGTTTGAGTGGAAACACAAGTATTATTAATTTGGGCCACAGCTAGAATTTCCAAATTAAAACCCCAAAGATGTAACAATGTTTGCAGTTTTAAGCAACATAAGACCATGCTTACATGGCCTGGATTGGCCTAAGATGAGCAAGGAAATCCTTGGCTAGCAGTGAATGACTCTAATCTCTTAAATGAGGTAAAACCATGAGGCTTTGGGCATTGAGAGCAAAGATCTGCAGCCCTTAATGTGGTACATTTTTCTTGCCCTCATCTAGATTTGAATGTTAAAGCTCCTTTGAGGCTCAGTTGAGGACTTCAATGAACTCCACCTTACTTGGTCTGATTGCATGTGGCTGGTAATTTGATATATTCCATCTTAACCTAAGTGAGGTTATGGTCCCATCCTGTATGTGATCTGACCTTCAGGTCTGGATCTTAGTGGTTCTGTCTGTCTTCCTCCATGTGATATTCAACCTCTGAAACTCATATACAATGCAGCTACTCATATTTCAAACGTGTAGATTTTTGGCCTTAATTCTTTCATCTTGCTCCTCAGGCTACTTGTTATTCTCTGACTCACAGTCAAAACATTGCTCAACACTCTTACCCAGTTTGCTGCTGTTGTGGGAAAATTTAACTTAAAGTATGCTCAACTGGAGAACACTATGACTTTGATACCAAGTGCTACACATGAACATCACTGACCTCTGATACTCTAAGCAACTTTTGACCATTTTTACTGCACCCAGAGTTTCCCTTCCTGAAGTTTGGTTATCATTCCCAAATGGTGCATTAAGGTCCCAGTGACTATTGGAAGCCAGTTTCCGGTTTCCATTGTGAATTGACTGTACAATAGAGACTCAAGGCAGCGAATTTTGCCTGCCTCTGACTCCACTTCCTTCACTGTTTGAACTGATAATGGATAACAGCACTATTAGCTACACACTAAATGGTTTCACATGAAACTTCCTTTCATGAGCCAAAATATTTTTGTGACTTTGTGTATTCCCCCCCCCCCCCCCCATTCGGCTGTACAGGCCTCCCTTGGTTGACAAACGTAATTCATTCCTGAAAACCCCTCGTTTACTAATCGTTTGTACATCGAAACCCGATCCCCCCATTATTTATGGGGAAAAAATGTTCCTGTACTCTTATGCCCCACCAAAAATGTTTTTCAATTTCTAAACACAATTAGACTGATATGAGAAATAAAGTTAACATAACAGAATGGTAAAACACATGATATAAGAGAATACTGTTGTAAATTTTATTTACTAAAACACTTGGAAATTGTAAAGATGAAACTTCAGTGACAATGGTAGATTATGTAAAGTTTCATGCTGGGAAGTCAGTCTTTGATTTCCCTTATCAGTCACTATACACATGCTAGAATTCTGAAAGGAAAGACAAAAACAGACCCATTAGTGAAATGAATGAATAAAAAAAAAAAAAAAAACTTACGATTGGTGTCACAAAATGAGACCTCTTCAAGCATTGGATCTGTAGGTCAGTCTGCTCATTTTGAAAAATAAAATGTAATGTCACTAAATTTGTTCCTCACCCAAGGAAAAAAGTGTATTACAAAGCAGAAAGAAAGAAGATATCTTTTATTGTGTGTACTGTTACATTGCGCTTAACATCACTCACTGGTGATAAACACATTATTATTATGCATTATGTTATATACATTGAAAAAATACATAGTACTAATATTTACATGTATTCATTTAGTAGATACCTTTCTCCCAAGTGACGTACATCTCATTGTAAATAATACAGTACTAGAAATGATGCTGTCTTAATTTTTTTGTGTGAATTTTAATTCTTCCTGGTATGCATACAAATGTCAGACTTGTAACTTTGAAAACCAAACATGTGCCTGTTGAGGGAGGGTATTAATTTCCATCAGAAAAAACTTAAAAGATTCATTCACCGCAGAGTCGTATACCGTGGGATACCTGTATTGAATTTTTCTACCACGACCAGCCAGGCTGCACTGGATTAGAGCACCAGCTCAATAATTTTGTCTGATATGAAAATGTCATCTGACTTCTTGACCTGGAGCTACCTGACAGTGTAACCTTCATCCTTCTTGTCTTCACTATATACTTTTAACTTAAGTTATACATTCATATTTGTTTAACCTAGTTGCTGCAGTTATCTTGGATGCCAAGTCTCGTTAGATAGCATAGCCCTAAATATGCTGGTGTTCCAAAGTTTGGAATTACCCAGAAATATTTGAGTTTATGATATACTCTTATTTGCCAAGGTAGCATTAAATTGATGAAAATATATTGATAATGTCATTATTTCATAACTCTTCTATGCATTAAACTTTACATTGCTCAAAAAAATCCTCCATTGTGCCAGCCAGTCCATCAATGATGGTATCCCAGCTTCCTGTTTATTCACCAAAGAGGTTTTGCATAGCGTAGAAGTATGCTTTGAATCATTGTTCTGCTGCATGATCAAATTTGCATCAATCAAGTGCTCACCCCAGGTCATGGCATGATGTTTTAAAGTAGTGGTAACTTTTCTGATTGCACTCTGTGTAAACCTCCCACTTTACCAGCAACAAAGCAGCCCCATACCATGAAATTCCCTATACCAGGCTTGAAAGAAGGCTTCAAGCCACACACATGTTCTCCTTGATCCAAACATTCTTTTCCTCATTTTAACCTTTTCTTTTTATTTGCCAGTTTCAGATATGGCTTTTTTTTTCTTTTTTTTTTAAAAAGAAAAAAGAGAACTCTGCCTCTAAGTCCAGCATACCGGGAGTCGTCTTTTCTCTGTTGCAGATTACATGTGTTTGGCATTTACTGTTTAAGGAAGCAGTCAAATGAGGACCTGCAATGCATCTGTTTCTCGGGCTGCAGACTCTGATGCACTTATCCTCTTGTGCATTGTGCATCTGGGCCTTCCACTTCTTTTTCTGTTCTATTTAGTCCAGTTTGTAGTTCTCTCTACACAGTAGTGGACACCTTTGTATGAAATCTTCAGTTTTTTTAGCTGACGTGTGGAATACTTTAATTTTGCGAAACAACAATAAACTGTTTCTTGAGAGAGCTGTTTTGTTTTGGCTGTTTTTGAACCCAGAAATGACCTGTAGGAATGTCGTTACCTTGCAGCACAAGGAAAGACAATTTACTTGCTTTATTGAACAGAGTAACAGGTTTCAGCTGTGCTAACATGGTTATGAGGGTTTCTCTAATAACCAGTTAGCATTTAAACATGATTGATTAAGGCTGAGCTAAGAGAGTTTACCATTGGGACACTGGAGTAATGGCTGCTGAAAATGGGGCTTTGTAGTCATATGTGAATATTAAATTATGAATCATTAATTTCAAGTAGTAATAGCCATTTGCAGCATTAGTAATGATGTCTTGGCAGAATGTTTAGTTTTAATGGTAACTTGATCAAAGTAGTATCCACTCTTTCAAAAACTTAATTTCTGGCTTTTAACTTTTGAAAGCTAGTGAACAAGTATACAAAAAGAAGCAGTTTTGATTATGCATTCAAAATTCATAATTACTTTACTTTGTGTTTAGGAATCTAAATTTCAAAGGAAATTTTTGACAAGTTTAAAGATATGACTTGCGTTTTAAGTTGGAGAAATTAAATGTCATTTTACAAGTACATGATATTGCGTACGCATTTTCTTAGCTCTCACTTGAAATCAGCTACAAATGAGTTATAGATAAAGGAGAGGTTTGGCCTTCATTCATCAGTGTGCAACACTCTGATGTGTGATTGACATATGCTCAAAGAAGCCCATTGTTGCAGAGTAACATGATTTGGGCTGAATATCCCAAGAAGTAAAAGAAAAATGTGTTGGAGCCGTTATTTATTACCTTAAAAGGAGAAAGTGAGCGAGGAACAGAGGCGGGGGCACTCGGCATATAACCTTGTGAACCTGTTGGTGCTGAGCAAGACGAATCCTCATGCCAATCTGCTCTGACCCTTTTTTACATGGCAAACAAGTGTTTCTATTTCACCACACACCATTGCCTTGTCTTGTGAGTCTGTGCGATGTTGGCCGCTCATCATTGCCCTGTGGTCAATGTGTAGTCTAATCTGATGCATCGTGCCAGGGCATTCGTTTTAAGGACTAGCTGTTCTCAACAGAAACAATCCTGAGCTCAAAAGTAACTTTTGTAAAAGATTCTTATAAATGATATTCTTTCCCTTTTCTGATCTAATTGCCCAAATCAAACTATTCTAATGGGGGTTATGGGAATCCACATATATTGACTTGAAGTTGCTTCAAACAATACAATTTATTTTCGTCACATGCCAGTGCATGATGTTAAGAAGAAAAAAGTATTTTTAACGTCTGTGCCTTTCCTGTTTCAGGTGGATTGTAGATATGGAGGGAGCCCCTGGTACACTCTATGAAGGAGAGAAATTTCAGCTGCTTTTCAAATTCAGTAGTCGATATCCTTTCGATTCACCTCAGGTAATTATTTGACTTTTGGTTTGCAGTTGATTTATGGTATTTGTTTTGTACATTTCTGTAATTAGGATGTTCATGTGTGAATCACTATTGAGTGCCATATGCTGATGGTTGCTGACTTGCAAGACTTCCATGAAAAAGTAAAATGTTTGAGAATATCTGCTCGACATACCCGCACAGATGCTTTGCTTTGTGTGATGTTAGTGATACCGCTTGGGTGCGGCTACAGCTAACAGACGGCGTAAGTCATTTTTCAAATTCCCGGATTTAATCATCTGCAAAAAAGTCGACTCAGTTATGCAAAGAGGTGCTGCAGTTATTTTTAAATGTAGGTATTTGACGTTGGGCACAGGTGCTTGTGCTACAGCCATGTAAACCATCAGAGTATTAGTATCGTCTAACTCCCTTGCAAAACAGAAATGGAAAAAGCTTATGTTGACCCTGTGTTCACACTTTACCTCCATTTTGCCTGCTCACGTTGATCAAGTAGCTGCACACAACTGGAAATTCAGAAATATTTATAGCTGGTTGTTCTAAAGAGTTGATGAAACTGTCAGGAGATCAGGAAAGAATTTGATTTTAAAGAGTTGGGTTTTTGAGGCCCCCCCCCCCGAAAGCCAGGAGAGGTTGAGCAGTTCTGAGTGGCTGTGGGAGTTTATTCCATTATGTTTTGACCGAAAACAGATTTTGATTTAGGGCCCTTTGTGAGTGGGACCACCAATCAGCCAGAGATGGAAGAGCACAGCACTCTTGCTGGAGTACAGGGAGTGATCAGGTCCTGTAGGTGTTAGAGTACAGTTTCTTTGACCGTCTTGTAGGCTGTAACCAGAGTCTTGAACTTGACATGGGCAACTGAAGGAAACCGGTGGACAAAGGCAAGAAGGGGCAATTCATGGGATTGCAGGTCAGACACAACTCATGCTGGAGATTTCTGGGTCAGCTACAAGGGCTTGATGGTAAATGGCTAAAAACCAGAAAGAAAGGAGTTTCAGTAGTCCAGGCAGGAATCATCATGGTCTGTACCAGAAGCTCCATGGAGTAAGTAGTGAGATAAGGATGGATTCTACAAATGTTGTGCAGGAGGCATTTGCAAGGCTCACTAATGGCTTTGTTATGCTGGGAGAAGCAGACTTGAGTCAGTTCTTATGCTCAAACTCCTGACGGACAAAGACGATAACTTGAGGGAGGTGCTAGGTTTGATAGAGAGCTCTCAACCAGTGAATGGACCTGCAAGGAGGTGAAAGATATGCCATAGAAGGGCTGAGTTGTAGATGATAAGTCATCCAAGCAGAGCTGTGAGACGTGCTGCAGTTCAGGAGGATAACTGACATAAATCGTTATTGTAACAAAAGTATTTAAAAGCATATTGCATATAACTTACTATACCCAAAGTAGTTGATGATCAATGTAACGGGCACTTCTGATTTACTTTGTAAAAGGGTTTGCTTAAGTATTTTCATTTAAGCTAAATTGCACAGTACCTGGCTGGTGAAGGTCTCATGTAGCCTGAAAGTGTTTTTGTATGCAGCGAATGACATGTTTTAGAGTAGGCAGTTCTAGTTGCACGGTGATTATCGATTCATCTAAAGTATCGTGCAACATACAGAATATTCCTGTTGATCTGTGTTACTTGACTTTGGAGCTTCATCTTATAACATGCTGTATTCTGTTTTATTGACACATCAGGTAAACTGATGTGTGATTGAATGATGCTGTTGCCACCAAAGCTGTTAAGTATATTACATTTGTCACAATTCCTGCCACCGTAGTTTGGGACAAAAGGTTATGGACGTCAGGTTTTTGTATAGAACAGATAATGTTGATACCACACTTCTAGTGCATGAAATATCCAAGACTTAGTGCCAAGGCACAAGTGTTGACAGTACACTGGACACAATGAAGGCTATTCTGTGAACCCATTCCTAATATTAGTACTTCGACAAGAGTAAGTGTGTGTGTGGTTGTTTGGCAATAGACTGGTGTTGATCCTGTCCAGGGTGTACCCTGGCTCATTCCCTGTGCTTCCTGGATAGGCAGAAACTTGAACATGCAATGGACAAGCACTTAGGTGATGGAGGGGAAAGTATCGCTCCTAAATACAGTCCATTATGCTATATTGTTTTAAACTATTTGGATGTAATGCAATGGAGAGATGAACACAAGCATTTATGAGAGCTGTTTTGGAACAACATGATCCCATTCCAAAAATTCACTCGCTCTATGCATTTGTTGCATTCGGTGTTTATTTCATCTGCTCTGTCACAGTTGAATAAGGTTGGCCAAAGTTATAAGAGTGTAAAGTGTTCTGTGGAGATTTGTAAAAGAAAGGATGTAACACTAGAGCAGATTGCTTTGAATGAAACTAAGAACAAGGAGTCACAGGTGCCACAATGTTTTCGTGTTTCGTCAGTTATTTGTGATCGATTATGATTTTTCAGTATTTAATTTTTGGCGTGGCATGAATTTTGCTATGTGATTGCTGTACTTTGTGCGGTCTGCTCCAAACTCAGTTTTGAACACAAATTATTGTGCCAATTGACATAAGTGTTTTGTATGACTAAATCTATCTTGCTGTAGCAGAACTGACTGCACGTGTCAGTTGAATTCATATTAGGTGTCGAATTTTGGCTTCAGATATTCATACTGGAATGTGAGTCTTGAATTTTGTTCTGTACATTTTTACCTATACGCGGCTTTCTTTGTCTCTTGTTCTGTCTCTCGTTCTCGCTCTCTTTTTAGGTAATGTTCACCGGTGAGAATATACCTGTCCATCCCCATGTCTATAGCAACGGTCACATCTGTTTGTCCATTTTAACAGAAGACTGGTCACCTGCACTTTCAGTGCAGTCAGTCTGTCTTAGCATTATCAGCATGCTGTCCAGTTGCAAAGAAAAGGTAAGAATGAACAAATCGACACCAACACTGCCTTTCAGAATATGAAGGGCCAAGACATGTAATGGCTCACAAGTTAAGTGCCTTTGGGTTGACTCTTGGTAACAACATAAATGGGAAGCTGCCAGAATGTTCTTTCCTCCACTCGTGTCCTTTTGCTTGAGAGTATTGTGTCTGTAGTCATTGTAATTGATGCTATCTATCTGGCTGCAATCCTCATTTTCCTCCAACTTTGAAAAGTCCAAAGTGACTGCAGATGCATAATTTTTTTTTTTTAAAACAATTGCTTTATGAAGAATAACTTGAACAGGAATCATTTAACTTTTATCAGTGAAATGCCACAGATAAACTTACTGTTTCTCATTTAATGGCAGTGGCCAATTCTAAGCAGTCAATAAAAATGCAAATGAACCAACCTGTGCTGCTGTTAATCTTGAACACTAGCTCATTTGCATTTCTTCAGTGAATGAACAGCCAAAATGTGCAAATAAGTGTTCAAGTGTGTCTCAAAACACAGCAAAATTACAGCTGCAATGCTTTATTTTTTTCTTATCTCGCTATGCAGGAATACACAGGAAAAAATTGTTGAATGCTGCACAATATGGGGGGAATGTGTTTTCTCTCAGAACTGTATGAAAACAGAGGAAAGATAAATGAGATTGCGTCACCTAGTTAAAGTTGGCACAAATGCACGCATTTCTCAGCAAAAAAAGTTTAAGGTCATGACATTGCACTGTTTGTGCACTCTAGCATTTCATGGGTACAAGTAGTGATGTGTTGCTTTTTCCCCCCCACAGAGACGGCCTCCTGATAACTCCTTTTATGTAAGAACGTGCAATAAAAATCCAAAGAAAACAAAGTGGTGGTATCACGGTGAGTACAGCGTGTTCTGCTTCACTCAGTCATACTTGATACAAATAAATGTGGATGTGCACAAGATATGTAATTTTATTGTCCAAAAGGGACAGTTTATTTCTATGAAATGCTGATATGTAAAAACAATATATAACAAGTCTTCTGTCGAACCCTTACTCATTCCTGAGACCAAGCTGGATAATATCTCCATTGGATGCTCTGTCCAACTACTTGTAGAGTAATATCTGTACTGTGTACAATTTAGTTGGTGACCATAATAATGTGCATTAGTAACCTCACTGCCGGCTACGCTGTTAAAAAATGTATTGCACTGAATATGACAACTTGGCCTGCATTGGTCACATAAAAGGAGGAGCCATAACTATGACTACAGAAGTTAAACATGAAACATGAGTGTTACGTTACATTTATTCACTTAGCAGACTCTTTTCTCCAAAGCGACATACATCTCTGAGAAAAATACAAATGAGCAGTTTATATCAACGGAAGAAGAGATTTGGATGCAGACGTATGGTTCTAGAGTACAGTTGATTTGTGACACCATATCCACTATGTGAAGCAGTGTGCATCACATGAGTATGTACATAAAACAAGCAAATGTAACCCTAAGCCCCTCTGCAGATGGAACTGAGGTGGTGGTGATGCTCGTGCCAGCAGACCACATTACCACTGATGTTGTCCTACACTTTCAATTATTTTCACTATTTTTGGTTGCTCTAGGAATTTTTTGGCAGTCTGTCAGTGAACACATCCTATATTTATTTAATTTATGGAGAGATGTGACACAGAGGAACCACTGTATTTGTGCTAGTCTAGTATCTGACAATAACACTTGCATGTCTTTCAACAGATGATACTTGCTAATGTTCAGCTTTGTTATGCTCCTTGAAGAAAGAAGTCCTACTGAGTACATAAGCACTTTTTAAATCATTCAGTCTTTGAACTTTAACCTTTGACTGGAACAACGAATCCCCTGCGCTGAAGACTTCCACGACTGCATTTTGAAGCGGGTGGTTGGATGCATGTTTTGGCTGGCTCTAAAAATACGAAGAATGTAATGCACCCAACCTGGATTGTTTTGGAGTTGGCGAGGGAGATTTTGTTGAAAATTTATTCCTTGGTCTTTTTTTTTTTTTTTTTTCCCCTCTCTGTAACAAATGTATGGTCCTCATGTATTGTGCAATAACTACGACTGATGCATGCTAGGGCCTACAAGGAAAGATAAACTCCAAATTGAACGGTTTGGCTGTAAGGGATACAAGGCTTGTAACCCCGTCTTTTTAATCCAATATCTGCACTGTGACAGTAACAGCAGAGGTACAACTTTCTTTTACATTTTAACACTGAATAATACTGCAAACATAGCCCACCTTGTATTTCGGTGACTTGGTCTTTTCCAGTTGCAGACCGAAGAATTCTTGTATATTTAGAGTAGCTTATTTTCAAACCCTGAAAAATGGAAATTCGTAGATTGGTTAAACTTCTGGTTAAAGGTTTTAAGCAGAGCATTACTTGTTTCCTTTTTCTGTTGTAAAGTCCAGGCATCAGTCTAAGTCATGTAACCCGTTCACCAGCCAGCTCTCTCAGATATCTAACGTTTGAAAATACTTGCAAAACTACTTAGAATGTGTTATGCTGCAACTTATTTTATATGTGTTTTGTTATGATTCGTGCTTTAATCTTGTAAAATGTCTAATATTGGAAGTTCTCTCTTTTTTTTCCCCCCCTCCCTTTGGTAAACATCACTTTGCCAGAAGTAGTGTCAGGAAAATGGTTTTGAGATGAGTTTTTGGGAAGAAAATGCTGCTTTGGTTTTCAAAATCTGAAGATTAATTCAGTTTCTGTACACGGTAGTGATATCTGTGAGTGGTTCCGACATTAAGACTAGACTAAGTGATTGCTCCTTGTCATTCATCTGGCTCAGGTACTTTTTGAATAAATCACCTATGAAAAATTCCTTGCAAATATTTTGCATTCAACTAAAATATTTTCACCAAAAAGACTGTTACAATGCTCAGTATGGCATGTGTAAGGAAATAGTTGTGTATTACTTTTCAGATGTTAATAATTAAATTACTTAAGAAATGAGTGCAAAAGGTGCAAAGGTTGTCCTCCGTTAATATATTTTCTTTTTGAAATTTAATATATTGCTTCTTTTAAGCCTGTAACTTTCCTGTCCCCCCCCCCCTTCTTTTCTGGCTCTTGGTTTGGAGGGTCCTCAGAAGTTGTGACACTGATCTCTTAGGGGATTTACCTTTCCTGTTCTTTGCCTTGCTTATTTTTTTCCTCATTTTGGTCTGTACAGTTATTTTGTATCGCTAACATTAACCGTAGCGGTGAGGGTTGGGGGTGCTTCGTGTAGGAATGTATGAGGTGTGGCTCCACTGTGTCAGGATTAGTGGCAGCAGCGTTTGGCGCTGGATGACCAAGGGGTTCCAGCACTTGCCTGTGGCTCGAGGTGACGGTCCTCCAGACATCATCTCTGAAAAGAAATGCATTTCCCATAGGTGACAGGCTCGTGGCCATCAATTCAAAATACTTGAAATTTCCTCCCAGATTTTTTTTTTTTTTTTCTTCCCCCTCCCCCCCCTTAATTCTCTGTGATAGTTTAACCTTATGGAAGTTTTAAGTTGTCATTGTGGACTTTGAAAAGACAAAATGTTCTCTCTTTCTGCTGAACCGGTACCTGTAAATCCCATCACTGTCAAAGTTTTTCAGGTAAAAGTCGACTTTGACCAAAATTCTTCTTGGTGGTGATAGAAATTTCAGCCCCGCTAATACAAGCGAGAAAACAAGGCGTTAGTTTTGTTCATCGACGGGCTCCTGTGTTTCCCGTTTCCAGGAAGAGGCTCATTCAGTACACACTTGAACAGACCACCTGTTATAGAGAAGAATCTCTCTGAAGGCATTTGTTTCTACTGTCTCCTGTGAGGCTTCACTTCCCCAGAAACCCCTTTATTTCCTTTTTTTTTTTTTTTTAAAAAAAAAAAAAAAAAACTTTGATAGAATTCTTGGGTTGTGGATTGTTGAACAAAATCAAAATTTAGGGAAAGTGTTTTATTATTTTGACAATTAGTTGTAGTGATGTACAAGGTACATGTAAACTGTGCCTGTTAATTTAATAATAAAAGCTGGAGATCCACTGATCCTGCATTCTGTTTTGTGTTGTAAGAGAACAAATTTGTGTTTTTACTGGGCATCTTTACTCAGCGGACCAGAGGAGGAACAGATGACTAGTAAGTGAATTTTTAAGGCACCGTAGACATCTAAAAAGTCATCGTCTGACTGCTGGCTGTTATAGATAAATTACACAGTCTGTATTTATGGAATAGCAATATGTAAAAAATTATGTTGGCCTTCCAAAATAGTAGTACTATTTTGATGCATCTGCAAGAAGACATCAGGTGAACCAGGTGAGCATGATGCAGGTGTGGGTGGGAAAAATGTTATGCATGTTGAAATGTGTTTCATGGGTTAGAGAGAAAACCCGGTTAGAGAGTTAAATATTCCAGATAAGCTTTCCTGACGAGGCCTTGGTATGTTACTGTGAAGAAGACAGGGAGAAAAAGTGACATTTGCACATTTCCACCGGTGCAATGTAGGAGGACACATCTTAAGTGTCATTCGTATCGTAACTGGCACTGGTACCTGCTCCTGTAGGGGCTTTCAGTCTCTGCTTCCCTCCTTATGTCCATCTTTTTTTTTCTATTCATTTTTTTTTTAGATGAAGATTTTTTTTTCAAAACAACTTACAATTTGTTTTGTTTATGCAGCTGGGTAAGTTTTACTGTGCTATCTCTCAGCACCTTGCTGGAAGTGTATTTACCAGCCTCTATTTTCTTATTCTTTTAAACATTTTAACATTTGCAATGCATAAAAAAAATAAGTAGGTAATTGCTTAAAATATTGCCTTCCTATTGTCTATGTAAATTTCAAAATAAATGGTTTCACCTTTCTAAATGACTATGGCCTAAATAGATGAGTTCACTTGTATTTGGGCAACTTTCACTAATATAGTGAAAGAAGGTGAGTTCAGCTGTAGTGAGGATTACTAAATCTGCAGTTAACTCATTACAAATAATGTAACAGATTTTGTTTTTTTTTTTTCTCCCCCCCCCCCCCCCCCCCCCCCCCCCCCACCCCCCATTATGATCCTGGCAGAGTAGCTATGAGCATCAGTACCCCCCCCATGCTCACTGGTCACAGAAGCTGCAATAGTGCTGCATTTGTGAACTAAATGGTGCTTATAGCGCCCCCTGATGGTAGCACTAATTTGCGCCAGAGCTCTTGAAATAGATCTTTTACCCTCTGTTCTGGAATGTACAGTTGCTTTATTTAAAGAGCGACTTAATCTCTGACTTAATCTCTGAGCAAAAAAGCTGATATGTCTCCTTTTGCACATGCAAGTCCCTCAGTAGCAGACAGTACGGAAAAATTTTATTTACCAAGAACTGTATTATAATTGCATTCTAGTGTACTGTCCTTGAGCAAGGTACTGTACTTACTGTAAAATACAGCTACCCAGTTGTATAAATTAATAAATAATTGCAAGTAGTTTAGTGTACACACTTGATATTGTACGTGTAAGATGAGTTAAAAGTTAATTTGAGTTATTTCTTTGGTGAAACCTACCAAAGACAACCTGCGCCACTTGTGCTTCACTGAGTGTGAAAAAGAATTCATGGCATTTCCCCCATACCATCATAACTGGAAAATTCTGTTTAAAAGATGTATTTTTTCCTATTAGAAAGGCAGATATTTCCTCATCCTTGCCTTTGCCCCGTATATTCTATCGTGTACACGACAGTGCTGCTGAAATGTGGACTTTTCATGTGCAATAACTGTTTTTCTCACTGCCCCATTTTCCCAAATGTATTTTTTTCTGCCTTTGATTTGTTGCTACATTTAAATTTTATACACACATGATTAACAGCTTTGTTACAGATCTGCGCCATTTCTTTAATGTCCATATTATATTTCGTGGTGTCTTTAACATGATCGGGTCGGTATACATATTTGACTGTGGGCTTCAGGGTGCGAAGCATAGGCATATCTGAGATGAAAATAATCTCTAAATGTATATAAATTAGGATTAAGCAAAGATCTATTACACTTAAACCTTAAGGCTTGTTAAACCTGGCTTTTTTTCTACTGTTTTTTTTTTTTCTCCTCCAGTCACCTGCAAGGTCAGGTGACAACCGCTGTGTGCACCGTAGTTGTCTTAGTTACTGAATGAGTATATTTCTCTGTTAGAAAAAGGTGACTATAGTAAAAAGGGTGAAATATTACGGATGCGGTACAGGCATCGCGACAGGACTGTACACCGAGGTACCGCACGGAGCCCTTCTGTTTTACTACCGGGAAGCCGGACTCTACCATTCCCGTATCCCGGGGGCGAACGTTTCTTCAGCTCTCGCTTATTTTCGCTTTCAGCAGTCCTCACAACATTAGCGCTTAGTATTTTAAGAATTATAATTTAACATTGTAATTTAGGTTGTTTTTATTCCCCCTTTACTTTAATTCTTCTCCATCCCTCCCACCCCGTGCGGCCGCGTCGTGTGGTTCAGTCCAGGACCGTCAGTTCTCTTTAGTGTTTGCCAATGTTGGAGGTGTAACTGGGCTCTGTCCCTGGAAAAAAGGTAACTAATCGTGATTAAATCCCGATTGCCTCGCCGTGGGATATTCCTGCTCGTCCCCGTGGACGCGTGGCGGCCGTGGGAGCCCGGGTTGCTCCGTTGCATGGGGAGAGCCGGGGGGGGGGGCGGTGTGGATGATACGCGAGCGGAGCGGGCGCTCGGTGACTCGTCTGACTGCAGCCATGATGTTTGGGGGCCGCGAACCGGCCTCGTCTCGGCGGCGCTGCGGAGCGCCGTGGCGGTGGAAGCGCTCGCGTGTCACCGTGCGTGGTGGCGTCCCGCTGCTTCCCTCGCACGTCCGCGCTCCGCGGTGGCGCTGCCGGCCCGTCAGGACCGGCGTGGGGGTGCTGTCACTCAGTGTGTGAGAGTCTGCCAGAGTGGGGCTGCGCGGCGGGAGCGAGCGCGGTTAGCTGGTGCGCCGTGGACGGTCGGCGGGAGTGGGGGTCGGGGGTCTGGCATTGGATTGGTGTATTGGACCGGACCGGACCGAACCGATTCGCAGCCAGGGCACGCCGCGGGGTGGGAGGGATGCTTTCCTCAACGCGCTCACGTTGCGTGGCCGGCCGTAGTGTATTTTGCAGCCCAGGTGAGGTGTCGGTGAGGTGGGGGCGCCTGCCACCCGGAGGTCAGACTTTGGTGTTGGACCTGCCCTCGGGGGGGTTGTAGGTCCGAGAGCTCGCGCCGAGGTGTCAATCATCACTGAGCATCCCGGAGCACCAGCAGAACCTCCTGAGACTCGGCAACAAACATCATGGCTTTTGCACCTGGTGGGCAGCAGGTGGCGTAGCGGTGTAGCGCCAACGCCTTCTTGCGACCCGGTTCACATCCCGTCTCCTGGTGTTGTACCTTTGAGCGAAGTACTTAGGGAACTGCAGCAGAAAAAATATTCAGCTGCATAGGTGGGTAAATCAGTGTAAGTCACTTTGGAGAGAAGCGTCAGCTTGGATGCTGTAAGGTACGTGCGGGGGCCGGCAATTCCATTGGAGAATGTGCAGCTGGGAAATCACACACACACACACACACACACACACACAGTGGCTGAAGCCGCTTGTCCAAAGCGGGATCGCGGCAAACCAGAGCCTAACCTGGCAGCACAGGGCGTAGGGCTGGAGGGGTAGGGGACACACCCAGGACGGGACGCCAGTCCAGCACAAGGCACCCCAAGCGGGACTCGAACCCCAGATCCAGCAGAGAGCAGGACCTGGCTAAGCCCACTGCGCCACCGCACCCCCCCAGCTGGGAAATATTTTTTTAAAAAAAGAATTAAAGATGAGCAGCTGGTTCTCGGGGCGATAGTTTTTTCCCTTTTATTTTGAAGCCTCGGCTGGCGGCGTTCTCGCCTCGCTCTGTGTCTCGCCGCTGAACGTCGCCGGTCTCCCCATGTGCAGCTGTGTCCCAGACAAGGTGACCGGTCCACAAGCGCTGCCCCGTCCTGCCCTCGTGTCATGTGCCTCGCTCTCACTTCTGACCTTTAGAGGAGCTCTCCTCCGGGCCCCTGAGCAGCGACCGCCGTCGGAAGTGTCTCTTGGCTAGTGCCTCCCACCTCTTCTCATAACCTGTCTGTGTCTGTTTGTGGAACAGATGAACGTGCTTTTAACCGCATGACATGAGGTCCCTGTTCTTCTTATCCAAAGTGGCTGACAGTACTAACCCTTTGTACAGTCTGACATTATTTGCAGGAATTATGGGAGGGGCAGTGCTGGTGCCTTACAGTTCCTGGAGTGTGGGGTCGAACCCAGCTTAGTCTGTAATATTTCAGTGTTCTCCCCATGTTGATGTTGGTGTGGGACAGTTGGTAGCATGGTGGTTAGTGCTGCTGTCTGTGGAACGAAAGGTTGCAGGTTCGATCTCCACCTCTGGCTGTAGTACCCTTGAGTGAGGTACTGACCCTGAATTGCTCCACTACAGTTACCCTGCAGTATAAATGGGTAAATAGTTGTAACTAGCTTAATATTGCAAGCTGCTTTGGAGAAAAGCATAAGTTTAATGAATAAATGTTTCTTCCAGGTGCTCTGGTTTCTTCCCACAGTCCAAAGACCTGTTTCAGGTGAACTAGTAACTGCATTGCTCTTAGTGTGCATTTGTGTGAGAGTGATTTCCCTGTGGTTAACTGGATTTTATTGATAGTGAGTGAGTGAGTGAATGATTGAATGCATCAATGAATGAGTACATTATTGAATGAATCAAATGAGTGGGTGGATGAATGAATGAATCAACAAATGAGTGAGTGGATGATTGGGTGAATTAATGATTCAATGAATGAGTGAGTGGATGAGTGATTCAATGAATGAATTGAGTGAGTGAATTGGGGAGTGGATGAGTGGATGAATTGTGGGTAGGAGCATTGCTCATGGCACCCCAGCAGTAGCAGGCAGTTACATTCTGATTAGAAGAGCTGTTAATTTGTAGACTCGTAACCTGAGTAGGCAGCAGGTGGTGTAGCGGTTAGAGACGCCTCCTTTGGAACCTGTGGATCCAGGAGGGATTCTCAGCTTCCGCTGTAGTACCCTTGAATAAGGTACTTACCCTGAATTGCACCAGTCAAAAATTGCCCTGTTGTATAGATGGGTAAAACGGTGCAAATACACTATCTTACACTGTAAGTCATTTTGAAGAAGTGTCTGCCCACTCCAGCCCCAGGAGGGGCCCTGCTGTTGTACCAATGAAAAATATTATTGTCATGTAATTAATTAGCTCAGTTTAGATATAGAACTGTGGAAATGAGGCAAATTGTCATTGGAGGTAAAACTGAGAAATAGCAATGAAGTAGAATGATGTAGGGGGGCACGGTGGCGCAGCAGGTTTTAGCCAGGGCCTCCTGTCTAGTGGCTCTGGGGTTCGAGTCATGTTTGGGGTGTCTTCTGATGGACTGGCGTCCCGTCCTGGGTGTGTCCCCTCCCCCTCCAGTCCTGCGCCCTCTATTGCCAGGTTCGGCTCCGGTTCGTTGCGACCCCGGTTTCTGACTGTGTGTATAGAATGATGTGAACAAGGATGCTTTCTGGGCTTTACAGTTTGCCACAGTTGAGTAAATAACATAGTAAAAACTGAACATACTGTGTTGACTCTCGGTGCACACTGTCAGCAGTGCAGTGTGTACACATGACTTTTTACCACACTGTGCTAAACCAAGCATCAAGACCCAGCATGTTAAGGGTAAAACTTGTCTCTGTGCATCTTCTTCTGGAAGATATCCCACTGTTAATAAAAAAAAAAAAAAGATGATACATTGCCTCTTGAACCTGATGTCTTTCAGTTCTCTTTACCTGTTCACTTCTCTCTCAAACTGATTTCATATCTCCAAAACTCTCAGCTGTTCTTGAGCGGTTTAGGAACTTTGCAAAAACCTGGTAAATTAGCAGGATACCTTTAAAGAGCACTGATTTATTTGTTCCAGTATTGTGCATTAATAATGAAGTACAATGAGAGATGCCAGTACCTATATTACATTAACATTTTTTAATTTAATGGATGCTCTTCTCCAAAACAATGTACATTACAGAGAACTATACAAAAAGTATATCACATCAGCAGAAGGAAAGATTTGGATGCAGACTTGCGATTGTGGAATACAATTAATCTGTCTCATACCGCAGTATAAATTGGTATACATTACATGAGTAGCGTCTTTATCGTTACAGTATCGCTTGTTGATATTCTTAAAAAGGTGCAGTGGAAATGTTGGAAGTCTTAAGTTCAGTGTCAACTTAAGGAGTAATACGTGAACATGGCCTTTTTTTCAAGATGCCTTTACTAAAGGATTACAAAACGCTTAGAGTCACAATTTACAGTAGAGGCAGTTTTTTAAAAAAAAAAAAAAAACGTAACATAACGTGTGTTTTTGAGTGTTCTTGTCCAAGGCGACTCGCAATGACATCGGGGGCCTTTCGATGTGCAGATTTGTGCCAAACCACTTTCTCCTTTGAGTCCCACGATAGAGTTGGGCTTTTTCAAATCCCAGGAGTAGCGTGAGCTCACGTGGGTCTCGGAGGGTTGCGTCCGACTGGTGTTTCCACCTCGACTGCACCAGTTACGTTTCAGGAAGAGTTCAAATGTTTCAGCTGTGCTTGCTGGATCAAATGTGTTTCATCGCCGGGCTCGACCCAAACACCGTCTGGAGATGATTCTTCAGGCCCAGTCTACAGCTGCCGACATCTCTGTGTCCAGGAGGTCTCCTCGGACTAACCGTGTTGGTGGTGGATTTGTGTTTCTTGCAGGTATAGAGGATGGCACAGGTCAAAGTGCAGACTGCAGCCCCGCTGTCTGGGCCCCTCGTGGCTCCCGTCACGCCCCCCGCCGCCATGCCTGGCCCAGGCGCGCTGAATCTGCAGCCCTCTATCAATGGCACAGTTCCAGCCCCGACGCCCGGCTGCCTCAGTCCTGCCGCCGGCTTTGCGGATTCCGCTGTGTCCGCTAATCCACTGGGTGGGTACAGGAAGTGCCCTGGAAACGCATGCCATCCAGACAAACGCTGCCTGTCGGAGACCAGAAAAGACCCCCCACGTGGAGTGCTTGTGGGTGCAGCGTGTGGTTACGGCAGGCCGAGGTGTTTGTGTCCCGTTTCTATCAAAACCAGTACATGTAGGGTTGCCACGGCAACCTTTGCATTCACACTCATTGTGTCACGCTCTTAAATGCCATTTCGGCAGCGTTACAATCATCGTGACTTAAAATGTCCCGGAAAGATGGGGCTCATCGACATGTTCGTCATTCGTGACCTTTGACTCGTGGAAGGCGAGTCTCGGACAAGTTTACGGTCAAAATGTCGGAGCCGAATTCTTCGAAACGCGCTCGTGAATGAGCGGAAGCTCGTCAAGCTCCTTCAAGGCGTAACAGGTGTTTGTAAATAACTGAAAACGGATGTTAGGCCTCCTATGTGGGTCAGTGAGCAGAGGCGCTCATATTGTTCGTAGGCTGTGATATGCAAGCGTGTCACTCGGTAAGTGTGAGCAGGAACCCACCGGTGGCGGAAGCGCGTGGCTGGGTCATCCCTACCAAGCGTTTTCGCTCGCCCGTCAAGAGCGCGAAGAGGTGGCGTTTGAGCTCTCCAGAAGGCCCCAAAGTTGAATTTGGCGGCCAGTAAAATGTCGCGGACGTTGATGCGACGCTGGCGAGAAGTCCGGGGAAAGTTTGTCCGCGACTCCGTCCGGTTCGGCCGTTTTTAGAGTCCACTTGGGTATCGGATCAATGTGAGGTGGGTCTGCACCGGTTCCGTACAAACAGCTCTCTCTCTGTCTGAAGCTTCTCCCCAGGAAAACATGGCAAACCCTAAAGAGAAGACGCCCATGTGTCTGGTGAATGAGTTAGCCCGTTTCAATCGGATCCAGCCGCAGTACAAGCTCCTGAACGAGCGAGGGCCGGCCCACGCCAAGGTAACGGGATGCCGGCTGTCTGTCGTCCTCGTCCCGGTGCGGCACGCACGCACGTGGCTTGTGCTTTGGCCACGAGTATCACACACCTCCTGGTTTTCAGATTAAATACATTCAATATGCTTATTTTTAGCTACCTGCCAAATTGTGAAAATCCTAAAGGAAAGAAATGTTGGAGGCAATTTAAAAAATAAAAAAAATCTTACCCTGACATGTTAAATATGTTTTGGCCAAGGCTACAGTGCTGCTTGAAAGTATGTGAACCCTACAGGGATTGTCCTTTTTCTTATATAAAATATTAAAATAAACTTGTAACATCTAAATCGTAGATTAAATATGAAATCATACAAGTGGAATTGGTCATTACGCACCTATGTCACATGAGGAAGACTTAACATTTCCTGGTAAAACTAAGGGATACAAGGGGTTCACGTAGTTCCAGGCAGCTCTGTATGCATTGGTCTTTTACAGGAATATTCATTCTAACTCTAAATCCTTGATAACTGTCTTTCCTTTAAAGGAATCTTTTTTTTTTTTTGCTAGTTCAGAGTGAGAATTAGTTTCATCTTCAAAGGGTTTATTTCTGACCCAAAACACACTGTTCCGGAAAACATCCAATCATGGTAAATCAAACATCATAACTCCACATCACAATCCCAGCTTAATTATCTGCTGTGTTTTCAAGGTGTTGCCATAATTTTCTAAATTCTAAGATGTCCTTGATGATTGAGCTGCATCCGCAAAGTTGTTACAAATATTTGCATATTGTGAACAGAATAGTAGTTTCTTCCGACAATGAAACAGATGTTATCATAATGTTTCTTGAATATATTGGGAACAAATCGAAGGAAATTCAGATTTAAAGTAAAAAAAAAAAAAAAAAAACTTTTTTTAACAATGAAAGAATTTGGATGAATAAGAAAATTAAAATGTAAATGCTTGACAATCATTTACCTGGCTATACAGCAGCGTATTCTTACTGTATCCGTTTAGGGTAAGTACCTTTCTCGATGAGATAAGAGCAGGAGAGAGGATTGCCTTATTTAACAAATCAGTTGTGTAATCTGATTTAAACATTGGTGCTGTGGCTTTTTGTGAGGGGTTGGAGGCCACTTGTGTGGAACAGAGGTTCACCAAAGCCGACTAAAGTTTAAAAGCTTTTTGTTACTTTTTACTGATTCAAAATCTCAGGCTAAATTTGAATGATTATATGCTTTGTATCTGGTAGGAAATAAAACTTCATGGTTTTTATTTTTTTCTTGTAACATCCTGTAAAACTATTACGCACGTTGTGCCATGCACCTGGACTCATCACCATTGATGTGACCTAGAGTCATTGTGTGTTTTGGGTCTTTTGATATCAGACACCGTGACTTAGGCGACCCGACCGCGGTCAGAAAAATGGTGTCAGAAGTAGGATACCTGCTGAAGCTGCAACCTGTTGAGTGCATTAGAAGCGTTTTCCTCCCAGCACTGATGGAATAGCAGTCCTTTTATTCTTGGTTGTTGAGCATGGAGGCCGAATCCCAAAAACTTTACAACTATCTACGTTTCATACTGCTCTGAGGTTATGCACTTCTGTGAATATGCACTTTAAACATTTTTAACTTAGCAACCATTTCTTATAATTGAAATTAATGTGACCCTTTTGTCTGCTCAGATGGACTATTCAGCAGTTTGTTTTTTGGACAGAATTTAATCTTATTACGGAATGTAACAGTTTTCTTATGTTGATTTTGTTTTTGTGTTTTCCATTCAGTTTTGTTAAATTAAGAATACTTTTGACATTAGTTTGTACTACATTACAGTTTTTAGAAAAATATTCCACATTCTTGAAATTAGCAAATTTTAGCACCAGATTCCAAGTGCTGCATATTCCAGTACCTTTTAGGATCTGATGCTTTCTAGAACGTTTTAGTACTTTCTAGAATATTCTAGTGCCTTATAGAATCTTGTAATGGTTGTAAAGTACCAAACTAAAATTGTCACTCTAGAGGAACGAGTAGTATTTTTTGTAATCAGTAAACTTTAATTAATCAATGCAAAAATTGACATAACTAAGAACTTTGTACAACTATGTAGCGTTGCGTTATGCCATTGCCATGGTAACTTGGAATATCTGTAACTCAGGTACTTGGCATTGATTGACCTCCACGTGGCTGGTCTGTGTGAGACTTTCGGGTGACATCATGAAGCATCTGGACGCCATGTCCGTGTCCCTGTCATCTGCGCAGATCTTCACCGTGCAGCTGACCCTCGGGGACCAGGTCTGGGAGGCGGAGGGAACCAGCATCAAGAAGGCCCAGCACTCAACGGCGTCCAAGGCCCTGGCAGAAAGCACCCTCCCCAGACCTTCACCACGCTCACCCAAGGTGGACATCAACAGCAACCCAGGTATCATGAGGAGCCGTTAAAAGGCTCAAACAGAATGGGATTCTTTGCTGGTTTTTCTCCTCGCTCACTTTTCCTAAACATTCTTAAAACTGTCAAGATATTTACTGTATCATTGTAGGGTAAGTAGGAGAATGGCTTTGCCCACTACACTGCTATAGATAGATAACTTTATTGATCTCTAAGGAAATTGCACATGTGTATCCTAATGTGTGTTTCCATCTGAAGTGCCCTGTGTGGCTTATGGCTGTACTTGCTTACCCAGATGGAATGTCCTCAAAGAGTTTGACTGAAATAGCTTTTCTCGGGTACAATAACAGCGTCTTCCTGGGCATTGACCTAGAAGCCACTTGGTTAATGTCCCAGCATGTTTTGTCCCACGCTGACTTCCCCTCACTCGTATTTCAGTTCAGTTCAATTAAATTTATTTTTATGTATTTCATGAAAGAAAATTATTTAATTATTTATTTTAATTTTTTCAATGTATTTTTATTTATTTCTTGTATTTTTATCTGTGTTTTCCTGAATAAGGAGGAACCAGGCTGGAAGTAACTGGCTTTGATGTGAACCAGCAGTTTTATCACAATGTTGTAATTTTGTATGATTATGGTTTTTATTCTAATGATTTTTATCACCAGTTCCCTGTGAGCCATGATGACATTAGAAAAGATTTAGGTAATATTACGGAAGTTCCACACATTCATAACATCTAATAACAAAAGAATGTTTATTTGGTTTGCAAAAATCAAAAATCCAAATCCCAGTCAGAGCCCTTTTGTGTGCTAATCAATTTAAATGTTTATGAATGAATGAATAAATGGCTCTTTATTAATCCCAGAGGAAAATTCAATTCAGTTTACACAGTGGACCCAATACAACACAGGATCACGTATAACGTGATTGTATTTGCGCATTATATTTTGCGTTGGAGGTCCGTTGCTACTCTTCATGGTGTTTCAGGTAAGTGTAGTTGTTTTGCTACCGCGTTTTCCCGACGCGCATTCCTGTTGTGTAGGTGTGCGGATTGATAGACACAATCGGTTGTGTGTCTGTGTAGTGGTGCATGGCACTGTAATTAATTTGTTTGTTAAATAGTATTTAGTGGTTTGTTAGGGCGCGCGTCCTCCGGAACATTTCTGTGTCCCGTAGCGGGGAGTGGGCGTGACTCCGTGGATCGATTAATCGCATATGTTTGGTTTTTTTGTTTTGGTCGCCATTGTTGGAGTAGTTTCGATTTCAATTAGGAATCTCAGCTGGTAGGCGTTTAGCCCGGTTTAAATAGCGGCTGGTGATCCGTAGCGGCAGCCTCCCGGTGCGAAGACTCGGGAGTTTACCTGTGGGAGTCCACCGAGAAAGACCACCGGTACAGTTGTCCGCAAGGGATCGTGCATCCAACATGTCGACCATCAAAGTCTTCTACGATAAGCGAGCCGTGCGACTTAACCACCATGTGAGACCTGGGCGCTCTCGCTGCTACAGTAACCTGATCTATCCTTACCTGTCAAACCCTCCATCTTACTTTAATTTCTCCATGGGATTCTGGAACTGCCAGTCTGCTGTTAGAAAGGCTGACTTCATACCAGCCTACGCCTCCCATCTCTCACTGGACCTCCTGGCTCTAACTGAAACCTGGATCACCCCAGACAACTCAGCCACACCTGCAGCACTCTCCACTACCTACTCCTTCTCTCACACCCCTTGTTCCTCCGGCAGAGGTGGAGGCACAGGCCTGCTCATCTCTCCCCGGTGGGAATACTCTATTCTTTCTCTTCACTTGCATGATCTGTTCTCATTTGAATGGCATGCTGTCTCCATCACTGCTCCAGCCACTCTTGTTGTGGTTGTTCTTTATCGCTGTCCTAGCCCTCTTGGCCTCTTCTTGGATGACTTTGACATCTTCTTGAGCTCTCTGCCAGGAGACAACACTCCGTTGATTCTCCTGGGTGACTTCAACCTGCATGTAGACGACATTCATGCAAGCGGCCTTCTGTTGCTCCTACAGTCCTTTGACCTTTCCCTGTCCCAATCCTCTGCTACTCACAAAGCAGGCAATTGTCTTGGCCTTGCATTTTCCCGTAACTATGGCTGTCCCGTCCTCTTTGTCACTCCACTGCATGTCTCTGACCACTTCTTCATTTCCTTTCAACCCTGCCTCAGCACTAATTCCTCGCCTCTTTCTGCACCTGTTGTCACCTTTCGCCACAACTTAAAATCTCTCACCTTCCTGCTTTGCCTCTGCTACTCTGTCCGCTCTCCCTTCTGCTGCACAATTCTTGGATCTATCTACAGATGATGCCACTAACACTTTCCTCTCTGCCCTGTCTTCCACCCTTGACGCTCTCTGTTCTCTGTCTTCTAGACCAGCACGCCCCATTGCTACCCCATGGCTGACTGATATGATACATGCTAACAGGACCAAACTGTGGGCTGCAGAACGAAGATGGCGTAAATCCAAAACTCCATCGGACCTGGATTCCTACCAGTTGCTCTTAGCTGCTTTTCATGCTGCTGTCTCTTCAGCTAAAACCTCCGTTTTCCACAGCAAAGTACAGTCTGCATCTAGAAAAACCACACAGACTCTTTGCCACCTTCTCATTCCTTCTGTGTCCCCCACCACCTCCTCCTCCCTCTTCTCTTGTTGCTGATGACTTTGCTTTGTTTTTCAGAGACAAAGTCAAAGCAATCACTGACAAGTTCTCAGCATCAACATGCCCGGTTCGCGCCGGACCTTCCTGCGAAGCTATCCTCTCCAAATTCAAGCCGCTCTCCGAATCATCTGAAATCTCTGACCTCCTGAAATTGTGCAGAGCCACCACCTGCTTGATCCGATCCCATCGTCACTCCTACAGAACATTTCCCCGCAACAATCCACCTTCATCTCTAAGATCATCAACTCCTTGCTCTCCTCTGGCTGTTTCCCAGCTGCCTTCAAAACCGCTCTAATTTCACTTCTGTTAAAAAAAACCCTCCCTAGACCCCAGTCTGGTTGAAAATGACAGACCGGTCTCTCTCCTCTCCTTCCTGTCTAAAACCCTAGAGCGGGCAGCCTGTGATCAACTGTCTGACTTCCTCACCCGGAATCATCTCCTCAATGGTTATCAGTCTGGTTTCAAAGTTGGTAACTCCACTGAGATGGCCTTTCTGGCAGTGTCTGATGCTGTCCAAGCTGATTGAGCCGCCTCCCTCTCCTCGGTCCTCATCCTCCTCAGTCTGTCTGCAGCATTGGACACCGGATTCTACTCTCTTCTCTTAATCAGCTTCGGATCAAAGGTGCGGCACTAAGATGGTTATGAGTCCTACCTATCTGACAAATCCTATCAAGTGGTCTGGCGGAGCTCTCGTTCTTCTCCTCTGCCTCTCTCAACCGGTGTCCCGCAGGGCTCGGTATTGGGTCCTCCTCTTTTCTCGATCTACACCTCCTCCCTTGGTTTGGTGATAGTCTCCCATGGATTCAAATACCACTGTTATGCTGATGATACCCAGCTCTTCCTCTCCTTTCCACGTGGTGCGTCAGACATATCCGCATGCATTGCTGCCTGCCTGTCGGACATCTCTTCATGGATTTCTGATTACCACCTCCAACTCAACCTCTCCAAAACAGAGATTCTTCACCTCCCAGCTGGCCTGCCTTCCTGTCACGCTCTATCGATCAAACTGGACAACTCACTCATTTCGCCTCCCTCCTTGGCTAAGAGTCTGGGAGTAACGATTGACACGAGTCTGTCTTTTTCTCAGCACATCGAAGCCACAACCCGGCCCTGCAGATACATCCTGCATAATATTCATAGGATCCGTCCTTACCTCACAATTAACTCTGCCCAACTACTTGTCCAGGCCATGGTGACGTTCCGTCTGGAGTACTGCAACTCTCTCCTGTGTGGCCTTCCTGCTACTGCCATCAAACCTCTGCAGCTATTACAGAATGCTGCTGCACGAGTTGTTTGATTTGTCAAAGCATTCCCATGTATCTCCTCTACTCATCTCTCTGCACTGGCTTCCTATAGCTGCCCGAATCAAATTCAAGACCCTGGTTATTGTCTACAAATGCATCAATAGAACTGCTTCCAGCTATTTACAGGACTTGATCAACCGCTACACCCCAGCCAGACCCCTTTGCTCATCTATTTTTGCTCATTTGGTGGTCCTGCTCACGAAAAGTAAAGCACGGAGGTCCTCGGTTCTGGCTCCGTTGTGGTGGAATGACCCCCCCCTCACTCAGAACTGCTGAAACTCTGTTTACATTCAAGAAGGGTCTGAAAACTCACCTTTTCCGGACCTATTTCACCCAAGATCTCTCCAGCTCATGTACGGTATAAATGTTCATACACTGTAACTTCATGAGCATCCCCAGATAAGCCTTTATTCAGCCGCTACTCCGGCATTGTATGTGATTGTTTGCGTGTCTTATAATATTTAAAAAAAAAAAAAAATGGTAGGAGGCTATCAGGATTTGTCTATCCTGCGTTTTATGCACCTACTTGAACGATGAACGTCGGTGCAGCAAGTGGAAGGTAACAAACTAGGTTTGCTTGAGAGCCACATGTCTGCAGCCTTGTCTCTTAATGTAATGCATAAATTGTACTTTTGGTGAGATGTACGTTGCTTTGGACAAAAGCATCTGCTAAATGAATAAATGTAAATAATGTACTCAGAGATTGGACCCCAGTTTTTTTTTTTTTTTTTTCTCCCCCGATCAATTCTACAGGCTTCAAATCTGGGTGGTTCCCAAATACATTTCCGAAAGTCGAAAGGTCAAGTTATTTGCATTTATTCGTTATCTGATGCTTTTCTTCAAAGTGACTTAGAATGTTCAGGTTATAATTATCACAAGTTTACAATTTTTTACCCATTTATGCAGCTAAGTAATTTTACTAGCATAATTTAGCATAAATATCTTGCTGAAGGGTACTACAGCCAGAGGGGGAAATCAAATCTGCGACCTTTGGGTCCAAAGGCAGCAGTTCGAACCACTACACTACCAGCTGTCTTAGTGCAGTATAGTTATTAATTCAACAGACCTATGGTGAAAATCTTTAATAAAAAAAAAAAAAGAAAAAGTTGACATATTGTGAAAACCCTTTTGAACGAAACCTAGCAGACCGGTCGTTTGATTTGCTTCCATATCTTGCTACAAAAGAATGCCGCGTTGACTCGCTGATTAACGCTTTGAAGATGTGACTTATTAGCAAAGTCTGCCAAATAAAACGTCTTTGTCGTTAAATAGCCCTATAGCAATAATACTGTAGCATTTAATGTTACAGAACTTATCACAATTGTGGAAACGCTGGTTCATTACATTGTGGTTCATCAGTAAAAACAAGAATTGTTGAATTGCACTTTATTAGTGTTATTAGTAATGACGAAGCATGAACGCTGCGACGTATCAATTATTGTCGTTCACACACTTGTGCGGACTGTTGCTTTTACTTACATTCACCTTCTCTCGGCAGCAAGCTGGACTTAAAGTTTCCACGGCCTACGTCAAAAGCGGAAAGTCGTTACAACACGGACTCACTTATAAGGCAACATGAAAGTTTGGAGTCCGCCATCCGCCTAATGTCGACGCTTCTGTGTGTGTGTGTGTGTGTGTGTGTGTGTGTGTGTGTGTGTGTGTGTGTGCATTTCTTCCAGATTTCACCCCACACCACCCTTGTGCAAAGTCCAGGACCTTAACCCTGATCCAGCGTTATGACATGGTTTTGTTGTAATATGTGCAACACTAGTTTGTATTTCATGAACTTTGACAGTGTGAGTTTTTATATTTACAAGGTGACCGGCTTCATTAGACTCATTGTTCAGTTAACTTTTTATTTCGAGAAATTCGAGATTTTCCTAGAATATCGTTACAGTGGGCCGAGTAGGTAAATGAACAGAAATAATAAAAGACGGTCGCCCGTTGGTCGAACTAGAACCGGGATGGTGTTATATTGCAGAGTCGAGATGCAGCCTGGCATTCCTTCGCGGTGTGTGTCCCAGGCTGTCGGTGGGATAAGAGCTACCGATGGTCCAGGTGCGCAGGACGGCCAAGGGGAGATGTGATCCCTTGTGATGGATCTCATTTAAAAGTGGACAGTTCCTGGAATAAAGGCAGTGTTTGCTTGAATCCCTCCTCGTTTGACCTGATTTAATAACTTTGCTGTTACCCCCTAGGTGTGCAGCGGAGGAATCTCTGAATTCAGTGAAACAGACAACTAAGAGCAGAGCTTCACCATCGTGCTTAGTGAGCCAGTGTCACAATTAGGGACAGCTAGTAGGGTGGTTAGCGCTGCTGCATTTGGACCCACAGGCTGCAGGTTCACTTCTCACCTCCAGCTGTAGTACCCTTGAGCAAGTTACTTACCCTAAAATTACCCAGCTGTATAAATGGGTAAATAATTGTAAGTTGCTTTGGAGAAAAGCATCAGCTAAATGAATAAATGTGAGGAGAAGGCTGTAAAGCATGTTTGATTTCTTCCTCCGTCAGACTGTCCTTAAGTGTTTTGCTCTGTGGACCGTCTTGATACCGAGAGAACTTGTTACAGAGGTGGAGTGACTGACCAGGATGCTGGTGTCCTGCAGGCAGCATCACCCCCACCGTGGAGCTCAATGGCCTGGCCATGAAGAGAGGGGAGCCGGCTATCTACAGACCACTGGACCCGAAACCCATGCCCAACTACAGAGCCAACTACAACTTCAGAGGAATGTTTAACCAGAGGTGAGTCCGCTCCTCTGGGCCGGGCGCTGCCCGGGGACTGTGTCGCTCTGGCATTTGGCGGCTTCCAGAACTTTTAATGGTTCACATGAAACTTTACCTGTACTGAGAAGTTTCTTCTTGATAAATAGAGCCCTGCAACCCTGGCTTGGACAAGGGGTTAACAGCAATGAGTGAGTAAGTGGGAATAAGACTTTTTTTTCTCTTGTTTTATCCCTTTATTTAGATTTTAACTCTAATGATTGCCATTGTACTTTAATTATTGCAAAAGGTATCATTCCTTTCTGAAAGGAAAAGCTTGGAATTTTGCCGAGCAAATCCTTCGTAATTGTGCCGTTTACATTGTATCCCAGCAAAAGAAATGTGACTGCAAGTAAGTCATCCTTCAGGGTCCTCATCATGTGGCAGGATCACAGAAGGAGTCTTATTCAGTCTGCAGTGTATGGACTATGGACTGTGGACACCGAAAGCCCTAAGGCAGAGGCCAGCGCTTGGTGTGTGCAATGAGTTTCCGACAGGGGTACCGTTCGTGCGATTGACTCGGGAACAGATTTGCACCGGGAACATCGGGTCAGTGTGACGGTATGGAGTGTGTTGTGCGTCCTCAGGATGTACGCTGAGTTTTTTTGATGACCTGTCTGCTGTCATGTGGGATTCCAGTGATGGGCTCATTCACTGCCATATTCTTTAACACTGTGTGAATTTACACTGCAGGCACCTTGTCCAGCAGGACAGTATTGAGCTGAAGGACAGCTATCACCTTGCATTTACGTTTATTCATATAGCAGATGTTTTTCTCCAAAGCAGCTTCCAATGAACTCTGTGTAGTGTTGAGAGCACACACACCTTATTCACCAAGGTGACTTACATTGCTAGATTCACTACTTACACTGGGTCACTCATTCATACATCAGTGGAACACACACACACACTGTCTCTCTCTCTGTCACTCACACACTATGGGTGAACCTGAACAGCATGTTTTTGGACTGTGGGAGGAAACCAGAGCACCCGGGGAAACCCACGCAGACATAGGAAGAATATGCAAAGTTCACACAGGCTGAGCGGGGATCGAACCCATCTCCTCTCACGTTCACCCAGGCACTGTGAGATGACTACACTACTTGCTGTACCACCATGTTGCCGGCACTTCTTGCATTTCTCTCAATTTGTAATCACTGCCTTTCGTCTGATTATTCATTTAAATGTCTGATTATTTCAGTATGCAAGGAATATGAGAAAGAAATATGCGTGCAGCTTTTAAATATAGTTTCATTGATAAGATTCTAAGACATTCAGTGGTAATCCATACACACACACACACACACACTGACTGAAACCGCTTGTCCCAAGTGGGGTCATGGCAAACCGGAGCCTAACCCAACAACACAGGGCGCACGGCTGGAGGGGTAGGGGACCCACCCAGGACAGGACGCCAGTCCGTCCCAAGGCACCCCAGGCGGAACTTGAACCCCAAACCCACCAGAGAGCAGGACCTGGCCAAACCCGCTGCGCCACCACGCTCACCTCTACGGTAATCCTCACATCTAACATGTTTTGCATCTGCGTTCTTGCACTGCTTTGTAATTTTGTTACAGTTATGAGAGTGACATCTGTAATCTTTGTTGCTTTTGTGATCCCAGGTACAGTGTTAAAAATTGTAGGTAGACCTTTACATTTACAGTATTAACTAAGTTTAAATTACTAACCCAAAAGTCGATAGCATTATTATATTGCAAGAGTTCTTACCCTGGGGTACAAGGGATTTCAGGAGGTCCTTAAATCACAGGCTTGCTTTGAAAGTATCACAAAGTAAACATTTACATTAATCTGACACTTTTCTCCAAAGCAGCTTACAATTATTTACCCATTTACACAGCTGGGTAATTTTTTGTTATACCTTGCTTAAGGCTACTGCAGACAGAGGTGGGAATCAAACCTGCAACCTTTGGATCCAAAGATAGTAACATTAACCACTACGCTACCAGCTGTCACCTTTAAGTTAAGGTTAAAAATAAAGTTACTCTCCTATTAATGTCAGTGACATCATTCAAAGGTATTCGAGTTTCGGTTAAATTTAGTGTACTATTTTCTCCAAAATAATTTTTTCAATTTTTTTCTAGGAGGGGTTTTTAGCTTTACATCAGATTCCGGAAGGGGTCTGTGCGCTTTGTGCTTCCCCCCCCATGTGGAAACACGAAGAAGAATTCTGATTGCAGTCCAGTGAACAAACACAGGGAGGCAGCGAAGGCTTATTTAAAAGTGTGCGTCTACCCTGAGGGCCACACACGCCTCTTCGTCTATTTTCTTCCCTTCGCTTTCAGTCGGCGTCGTGTTTTCCTTAGAGACTCCGAGCCGAAACCGGAGAGGACGCGGAATTTACCGTGGAAACGCTGCTTATGAACTTTGCGCGCCGGCGTTTACGGAGCGTGCTTTCGTGGCCGAGGTCCCGGAAATGAGACTTTAGGCAGCGTAAGACTCGTGACCGAGTTGTGACGCAAAGTACATAACTTAATTTTCCGCTTTGCGCGAATACTCCGTGTCTTGCAGCTCTCCCGCTGAGTGTCGCACAGTTTCAAAGGAGTCTCTTGCTTCCCGTTTGGTGTGTCTTACGCGCAAAAACGTAGGAAACCCTGAAGGAGAACGGCGGTTTATGTCACTTGCGCACTAAGATTTGCGTCCGCACACGTCCCTCGCAGCGTGGTGACGCTGGGGGTTCGGCCGGTGCCCGCTGCGTGGCGGGTCTGGGGTTCGAGCCCTGCTTGCGGTGCCTTGCAGCGGACCGGCGTCCCATCCCGGGCGTGTCCCCTCCTCCGGCACCCTGCGTTGCCGGGTAAGGCTCCGGTGAGCCGGGACGAGCGGTTGTCGATGTTGGATGGACGTCGCTCGCATGTGTGTCCGTCGTCACGGAGAGGACAAACATGCAGAACGTGAGCTTTGCCTGTGGACTTGATCAATGGAGGCAAAAGTGGGATTGTTTGGAATGAAGGCTCCAGGCATTGGGATGAGGATCCCCTGCTGGTGACGGGATGCTGAGGTTGAGGATTTTGCAGTCCTGTGGGCTCCAGTGGAGACTCTTAAAGATCTTCAGTCAATACCCATATGTGTGTGGCTCTCCTGACCTATAATGCACCGTCCACGGGGAACCGGCTCAGTGACACACAGGCATTACTGACTGAATGGTATTTGCCAGTTTTGTGCGCATTCTTGGATGTCATCACTGAGGAAATCACAAAGTTTGATTTAAGAATTCAGGAAATGAAAGCACTTGGCCGTAACAGGGCTGTCGGCCCTGTTTAATCACAGCCGGTTTCACAGGTTGGACTCAGTGGGTGTTGGTATAGAACGGGAAGTTAATCGAAAATTTAAAATAAAATTAAAAAAAATGGTGATCATTTAAGATTCCTTCTCTGAACGTTTTATGAATGACACCTGATGCAGACTGTTAAGCACCACTGTTGCTAGAAGCATATTTAGGACTGGAGATAACAGGTTGACATTAGATGGATGGAGCAGACACCATTTCTTATTATTTATTCACCTATTTGATGTTTTTTTCTCCACAGTGGCTTGTCACGTTAGCTTTGTTCACTAAGCTAATTACAGTGATTTACCCATTTAGATAGGTGGGTAATTTTTACTAGAATGATTGAGGACTAACACTTTGAGCAAGACTATTAGGGAAGCAGGGGGGATTCGAACCCAGGTCCTTCAAGTCAACGGATACTGTGCTAACCGCTGCACCACCTTCTGCCCCCGTGAGCTGACCGGGGCTGCCCGCTGGCTTGGGGGAGCCACTTCCCCCATCTGGCCCACCCACACCACACGGGCTGGAGGGAGGACTTGTGTTCCATGAAGCTGGAACTCGGAATTCCGGAGGGATTCCACCTTTGCCGGTTCCGTGGGCTCGGCGGTAACATTATGTCAGCTCAGCTGGAATAATAATGCCGATGGCTATCTGGGGCTTGCTCTCCGGCGCTCTTTCCTGGTGCGATATTGAGCGAGCCTTGCCGCGCAAGAGCGCGCTTCCGCTCAGGCCAGACGCGGAATAGCTGCCCCGGCAAGCGAAACGGAAAGTTGCGTCAGCGCACTGAATTCACCTTGCCCTTCTGATAAGCTGTGGCGGTGCCGTACGAGGTACCGAGGAGGAAATGTTGCTCGTAGTTTGTTTTTTAAAATCTTCTTTAACCACTATTTAAAATGTTATCCTTTTTCTCATTATTTCCTTTGTGGTATTTATTTTCAAAAGCAAATAAAAACATACATGAATAAAATTATGTGAAAAAACAAACTGAACACTAATTGTATAAGGTGTAATGATCTTTTTATATATTATAGTAATCTCAATTTATGTATTACGGTTATCCTTATTATAATAATTATAAGGGAAAGAAGGGAGAGCTGGTAGCATAGTGGTTAGAACTGCTCCTTTGGACCGAAAGGTTGCGGGTTTGACTCTCTCCTCTGGCTGTAGTACCCTCTACCAAAGTACTTACCCTAAAATTGCTGCGGTGAAATTACCACACTGTAGAAAAGGGTAAATAAATAGCTGAACATTGTAAGTTACTTTGGAGAGAAGTCTCAGATAAATGTAAAAGAATAAAATTAATTGTGTAAGATTTAATACTTTTATGTATTAAACGTATCCACGAGGAACACAAAAGGCGGGACACTGAATAATCATCTTGAGGCTGCTACGCAGGAGGCCATGAGTAAGCTGGACAAAATGTCAGCTAGTGTGAGTATCCATTATTTATTATTGCACTGGCTCCTCAGTTTACAAATGGTCAGGTTCTGAATATTCAAGAATATAATATTTTTGTCCACAGTTTTACCTAGTTTAATGGGGTTTGGGGGGCAGCACAGTGGCACAGCGAGTAGCGTTGTTGTCTCAGCACCTGGGTGGTGCGAGAGGATGTAGGTTCGATCCCTGCTCAGTCTGTGTGGTGTTTCCATGTTGTCCCGTGTCTGCGTGGGTTTCCTCCAGGTGCTCTGGTTTCCTCCCATAGTCCAAAGACATACTGTTCAGGTTCCCCCACAGTGTGTGAGTGACAGAAAGAGTGTGTTCCACTGATGTATGGATGAGTGACCCATTGTAAGTAGTGTATTTAGCAGTGTAAGTCACCCTAGTGAATAAGGTGTGTGGGCTCATAACACTACATAGACACTTCACGCACAGAACCGCTTGTCCCATACGGGGAACCGGAGCCAACCCGGTAACACAGGGCGTAAGGCCGGAGGGGACACACCAAGGACGGGACACCAGTCCATCGCAAGGCACCCCAAATGGGACTCGAACCCCAGACCCACCGGAGAGCAGGACCCGGTCCAACCCACTGCGCCACCGCACCACTCCCACTACGTAGACTTTATTGGAAATCACTTTGGAGAAAAGTGTCTGCTACATAAATAAACGTAGATGTATTCTATACATATTTCTCACATGAAGAATAAATATCATAATATTGTACTGTGAACTGTTCTATAAATCTTTTGGTGTAAATAGTGTTGGGATCATCATGTTTAACTCAAGTTGTTGTACTGTTGTCTTTTAAAAATTGGAGACCTTCGGATATTGTTCTGAGCTATATTTTCCTTTTAGAAAAGTCATTGCACAACAGTTTTAGTTATGCGTGTTTAGTGAGTGATGCACACGCATTGGATCCCAGCTTATCCACAGAGGGGGTCAAGGGTGGTGTCCACAAGGAAGGTGTCTCCTTTTTAAGCAACAACCTGCTCTTTTTCGATAACGGCAGCTCGTGTCGTAAGCATTCGGCTTGGGCCACGTCAGCAATTCTTTTTTCCGCAGAAAAAATGTGTCACGGTTGACGAAGGGTCACCGGGAGAGCACCGTGCAGAATGGAGCGGGGGTCTTCATGACACAGGGCATAAAGTACGTCACCGGACAGCTCCAGACAAATTTGGAAAACGTAACCTTACAGCACAAGCCTCGCATTTCCTTATTTTCTCACCTTCGTGGTTCAGATGAGAGAAGACAGATCACCACGACACACTGCGCCGGACAAGTAGGTTATCGATAATGGCAGGGTGGGAGAGGAGGTGGACATACTAGGGATACTAGGGAGACTTCACGTGTCTAAAAAAACTTTTGTCCTCTGCGTAGGTAGGTTGTGTAACTGAACCGAAGACAAAGTGTCCCTGAAACGTACTTCACGTGGGCAGCAGTAGGTATCATTTCTTCGTTTAGACTCCAAAGCCATGCTGACTTTGTGAAAGACGCAGTGCAGTCCCAGGAAACAAAATAATAAATGAACGCGTGCTCAGGCTAAAGCGTTTACGGTGGTTCTGCGGCCGCAGATACGAGGAAATCCCTCGAAACGAGGTGAACTCGGCTTCCCGCTGTGGGGTTCGCAGACACGTGTGCTTTACACGATCCCGCTGCCAGGTGCGACATCCTGCCAGATCATTGGGTGAAAGAAAAAAAAAATAAAAAAAAAAAAATCCTGGTTTATAAAAAACATGATCGTTATGAACTCCAGATCGTTTTCGGGTAACCGTCTCCCTCGTCCTCCTGTGTGTGTATCCAAGGAGTGCGACAGACATTTCAGGAAGAGGTTCTCATAAATTACTACAGCGAAGGTCCAGGAGGCAAACGGTACAAATTAGTGACGGCGTTCGGACGATATCGGGCGATTTCACGTGAGCCGGGAAGTGTAACATTCGTTCAGTGTAAATTTGTAGAAAGTGTACAATGTGCTAAGCTCGTGAGTCATTCCTGGTTAACCGTGTTTTAAATGCAGTCGGTTATGATGAAATGCGTTCCTCATCATTCTTCGTCCTACGTCATTAGATACCTAATGCGAGTAGGCAAGAAGGTTACGTAACGCAAGTTTTGGCAAACGTAAGTTCGGAATAATGCAATCCCGCTATGAACTTGCACCACGCGCTTTTGCACGTACTAGTGTTTGGCATCTACTGTACTGCAGTTAAGTGGCGGAAACTGTGACGCAGCGGGTTCAGCCTGTTCCTCATAGCTCCTGGAGAGCGTTTCGGGTGTGGGGTTCGAGCGTAGCTCGGGGAGTGCGGCGCGTGCACGGTTCTCTCCGTGTTTGCAACCCTCGGATGCGGACAGAAGGCGACGGTGTCAAACCGCTTCCGGTCCTCCCCTGCCTTGTAACGCACGCAAGTGGTTGCTGCGAGTTGGGGTCAACTCGATGACGCATTACAGTTAAACACGGTTGGCCATAGCGATACGAGTTTAAGAAAGAGTGGCGCTTCGCAAAGGACGTCTAGCTACTGTAGAAGAAAGAATATAGCTCTGCAGTTCAAGTTGGATGTTACGTTTACTCATTTGGCTGATGCTTTTCTCAAAAATGACTTAGGATGTCAAGATTCCTACAACTATTTACCCGTTTAAACAGCTCAGTAATTTTACTGGCGCCATTCAGGGTAAGTACCTTGCTCGTGGATACTGCCGCAGTAGGTGAGATTCGAACCGGCAACCTTTTGAGCCAAAGGCAGCACCTCTAACCCTGTTATAAAACAGAACAAGTGTCACACACTGCCTATTGTTCCATTATTTTTGCATAGTTTATATATTTGCAATAGTGCAAAACTTGACAGAACCAGTCTGTCTTCTGATTTAATATTAGGGTGTGCTGTGAGTTTTTAACAGGTGATGATTTCAACACTTTATGTGATCTGTCCCAATCCCATTTTTCCCCTCTGAAACTTCCTGTATTGCATGAACTCGCAGTTTTTCAGGGACACATCTATCACGTTACAGCAGAACCTCGCGTGTCGACCGTAAGCAGGCCCCTTCCTCCAGCGAGGAGACCTCTGCCGTTTCCCCGTCCCCTCTTCCTTCGGCCGCAGTCCGTCTCGGCGGCGTTCGGACGTCGCCGAACGAGATGAAACGGTTTCTGTTAGAACGGGAGCGAACGGACTTGTCGGCTGCGCGGCGCGCGTCGTCTCCGGTCCAGCCGGGGCGCTTGACCGGTGCGGCTCTCCAGAGTTGAAGAGGCGCCCGGCCGTAGACGGAAGGCCAGCGGCAGCGAGTTTCGGCGTGTTGGTCAACGGGAGCAAGGCCAGACCCCCTCCCGCTTGCATTCTTAGCAGAAAGCTGGCTCGTCGCCCGCTCTCGTACGTGGGCCTCTCGGTTTTTTCCTGACATGTATTTTAACATTCTTAAGCGGCCCAGATGTCCTCCGCATGGACAATCAGTGGGGCAACGTGAGAGCGCGGCGCTCGCTCGCGGGCTCCTAAAAACGTCCCCCTCGGAGGGGCTTCCTCCGACAGCTGCCGGGCCGTCGGCAAATGTTTATTTGGGAAAACGGGCCGTTTTCCCTCCCCGCGGGCCACCTGCTAACGAGGGAAGAATGGTCCTGACGGCCGCTTTCCCTCAGAGAGCTCATAAAGCGGGCTCCGGTTACACAACGCGGTTCGGTGCGTATCGATGCGGAGATTTCGAATCGCAGCAGACCGTGCGGGACGCAGGTCGACTTGCCTTCAGCACGCTTTCTCGGAGCGCAACGCGTGGACCCACTTGAAGCAATTCATATTGCATGCTGTTGGTATTTCCTGTTTGGGAGACTAACCGAACTGGAAATAATGGCATTTACACGCAGGAACGATGAAAGAATTTGATAGATCTGGCGAATAAAATACTGTCGGTTTAAGCCAGTTATAATATCGTAATGTTGCTCGCCTGTGTGGGACCGAATATCGGCAGAGAACATCTCGTATAGTGGTGGTCAACTCCTAGTAATGATTATTTGATCGTTTTCCAGGAAATGACATTTTCAGTCAACGGAACGTTAATTCTTGAGCGTAGCATCTGCGGTGGTTATTTCGAGAAGAACAAAGCGTCGTTGAAACTGGTGGCGTTAATTGTAATTAACGAGGACACATCATCTTGACGCACTTCTGCCAGGCTGCTTAACGGGCTTTCGAATGGGTCGATACGGACCCCGTTTAGGGTAAAGGAAGGACGGGTTTTTGAAATCGCTGCCTCTTGACACGCGAAGGACGAAAAACGTGCGGAAACCCCACAAGCCCGTTCCGGCAAAGCCCAAGCCTTTATTATCATTGAATGTGTTTGTTGCCATTAAAATAATTTACCGATTCACTCAGAACTGCAGAAACTCTGTTTGCATTGAAGAAGGGTCTGAAAACTCACCTTTTTTCCAGACTCGCTTCGCCCAAGATCTCTCCAGCTCATGTATGGTGCAGATGTTCATGCGCCGTAATTTACGATCATCCCCGGATAAGCCTTTACACAGCCGCTACTCCGGCATTGTATGTAAATGTTTGTGTATCTTATTAAAAAATAAGGATTTGTAGGAAGGTGATCAGGATTCGTCTATCCTGTGTTTTATGCTCCTGCTCAAGCGATCACATCTGCAGCTATGTCACTTTCTCTTATTGTAATGCACAAATTTTTATTTTTGCCGAGATGTACGTCGCTTTGGAGAAAAGCATCTGCTAAATGAATAAATGTAAATTAATCGTGTCGTACCTTCTAGGAAAATAAGAAAAACTTGATTTTTCAGAGTTTTCGATCTTCAACAGTAACTACTAGTTTACTGTGTTAAATAACATGAGTAAAACAGATGTTGTTCTGCATTTGTTAATATGCTCGATGTATTATACCCGTGGTCTCTTGGTAAAATAAAGACTGTCAGCATTTTTCACATCATGATTTTTGACTTGGTAATTTTTGCTACATAATTCATTAACTTAAATTAGCGTATGTTTTATGTGTAATTTTTTGAATGTTCCATATAGCTGCTTTCAGAGACAGTTTCCAATCCGGGACAGTAGTGGAGAGGAGGGGAAAGGAAAGTGTGAACGTCTTGCTGGATGAGCAGAAAGTATGAATGTAAACACCCGCTGAGCGAGGGGACTTCCTAGTCCTCCTAGTTTTTTAAGCACAAGTCCTCGAAATTAAGACTGACGAAGAATGAAAGAGTGCGTTTGCTTTTTTTGAATCTTTGCCAAGTCCAGTCCAAGACAAACATCAGAATGTGTCTCGTGACAGAGGCCAGTTGGCCTGAATACGGTAACAGCCGGCAGGGGCAAGAGTGTCCACCGTTGTGTCTGAAGAGGTGCGCTGGAATTTCTGATCGCTAACCGCGGTAATTTCCCTGGTTAGTGTGTGTCCGCCAGAGAACCGTGTGTCACCCCTTACTTATCTGTCTTGAACGGGCACTATGACTTATTCTTGCAATCCTCATGTCCACCAGTTACCAGAATGCTGAGGTTATTCCATCCTGTTACCCAGGCAAAGCATGGCCCTTTTTTTTTTTAACCGCACCATCCCGCGAGGTTACATATTTAATCTTATTAGAAGAGACCGGTATATGACGAGATTAGCGTTTGTGGTGTGCGAACGGTGCTCGTATATAAGTGTGAAAACGAACGTTCTCCTTGTTCGCTCTCACGCATGTTCCTGTAGTGAGGAAACGTTCCCCCACCTCTACGCTGGACGACTGGGAACCCCTCAGCCTTTACCCTCTGGGAAAATGCTCTTTCCTACTGAAGAACTGGCCTTGTATCCAGTCCAGAGTCCATAGCCCACAGCCCACTACCTCCTGCAGGTGACCTCCATCCTCTGAGACCTGGCTTCTTGCTCCCTCCCTTCCCAGAATTGCAATATTGTCACTTTTTTTCCTTCATGTTTTCTTCATCTGCTTTTGGGGAAAACGGTCAGGAGGTAAAAACAAAAGCTTTGGTAACGGGATAGGCGCTACAGCTGGGTAGAGTGTGAGCCAGCCCTTCCGAGCTCGCTCTCACGTTCCCACCACACCCTCTCCGTGTTGCCATCAGGGTTCCGGGCCAAGAGCCAGAGGGGTTCGGGGGGGGGGGCACCGTCTCTGTAACGAGGCTGAAGGGGAGGTGGGCTGCGACCCTTCGTGTCTTGTCCAGTCTCCACCGTCTTTTATAGGGATCGGATGCTCAGGTTGGTCATGGATGGAGACTCGGAGTTTGTTGGATCAAGTCCCAGTTGGACTCCCGGTCTCGTCTCTTCGACCACAGTATTTACCAGGGACCTCCGGCTCTACTGAAGTGCCTGCTGTGAATGCCATGCTTTATTAACAGGTCAAAACTATTAATTGCTCCTTATAAAAGTGTCCTTTGAGCAGTGAAGAATAATAAAATGTTCTTTAGTTGTTTCACTTTCTGCCCAGAGAACAGTTTCCTCTCTGCTGACCGCGAAGGTGGTCAGGCTGAGCACGGTCCTGTGGGCTTACGAAATGAAGCAGAGTTGGGGCATTGAGCAACTCCCATGCCCTGCTGCACTTGGGGCGAGGGGGGCGAGGGGGTGCCGGCACACACAAAAGCAGACCACCTTGTGTGCCCGGCACTCCTCCATCATCCAATATTGCCTCGATTTGTTCGCGAGACTCATTGTTCTGTCTCGTCGGGGGAAACACCGCAGCGGGCTGCATTAAACAGAACCGCGGGAAGGAACGTGACCTGGTTCTAGGCTGCGACTCAAGATCCGTTCGAGGCCCAGGGATGTACCTGGGCGTCCGCAACATCTTAGCTCGCGGCCTCCGAAACTGAGGGCTGCGGCCTGAAGAGAACAAGTTTGCGGTCCTCGGCGCCTTGGAGAGCCACTTCAGGGCGATACACAGTTTATCCTGGGATGGGCTACAATGATGGGGTTGTAGGAAAAGTTAATCACGGTCTATCCGTAATTAAATTCCACAGTGACCGAACAAGGGCGCTTTGTTATCAGACCGTATTCACCCTGCGAGCTGAGCCGGACTTAAACCCAAAACCCCCCGTATCCAAATTCGGACAATTGCTGCCCGCTGAGCCGCCATTCTACCGCAAATTGTCAACGCCGCCGTCGGCTACCAGCTGGAAAAATGTTGCCTGTTTTAATTAGTTCTTGTAAACGACCATTAAACACGCATGACACCAATAAATATCCCGCCGTGTAAATGTGTAATTTTAACATAACCATACGCTGCGTGTATAGTCAAGTAAGTTCGGCGAAACGACTGACGCAATCACGTTTTCGGTTGACTGGAAAGGCCTGGAAAGCTTAACTAGCCACCCCAAGGTGCAGTACTGAGTCTGAAAAAGACTGAAAATGTATGCTCATCACGGTGTCACCTGGCTCAGCAGCAAAAGAAGGAAAAGGGGGGGAGGAGAAGCGGCGCCTGGCCTGACATCGTCCCAGAAAGTGCCATCCAGGTGACTGATCAGCACTTATTATAAGAGCCTTTAAAAGGTGAGGCCCGAGTACCAGAGTCCCACCGCCCCTCATCCCAGGAAACGGTCGGTCGGGCGGGGGGACGGGAACGGGGGGGGGGGGTCTTTTGTCGGTACATCGAGTACAAAAGTACAGGTTTCAGAGCCTGTGTGCCACACACGTGATTGATTTAAGTCACTCAAGACATGTTAATATATATATTTTTTTCTTTTTTAATCAGGACATCTTAAAATTCATACATATTTGTTTTGTAAATCTGTGGACCTGGTGACACAGCGGGTTTGGGCTGGACCTGCTCTCTGGTGGGTCTGGGGTTCGACTCTCGCTTGGGGTGCCTTGCGATGGACTGGCATCCCGTCCTGGGTGTGTCCCCTGGGGCCTTGCGCCCTGTGTTGCCAGCTTAGGCTCTGGCTTGCCGCGACCCCACTTGGGAGAAGTGGTTTCTGAGTGTGTGTGTGTGTGTGTGTGTGTGTGTGTGTGTGTGTGTGTGTGTGTGTGTGTGTGTGTTGTAAATCCATCAGGACATGCTAATTTATCCATTTAGCTGACAATTTTCTCCTAAAGCAACATACAATGTTAGACTGTGTACAGTTATTTAATCATTTATACAGCTGGGTCATTTTACTAGAGCAATTTAGGGTAAGTACCTTGATCAGGAGTACTATAGCTAGAGGTGGGATTCAAACCTTTGGGACCAAGGACAGCTGCTCGAACCAGTACATTACCAGGCCTGTGTGTGTGTGTGTGTGTGTGTGTGTGTGTGTGTGTGTATAAGCAGGGGGCGCAGTGGGTTTGGGTCTGGGGTTCGACTCTTGCTTGAATCCTGGTAAGCCGGGCCGAGGGAGGAGGGGCAGATCGAGGAGAGGACCTAGTACCGAGCCCTGCGGGACACCGTCTCGGCGGAGTGACCAAACTCCATGAGTTTGTTTGCCGAACGCAAGGCTCGTCCGCCATAGTAACGGTACGGCAGATTCATCAGGAGACTCGTTAGCCTCACATGTGAGCGTATCTGCTTCTCGGGCCCCTCCCCGCTCGCTTTGGCACCGCTTTGGAGCTCATTAATACGTCGGTCTTGGGCATCTTTGATGTATACAATATAAATAATATAATAAATATACACCCTGTTGGCTAGTAATCTCAATGTAGTGACTTTCACTCCCATTCCTGATATTAGTACCTTTAACCTGAATTGGTCCAGTAAGAATACTCTGGTATAAATGGGTAAATGGCTGTACACTTGAGTATTGTCAGTCACCTAGGACAAAGGCCTTAGATCGGTAAAGAGTAATAATAATGTTATGAGTGTCCTTTTGTTGGTCCTATGATGGTACTTGTATTCCTGAGTTTGTCAGCCAGCAAAGTTGAAGTTCTAAAATTAAGATTTTACTTTTGTATCCCTAAAACTAAAAAAAAAAACGAGAAAAAACCCATGTCAAACGATGCTGTGCTCGTGTTTGCCCTGTACCTTTTAAAGGGGAAGCGGAAGTTGTTCTTTTTCTTGCCGCGTCCCAATCAATAATATCAGCAATTGCATCAGTGTGCGGAGTGCCAGATTTAGCAAAGCCCGAATGAAATCATCTGATGGGAAACAGATCCGTATGACGGCACAGCTACATACCGGGAAGTCGGGTTCCCGCCATCCTGCACTCCATGAGTTATACTGTGTGTACGTTCGCCGAACGCAAGGCTCCTCCACCGTAGTAATGGCGCTGCAGATTCATTGCAAAACTGATCAGTCTTGGGCATCTTTGTGATGCGAGATGCCCGCAATGTGCGCTGATGAATTGTGGCACTGGGCTTCTATGACGGACCTTGCATATAGATTATTATTTTTTTTAATTCAATTCTTCTTTTTATACAGTGCTCTTTTCACACAGTGACACAGAGCGCAATTTTATGAATTATTATCAATTCCAAGTAACCCTCATATGATCTCTTTGAAGGCACTGGTGACATGGAGCTGCTGGGGGTGACTTCCTTTGAATTCCTGTTGTCTATCAATAGTTTTCAGAAGGTGGCAGATTAGCAAGTCGGGCTTCTGTTATTTTTAGTGATTTAACAGCCAGAGTAGTTAAAGAATTGCATTTATTTATTTATCTGACACTTTTTTCCAAAGCATCTTATAGTTTTAAGCATTTACTCATTTATACAGCTGGGTAATTTTACTGGACCAATTCAGGGTAAATACCTTGCTCAAGGCCAGAGTAGCCAGAGGTGGGGATCAAACTTGTCACCACTGGGTCCAAAGGTAGTAGTTCTAACCACTACACTACCAGCTGTCCCGTTGTATGTGTGTTTCTACGTTATTATGTGTGTGCTCCTCAGCTCCTGGGCTGTGGGATCAAGCATGGCTCTGAGTCCAGCTCAGTCTGTGTGGAGTTTCCATGTTCTTGCTCTGCTTACATGAGTTTTCTTTGGGTGCTCTGGTTTCCTCCCACCGTTCAAAGGCATGCGTTTCAGTTCAGCAAGTGACTCTAGATTGCCTGTTGTGTGTTTATATGCGAATCAATGAGTGTGTGAGACTGCACCGCGGTGGACTGGCGTCCCGTCTCGGGTCTGCCGTGCGTGCGATGAATGGATGGATGAACGGGTGAACAGAAATTCTCCAAATGCCGCGTTGTAAAGCAGAAAGATTCCTTATTGAGTGGTTTGGATGTGTTTGTTGTTTGTTTAGATTGCTCAGTTAAGTTGTAATTCACAGATGGGAATTTAACAGTGATACCGTCCAGTCCATCAAACGTGGAAATGAGCTTCAGTCGGTGATGTGTCTCCAGGATTGCGTCCATAAATCCTTGGTGTTCCGCTTATGGTGTGACTCATCACCTCTCGCACACACAAGCGAACGCACAAGACGGCGGTCGTTTCCAACGTGGTGGGCTTCTCACCACACCCTCCCCCCAAGGTGTTCCCGATCTGGGTTGCGGTCCTCCCTAATTCAGACCAGGCGGGACTTTGCTGGCGTTTTGAGATTGTTTGCCGGCCTCCGTGCACGGCGGTGTTTTAACCACTTTCCTGCATTCCCACATCCCCCCAGGTGCAGTCGGCAGTGCTCCTGGCACCAGTATTTCTGCGGATGTCGATCTCGCTGTTCCTACTGTTTCTTTAGACATGTTCTCCATGTCACCAGGGATAGGCCGCTCCAGGGTTGGGTTGGCGGTGGAGCATGGCAGCAGCACGTTATGGCCTTGCAGCACACAGGCACGAAAAAGGACAATTAATCCGTCATTAATAGTTATTCGCTTATCAAAGGCAGTTTACAGCGTCAGGTTTGTACACTAAATTGCCTTCAATTATTTGTCCATTTATACAGCAGAGTGGCTTTTACCGTATCAGTCAACTTGTATCAAGGAACTGTGGTTTTCGGTGTTCATTGCTTGGCATCAATGTGGAATTATTTTACTGTACAATTGTTTTATAGGGCAGAAATACCTTTCTGCGACTCATTACCCATGTAGGTAACTCAACCCTTTCTGCTTTCCCAGCAGCTTTGCCACATGTCCTGATTTTAACTTCTTCCATATGTCTCCTGTTGATATCAAACCTGGTAATTGGGCTGATATTACATATCTCAAGGGATGAATTAAAAAAAAAAAAAAAAAATCTATAACAACCAAAAAGAAAAACTTTAAATTGTTTCAGGGAACTGAAATGATTTTGGGGCTGAGACGGCAGCCTTTTGTTCGGCACGTTCCGCGCCATGCGTGAGCATCGAGGTGCAGCAACTTTTACACATTCACGTTACGTTCGTGCATTTTCAACAATTGCTTATCGGGTGATTATTTGTTGAACTTATTTATTCGTTGTGTTGTCACAAAGACTTTTGGTTTAATCGATGACTTGCATTAACATCTTTGCAATCGTGGATCTCGAGCGGGACCCAGCCATCTCACTGAGCCACCGTGCACCCCCTAAAACATAACACTTACGTTATATTTGTTAATATTTAGACTGGTGCAATGGGGGGGCACGGTGGTGCAGCGGGTTTGGCTGGGGCCTTCTCTCTGGCAGGTCTAGGGTTTGAGTCTCATGCGGGGTACCTTGCGGCGGACTGGCGGCCCGTCCGGGGCGTGTCCCCTCCCCCTCCAGCCTTGCGCCCCGTGTTGCCGGGTTAGGCTCCGGCTTGCCGCGACCCCACTTGGGACAAGAGGTTGTAGACATTGCGCGTGTAGACTGGTGTAGACCAGGAGTGGTCCTCTTGCAACTTGAAGGTTTTTGGATTGAATGCACGCTCTGCTCTGGTAGCCTTGATGGAGGTATTTGTCTTGAAAATTACCCGTTCTGTAAAAATCTGAAAATGTCTTAGCAGCAAAAACGGAACATCGTAAGTCTCGTCGGCCGAAGGTGTCAGATATTGTAAATAATTAAACGTAACCAGCGACGCAACTTTTTTGCCTAATCAGCCTCATAACCCGTTGAACATTGAAGAATGCGAATGTATTCGCTGAGCCAGTTTCTTGTAGTTTACGCGTGTTAATAAATATTTTATGCTTCTGAAACGATTAGAAGTGCAGTGGAAAGCTTAACGAAAAAAATTTACCCTGTAAAGATGATTTATTTGACCGGTGACCTCAGTCTGAAATTTGTGAAGACAGCAACACGTTTGACAGCGCAGGATTATATTTCAGCATCTAGTGATTCATCAGGACCGAGCCGTACATGAATTATTCAGAATGAAATGGTGAAATAAACATGTAGTGGTTGGCACTGTGTTGTAGAAAGTTCAAAACCTGCATCATATTGAAATTGGCACGCTTATCTGTTTTTCGCTCTAAAATGATGGATGACTTTTGGATTTTTCTTCTGACGCTTCTGAAAAATGGTAAATAATGGTCTGTAAATGGATTTTTCTTTACTCTTAACAAGCCACGCTTTTTACAACTTCTGTTGTGTTTTTTTTCAGGATTGGGGCACGTTTTTATTTAATACGTCAGACGTTTTTAGTTTTTCAAGGATTTTTTTTTTTTGTTTTATTTTGTAATTCAGAACAGAAGAACCAATGTAGAAGCTTTAATTTAATACTCTTATTTTGATTTCAAGGGTTTTCTTTCATGCTTCCTGACAGCCTGTCAGCACAAGATATTTACATTTATATTTATTCATTTAGGATATGCTTTTCTTTAAAGCAACGTACAATGATTATTAACTGGTATTCATCTGAGACCTTTAGACACACTGCACTAAAATCCCTATAGTCATTCAGCCGTTTGTGTAACACACACAGACACACACACACATACACACACACGAATTTGGAGCTACTGTCTGAAAAACAGCTTCGGAGAAACCCAAAAGAAACGCATGGACAACATGCAAACCATACACAGGGCGAGCAGAGATCGAACCCACGTTCAATCGGATGGCAAGAGAGTGTGATTTCATTTTAATTGTTTTCATTGATTTCTTTGGCCTCTTTTTTTTTTTTTTTTTGCATTGAATTATGAAGTAATGCATAAACGTAGAATTTCATTTGTGTGCATTTAAGCGTACGATGAATAACAGCCGTGAAAGAGCTGAATGAACGCAAGCAGACAGACATACAGTATTATATGTCAAATTTAAATTGTATAGTAATTAATGAAGGGGATTCGTCTCGTCATGTTGGGTTATGATAACTAATGTTAAGTATTGAAGTAACTGTGTCCATCAGCCTACATTCCATAACTTGATCAAAAGCAGATCTTGGGTTGTGGTTGTGGTCGTATTGTTACTGTTATGATGTCTATTTACAACCTGCAGCTTTTTCCACTGTGCTGCTCCCACACTGCATTCGCTGACATTTCCCGCCAAAATCGAGCTCGCTCTTCATTATCCTTGTCCCGGGGCAGGTTTGCGCAGATTTCCAAAGCCGCTGCCGTCGGGGTTTGAGGTTTCGGAGGTGGGACGTGGGGGGGACGAGGGGGGACGAGGGGGGTGGGGATCGCTGCGCGTAGACAAGGGACTTTGGATCACACTGTGCCCTGGCTCACACTCGCATCAGGTGCCTCGGTCCTGAGGGTGCAGGCAGCCCCCTAAATCTACGAAATGAACAGCGTCCCTGACAGCTCAGCATGGGCGACGCGGAGCTCAGGCGAACAACGAGAGACATACATTCAGCTTCCTTTGTTTTCGCAGTCCCCTAAATCAGCGCCGTCTGGGAGCCGCCGTCCTCACACGTCACCCGCCGGCCATTGTTATGTCATTGACCTCGTGGAAGTGGGGCCTGTTATTCTGCCCCCTTTTCGGACATTCGTAACGCCGCTGATGTGCTCCGGGCGCCCCCCCCCCTCCCCTCCCCGAAATAAATCTCCTCTCCCCAGTCGCCGCAAGGGTAAAAAGGACGGGCGCATTGGCTGCGGGCGCTCGCTGGGTTTTGGGGACGCTCGGACGACAATCGGATGGTCGTGGGAATAGTCTGGGTCAAAAAAAAAAAAAAATGTCTGAAGTTTGTCTGAGCTGTTTGAATTGTTTCCCCTCTAGGAATCCGAAGGCTGCTCGCTGCACTCTTCCCAAGTGCTGCTGCTGCTCATTCGGTGTTTGTCTGCTTACTGTATATTGGATTGGCGATTACTGAGGAATGTAGATAATTCTCCATCGCCGACGTGAGCCCTGCTTGAATAAACACAGGCGGAGGACCGTGCTGCCGAGAGGAACGCCGTGTGCTCGAGCTTCGCTCCGTCTTCTCGTCTCCGGGTGTTCGTCGCCGCCCCGAAACGGATGTCTTGTTTTGTAACGTGCCGAGATTTACTCCGGCTTCGTGTTACACGCACGCACGCAGACGCACGCAGAGGTGACATTATGCATAGGCAGCATCAATCTCCTGAAATTAAGAAAGTGTTTGTCAGCAGTCTCCATCTCACCAGCAGAGCGGTGCCTATCTTTTCCTGTCTGGGATGTGTACGGTGATAAAACTGCCAAGTGTTGTTAACTTAATCCTCTTATAAATCAGAAGCTTTGTTTTTTCACCCCCCCCCCCCTCCCCTATGTCTTTCTCTGTAAACCTCCCCCCCCCCTTCCACCTCCCACCTTCATTCTTCGATTCCAACCAAGGTACCATTACCCGGTGCCTAAGATATTTTACGTACAGCTGACTGTGGGGAACAATGAGTTTATCGGTGAAGGACGGACGCGCCAGGCCGCCAGACACAATGCTGCCATGAAAGCGCTCCAGGTCCTCCGCAACGAGCCCATTCCCGAGAAACCGCCGCAGGTAACTCGACGTACCGCCCCGTCGCGGCTCATTCTTCTCCGTACAGCCGCCGGGTTCACAAGCGCTCGCCCGTCGCTCTCGGAGGGATCCCCGGTTCCGGGAGGCCGGCCGCACGTTTCCGTTAGGGCCCGGCGTACAGCGTCGGTCCCTGGGGATGTGACTTGCGGGTGCAGGGGGTGGTGTGCTGGTTAGAGGCGCGCGCTTGCGCTCAAAGGACAAGGTTCGGTTGCGACTTCCTGCTCTACTTTCTACTTTTTCTGCATTGCTTCAGTAAAAAATTGTACGTTTATAATAATTGTAACCTTAACATTGAGAGTCGCTTTGGAGAAAAGCATCAGCTAACTGTGCATCTGGTCGCGCGGTGATTAAAGCTACTACCTTCGGCTCCGAAAGTTGGCAGGTTCGATCCCCACCTCCAGCTGCGTACCCTTGAGCGAAGTCCTTGCTCTAAATCGCTCCAGTAAAATTACCCAGCTGTATAAACAGGTAAATAATTGTAACCTTTGCATTCTAAATTGCTTTGGAGTAAAGCATTAGATGAATGGATAAAATCACGGTAAGCAACGTAACGTGTTAAGTGTGAGCTAAATAAGTAAATGTTAATGTAATGCACTGCATAAATGGTAATGCGAAAGCCCTCAGTAAGAGCGAAGATGGAGCGCGACAAAAAGGTTCAATCTCGAGCCCTCGAGGCCCAAGGCTGCTCTCCCCTGCTTTAGTCTCTAAACAATGCCCTGAGAAGTTTAATACTTTGTAGCCTGGCGCCCCGATCAGGTAAGGTTTCTGCCCCTCGCCCCCTCCACCGGAAATCAAATTTCATTATTTACAAAATGCTTGGCGTCGGGAGAGGTTATTTAAGACCCGGTTGGCAGCCCACTTGTTCTGTCTCGCACTTATGTCTCCACAGTGCTTTCTTTGTGGCGCTGCTTCCGTGTATTGCTTTACAAATTGAAAGACACGGTCGCTGCATGCGCCCCCCCCCCAACCCCCACCCCCACCCCCACCCCCACCTCCACCCCCGGGGCTCGAGCTGTCGGGCTCGTCGCTGCCTTGCGTCCGCGGCCCCGAGTCGCTCTTCCCGCGGCTCGACGCGTAGAGCCGGCGTGGGGGACTTTGGTGCGAGACGCGTTAAAACAAGAGCTATAGAGGCATTTCGTTTACGCAGAAAATAATACCGTTATTGTGATGATATTGCGGCGGGATTGTTGTAAAGGGCTTAAACAGGAGGGAGCGATTTTGCGAAACCGCACTACGTGACTGAGGTTGTCAAACAGCCCCGGCGTGATTTATTATCCGAGACCGCGAAATGGCACCGGGTGGGCGGACCGCAGCACGTGCGAAACGCTGCGGTCGCGCAGGTGTTTGTCACGCGAGGCCCTTCTTGCCGCTGGGGTTTGCAACATCCTGCATCCTCTCGCGTGGCCCCGCTCCGGCACTCGCGCCGTACCTGTGGCTCGGAGGTACCGACGGCGGCGTGCCTCTGTAAATCATTACAACTTGTTGTTATTTTGTTGCTCGGCCAACGCTCGGCCGCTTGAGCGACCTGCAGTTTCATGCATTTATGCAGCGGAAAGTTCTCCCGGAGCATTCCAGGTGAAGAGCTCTCGCTTGAGGACACCGGGACTGGGGCCCGCTTGGGGTGAAAGCAGGCGGCCCGAAGGGTACGAGCTCTCCGGCCCTCGCTGGCAGCTGTTTACGTTTGCGTTTACAAATAAACATTGTAAGTTGCTTCGGAGAAAAGTCCCGGCTGAATGTTAGTGCCGGGTATCTTTTACTGGAGCGGTTCGGGGTAAATGGCTTACCAAGGGTACCGGCTCAGTAGGTGGGATTCAAACCTGGGCGCGGAGGCGGTGACGTCAACTTCCAAGACGCCCCCCGTTTTACGGACAGGGCCGCGGGCATAGAGTCCGGGGGGGAACGGAGAATCCGATACGGAGTTCTTCACGTGCACGGTGCCGGGTGGGAAACTAAAGCAGGGAATTATGGGTATTCAGAAAGTACGAGGGACGGTACCGTAGAGCTGCTTTGCCGACTCGCTGATGCACCACGCTGTGTGTTTATGTCTTGTACCGGGACGGTAGCTTTTAAGGGAACTCAGTGGTAAAAAATAAAAAGTATAAGATGATTCCTTACTGAATTTTTTTTTTTTTTTTTTTAAGATAACCCTTTTTAGGCTCAACTTTAAATATCGAAAAACATCCGTTCGTCCCTGTCCGTCCCCTTGGGTACGCTGCACCCCCCGAAGTGCCCGAGAACACCGCACACCTGTGTGATTTAAAGGGTGGGGAGCGCTGCGCTCCGCTGCTGCTTAGAGGATCTGTTGACCTCAGGGTGCTGGGTGGACACCCCCTCCAGGGGTCTTACTTTGTTCGTTGCAGGGAGGAAAGAAATTCAGATATGTGCTCGGTTAGAAAGAGACATTTCATCCTGAAATCACATGAAGTTTGTACCCGCGGGGAATGTTTGCTTCTACAATTAATTACTGTTTCGGTGTCAGATGCTGCCACAGATCGGATCGGATGGTTCCGGAATGGGGGCTTGAAACATACTGTTAAGGGTACTTTGGCTGATGTCCGTATAAAAGGGAAACGGCCCAGTAAAGGAAAATGTCAACGTTTAAAAAAAAAAAAAAAAAAAAAAGAAGCCGTTTCATACTTTTCGGCTTCAGCAGGAAATACCGTACAGCCTTCAGCATCTCTCTCTTTTGTTTTGTTTTTATTTATTTTTTTTAACCCTTTCAGAACCCAGACGAGCGGAATGACGCGTCGGAGAACAGCGATGCCAGCAAGTCGGAGATCAGCTTGGTGTACGAGATTGCGCTGAAGAGGAATCTGCCTGTAATATTTGAGGTAGTAATAATAATCATCATCAGAATGATAAACCGATATGAGGAGAATGACCTGTAGCCATATTATTAGACCATAAGACAGCTGGAAAAGGCGGCCCCTTTTATTGAAGGCTGTGCTCAAACCGTGTCTAATTGAATCTTCTCAGCTTGAATATTTTCCTCGTGTTTCCTCCCCGTGCTGAATGTCTGCGGTCGGGGCGCTTACGCAAAACTGCTCGCCCTATGCCGGTACCGCCACCGTTACTTTCCGAGCCCCTCTGCGTTTCCGTCTTTTAAAAGGTCACTCTGGCACTCTTAAGTCGAGGATTTTGTTTGGTCGCGGCCTCAGTCTGTTATGTAAGCAGTTATCCATCATTATGTGCTTTTCCTGTGCCTCTTTGTCTCCCGGCAACATCACGTTCGCCGTGTTTTCGGACTTCAGGTGTTTCCCCCACCTGGCTCCCTTTTTTTGCTTGCTTGTGATAATATTTACATGCAGTTCACGGAAAAAGCTGGGCGTTCGCTTTATCCGCTGCGGAGGAACCCCGGCACTCTTAGATAGGTTACCTGATGACATTTACATTTATTCATTTAGCTGACACTTTTCTTCATAGCGACTTACAATTATTTACCCATTTATACAGCTGGGTAATTTTATTGAAGCAATTTTGGGATAAGTACTTTGCCCAAGGCTACTAAAGCAGTAGGTGATGTTCAGCCTGTGGTTTCAAAAGCAGCAGCTTTAACCGCTATGCTATCAGCTGCCTAAATTAATCGGAATTAATAAATAAATGGGACAAAGCAGAACTCCATGTATTCATTTAGCTGATGCTTTTCTTCAAAGTGACTTGCGATGTTAATTTATTTACTCCTTTATACAGTTTGGCCATTTTTACGATAAGTATCTTGTGCAAGGGTACTACAGCTGGAGATGGGATTCGAACCTGCAACCTTTGAGACTGAAGGAAACAGCGCTAACCACTATGCCACTGGTTGCCCCCATTTTTAATTGTGAAAACTGTACTGTTATAATTAGTGTAATTTTAATAATTCACACACAGGTTGAAACCGCTTGTCCCGAACGGGGTCGCGACATACCGGAGCCTAACCCGGGAATATAGGGCGCAGGGCTGGAGGGGACACACCCAGGTCGCAAGGCACCCCAAGCAGGGCTTGAACCCCAGACCCACCAGAGAGCAGGACCCGGCCAAAACCCCTGCGCAACCGTGCCCCCGTTGGAATAATTATTTATCATTATTATTTATAATTATATTGTTTAGGATTATAAGAATTTTACTGAATGCCATCTTCCTCATTATCACAACATTTTTTTGTGATTCCTTATTTTTTGTAATCTATGATTTGCAACCCACAGCTGTGCGACAAGAGCTCTACAATAAAACCTCAAACTTCGATAAAACAGTTTAGTTCAGCTGAAACTGTCTGCACATGGAAGCTTTAGACATATTTATTGCTCGTGTAATTCTGTTCTGAAGCAACACAGACCTCTTCCAGCGGTTGGGTTGGGGAGGGTATGTCGAGACAGGCGCGGTGATTTCCGTGTTTCCTCATTTTCTCGTGGTAATTTCACCTTCATTCCTTCCACTTTCTCCCATTGTCCAACAGTCCCATCTACAGTAAAGGGCTCCATCCAGCCCTCTCCTGTTGAGTTCTGGGACTTCTGGTATGTAGAGTCCCAGTGTAAAGTGTGAGTACACCTGGGCAACATGGGCGAAACTTGTATGGCACGAACTGGACAGAAGAGGGAAAGTAAAGCACCCCACAAGTGTCCTACGTTTCTGGAAAGAAGAGGTGCTCCAGAAGAGCTGGGAAGACATGTCTGCTCATTTCCTGGTCAGACTTGCTCACCAAGTGCCTTGTAAAAGAACAGATAGTTTGCAGCAGGTGCACTCAATCTTTTGACTGATAGAATACCACCGTGGGACTGCATCCTCTTGGTTTGAATCTCTGTTCAAGCAGCTTCTCCTGTTGTCAAAATTGCACTGAAAGCCAGGTTGGAGGGCTACTCATACGTCACACCCCGAACTCGCCTTCCTCCACATGAAGGCAATTTCAAGAACGTTACTTCTCTGACATTTGGAAATGGCAGCACAAGATCGGGTTGATATAGATCAAAATAGCATTTGCATTCTTAACAGAGAGAAGCCCACGGTAACCTTAGCTATTAAGATGGGTGTGATAACATTCTGATGGCGTTGGCTCATTTTGCATGACTTACACCAGAGGGACAAAAGCGTGTCTCTCCAGCACCGTGAACAAGGGATTCCAATAACACTAAACACACATTCAGGCCCGTGTCAGGTGATATCAAACAGATGTTGGCTTCAAAAGAGATCGATACATAAATCACTGCTTTTGTATAGATGAGTCCGTCTTGCGAGAAGATACTAGAGACAGAGCCTTCAGCCAAGAACCACCCATCATGCGGATAAGTGCTTTCCTTCGGGGCAAGGACATCGAGAGACTGTACAAAAGGGGCTATTCTTCAGCCCATCAGTCTCCTGCAGTGTCACACCGCATCCCCATCCTTTCGCTTCCCATGGGGCTATGTCTGTGGCCTCTGAGATGTCCAATCCTCTTTTTTTACACGTGCGTTGGGGAAAAGGGAAAAAAAAAAAAACGATGAAAGATGGTCATCAAGCTTCCACGGGCATCTTCTGTACAACCCGATCTGTGCCGTTGGGCGGCGACGCGACACGAGGGTGGAGACGGGAGGACCATGACTGGTATCAGACGTAGAAACGAAGCGGGCGAGTTGAAACCCCATCGCACATCACCAGATTCCGTGTCGTCTGTGGGCGCTGGCTGCAGCTCGTCTGCCGCCGTGAAAACAACAAACTTTCCGCGCCAAGTTTTCTTGTCCCTCTCAAAGATGCCCCCTCCCAACTCTGCCCAAACAAACCCTCATCGCTCGAATAGAGAGGTGTCTCCTGACACTTGTAAAAGGGACTGTCACCCACCCTGGGGCACACGGGGAGACGCCTTGGAGACGCCCCGGAGACGGTCCGACCACGGTTACCGCATCCATGGCAACAAGGAGCCCAAACTCTGCTGGGCAGCCGATCTGGAGTAACCTGATCCGCATTGGCTGAAAGCCGCACGTCACCGCGCCTTCCACTTTTGTCTTTTCCACACTTTCGTGTGCCCGATAAGGTTGCGACATGTCGGGCTTTTTCACAAATGAGCCAAACTCCTTCAAGAAAATCAGATGATATAGTAGCGTGCAATTGGAGACTGATGAACATGATGCATCTCATGCTGTGCATATAGGAGAGGATGCTTTACAAGACGTCTGTGTCCAGGTGTCAGCTCTCCAGCTAGTGGGTTATTTTAAATTTTAAAAAAAAAAAAAAAAAAAATCAGTATCTACATTTAATTAGCAGTGAGTTTTGATTTTTTTTGTAACACAAAAAAGAGATGATGTTTTATATTTCCTTGTTCTGACCATGAAGTCAACTTTTGAGAATCAGCCTGGATTAAACTTGTGACTGCATGTGATAGAGTTTTTTTCAGCATACAGTTTTTTTTCTTATAAGATGAATAGGAAGGCTCAGTGTAAGGTGGAACCAGACACTTAAATACATTCCGTATCCTTTGAAGGACTTAATTAATTAATTGATTATTTAATTGTTATGCACATAGTGGAGCACTGCGATGATGACGTTGTGTGAGAAGAATCTGTTTCGTGATGTTGACAATGGGTCCCCTTCATCAAGGCCTGGTAAATGTGGTGGTGTGTCGGTGCCTGACCCGGCGGGTGACGATGGTTATAATGATCTTTTTGTGTTCTGGAGCCTAATGTCCATCGTTTGCCTTTCTCCTGGTTCCTGGTACTGATGGTTTTAGCCTGAAGTTGCATCCTTCATAAGTGAACGAACTTTCTCCAAATAAATCCTTTCGTCACACATTTTTTCACTCTTTCAAAAACATGGGCATCTGAATGTCACTCATAAAAAAATAAGTTTGTGAGCTGTCAGGTCGTCTTTCCAAATGCGTCATATCTTTGCAGAAAGCATCATCCAGCATGCTCGTATTAGGATGTGTGAGGACATGTTGGATTTTCCAAAGCTTGTAGAAGTATGATGGTCGCAGAGTCAGGTGGAGTGCCGTTTCTCACCACGACCGTCACTTTTCCTGAGACTGTAAAGCTTTACACGTGGGATGAGAAGACTCTAAGTTTTGTGTAGCCTGCCTGGAAGTCCTGAGTGTGCTGTTTGAAATCTGTATTGTATTTTCTTCTGTTTACAACCAGTTCTGCTATAACATGATGGTTGCGATTCTATGAAACATTGTAGGTCAGTGGGGGAAAATGAAGTGAGTGGCAGAGCACATGAAGTACAGTCTTGTACATGAAGCTCAATCTTGGAAAAAGTCATAGTAGATCGAAAATGAAATTAGAACATAGTCCAAAACCCACCAGAAATATAATAGAAATATGCAGATGAAAGTTATGAAAAAATTATGATGAAGTGAATAAAAATTATGAAAGAAAATGCAGTCTGTGATACTTTAGTTTTTTTTTTCCTTTTAAAGCACTTTATAATGTTCAACTTGTGTTTTAGGGTTATAGCCTTTCTTACACTTAGACTACCAGAGTGCTTCTTTACACTCTTCTCCTTGGTTATGCATGTTTATCTGTAATTTCATACATCAAAATGAATGGAAAAAATGCAAAAAATGTACAGCATGGCTAACAACCTCTGTTTAAATGAAGCACGGGACTGAGCGTACAGTACCTCAGACAGAAGTCTTCACCTACGGTTCTTGGAATGCCATCATGTTATCGAAGCTGCAGAAGTTTGTGTCACGTAAATTGTGTTGTACCATGTTTTTTAGCGTGCTGTATTCAGCTTGCGTAATTAAAGCACTCAAGTATATAGGATTTTCACGCAATAAAAATAGTGGAGCTGGCTGTATTTATCAGTGACCAAATTCGAGGTAGTGATGGGTGAATTTGTGGGATTTACTTTAGTTTTGTTATCAGGTTTGGGGATTTGAGAACAGAAATCAATACCATTTACTAACTAAAAAAATAATGGCTTAACTAACTCGTATCTTAATAAAAATCCCACACAACAGAAGTGTACAAGCTCCAGTAAAACTCACAAAATTCAAGACTTTACCCAGCCTACTGTAAAATAACCTTTCGTTCTCCATCCCAGAGTCTCGTTTTTAAGAGTCTCTGAGGTCTTCATGACCTCATATGATTCTTTTTCCCTCTCAGCAAGGCTATCTCAGGTTCGGCCCTCAGCTCAGGGAGTCTGGTACTTGGCCATGGCCGTTCGACAAGATCTGTAAGGAACACCAAAGACGTTTCAGTGTCAGTTCCTGAGGAGAACCTTGGATGCGAGCACTCCACCTTGAGCTGTCAAGCTGCTTCCTCTCTCTTTGCATATTCACTGACTGTAGCTATTTCCATATTCCAGTCCAGCGTCATAAAACAGGAGAAGTGTTGTGTTGTGTGGAAATGTGGTCTAATGCTCCGGCACGCATAAAAATGCAAACGGAGTTAGCGCTGGAAAACCCATCACAGATGAGGCAGAAACTACCACGGTACAAAACTGCAAAAGCAACTGTAATCATCTTCCCCGCCTTACAAAGCTAATGCGTTCCACAAAAGCCCTTAGTAAAGTAAACTTTCGTAAATTCAAGATTTCATTAGTATTAGATTCAGTGGTAATTTTCATGCGTTCTTCAGCCTCATATTTGATACTCATTAAGCCATAATATTATGAGACGTCATTAAAATGAGTTGCCGCGACGTAAAAAGGCAGTTTCCATTTATTAATTACTCTGTAATACTGCGTAGCTGTCTACCTGCGCTTGTTCGATCTTTCATTGCCGTTATGCGCAGTAGGGAATGGAATGGAGCCAAGGTGACAAATGACGCCATTCAGGGACACGTAAAACGTGTTTTCCGCCCACCAGGGACCGTGCGTTTGCTACCAACATTGCCAGGTGTTCCCTCATACGTCCAGCTTCCCCATGAATATTCCCTTGAACCGCAGAAGGCTTTTTCCCGTTTGCTTTTACAAGGCCTTTGTTGCCATGCGTATCGCCATTGTGGACCCTGCTGTTGTGTTGCGTCTCTTTGAACGTCGGCAAACAAACCCTTTAAACGTCAGATAACACAACGAGAGCGTAAACCAAACTACGAGAACTTTCTAATTGTTCTCTGCTGGTTTAACCGACTGGGTACGGCACCAAAACCCGGCCGCCGCGCCGCACTCAAAAGGTTTGCGTCTTGGCACAACGCTGTCCTTACGTACGTCCTCCGCGCTTCTTTTTAAGTACGTGTCTGATATTATGTTACCTCTTCAAGTGACCCAACTTCCTGCTCGTTTTTGCGATTGGGTCCTGTTGTAATAGATAACGTGTGAGGGAAGTACCACCAGTCGAAAACAACATACAAAATAGGTGCCGTATTTTTAGCACGATCGAAACTCGGTCCCCTTCGACTCATGCGTGTTTTGCTTTGTGAGGCAATAACATAAGCTGACAATTCTTGTAAAAAAAAAAAAAAAATAAGGTGCATATACGCCTACTGGCCACTTTATTAGGTCCATGTGGCTCTACACATATGCGTAATGCCCCCCGCAGCTAGTGAGTCAAATGGTTGTGACTCAGTATGTAAGCATCTATGCTATGTCATGAGGTCCGGTTACTGATCAAATGGCCATTACAATGAGCAAGATGTGTGATCTAAGTGACTTTGAGTGTGGTGTGATTATTGGAATGGGGGGGTTGGCTGGGTCCTGCCCTCTGGTGGGTCTGGGATTCAAGTCCTGCTTAGGGTGCCTTGCAACAGACTGGCGTCCCATCCTGGGTGTGTCCCCTCCCCCTCTAGCCTTGCGCCGTGTGTTGCCGGGTTAGGCTCCAGTTCACTGCAGCCCTGCTTGGAACAAATTGTTTCAGTCAGTGTGTGTGTGTGTGTGTGTGTGTGTGTGTGTGTGTGTGAGAAAGATTAGTGGTATGAGCCACATGTGGTTTCAGTTGTCAAAAATGGCCACCCTGCTGGAATTTTTGCATACTACAGTGTCAAGAGTTTACAGGTAATGGTGTGATAAGCCACTTCCAGCAGGATGAATGTACCACTGTAAAATCTGCAGAAGCTCTGTGAAGCTGTAAAGCCAGCATGGAGCAAGAATGTGTGGAATGTGTCCAGCACTTCGTTTGTGAATCCGTGCTCTTCCATAGGCAAAAGTGGTTCTGACCCGTTACTACCCTAATGACATGGCTGGTGTGTGTACAGTCAGCCTTTTTTATTTCTGTAAAATCAAATGTATGTACACACACACCCTTGCTGCAACTGCTTATCCCAAGCAGGGCCGCGGGGAGCCAGAGCCTAATCCGGCAAAACAGGGCGCAAGGCTGGAGGGGGAGGAGACACACCCGGGACAGGACGCCAGTCCATCGCAAAGCACCCCAAGCGGTACCCGAACCCCAGATCCATCAGAGAGCAGGAGCCGGTCAAACCCGCTGCACCACTGTGCCCCCCCCCCAAATGCAATTAACAGTAATTAAAGTAACTGGGGTGATTCTGTTTCAAAACAAGAAAACGCCAAACATATTTATGTTCTAAGAGTACATGAAAGCTGACTTAAATCCATATTGAGACACGTTTCATTTTTTTTAAATAAGGTGTCTGTCAATGTTCCTTTCTCTCAAACTGACGAAGTTGTCCACTAGCGTACAATGACTTGGAGCAGTTGATTCAAAGATGATTTTGTCACCCAATCCTAATCAGTATTGTGTGAGTATATATAGGTTCAGGTTCCCCATAGCGTGTGAGCGACAGAGAGAGAGTGTGTGTGTTCAGCTGATGTATTTATGAGTGACCCAGTGTAGCAGTGTAAGTCACCTTGGTGAATGAGGTGTGTGGGCTCATAACACTACATGGAGTTCATTGGAAGTCGCTTTGGAGAAAAGTGTCTGCTGCATAAATAAATGTGAATGTGATATATTTTGCTCATGCTACTCTTCTGCTGTTTTCTCCCCAAAGTGCACTATTTTTTTTAGGTAGAAACTAAATGGTAGCGCTACATCAGCATTGTTTTGACATGTTACTTATGAAGGTTTCCCTGTTCTGAGAAGCCATAAATGAGCACAATAGCATCGTGGATGTGGCTTGAGAAGTGCTGCATGTGTCTTCCAGGTCTTGAAAGAGAGCGGTCCTCCACACATGAAGAGCTTCCTCACGCGGGTGACGGTGGGCGAGTATACAGCAGAGGGAGAGGGCAACAGCAAGAAGCTCTCCAAAAAGCGGGCCGCCCTGTCCGTCTTGCAGGACCTGAAGAAACTTCCCTGCCTGCCCCCGGTGGAGAAACCCAAGCTCCGCTACAAGAAACGCCCCAAGACCATTCTGAAGGCCAGTAGCTAGAAGACACAGTTAGGCACTTGTAGAGGAACTTGTGAAATGAGGGCACATGTAGTCCAGAGGTCAGGCTGACGATTTGTTCGTTTCATCAAGATGGATGAAAATGATGAAAATATAATGAAATTATAATGAATATAATAATAGTAATGAAAATAATTCTTGTGGTATCCTGTCGTTTAGCTGCGAACATAGCTGCATCGTTTACATAGCGTCTCATGTTTTGAGCCCTTTAAGTGTGTTTTAAGCTCTAGGCTGTCCGGTGGCCCCGTTGACAACATGTTTAACCTGTAGCCTGTGATTTTGACTTTGACGCTTAGTCCGTTATGGTGGCGTTACAGCGAGTGACCTCCGATTGAGAGTTGGATGCTGTGGAATATGACAGATGCTTGCTGCTCCCATCCCAACCTTAAAGCCATGTGCTCTCTTGTGTGGACAGACGGGGCCAGAGTATGGGCAGGGCATGAACCCCATCAGTCGCCTGGCTCAGATCCAGCAGGCGAAGAAGGAGAAAGAACCGGAGTACGTGCTGCTCTCGGAGAGAGGCATGCCGCGCCGCAGGGAATTTGTCATGCAGGTACGGTACCTGGAAGGAAGATGTGGACGAAGCCGCCGCCCAGGCGCACATACACTCGCTGCATTTCACAGGAGCAATAATGATGGAAGTGACTGCATCTGTTGACTGGGTCGGCGGAAGGGCTCGGTATGAAAAGGAGCGAAATTGAATTGACAGAGCAGAGACGGTCTAGCAGAGGGCTCTTTGAACTTGAAATGAAAAGAAGAAGGGAGGGAGGGATGAGGCCAGCATGTTCTGTAGTTCTAAATTCCTACTAACAGGTGTTATACCACGATAATTCTTATACCGAGTCGCCGGCGCTTCTTTTTTGCTAAATGTGTTACTTCTGAGCTAGCGTTAAAGCAGCCTTAATTTTGGGCTTGTCAGAAGTACAATTCTGCTGGATGCGGGGGTGACTTTCCCGTGTTGACGGTGTTTCTGGGCAGTACACCTGCGAGCCATGCATCAACAGTGATCCTCAGATGGTCAGGGGAATCGGAAGTCCAGCTTTGCTTTTTTTTGCCGCACGTTCAACTGTTAATTGCTGATTTTGGTTGGCATGTACGTTACAAACCCCCCAAAAAATGTCCAAAGTCTTTGCCAGGAGAGAAATTCCCAGTAAAGCAATGCACTGACATCACGTATTTCTGCCGTGATAAGGCTGAGGTCCACGGTAAACCCCTGATAAGGGCAGTGATTCATTCTGGCAGGAGTCTCTTGCAAAGCCTTTCCATTCGTTTCCACATGGGTTCCCTCGAGTCAGTGACGCGGGAGCACGCACCAAGCCTGGTAATTTTGCCAGGATTCCTGGAGAGAACTCGGTGTCCCTTAAATGAGCTGCACCCGCATCGCCAGCACGGTCCCCGTCCTGCCGCTACCGGTGCGGAATATGTTAACGGAACGTAATGCAGATCGGCCGGCGGGAGTGGGGTGGGGCGCCATTCCAGCACATCTCAGGACCGCCGCTCAGCAAGTTGCGCCGAAAGCGCTTTGTTTTTCTACATGACGTCCTCGTCCTTCTGGGGTTTACTTCCCCGTCTCCTGACCAGTAATCCTCCTCTTTCACAGGAACACCGAGTTTCTCAGTGCAAAGTAATACCACTTCAGAGCGATTCTCCATGCTTCATTCAGCCCAGCGTTAGTCTCTGGTTTTGTGTGTGTGTGTGTGTGTGTGTGTGTGTGTGTGTGTGTGTGTGTTTTTGTGAGTCCCGCTTGCTTCTAAAATTTCCACATTGTCCCTGCTTGGGCCGTGTGTATAAATGAGTTTTCTGTTCTTGGCCTCATTTAATGCAGCCCTTGTTAGAAATCTCTACTCGCGGTTAAATGCTAATAAACTACAGAAGGCATTTTCATTTATTTTTCAGCAGCTGTTTGTGTGTTTATCAGTTCTGGCAGTCTGCTCTGCACACAGAAACTTACAGCATGCATAGAAACAAGCTCTAAATACCCCCCCCCCCCCCCACGCATTTCAATTATTTATGTAACTGAAGCCGTTCACATTTAGGTCTCGTCGTGTTTTAATTTTGCAGTGTTATGATTACAGGATTATTGTTTTCGGTTTACATAGCCAACATTGTGTTTTTGTTGTAAAGTGCTGTTGAATATGGATATGGGTTTGATGCCAGGGTGTAGCAGAAACTGAAAGTGTGTCGCCTCCAGTGAAGTGTGGCATGGTTTTACTAGAGTAGAGTTGAATTCCTGTAAACGGAGCCTGCTTAGTCATCCACATAAAGGTAACTTCCAAGAACTCAGCTTTCCCAAAACAGGTTATTGTACAACAAACATTCTGAGGTCTTGGTCAATAAGAAAATGTAAGCAAGTGCACAGTAAGCATCGGGATGATGAGTCTTACTCATTTCTTACTTTCTGTGCCTTTTGAGAGACTTTACCGACCGGCTGATGTGTTCCTCCATTCCTCCCGACCCCGTCTCGCCCAGGTTAAGGTATGCGATGAGGTCGCCACGGGAACTGGACCCAACAAAAAGGTGTCGAAGCGCAACGCGGCCGAGGCCATGTTGATCCAACTGGGCTACAAACCATCCGCCGCAGTGCATAACCCAGCCGATACGGTCAGTGGGGGTCGGCTCGGGCGCGGGGTGGGCCAGAGCTCGACCGCAAGCATCCCTTTATTGACAAGTCGCGGACGTCCAGCATCTTGTTTTCTTCCCCTTGTCTCTGTGGTGTCCCTGTGATGTTGTTTCTGGCTCTCCGTAGCGTGGTGGGATTTTGTCTTTAGTTTGTAAGACTCTGCTCCTTCAAGCCCGCAAATGCAGGAAGGAACACTTTTGAAATGGATTCGAAGCGGGACGCTAAAGCGCTTCTGCCCCTCATCCCCGATGTCACATGTCCCAATTCATCCCGTCTCTCTCCCACCCCCCATCCAATGTTTGATTTTACAGCAGATGGACAACAAAGGCTGGAACGGACAAAAGGCAGCTTTTCCCGAAACGACGAGCACCAGTGAGTACAGCTCCTTCCCGTCTCGCTGTTTCGTCAGGTGCCATTTAATCTCCCCGAGTGGTAAATGGGCGGCGGGCTGTCAGCTCAATCGCGTTTCCGCCCACCCACATGGGCAGCCCATGGATTGCACCCCATTCAGGGGGTCTTAACGCAAGGCACACTGGTACCACAGTTTGTTTGTGGAAAAGGGGGGGGTTCTAGACCTGAGCGCTCCTGAGCCGTAGCTTTCACGGGCTCCGCTGCGGTCTGTCACTCAGGATTTGGGACGCGGCCCCAGCCGAGTCGAACCTGGCCCTTTCCACTCGGACGGGCCCAAAGGAAGCTGCGTACAGCTCAATCCTCCCAGAATCCTGACACAAATACCAAACGCTGAAACGCAGGCCACCGCCACGAATTAGTTTAGAATATCTCACCATTGTGTCTGCATGACAAAGGTTTTTGTGGGTGCTCGGGGCTTCGAGAAACAAGACACACGCTTCAAAAAAAAAAGAAGGGCAAAGGGATTTTTTTACTCGGCTGTCAGCCACATTATATCTCTATTTGTGAGTTCAACGAAATGCTCCTTGTTGGCTCCTTCGCGTCGACTGCTTAGACCGGATTGAAAATGTTTATATGAGTTTCGGTTTTGTATAATATTTTTATTTGCTTATTTTGGCTTATTTGGCTTATTTTATTTGCCAACAAAAAGAGTGACATAGGTGCACAGTGAGCAGCCTAGCAGTTTCAAGGCTGTGCGATGGAGCTCAACGTAGTCTGTGTGGAGTTGGCATGTTCTCCCAGTTTGTGTCGCACTGGTGCTCTGGTTTCCTCCCACAGTCCAAAGATGTATTTCATATCAGTTTGTGGCTCTAAATTGCCTACAATGAGTATGTGTGAGTGGATGAGTATGTGTGTGATTGCTTTTTGATGGACTGGCATCCCATCCAGGGTGTGTCCTGCCTTACACTCTATGCTTCCTGAACAGACGCTGGACCACCGTAACTTTACACTGTACAAGTGTTTGATGAAAATGGGACAGAAAAAGGTTGATTAAAAAAGCATGGTATACACATATGGTAGAATGATTTGTTCTTTCCTACTCATGGCACTACTCTATACTGGCAATAGATGAATCCCCGCAAAACATTTGTCAGTATATAAATGCTGCATTAAGATAATGCTGCCAGAAGAGCTCAAGTTGACTGCATATAGATATGGACTCATCAGAGATTTTTCTCTTCACACTTTCTCTAGTTTTGTTGATTCTTTGTTTGCCTTATTACTGGTTTTTGAATCTTTAGCTCTGTTGTATGTTCTTTAAGGTGTTTAGTTGGTATTTAGATACAGTATATTGGCCGAAAGTACCTGCACGACAGTTATTCTTACATAAGGGCGCATCTTCATTCAATGGACGATGAAAACCATTCTCTATTTCTATTAATGGATGGTGTAAACCTCTGTAAACCAGCTGACGTTTCCTTTCTTGACATGCGAGTATGTTTCCAGAAATTCGCAGGAATAAGGTGTTCGTAATTAATCAAAAATACTCCGGCGAAGGCTCGGCTGTCGTTTCGGCGTCATTGCTGCAGCTCTCGGCGCGGTTGCACAAAAGAGTACGCTTTCTGCTAATGCTCCGGCTGTCCCGGTTCTCACACGCAGAAGATGAGGCCGCAGACCTTGGCTCGTTCCCTCTTTGTTCTGCGATACGGCAGAAAAAGTTTGGTCGGGGAGAGTTAAGAGAGGGGAGGCAGCTGTGAATGGATGTTGTTTTTCTGTGGTTCGCTCATTGCATGAACGTCGGCAGAGCCCGGGCCTCGAGTGGAGAAACCCCTCAACTTAACAAGAGTGAGCGAGTCGTTAATTTTCTTTTTTTTGGCTTCGCTTTTCCTGCTCTTGGCTGGAAACGGGAATCATTTGGAGTCGAGGTTTATCTCACTCTGAATCGGAGTCCAAGAATCTGCTCATTAGTGCTGTGAAGTCCCAGGATGCCAAGATCGACCGCTGTGGAGTACAGCACAGCGCTCACCGCGCGCCTGGCACTTCCGCCGAAGCGGACGCGGGGAAGAGGTGGTGCGCCCGGCTTCGCGACGCCGAATCAAAAGACAGGCCTTCAGCGAACGTCGTCCGCTTATTCTCCGAGGATCGAACAGCACAGCCCTCAAATATGACACATGTAGCACCTGGGGGGGGGGGGGGGGGATTTCAAGCTCCAGGGCTGAAGATCTCAGACCCGGTGACCGCTACGATAACCATCGGGCTGGTTGTGGAAGTGCCGAGAGTCGTACGAAAATCCGGCCAAGCGCTTCAAATATCCAGCTGCTGTAGTGAGTACAGCGTAAAATTGTCAAACACACACCTCCGTGGCCTTTATAACCCATTATCTGCCCGACACTCATTTTGGATGAAAGCACCTGCTGCGCAAGTAAATATAAGCGGGAGGTTGACGGGGATCTGCGGGCAGATGCCGAGCCTCGGTCGCAGGTGTTACTATTGAAGCGCGGACAATAGAAAATATGACATTGATTCTGAAGGTTGACGTCTGCGGTGAGTCATTGCCAAATTTCTGCATGGTTTCAGGGTGTAGGCAATATTCTGTTTATTGAATGGAGCGGGGCCGTCTGTCCAGGGTTATCTATCAATTTCCTGCCACATTATCCTGACTCGAGCTTTTAAAATCCGAGATCAAAGGTAAAGCCGGCTTGTTGTAGCGCGGAGTGATTAATGAATTACCTCCTTATATTACGCCGGCCGCCTTTTACTCGCCGTCAACGTAATGGGCGTTCGATTCTCCCGATGCATTATGTCCCAGAAAGGCATCGGCATGCTGCGATTAAGGTCTTGCCCCGGTTGAGGGTGAGCGGGGAGAGCGAGCGTGCAGGAGTGATCACGAAGAGGAATCCCTGTCCCCTTCTCCTCCAGCGGGGCCCCTTGGCCCCCCCCGGTCCCCAGTGTGTTCAGCAGGGTTTTGTCAGTTTAGCTGCCACATTTCATTTCCTGGTTTCTCTGCTGTTTTCTTTTTTTTTTTTTTTTTTTTTTTGGACTCTTGCTTCATAGTTCTGATTTACAGTTTGGACTTTTTTCGTTATCTGTTTTAAATCAAGGAAGGGGTCGTGTTCTGGCTCTCTTCCTGCAGCCTGTTCCAGGGCAAAGCCCATTAGTTTGGGTGGAGGCTCCACGAGACAGTGGAAAGAGCTCAGAGAGCCTCTCTCTCACTCTGTGTGTGTGTGTGTGTGTGTGTGTGTGTATTGTATGTTGGTGCGCAGTACATCTGACATCATTTTGGCTGACACCTTTGGTTTTTCTCTTTTTTTAAAAAAAAAAAAAAAAAAAGAAAAAAACAGCATTTCACTTTTTGTAATGAAGGCCTGTGAATTTTACTTGTATAAACCGAAATTGAATTTGTCGTCGGACACCCTGCGTCCGCGCGTGTTCCTTCGGCGCTGCGGAGCCCTTCCGTTACGATATGCGTTGAGGGACTGCGCTCTTGTGGTTTTAATTACGCAGCTTTTACTGTCGTTACCCCAGACCTTCCATTCATGTTGTGGGATCTACGTCATGCTGCATTCATCAAAGACCTTCAGCGTCCTCAGTCTCTTCATATTTATTAATGAATGTGATTTAGCTATTAATGTGAGTGAGTAAGACAGTAGTATTGAGCAGACAGAAAAATTTACAGAAGGATGTCATCTCAAATTATAAACATGTTTGCAATGCACTGGCTCCTCGCGTTATGAACAGTGGACTTCGGGATTTTTGAAAGTACCCAGTGGATTTCCAGTTTGTTTCTTCGTTCTTAGTTGCGCTTTCTTTGCTTTCCTGTTTTCGAAAATTTCTTTATGTTGCTGCGCGGAAACGACCTGCGTTTCCGCGCCGATCCGATAAATGTCAGTCAAAGCTCAGTCAAGCAGAACGCGAACGCGGGACTGCCGTTTTTCAGCTGCCGTTGCACAGTTCACGGCACCTGTCTGCGAAGTAGCTCAAACGTAATCGAAATATCGTCATGTAACAGTTTTTAAATTTACTCTACCTTTACGTGACAATTTTAGAAAACCTAAACCATAAATAAATTGAGGGATTTCTGTATTTAGCCTTTATCGATTGTGCTTAAGCAATAACGGTGGATTTAATAAAAGAACAAATGAACAAACTGAATTGCTAACAGACTTCCAGTGACACTTGTGTTTGTAGCTTGAGGAAGTTGTGTAGTGACTGTACAGTAATGAATTCGCTACAGGGGCATTTTATTGCCTCAGTTGTTTTCTTGCTTTCAGCTGGTTGAACATTTTCAAACACATACACACAGAGTTTGAAACCACTCGTCCCAAGTGGGGGGTCGCGGCGAGCCGAAGCCTAACCCGGCAACACAGGGCGCAAAGCCGGAGGGGAGGGGACACACCCAGGACGGGACGCCAGTCCATCGCAAGGCACTCCGAGCGGGACTCGAACCCCAGACCCTCCAGAGAGCGGGACCCGGCCAAACCCGCCGCGCCGCCGTGAACCCCGTTTTAAACCAGGCAGTTTAAAAGCATAAATAGCAGCAAATGTACAAAGCTTATAGTAGGGGTTAAAACACAAAAATGACACCAGAAGGAGGAAAAACAAAATGGACACCCCCGTGGAAGTGTGATTACAGCCACTGGGGTGTCCATTTTGTTTTTCCTCCTTTTGGTTTTCACCTATCAGCTTGTAGTCGCACAGGTATATTCTGACCTTAGCGCATCATCACAATCTTTCTGCACGCTTGGGCGGTACGAAAACAAAGTTGGCACCTAATGAGATGGTATCGCGTCGCTCAAAGCTACAGTCTAGAAAAAAGCCAAGAAAGGCTCAGAAAATGTGTTAGCAGATGCCCTGTCACGTGTAAAACTATCTATTTTGTGAGACTGTGTAAGAAATGCATTTTTTTCTTTCTAAGTTGGGAGGTGTTACATCCATGAGGGTGACCATTCTTGTTTCTTTTTGGTTTTCCTCTTCCTTGATGAGGATTTGGAGCGAATCCCGTTCACCATCATTAATCTACTGTGACAAGGTTACCTCTACTGTGCGCCCCTCTGATAGTGTGGAAAACCGGTACGTTGGGCGAACGGGTGTGGATTTGGCTGAGGCGGAATCCCAGGTCAAAACCCAGTTGTCACCTTTTAGTCTGTTTCCTCCCGTGTCCGTTGTCTCTGGCAGTCGCCTCGATGAGGCTCGTCGGCATGTTAGTTTGGCCAGAGTTCAGGCAGACGTGCAGGAAAACGCACGTGAGCGCACACTCGAGTTGAAGAAACCAGAGCTCTACATGCTGGAGATTGAAGTTGAGAAACAGATCAGACTCGGGCCACCTGAACCGGATGAGCCGGGGCGAGAGGCCGTCGTCGTTGCCTCCGAAAGCTCCGGTATGCGGCCCAGGTCAGATTCGTTTCCCACCAGTTCTGCTCCGTTTGATATCACCAAATATATATTTTTTTGTTCCGCCACTCGGAGAGATGGAAGTTGGCCCTTGTTTGTTGCGTTTGAGCGTGTTTCCGCTTCTTCGCGGTGGCTCGAAGAGAGTCGGCTTCTCCCCCTACAATCAAGTGAAGCGGAAAGGCACAGGAAGCGTGTTTAGCTCTTCCCTTGGTACTTTACAGTATGGCACCGTTCAGGCTGCTGCTTATGACCTTCTTCCAGAGGCATATAGACCAAAAATCTGAACCCATAATGAGTGCCAGAATTAAACTTGTTGAATTTGCTTCAATTCTCATTGATAAATGATGTGTTACTAGTAGGGTGAGTGAATTTGACTTGCTACATGTGTTGGTTCTCTTGGGTGACTTTAAGCAGGTTTTTCCTGAACATGTTGTTTATCTCAGTGAGCAGAAGGTTCTTTCCTTGTCCAAAACTGCTCTTCTGGCTGATGAGTTTATGACTCAAAAATATTTTTACTTCATCCTGTAGACTATCTAACAATCCCAATGAGGATTGGAACGGCTCAGCACTAGATGAAGTTGATAGCCATCCTGGAACAGTCTCTGCACATGCAAGAGACATAGTGAGTATTTCTACTGCCGCAAAGCTGGTCACATCATTGCTAAGTGCATGACTTTTGAGCGAGAAGACCAGCACTTAAACTAAGGGTGTAGCACTGGGTAAGATTTGGACGAATGATCCTGACTCTCCTTATCTGCCATTTATTCGAAATCGGTTGGAGTCGCCGTCTGGTCATGTAAATGATCACACAGAGATTCTGGTGCTGCACAGTCTTTCATTTTCGCTGGTCTTCTTCCTTTATCTGAAGAGGTGACGTGCGATTCATGTGTGCTAGTACAAGGCGTTGAAATGGGACATGTGAAGATTCTCTTGCATAAAATACAGATGTGGTCTCAGGGATGCGAAGATGTGTGTGCAGCAAAGTTTGTGTGTCCGAGGAGTGTCTCTCATCTTTGAAAATAATTTAGCTGGTGAGAAGGTGTTACCCGTTTTGGAGAAACCGGTAGATGAAGACTTGCTCAAGGACGGTCTTGCTGAACAATATTCCGATGCGTTCCCTGCCAATGTTGTGACGCGAGCTCGTTCTTGCAAGTTCGGCACTTTCCTTGATCTCTTGGATTTATTCATTGCTGTTCCACGTGTTGGAAAAATTTCACAGGCCGCATTTGCATGTCCTTTGCCAAACACAGGGAAACTCAGAGCTCAGTTAGTCAGTGATGAATCTTGACGCATCTTTGCCTGCGTATTCTGAGCAACTTGTTGCTGATCAGAAAACGGATGCTTCTCAGGCATCTTGTTTTGCTTCTGTTGCTGGGAAAAAGCTCGTGTGCGAAGGTGGCAGTTATTTTCTTGATGGCATGCTATTGAGAAAATGAACACCAGCCACTTCTTCGGACTTAGAATGTACACTGCCTATCAGATTCCTACCAGATGTTTGCCACTGGTATTTTCTGAGCTTAGCATATTATCAAAATTTTTCTGCATGCTCGGGTGATACAAAAACCAAGAAAAAGACGGTATCTTGTCGCTCAGAACTACAATCTAGAGATAAAACAAAATGCTCAGAGAATGTTGGCGGAGGCTCCGCCACATGTGTCAAACTATTTGTTTTGAGAGACTGCATAAACATGTGTTTTTCCTTTCATGGGAAGATGTGTTCCATCCATGGGGTGTCTATTGTTTTTCTTTTTTTGGTTTTCCCCTAACCTGACTTGGATTTGGAGGGACACCTGTCCATCAATTTTAATCCAGGAAAATCGCCATGATTTGTGGGTAACCTAGAAAGGTGGGATTTCCTTCTATTCATAAGGTACTTCCTGGAGGACTTTAGAAGACTTCCTTGTGGAAAAATCCGTGTCTTCCAAAATTTTTGATAGTGCTCTCTCCTTGTTCGCCTTGTTGCAGCTTTCATGCTTTCTTTTCTTTGTGCTTGCTACCATTTTCTGTTTTAATACTGCTTGCTTACCTGTTTGTTAGTTTTTCTTTCCTTCATAGTGTAAGAATGACGTAGTCATAAAGGTGGTTGAAGATGTTATTGCGGGTTTTGACCCCCTCTTGTTTCCTTTGCAGAGTTGGCAAGTCATTTATCTTGAAGAGTTTGGTTACTTAGGTTTTTTTTCTGAGAATAATAAATAATTTTCCTGTACAAATTACCCTGTTTTATGAATTGGTAAATAATTGTAAGTCCCTTTACATTGTAAATCACTTTGGAGAAGAACATCAGTTAAATTAATAAATGGAATGTAACTGAATGCTTTGGTTTTTAGTAGCTGTTATATTCTTATGTGTTCTCTTTTCTTTCGTGCTTTGATTGTTGTCTTTTTTGTGACAAGAACATCAAACACACACTCCTGTTGGTTGAACAGTACTTGTTGGCCCGTCAGTTCATAACACATAACTTGGTACAAAATTTGTGACATCCTAGACAGCCTTGTCATTGTAACTATATATACATATATATGTATATATGTTATGCATATATGTGTGTGTGTGTGTGTGTGTGTAAAAATTTTTATATATGTATATATACTGTGTATATACAGAATGTAAAATTGCTTTACAATACTGTGAGTAACTGTGTAGTGTTTCCAGCAGAACCCACATGTAGCTCAAAGCAATTCTTATCTCAGTTGCAAAAAAAAAAAAACACAGCTTTCTGTGTCTGGTCTGTATAACAAACGCGAAGAGAAAGTGAGAAGCCAAGCATTTTTCTAACTTTAATGAGACTTCTGGGTCGGCTTTGAAGGACCTTTTCTTTTTACTCTTCATCCAGTTCATCTGCAGTGATAAGGTCTTGTACACAAACTCCATCATGACATGACAAGGGGCGTTGATCAGGGTTCTTGATTTTGAGTATTTGAATATTAGGAATAACTGCTATCTCTCTGCAGTCCGTAACCAGCTCGTAATGCAGAATGATTTGTGTTCTTCAGCGGTTTTCAGCACTGTAACTTAAACTGATTCAGTTCAACCGTGAAATTGTGTCCTGTCCGAGGATAATCTCGTGTTAACTGCAACGTGGTATTTTGTCTTGGATCGGCCTCACATTGGTTGTTTCCCTGTCAAAACTGTTAGCCACTTTTATTTTATACAAACTTATAATAATACCTATTGTTTATTATTTTTATTATTAATTAGTCTTTGGCTCGGGGATGCGGTGGTGCAGTGGGTTTGGCCAGGTCCCGCTCTCTGGGGGGTCTGGGGTTCGAGTCCCGCTTGGGGTGCCTTGCTGCAGACTGGCGTGCCGTCCTGGGTGTGTCCCCTCCCCCTCCAGCCTTGCGCCCTGTGTTACTGGGTTAGGCTCCGGTTCGCTGCAACCCTGCTTGGGACAAGTGGTGTGTGTGTGTGTCTGTACAGAGATACACACACACACATTTTCAGAACCGCTTGTCCCATACGGGGTCACGGGGAGCCAGAGCCTAACCCGGCAACACAGGGCGTAAGGCTGGAGGGGGAGGGGACACACCCAGGACGGGACGCCAGTCCGTCACAAGGCACCCCAAGCAGGATTTGAACCCCAGACCCACTGGAAAGCAGGACAGTGGTCCAACCCACTGCGCCTCCGCACCCCCTACAGAGATACAGTAATTCCTAATTTATAGAGCTAGGTAATTTTTAATGTATCTATTCAGACAAAGTAGGTTTCTCAAGGGTTCTACAGCAGGAGCAAGTCCTTCAAATGCACAGTAATAAATACAAAAAACAAATCCCAACACCAAGTTACCTGGATCTAAGGCGTATGCTTATATATCATAACGATAAATAAAATAATATTACTTCAACACAAATCCAGTTTCGTGCTACAAACCCTAATATTTTATCCCAGCACAAATGTTTTAAGCATAAATAATTGAACTCTAATGTAGTAAATGGAATTCTAATAGTAATAAACCACAGTCCATGGACACACTTCCTGCATTGGGTGATCTACAGTCTACCATAATAATGTGTGCTCACTTTCTGCCACTGGTTAATGTTGTTCTGCACACCATGGGCCTCCAAAAATATGTACATCTCTGAATACATAGAAATACCTTCATCACTTCTTATACATGCAGATACCTTGGTTCTATTAACCATGAAACAGCTGGCCCTTTAAGAACATTTTTAGTTTTTCTTTGCATATTATTAGTTTTTTACTTGGTTTTAAATGACTTGGCTTCAGATGAAACCAGAATCTGACATGACCAGATTTTATATATTTCTCTGTAAAGCAAGATTTATTCTGGTTTCTCTCACACTAATTTAAACCAAGAATATAAACACATTTATTATATCAGTTTGATTTTCGTTTGCTTTGAACTGGAAATGCATTACAATGTTAGAACATCTGTGTGCTTGAATGTCTTTGAATGATTAAATTAATGATTACTTTTCCTTCTGAAGCCTTTACGATATCTCAGAATATTTTCATATGCACTATTTCCTAATGGATGTGTTATTTTCTTTGGCAGTGCGATTAATTGTTTTGAAACTGTTTAGCGTGACTAAAGGTAGACATTGGGGCAGCAGGTGGTGTAGTTGTTACTGCCGTTTTGCACTCAAAGGACCTAAGTTTAAGTGCTGCTCCTGCTGTAGTACCCTTGAACAAGGTACTATGTTGGTGCTGTGTTAAGGTTTGTTGCAGCTAACTAATGGATTTGTGTTAAAATAAGACAATTTTATTTATTATTATGGTTTATAAGCATATGCCCTGTTCTAGGTAATTTACAGTTAGGGTTTATTACTTTGGTCAATATTTGTTCTTACTGTAGATCCATTGAGGATGCCTAGTCTCATTTGATACAGTAAAATTACCGTGTTGTATAAATGGATAAATAAGTGTAAGTACCTTATTATGCAAACAGCCATTCACCTTGAACAAAGATGTTAAATTAAAATATAAATTAAAATAAATCACATTTTTGCCTAATGCTGTTAACCTTAAATATTTGTTATTGGGTTCAAACAAGAAAGAAAATCAAACTCTGGCATTGTCGTACTTTTTATTATGTGTAGTGCTGTGATTACAATTATTGTCTTCTTAAAAAAAAGCATACTATAATAAAAACATCCAAATGTGTTTTTGTTCGTTGTTAGGCCACATGATGCCATCATATTTTTATATCCTTCAGTGTGAGATTTTCACTGGTGTATGATTTATATTTTATGATGTGGTTTTTATGAACAGTCCCTCAAGCATATATACTGTACATTCAGGTGTTGTTGCTGTAAATGTGTATAAAGGGTGACCTGCAAAACCTTCAGTATATTGAACTACTTATTACATTACTGATTCTCTCAGCTCTCACACAGCTTTAGTCACACACATCTTTTCTCGTGTTAATGTGGGGTGTTTATGGTAGTGACGTGCAGTTACAGGTGTAAGGGGTTCTGCAGCAGTGCTTACTGGTACAATGGATTCACCTGTGAGTTAGGAGAAGAAACTGTCAAACTGGTGATTATAAATAAGTATCACATACTTTAATGCCAGAAAAACTCCCTGTTATAAATAACCAAATGTAATAAATATTGTTAAAGTCTCTGAGACAGTACTTACATACTGTATATTTATTTATTTAGCTGATGTTTTTCTCCAAAAAACTTAAGTGTTAATCTAGCTACAATTATTTACCTATTTATACAGCTTGGTAATCCTACTGAACATTTTTTAGGGTCAGTACCTTACTCAAGGGTACTACAGCTTCAGGTGAGATTCAAACCTGCGACTTTTTGGGGCCGAAGGCATCGGGTCTAATCGGGTCAGCTCTAACCCCTACGCTCCCAGCTGTCCCTTACTTCTCGGTGTGTGTCAGTATAGAAAGGGTGCCAGCGGGTGGAGAAGCTCCTTTCAAGGTACTGTGGGTGCCTGGATTCATTTACCATCTGCCTTAGCAAGGCTAAAGGTGTATGCAAATATTTGGTGCTGTAGCTGGTTACAGGTCGCTTATTCAGCACAGTGGCATCTTTGTTCGCCCTATTGCAGGAGAGGCCTGAATAGCAGCTCCACAGATCTGTCCCTTCTGCACACATCTAATTCATACTGCTGTCTCAGCAGACACTTTTTATATTTGTTTATAGTACCAGGGTAAAGTATGAGTACACATGAGCAATCCTGAGCAGTTCCTGTATGGCTGGAAGCGGACAGAAGGTTGAAATCAAAGCAACCCACAAGTGTCCTACGTATCTGGGACCTGCTGGAGAAGAGCTAGGAAGATACAGCAGCTCATCTCCCGATCAAACACGTGCACATACATACACTGACTGAAACCGCTTGTCCCGAGCGGGGTCACGGCAAGCCGACGCCTAACCTGGCAACACAGGGCGCAAGGCTGGAGGAGGTGGGGACGCACCCAGGACAGGACACCAGTCCACTGCAAGGCACCCCAAGCAGGACTCGAACCCCAGACCCCCCCAGAGAGCAGGCACAGGCTAAACCCGCTGTGCTGCCATGCCCCCATGCCTGCTCCCCCTCAATAGTTTCCAGCATGTGGACTCATACTTGTGAACCCTGTTAAAAAATGTTTTCATGCAGTTATGCCATTGTGACTACCCTGTTCCACATGCTCTGATTTTCCCCTCAACTGAATCATGTAGAGATGTATCAGAAACCGATTCTATCTTCAGGAAGGATCCTAAGGCGAATGGTGGGATCCTTACTGAAGATGGAATCGTGTAGATCAAGGGTGAGTCAAAAAGTTGAGCTTTTTCTAGGGATATGTTACGGATGCTTATTGAATTTCCCTCGCAATAATCCGACATTAAGAAGTCAATGTTTGATGCACAGATTAATTCACTGACTTGAAAAGCTGCAGTTCAAAATGTTGTTTCCATCTTCGTACTTCTTCTTGGCAAACTTCCCCCCCCCCTTTGGATTTGATGCGGATGACGCATGCCATGAGTCACATCGCGTGAAGCTCATTCTTGCTTTTTGTGAGGCGACATTCTAGGCTTGGAGTGTGACACTCAGAACACCGGCATAGAGGGCCGTTTTGGCTGTACGCGGGACGCGTGTGTGTAAATCACTGCGCTGCAGACAGCGGTAGGGGACGGGGGGCGGAATGCCAGCGATAATGGCCCCTTCTTTTGCTCCGTTTCCGCCCGCAGTGCAAAAGGGACTGCTCCACCTCTCCCCCGACGTATACCAGGAGATGGAGGCCAGCAGAAACAAGGCCGGCCCCACCGCTCCCTCTGCTGTAAACTACCTGACCCCCAAAGACATTGGCCAGGGCCCTGGGCCTTACTACAGCAGCACCAGCAACACGGCGGCCATCGCCAGGGAGCTCCTCCTCAACGGGACCTCCCCGACGGCGGAGGCCATCGGCCTGAAGGGGAAGGCGCCCGCCCTGCCCTGCACCCCCATACAGCCCTCCCAGCAGTTGGAGTACTTGGCCCACGTTCAGGGCTTTCAGGTACGGGGGGAACGGGAGCCGTATAACAGACCTTCCCAGCTCCATCAGGAGGGAGCCACCGGGTTCTGTTTCATACCACAAGAGTCTTCCTTTCCGTATAAACAGGAAGCAGAAAGGTGTGTGTGCATATGCGAGAGCGTGTGTGTGTTTGTGTGTTAAGCCTCTGCTTCTGCACGGTTCATTTCAATGATCTCAGAGCCCTTCTTGAGGAGGCATTATTCTTTCTCATACGCTATGACTTCTCATATTTCATTCTGATCTGCAGTTAAACAAACTTCCTTCCTACCTTTGAATATGGAAGAGTGTGAACTGCTATGGGTCTGCAGCCTTTTGAAACACTGCTGGTTTAGAATGGGATTCTTGGTGTTTTGGGGACATAACACACATCCAGAAGTGATCAGGAAAAGTGCCTTGCATACCGAACCCCCTTCCCAGGATGCATTAATTTCGAGAGCAGATGCTTTCTATAATCTACAGTAAAAACATTTTATCTTAACGTACTGAGGGTCCCTGCGAAAGCCCCTTTGTTATTGCCCGGAGCCTTCCTGCGCTCTGAAACCCGATAAAGCAGCGTAGAGAAGCCAAACGTAAACATGGAGAAACATCGGGTTCGAGTTTAGCGGACAGCTGCGGAGTCGGAGCCGCCTCCTTCGCAGCCTCGTCCTCTTACCGAGGCTCCCGGGCCGCCATTGAACCAGGGCTGCGAAGGCAGGTGCCGCGATGCGGCAAGTGCGCCGGCCCAGGATGCTTTGAACTTAATAAAATATGCACACTTTCGTGTATCTTTTAAGACACATTCCTGCATCCTGCCGGTCAGACGCAAACCTCGTTTTTTTCAAGACGAAACCTTAAGTGCCAAAATGAAAGGGGAAAAACAGGACCGATGTTTTTAATGGCTCATGTTCTGTTGTTTTTTTTTCTTTTTCTTTTTCTTTTTTTTTTTTTTTTTTTTTTAAAGCTGATCACGTTGCATATTTTAATCAGTATGTTTGTTCCTGACTTTTGGCAACAGTTTTCAGCACAACTTCAATTAGGATTTTTTTTTCCTGTCCCCCTGGAATTGCCATACCTAGAAAATGAAAACCTCGACAGATTAAGGGGTCATTTCTGAGTATTGATCATTAATATATTAAATTAATACATTAGGATATCAGTTACTAGATTAATAGATTGTTCTGTCCGTTAAAAGAACGGACTCCCCTCCCCATTTGTTATTATATTGATTTACACAAACACGGCGAATGTGTTCGATCTGAGGAACTGATCACACATATTGTTCGTATAATATTATTACGCATACTACCATATTATTCGTTATTTTTTAACCGCACTGCATGGGGCATGGGGTAGCACTGTGACTTTGAGCCATTGCCTTGTAATTAAAAAATACAGGTTTGCATACCTCTTTCTGCTATATTACCCTTGATCAAAGTACTTACCCTCAATTATTACAGTAGAAATGCTGCTGTACGAATGTGTTAATCGCTGTAAGTAACTTAACGCGGGAAAAAGTGTGAGATAAACGAATTAATGTAAATGTAAATGTACCGTGCCGTGTCCCCATGTGCTGCAGAGAAAATCGACCCGCTAAATAACTTTCAGCCCGTGCCCCCGCTGTGGTCAGTGAGACAGTGAGACAGGGCCGGAACCCCCACCCTGCCCCCCGGCAGCCAGGTGGAGCGTTTTCAGAGCGGCCAGCTGCTACCCAGGAGGGATGGGTCGGCGAAGGCAATCTCTGTGGGAAACTCCCCATCGGCGAGTCAGGTGTGTGTCACACGGACCCCCCTGAAGAGGCCTTTGTGGCGTGGCTGAAGCGGGCGACGCTCACCAGATAAAGTTCTTGTGAGAATGGCCCTCCCCCTCACCCCCCCATCTTCCCTCCCCATTGTGCTCTTTGTGGTCGGGATGCTGAATCCTGGACTAAATGTGGCATCGCGCTGTCGTGGCTTTCTGAAAAATTTAAACCGCTGTAAGGCCGCTCTGTGCTAAATGGTACTGCTGTCTGTGCGTAGGTTCGTGATCTGTTTGATTCGTTGAAGGAAACCCGAACTGCGGTAACGGTCAAAAAGGCCACCTCCCGTCCCCTCTGTACTCACACACACTCGCGCCATTTATAACGTGCCAGTACCTGCCGTGTTCTCGGATGACAGAGCCGGCATCGAACAGAACCGGCGAACAGGCCGCCCCCCTGCCGCCCCGCACCCGCCGAAAACGGCTAAAAAATCAAACGATGTCATCAGCGCCCGCGCCGGTCGATCGGATGTAAAGTGGGACGTTTCTCCATCCCTGCATTTAGTGACACTCTGACCTGCTCTCTATCCATTATGTGCCCGTATGCCATCGAGTCATTAATCAGTCTCCTTGCTCGACAGGTTGTTACTCATCAGCACGTTATCGCCGCGGTTCCAGTTATCGCCGTCTTCTGCAGTTTTCCTGGCACATCCAGCTAATTTTTTGTTTCTTCCCGTTGTTTTCATCATTAATTTACATAAAGTTAGCTCTGTGGCCAGGGATTGCAGAACTCAGGTTCCTAAGACATCGCTGCTGACCTGTGTATGCGTACGCACGCACGCACGCACGCACGCACGCACGCACGCACGCGCGTGTGTGTGTTGTGTGTAAGCTCTCTTGCATTATTCCAGACTTCTCCAGTGTGCCCACCATGACAGACATACATGCTAGACTATGAAACGTAATATAATATACCACATAATGGAGTATTTATCTGGTTTATGATATATGATCAATAGCTGGAGCAAGTGGACTCTCAAGGGGTTAGCAAATAGCTTGAGATTGTTTGCAGACCTCTGACGTTCTGGTCTTGGAGTTTGAAGCTCAATATCTTGCATTCTGCAAAGACTATGGTCTTGGTTTCAGAGTAAATAATTTCCATTGTTTGTCCAATTAGTTTGTCATAAATCGCAGATGGACTTGTTTAAAACAGCTTGACAAATGTAATAGATTACCTCTTACTTTAAAGAAATAATATGTGACATTATTATTTTAGATATTATTGAAACACTTGTGTTTTCTTGACTTCTTTTTTTCTTGGTTATTATTTCTTTCACATTGCCAGCAAAGAGATGTTTTTTAGCTTTTTTTTAAGCATGCTTTGGTCAATTGCATGTTATGTTAGAATGATATAACGTGTAATTGACAAAAGTATGCTTAATGTCATGCAGCATTTACAATGCAGAACGAGTTATGAAGTATAACTTGTTTTTTTTCATGCAGAATAAAAAGGTGATATACTATTTCTTTAAAGTAACAGGTAATATATTACAATTTTGAAGTAACTCACCCAACACTGACTATTTCCACATGTCGCGATGCCAAAACATTCTTATTGTGGCGGAAACTTAACCACTTAGAATCAAGTATGGACAAGCAATAGAGTACTATCATCGCAACAGTACAAGCCAAATGAGCTGCCATGAGCCTAGAGGAATGAGGCCGTCCCAGTGAAAGCTGTCTCTAAAAATAAGGGGGCCTCAGATCATGTCTCAAATTATGTATTATGGCAAACATGAGTGTAATCTGCAGATTATTGCATTACGAGAGTTTCTGTCAGCGGTTGTTGTCTTGCAGGCCCAGCAGAACATCAGTACTACCTGTCAGGAGCTGAGAAGATAGAATAGATAAACCAAAATACAACGTGGGTCTTCGAACAATGCTTTTGTGCGTTTGGGAGACGCTTTTCCCCAAAGCGACAAACAAATTACGGTAAATTAAAGCAAATTCTGTAAGAGATCTGGGGTGTGAAGAGATGGGTTCTGGGCAGCCTTCTTGAATGCTGGAGTTCAGCAGCTCTGAGGGACAGAGGGAGCTCATTCCGTTGCATCAGGGCCAAGGCGGAGAACCCGCAGGCCTTCCGTTCCGGACCTCTCGTGTGCGGGAGCATCCTTGTGTAACGGTTGGGACGGGTCACGTTCTGCATCTTTTTAAATTCACAGGCCGGAAATACGGTAAAAATTATTCCCGTTGTACTCAACTAGTCACGGTACTGTGTTAACAACGATACATGCGATTTTTAAGGCTCCAGCAGAATCACCTTAGTTGACCTTGTGCCAGAGATTCATGAAGAATTGTTATGTACTGAATGAACCGTGTTTGATAAAATCAGAAATGTAATACCATGGTGGTTTGGGGATTTAATAAGGCAGAAACTGGAATAAATTTCAGTTCATATTACTAAACTCTTGGCTGCCTCAACGGAAAGAGCACATTAATGATGTAAATAACCGAATACGCTGATATTTATCTATAATAACGCTGCGGTAATTGTCTCCGTTTTCAGTTACTCTGTGTGTGTGTGTGGAACTCACTTCAAAATACTTTGATTAAGAAGAAGTTTTGTCAGCAAATATTTTTCCTTTTTGGCTTCGGTACAGAACTCCTCTTTGTCGAGGCCCGATCGACGTCCAAATCGTTCTCCGTCAAATGTTCAAAGGACCAGAGAATTAGTTTGTTTGATTTCCAACCTCGTGCCCTTCTCCTGTTGCAGCCCCGGCGCTTTAATGGGGATTTGTACCAGAAAAGTACATTTCTTAAGTGATAATCCCTCCGTTTTTAATGTTGCTGCATTTTGATGGTTTCCAGCTGCACTCTGTGGCATACTTGTGCGATCAGCGATCTGTGAAAACAAGAGGCGGGTAAAATAAATCGCAGCATGACGCGGCACCAGCTTGGCTCGGGGCGTCTTCCAACACGGTGGCCCTCGGCGATGAGCCGAAGCCGACTGAAGGTGCCTTTAGTCCGTCATCCGGGGGTTAGTCCGCGTAACGTGACACACGCTGGATTTATGCTTTTTAATACACTAGGCAAAGTAAGAGGAACAAATCCGACCGCGCTAAATCAAGCTATTGTACAATTTGTGCGCTCTTCTGTTTCGGCACATTTAACGAAAAGATGTCACCTGGAGGGGGGATCAAACCGGCGACCTTGGGATCCAAAGGCAACAGCACTAACCGCTACATTACTAGCTGAAAATTGTGCGTTTGTTCATTTATTTGATGTGTTAAGATACTTATAATTATTTTACCCATTTGTACAGCTGGGTAATTTTACTGGAGCAATTCAGAGTAAGTTTCTCACTCAAGGGTATTGCAGCAGTAGGTAAGATTCGAACTGCCAACCTTTGCGTCCAAAGGCAGTCACTCTAACCACTACCAGCTGCCACTGGGTACCTTTTACGCAAAATTTTATTTACAAAAGACTGAATGTTTCTTGTTGTAATTCTCCATTTAAGCCCCTTGTATTCCAATATGAACGGTACAGCTATACACCGGCATTTTCATCCGAATGGTTAGGGTTTGTGAGAACCTGCAATTTAAGAATGATTTCCGCGTGGGAGATGTAAAGAAAAGACATGACACCGGTGTGCTTAAGCGAGAGCGATGGATGTGCTCATCCTTCTCGGTTAATAGCGAGCCGTGACCGTAGAGAAGTCCAGGGGCGTCTTACTGTTCCCACTTGTTTGCGCACGCAGAGCCGCACGACTGTAAAGAGGATTCATTGTCAGGAAAGTTTTTTTTTTTTTTTTTTGTCTTTGGCAAGAGGTTTACAGTCATTATGATGGTGGGTGCATGTTTATGAATATGAATAACCCGCTCTATAAAGACAACCAACCTGTTACTTTGGACTGGATAAACAAACACAAGCACAACGTAAACTGTTTACCTACATGTCGCGTTCCTGAGTACGAAGCTCGGGTAGTTTCCCCATCTGCTTCGGATACATCCTCTCACAGCTGTTCACAGATTTAGATTCCTACCCAGAATTCCTCAAGTTGGGGGGGGTCGCCTTCACATGTCCTCTCTCAGACTTGGGATTTGCTCTGGATAGCGTAAAATGGTCTTTCTTGGCTAGCGGTCATAATGGTGCGTGATGGTTTCCGATCTGTTTTGTCGCCACATGTCACTAAGCTGTTTGGTTTGACACGCTCCACGGGAGCCGAGGCAAGCGCCAAGCCTCGGAAAAACTCCTCTTTCTGCCTTCTGCTCACCCCAGTTGTTCCAGCAGAGCAGATCTGGCAAACTTTGTAAGAAACTGACCGTTGTGTGTGTGTGTGCGTGTGTGTGTGTGTGTGTGTGTGTGTGTGTGTGTTTTTTTTTTTTTTTTTAACGGTTCAGAATTTCAGATCCCTCAATGGAGACTTTTTCCATAAAATTGAACAGGCAGGCCAAACGTTGTCAAGGTTCGGGGCCTTCCGTGGAAACAGAATGCTTGAGGCTTTGATTTTCTTTCAACAAGTCCGTACGCGCGTACGAGCCATATTTCCTGTGATGTTTTTTGCACGGAAGGTTAGAATGTAGAGCTTTGGCTCAACGTCGGGCACCGCCGCCTCCGATCGCAGGTGCGCCGCCGCCCATCGCTCGGCTCTCCCTTAATCTCCCTTTCGGACCAAACGCACACATACTTCGCGTCGATGCGGTGCCTTTGGTGCCGATAAAGACGGCCAAGGCACCCTGTCCAGCAGTAAAGGCCTCAAAAGAAACTTTCCGCTTGTACCTGCTTCCGACTCAAAGCGTCTTTAAGAAGGAAAATGACCATTTCCGTAATAACACGGATGCATCACGATACGATGCGGTGCCTGCAAAGTTTTTAGTTTTTTTTTCTTTTTTCTTTTTTCCACTCCTCTGTCAAATCTGCTTAGCCATGTCAGGAATGGGCAATTTGTCAGCGACATCTCCAACTAGCTGAGCTTTCAGGGCCGCAGCGAAGATGGAAGCCAGAACTCGCCAGCTGCTCTCTCGCTGGGGACCAGGTGGTCTCGGTCACCGGTTGGATCCCAACCCGGGCGGCAGCTGAGCGCCGGTCTGGTTCTCCTAGCGACGAGGGCTGCCGGGCTGTGGAGTCCAACGACGAGGGCGGCGCTGTAAACGATGGCGCGAGGCCTCGCTTCCCTGTCACTCCAGCGTTCGAAAGCGTTATCTACGCATATTTCCCGAAAATGCGTCACGTCCGCATTTGTTTTCATTTCCGAGGTCCGGGTGGGTTTCGCGTAGTTCAGGAGCAGCTGGAGGAAGAGTAAGCAAGCCTTTCGTCATTTAACCTCCTGGCATTCTGCGACCGTCGTTCGCTTGTACTTTCACCAGAACGAGAATTTTCCTCATTGCCATCATCAGTTTTGGCAGCGCTCAGGCATTTCCTTACGACAGAGGTTGTGTGATTTAGGGATTGTAGTGAAAGGAACCCCCCCCCCCCCCCCACCCTTCCTAAAATAAAAAAGAATCTTTGTGAGAACAGACTCAGTGAAATTGTGGATATTTAAGATTTTCGATTTTTTTTTTTTTTTAACCAGATCATCAAAAAAAAATGTAGTTAAATTTGGTTTTAAAAATCTTTCTCCAGCAGTGCGTCAGTACTATAGCAAGAGTTTTTAGCGTTTACGTGACATATTTGATATATGCTGCTTTGTTTTATAGTCTGCGATGACTTAAGATAAAACTCGGGGGAAGTAAGATGAAATTCAGCGTTATTGTTTTTAAAAACACGAAAGTCAATTAACATGGAAGGAAAAATCTGTATGACATTTTTCCGTTGAAAGCCCTTATCTGCTCGCGACTTAAAGTTATCAGCTATGTTGGTGTCTCTTTAAGACAGATTGTAAAGTCTCAACTGCGGTGCTGTACAGATTAGGTATTTAATTTTTTTTAATTAATTTGGCAAACAGTCCTCTGTAGACTTCTATACAATCTTTATATCTCTTCTCAGACATAAAGCATAGGGTAATAAGAAGTTAAATCTGTTTTGTTCATTTTCTGAGCTTCAACATTGTAAAAAAAAAAAAAAAAAGAAAATCTCATCATCATGAAAAGTCATTTCACGAGCAGAAGCAATTTCTGTCTGGGGGGCTTTAGCCACTTGCCTCGGCTCCCATCGCAGGTGTCTTTTTTCTGCAGCCTTGTATTGGATTTAAATTCTCTTGCCTAGACGGAAACCCAGGGCCCCAGAATAGCTCAATTTCCCATGATCCGTTGATCAACCCGCGAGGCCCGTTCCCGACGGCTAGTAGCTGTTTACTTTGACACTTGCTGGTTACACAGAGGACAGCCTACTGCTGGGCGACAGACAGAGCGATTAATGAACCCGGGGGCCTGGTAATCAAGCATATGTTTTCCTGACACAATGATTGTGCAATACATCACGTGCAAGTGTATGGGCCTTTATCCTTCCTTAATGACCTAGCAAGCAGTCCTTCACACTGAGGGCGATTTCCATGCTCCCACTGTGGCCTGTCAGCAGGGGGGCAGGCAGCGGAGCTGTCTGATGGCCCGCCCCCCAGCTGGGATTGGTGAAATACGACGTCCCGTGATCCCACGCCCTGACGAGAAGCGGCTGCTTTTGCAGGACACAGCTGAGAGTTTTGCCCCCTCTCCTCCCCTCTCCTCCCAGACGGGGCTTTGCTTCCAAAACTGTATCCGTCAGCGCTTGACGTTCCCCAGTCTCGGGACGTGAGAGACGCGGCGTAAAAACGAGCTGACCTGCATTCTGTACCGTTTTGTCGAAATATCACGTAATATTCCCGTTGCCTTCATGTAATACATACAGTATGAACACACGTGCATTCGAGCGATCGGTTTCCACCGGTATTTTAGTGTCTCTCATTTTCGTAATGCTTGTTTTTGGTGGGTCTTGAATGCTGTTGCTTTCATTCCCAAGGTTCTTGAATTTACAGAAACATCTCAGAGAGCGTGAAGCCAAGAGGCCGTGCGCTGCCGGGGCTCTTGATCGGTGGGGCCCGACAACGCGCAGCCGCTCCGGAGTTTAGCGTTACATACTCCTACGGACATTCCGCGTCGAGGAAGTCTTTGCTTGCCTGTTTTGAAAATATTTACATGTCCTTTCACGCTAAATCGAATACCAGCAGGGATTTTTAATGATGGGGGCAGCTATCGGAGAGCAAAGCGGATGAGCTCATTCTATGAAGTGAGTCGATGAGGTGGATCCACAACAACAAGTGTGTTTTTAATTCAGGACACCAGTAGGATGGCGAATGTACTGTCTCAGAGTGAAGCAGCTGCTCCGCTGAGACATCTGTGATGATAAAATGTCCTGCTGTTTGGTGGGAGGGGGTTATTGAAACCATCGATAATGCAGATGCTATTGTTTAGGAAGAAATATCGGGCTTGCTCTTAATGTCATGTTCTCCTCCTGTGTAGGTGCTGTATAACGATGGGCAAAATGGCAAAGAGTTCAGGACCTACCTAACACTTTCACCTGTGCAAATGACTTTCCATGGTGTGGGGAGCTCCTTGGAAGCTAGCCGTGACCAGGTACTGTCCTCTGGCTCACTTTTTATCAGTTGACCTTCAGTTTTTAATTTGGGCAATTCTTTTGACGCATATCTCACACATATCTATATACGGACTGACCGGAATCATGTATTGAGGACGACACCCACGATATGAGGGAGGCAGTGTCTGTGCTGTACCAGCAATGGGGGGAGAAATCTTTTTTTTTTTTTTTTTTTTAAATATCTACATTACATTTATTTAGCAGACACTTTTCTTCAAAGCAACACCCAATGAACTCTATGTAGTGTTATCAATCCCACACACCTTATTCACCGCGGTGACTTACACTGCTAGATACACTCCTTACACTGGGTCACTCATCCATACATGAGTGGAACACACTCTCTCTGTCACTCACACACTATGGGTGAACCTGAACAGCATGTCTTTGGGAGGAAACCAGAGCACCCAGGCAACATGCAAACTCCACACAGGCTGAGCGGGGATCAAACCCACATCCTCTCCCACCACCCAGGCGCTGTGAGACAGCACCACTACTTGCTGTGCCACCGTGCCACCGGTATGATATGGTGTCCCTCGCTGTACTCCACACTATATTTCAGCTGCTTAGTAATTTTTGAGTTTAATATAATTTAAATACACTTAGAACATATTTAAAGTGGACCAAACGAACGAATGAATGAAACTTTATTAATCCCAGAGGGAAATTCACTTTTGTTACAGCAGCATTCAAAGTACAACATACACACATATGACAGATGTGCGCATACATACATACATAAAGTATCACAAAGGAATAAATAGAAAACAGCAAGTAAGCACAACAAGTAGAAATCTAAATAATTATACATAAAGTTTTAAAAAAGTTAACAGATGAATCAACAAGCAAACATTCAAATGTGGGAGAGGGGAGGAGTGGACTGAAGTGAGGTGATGAGTGAAGTAAAGTGGTACAGTATGTGAGTATGAGACAAAAGTGATCTCGGGTATGACGTATTTTATTTCAAATGAAATTGCAAGGCAGGTCAAATTTTTTTCACTTTCATCAGCACAAGTCAAGATAAATGCCCATAAACATGTGTGGTATTCTGTTTGGTACTGATAGATAATTTGAGAACGACTGCCCCATGCAAGACTTGAGTTAAGTCATCTTTTTTTCCAACTTACTGCTGAATTAATAACTGCAAAATATAATTTGAATCCCCAAATTTTCATCGAGGCCTTATTCAGGAGTGCCCTCATTGTGTGCCGTCGTCCAAGCAGAAAACAAGTTGCTTACGTTATCTAATCTAAACATAGGGGCCTCTTTTGTCCTGCTCTTCAAAGCTCCCTCTCTAATAAAGCTCCTTCCATAAGCGGTAATCATGCCTTCTGTCGTGAGGACAGCGCTGCGAAATGAACACTGAGGCAATATAGGGCACGGCCTTGTTGTTGCCAAAAGCACTGGTGCATGACCAACTATTGGGATTCTTTCTTCTTCGAATTCCTCGGCGCAGCCTCGACCTGCCAACAAAGGCCCGGATAACAATGGAACAAAAGTGTTTTGGGACGAACAAGACATTCGCATGAGGGCAAGGCAAGAGCGTTTCAGGATAGGAGTTTTCAAAAGCAGCTCACTTTTAATGTAGAATGGGATAAACGGAGTTTGACGTAACTTCTGCTTTGGAAAAATCTGCTTTGTGACGCGCCACCTGTTTTTAACCGTGCGCTGCATAGGCTGCAATAGCTGGTACCGACGGTAGCGACATGCCCGCCCTCACACCTGTGTAGAGCCGTGCGAGTCTGCGTGCGCGTGTTCCTCGGACTCGTGCGATTGGACGAGTGCTCCGGCGTTGGGTTGTCGCTCTAGGAAGATAGCGTAAATGCAGCGAAGGGAAGTTTGATTTCTTTTCTGATAGACCAGCTTCCTGGAGTTTGAAAGATTTTAAATAGTCTGCTGCAGCCTATCTGAAAAATACATAGTCGAATATATACTTTGTCAACATAAAGCCTGAAAATAATTTTACTTTAGACCAAATTTACATTTTAGTGCTGCGAGCCCATCTCCGCTCTGAGCTCGTTGTGTCCTGCTTCTTGGAGCTCCGCAACGGACTGTCCGGTGGGCCAGGTTTTCTGGCCGTGAACAAAGCGCTCTACCTGTTGGTGTCCCTCTTGGCACCATCCCTGGACCCCATCACGGATGTTCCTGCTGACCCTCATGCTAACCCTGATGAGCCATCTGCCAAACTCGAGTTACATTCTGGTGCTTCTTTTCATGGCAGGCTCGGATGGGTCTGCCTGTTGAACATGATCGTCTTCACTCAGGGCTGTGGTGGCCATTAGAGAGAACCTTATATTTCTTTTCATTTATTTCAAGTGTCTTTTGTCTTTGTCTCTTGAGTTTTTTTCTGTGTTTTTTCTGTTTACACCAATGACGACAGTTACATTTTATATGATATTTACACATCGTGTCTACTGTACATCTGTTGTATAAAATAGCAAGCTATAGAATGCTGTACTGTTTAAAGTAATAAATTACTACATCTTCTCTGTTTATGAAAGTAAACAGTGAGCAGCAGTAAGTGTGGGTCGTATTTTTGCAGCTCGAAAGTTTCTGCTTACTTTTTAAAAATTTTAAGTTTGTTTATACACTGGCTCCTAGCCTTACAAATTCAAATGTGACATGAGGTCTGAGAGTAACTCAGTTTGTAACTCCGAAAAGTCACTTTTACCGCTAAGTCACAACCAACGCAAGCTTAATTATAATGTCAGTTTATTTGTGGGTGAGGTTCTGTAAAACTCATAGGTTGAAGAGAGACACAACCTTGAAGTATTAGAAAGAGCATTTTGTTTTATTTTTTATATTTTTATTTTATTTTCATTTTTTATTTATTACTTTCAAGCTATGTTAAAACTGAAAATCGACTCAGTATTGAAAATAAAAATGTTGTCTCCACAAACTCTTCGGTCCATAAACACGTGTAACGTTCCTCCTCTTGTTATTGACCGTCGACACTCATGAAGACCAGATACCAGCTCGACTTGGCTGTACGTGCCGTCAAGTCGCATTCGACTCATAATGACCCCTCGGCTGGTTTTCTTACGGTACGGAAATGGTTTGCCGTCGCTTTCTTCCATGCTTGTTTTTCAATCTGCAAACTCTGAGCTGGATTTGAACCTACCCCAAGCAAGCGTCGCTGGAGGTGTGAGGCAGCGGCGTTACCTGCTGCACCACTGTGCTACTCAAACACTTTGGAAGCATGTTTAATTAAAGCGGTTCCACGCTCCTGCTCTGTTTAGATGTATCTTACTGCCATCTATTCGCTAGGTGAATAAACACGGGTATGTTTTGGCGCACAGCAAACAAATTTTCGAAAATAAGTAGTTGAAGAAAATGTGATTATGAATAAAGAATTGAATAATAAACTGGAAAATTTTAATATCTCGAACGATGTATAGCATAGCTGTTTGTAACATTAGAATCTGTTGCAAGGCACATGCGCTAAACTGCCCTGCTGGTGGACTGGCTTTAAGATCCTCTGGTCACAGGAACCAGACCCCGTGTAAACACCGTCCAGAGCCTTGAAATCATCCACAACAGCAAACGCCGCCAATTAGAAAGAATACTTGTCAGAAGAACCGATAAACTGAGTGATAGATTGAAATGAGCATAGGGAGTATGATTGACTTTAAAAGTACCTCTAATTAGCCATCTCTGTGTAAACATTTCGATGTACAGTAGGTTCTGTTTAAATTATAACAGCAGGGTTTACACTAATGCAGAGTGAAAACTGAAATAAATAAGGGGCTGTCTTCAGGTTAACCTCTTCCTGTCTATGTGATGCATTCAAAACGAAAGCTTAAGCTCATTATTACTTCGCATATCCCATAACCCCGTTTTTAATCATCGAAATGGTACAGTGTCATAACACTGTTCCATCACTGTAATTGGATTCATTGGCGGCCTTTTTTGGAATGGTCCACTTTCAATAAGATACACTCATTTAGTTATGAGTTGCACGCCGTCATATTTCATCAGTAAAATGTGATTTGTTTAGTTAATTGGAGGCCTGCCCTCGGCCGTCTTCCGAGCCGAGGCCATTTATGAGCGTGCGCACTCTTACTGTGGGAGGATGGGGGTGGGCTTCTCCTTTGTCAGGCGGGGAGAAATTGATAGTAGCACAATACGGGGACACCTGTCGGGGGGACCAAGTGGCTATCGGCGGAGCAGATTCGTGACGGAATGACTGCTAGACCTGCCTTCTGAAGGAGCCGGCCAGGCTTCCGCCTGCCTGGCCTACCCAAGCCCCCCCCCCCCCCCCCCGATCCCACCAGGCCACCTACGGGCCCAGGGCCGTTTGAAGTCGCAATCGGAGCGGAGCTTGAAGACGTTAGTGCAGCAGGCTGTCCCCGTCAGGGGGTCCCGGCGTTACTCAATCCGCAGCTGTTGAGATCTTCTCTTTGTGTCAGGCAGCGCTTGTGTAATGTCTCCATCACCCCTGACAGCACCTGGAGGAAAGTCCGTTTTTGAAGAAACAGGCATTTTGCCATCTTAACTTGCCCCTTTTCCGCTCTGAATCCGCTCCAAGAAAATATCGCCGTGGTGACGTCGTGTCGGCGGCTGTTCTCCGGCGTTTGCCCCTAGGCGTTCCGAGCTATGGGGTACCCAGCTACTTCACCAAGCAATGAACAGCATTTGTTCAGCTAAAGCTTTCAGGTACATTTCATGTGCAGTTCATTTGGATAACACGTAATGAATTTATTAGGTGGTGCAAAAAGGTGAAAGGGCATCTAGGTGGCAGCTGATGTGGTAAAGTGGAAATGTGCATATATGGACGTTGAGGATAAGCAAGGTATTCGTCACCCAGGTCCACATGGCTCACAGCTCCCTGTTCAACAGCAGAGCCAGAGCTCCACACTTGGGTTTACCATGTCAGGGCTTTGTGGGGGTTATGGGGCTAGTGGTACCCTCCAAACACGACTGTCATTTCCATCTGGAGCCCAGTTGGGACCCGGTGGGTTTTCTCACATACAGTAAATCCTGGCACTTTCCCTCAGCTCGTGAGCCCAAACGCACAATCCCAGGGTTGTGCTGCGATTCGGTTGCAATGGCCGATGTCCGTGTCGACGGGACCCTTGTTGCTGGTGCTCTTCTCTTCCCCTCAGAAGAGCCGTGGGACCTTCCGCAAAGGTGGACAGAAAGTAAACCTTTTAAGCCACATGTCCGCTAAACATGGTACAGCTACTAATTACCAAACACTTTAGACCTTGTTTGCTCTTGAGCGGTGAGCTAGCTTCCAAAAATGATCTAAAGGATCATTTTACCGATCTTTTTTTCTCCGGTTGTCATATATAGCATATGCAGTATAACAGAAGAAAAAAATTTTCAAAAGTTTCATACAAAATAAGTCTGGTATTATAAACCAGCATTGTTGCTCTTACTAATTAATTCATACATATGTCTGGTTTACATACAAATTATTATTTGCATGTACATTATACATATGTAGGACTGTCGTGTGTGTGTGTGTGTGATATATGTTTTTTTTGCCAGCGTTTTTGTACAAGGTGACTAACACTGTTCAAAGTTCAGTTGTCACAGTTACAATTTCAGACAGCTTTTTCTGCTTTACAGACCAAAAACAAAGTCTTTGTGAATAATGGATAAAACAAATCCCTGGCGACACGATGTCCCTAATGTTTCCTCCCACGTTCTGCCTTAAACCGTAAATAAGGATGTCATTTTTATTCATTATTGTTCATCGCCGCGCCCAGGGGTTATGTGTCCAGCCTCCGCTTTCCGCGAGCGGCCGAGGGGTTTATTTATCTCCACTTAACCAAGTCGTCGTGTAGAGGTCTTCTAAAGAAGGACCTGGCTAGTGGGGTTATCATGAGAGCAAAGATCCTTTTAACAGCAATAACTCTTGTTTTTTAAGGCATTCTTTCTCCCGGTGGATTTCCTAGTCCCTCGGCGGGATTACGTCTCCGGTGGAAGCAGGGCTCTCCGTGGGGTGGTTGAGGTGTGGGGAACCGGGTCTCCGACAGCCCATCCGTCACCGGGATGGCGCTGCGGCCCGCGGCAGCATTAGCCCACCTTTGAACAGCGATCACGTGGCCGTCCCCCGGTTGCCGGCCACACTCGGAGCCATCCTCCGCGGGAACACAAAGCGGTGCCTCGATGTGATCACTCACGCGGCCTGTCTCTCCTGTGTTTTACTTAGGAAATGACTTTCAAGTCAGGAGATTAGAAGTGCTGGGAACTGAAGCTCGGCTCTAAGGACCCCGGGGTGGGGCGGCGGGGGCGAATGCGCTCCACTCATCGGATCGCCGGGCCTGTTTCTGTTCGGCCGGCCAGAGGAAGCGATTGTCGCTATCGCAAATGTAAACATGAACTTGCACATTAGGGAACCTGTTGATAGTTTAAGTGGCCTCTTGAAACCAAAACTTTTGATAACTGGGGGAACATTAGGAACTTGGCCATCCGTTGAATGAGAGTTTGAGAGGTTAAAATTGCCATCGTCGGTCCGGTCGTCTCCGCCGCTTGAGCCTGGCTCGCTCCTGGGTCTGCTGCTCCAGCACTTGAGCTCCGCGACAGATAATACAAACAGGATGCTGTAACGGCCGTGAGGCCGACCGCACCGCTCCCTGCCGCTTGCGGCGCCTTCCGTTTATCGCAAGTTTCGCCAGCGCAGATTGTCTGTGTTCGGGTTGCAGTACGAGCAAATCGAATGACAAATTTCCATTTAAATAGATTTAGCTGTGTTTAAAATGCATGCGGCCCTCATCCAAGGCGAGCTGACACAGCTTGAACAGAATAGGGTCTCCTTGCTTGTTTCTCGGTTTGCATTCATTTTCACTGTCTTAAAAATATAAAGCTTGACCCTCGGAGGGCTTCTTTTTTGCAACACGACTTCCTGCGGTGACAAAATTTTTTCAAAGCATCACGATCGTGTAGACAAGACACATTTTTGCTGTCGACCAATACTTCTGAACAGTGTGCAGGTCTTCGGCTTACGATGGAGTTTTGTCCCATCGTCACCATTGTTACTATATTATTTTTTTTTTACCTATTTTTTAATCATAAGGATATATAAACATTTAACGTGAAGGCTATGTTGTATAATATAATGCTTTGTTACATTTTTCACAAATACCTCACATCATTCTTGTTAAAATAATGCTAATATAGAATAATATAAATACAGTGCGTGATTATTTACTTTTTTTTTACGGCACCACCAGAGCACTCACCTTTTCCTTTGCTTGCCATTTTAAACCTGCAGGGAATCACAAACTAAAAGTTTTGCAAGCAAAACGAAATTATGTCTAGACATCCAAACATTGAGTGAAACTGAAACAATAGCAGATATAGCAGCTTGGCCAACTGATGTTACCGTACAGGGGATGAAGCGATCAACGTTAGACATTACGACCCAATGTCGGGACTAAAAAATATAATGATTTTAATCAGAAGTCTATCATACGTCTGAATCGTCATAACTCGAGGACTACCTATATTTCGTCTGAACAGACATTTACATTTGTTCATTTAGCAGACGCTTTTCTCCAAAGCGACGTACATCTCACAGAAAACTTGTCTTCTGTACTACCATGTTTCTTGTTGTGTAGTTTGTTTGTCTGATAACCACAGTTTCTGCCAGTGCGTGTTACTCGAGTAGCTTCCTATAGGAGTGAGAGACAGACGGGATATAAATGATCACGGCAGATGGTGTCGTGCTAATTTATGTACCTCTTAGAAGACTGTAAGAGAAGTGCTTTGAGACCTTTCCGAAATGTTGAAAGGGATTCAGCAGGTCTGAATGACAGAGGGAGCTCCTTCCTTCCACCACACTAGAAACAAAACGTTTAATCTGAAGACTTTTGATTTTGCACCCCTTGTGAGTGAGACCATGAGGGATCCAGAGACGGAGGAGAATTGCGCTCTTGGTACAGAGAGCGATCAAGTCTTGTAGGTATCAGGGTGCTGAACCTTTGATCATCTCGTAGGCCGTAACCAGTCTTGAACTTGATGCAGGCAGCTCGAGGAACCCAATGGAGAGAGACAAGGAAGGGAGACACTTGGGAATACTCTCTAAGGTGTCTTATATTTTCCCGTTGGCATGTCAAGTCAAGTGTTACAAATAGCCATGCATCGTGTTTCCATAGAAGTGTAACTCATCATTTTTTTTTGTGCGTTTAGCCTTAAAAATGTGCACTACGGAACACATTAAGTTAGAGATGGCAGCACATACCTCAGGTTCTCTCCCAATTGAGCCCATATTGTTCACGGAGAGATTTGCTTTTTCTCTTGCACGCCAAATTTAACAGTCGGTAATAAACCCCGAACTACCGGTGCATGAAGTACACAACGAAGTCAAACAAAGTGCTCTTTGTCCTCATGTGCCGTTAACCACGAGCAGCTCGGCTTTGTGTTGCAGGGTGCTAACAAGCTCCGGTATTTGGTGTGCGCTCATTAATTAGGGGGATTAAACTAGGTGTGTGGATTTACTGGTCGTTCTTAAACTGCGGTATTTTGTACGAGAGACGGCGTTTACACCTTTGGCCAGTAAACAAGGGCCAAGTTGTCTGCTGTTCAGAGAGCGAGCAGACCGCCACGGGCAATGGGTTACTAACTACTCGTAAATGTGATATGGGAACAAGTGAAAACCACTCAGTATCAGGATGTGTGCCAAAGGAGGTAAAATTGCGGTATTCTGACAAAGAGTCTCCTTAATGTTTTAGCACTTTATTTCTGCACTGTTAACCTGCTTGGCTCGTCAAATTGTGTGGTGTCTTTCGCTGGACTCATTATAAGCGATTTTACTGCACTTATGGGATGTGTTTCATTTTATTATCTTTGTATAAAAGTTGAATTAGAGTCGGCCAGATGGACTGATGTACAGGTCCGGTGTATCAGCGCCACTCCTTATGGCATCACCATAAAATTGTAATTACCTCATCAGTTACTAGAAGGCAGCACTTTGCATTATATTGGTTTTAAGGAATATTAAGACCACCAAGGTAAATATTAACTTGCACGTGGGAACCGTTTCTTTCGAAACGGTTATTTGCAGAGGGCTGCCGCGCCGCCGCCGGCGGCATCCCTCCGGCGAGCGGCGCGGGAGCCCTGCCGAAGGGGTCCGACGGGGGCGGAGCTGGACGGACAGGCGCACAATGAGAGCCCTTTGTGCGGCTACTCCACCGTACTCCAAGGAATAACTGGGGCTTGAAATGGCCCTTAACTTGATATGTGACACACGTCTTGTCTTTCTCCCCGCCTGTCTTGCGGTTAAGAGCTTTTCAACATTAATCATTGCGGAGTGCTTTGCCGAGGAATAACTTTGTCATCGGTAATTGCACGCTCTCGACAGTAATGCCTTTGTTTGTAATAATTAACCACCCTTTCCAGGCTAAAATAAACACTCTTATGACACTTAGTCTATTCATTAAAAGTAAAATTGCAATTTTTATTCTTTGCAAGACAACACCGTCAGGGTGTTCGTTTACCGGAGCGGTTTTCCGCAGTTTTCGCTTTCATTCACGGCAGCGCTCGTCTCCAAACAAATGGTACTTTGGCGGTAAGTTCTTAACAGGAGAAGTCCTTTCATTGTAGGGATCAATGACGTGGCCCTTAACGTGCTGTTATCTTATGTAAATGAGAGGCCAGACTTAGTTTGGAGTCTCAGCGTGAGGCCGCAGGAGTCCTCTCATCTCCGCGTCGCCGCATATCCACGTGGAAAGGGCAGACGCCGTGGAGCTGGCTGCCGTGGGGAGTGTTGCTCGGGCTCCCTGCGGGTCACAGCAGTAGTGCCGCTTTCCCCGGGATGGAGAAAATTAAGCCTTTCGCTTGTCGACTCGCTCATCTGACACCCGGAAGGGCCCTTTTGTCAAGGTGCAATTTGTTTTGCCCCCAGAATTACGGCAGGGCGCTGTTTTTGTCACCGCGTCACGAGGCGTTCTTTGCCGATCCTTTCTCTTTCCTTGAGCTCACTTTAGCATCGCGTGTATGTAAAGTTTGAAGGGGTCCAAAAATAAACACGCTTAGTGGATTTACTATATACTGTAGAACGTATGCCACGATTCACAGGAACGGGGAGGAAAAAAAAAACTGCAAGATTTATGGCAGGGTAAAGGATGTCTTCTTGCGTTTGCTTAGTTCTATAATGAATAAAAATGGCTGTGTATTTTTTTTTTCCCCCCTTTTCATCATTTCTTCATTGTGCACTTTGAAGTGTGACACTCTTTAATGATATTGTATCGCTATATAGCGTAGCTAGCTAATGCCTTACCCTCGTCCTCATGTCAGCTCTCGGCATCTATTGTAAAACTGATGGTTTGTATTAATGGAGAACAGTTTGTTTTCTTGTTTTTTCTAGTTTTGTATCAGTTTTTCTTGCTGTATGCCTGTGTTAAAGCGCTCTGTGTCACTGCGTGAGAAGAGCGCTCTATAAAAAATAAAAATAAATAATATAAATAAATTTTTAAAAAAATGCTAATGGGCATGAAGGTCACAAAGTTTCCTTTTTCTCGCTTTCCACAGCCTGGCAGTTCCACCAGCGAGCTGAAAATGATTAGAATTTATCCTGAAAGTAAGAGATTTCTACAGTGTACAGTTATTTGTGCCAGATGAATCTGCTCATGCCATCGTATACCCTTCATCGAGGTACTTACTCTGAGTTAATGCGGTAAAAATCACCCAGCTGAATATATCGTGGAAATAATTTGTCACTTTGGACGAAAGCATCACGTAAGCAGCAGACCGGTAACGTTTGAACCGAGGAGAAGTTTGCAGTTGTGCATTTGAAGTTATTACAGGCATAATGACTCTTAATTGCATTACTTCAGAGCAGGAGCGCACCGAGTGATTAGGAACTCCATGTGTGACTCATTAGGGACGGTGCCGAGTTCGGAAGGCGGAGGATACAAAATAGATTCGTGAAAAGTCACGGGACTGTTGACGGACGCTCGAACTTGAGACTTTGACAAAAGCCCGAGTAACGTACATCTAATTCAGATGGAGCGTGTACACATTCTGCAGGCCTTGGAACCTGGGCTTTGCCTCTGCTGCAGTTTTGTACATAAATTCGATATCTGTACGAGGAAGAAAAAAAAATGGCCATGTGCGGAAGAAGGCAGGAATTAAAAGCCTTGAATGGCTTTCAAGAATGTCGATTCTCTGACAATTTCCTTACGTTAGAAAAATGGGCCCATTAGCTTTCCGTTGTATAAATGAATATCGGTTCAGCGCCCTTGCGCCGGCCTTCGATCGAGACCCACGGGCTGAGTGGAGCTGGAGTGTCTCTCTCCGTGTGTGTGTGTGTGTGTGTGTGTGTGTAAGTAACTAACTGTAGGGGTGTGTGAGCATCTGTGTGTGTGTGTGTGAGTGAGAGCGGGGAGAGCACTTTGAAACGAGCATCGTTCCGGAGACATCATAGCGAGGACTTGGACGTGTCCGAGGAGAAGCTCTGATTTATAGGAGAGCTGGGGAGGCGGCGTGTTTTCTGGGACTGCGGGAGGGCAGAAGGTCCCCCATTAGTACCCGACCCCTGGTACCGAGGTGCAGCCTTTGTACAGGGCGGGGGGTTGGGGTTTGGGAGTGGACGGCTTTGTGGCCCTCAGAAGTCCAGGTTTCCCGCTTCGCCCGCAGAGCACGTACAGCTCAGGCCCGCTGCTTTTACACCCCCCACCCCCCAGCGGTTTTACTGTGCCGAGTCCAATTAGCGCGTTCTAATCGCGCGTTAAATGGAAGAGGCTGGTGTTTACTGTCTCTTTGCAGTGTCATAAAACGCGCGAGGCTGCTTGTAAAAAAAAATAGAGCGCCTCCGAAAACACAGCGATGTCGGTTGATGTAAAAGCGTGTAAAATTGTCGTTAAGTTACAGCAGCGTACATTTAGCTTATGCGTTTCTCCAAAGCAATTGGCAGCGTTAAGGTACGTACAATTACTTACCCATTTATACAGCTGGGTTATTTTTTTGTTCTTTCTGGAGCAATTGAGGGTAAGTACTTTGCTCGAGGGTACTACAGCTGGAGGTGGGATTTGAACCTGTGATACATGGGTTCAAAGACAGAATCTTGACCCATTACACTACCAGCTGAATGGGGAGACGGGATCAGAATATCAATGAAACACTCATGTATACAGGCACACGTAAATATAAAAGAAGGGCAAAACGGCATGGTATTTATCAGAAGTGGTCTGAAAGTTGAAAAAAAAGGTGACAAAATCTTCAGAAAATTCAAATGTCCACTTTTCTCATAGACGACAGACACTTCAGTCAGACACATATTTGCGGAGGGAACTTCTGGGCTCGCCCATAGCAATATGTTACATTTCTTACCAATTATGTGTCAATAATCTATTAATTATATTTATATTTATAATTTTTTCTGTTTTTTTTCCCTCAAAAACTCAATTAGGATGTGACTGAACAAGTCAGTCAAACTTTTGCAAATGATCTTTTCAAGGGTTCATTGAACCCCTTTAAGTATCATGTCCTGGTGAAATTATTTTCCTGAACTATAGGAGAAGTGCAGACAGAAAACTTTAGCATATTAAATGTGATTTTAGGTAATGTAAAAGTTACATGTTGACATTTTAGAATTAGCTGAATCTACATATGAATTTACATTGATTAAAAAGAAGTGTTATTTCCCAAAATTGCAATTTTTACTTGCATAAATAAATAACACGAGTCTTTCGTGAGCTCAGTATGACATACATGGCTCCTCCAGCTTTACGCATCCTTCCAGTTGATGGAGAGAAGCACCGGCAAAAATACCGGGGTAAGTTTACCATTGTGCGATAGTGTTTCGACAGCTCTCAATATGTAGCGTGTGTGTTTAGAAGGCATTGCCTAAACCAGCGACCTGTCAGCGATTGAAATGTAAATGCGGGCAATTCTTCGTTCTTAATTAAACATGTGGCTTCTCTTCCTAGCGTTTCCAGTGACCGTGGAAAGGGGAAAAGTCTCGGGCGAGCTGGCGTCGGAGCACGGCTGCGAGTCGTACCGTACAGCTCACAATTTTCAGTAGAGATGTCTGTCTGGACAAAAAACTTTATTTAAGACGGAATGATTGTATTATTTTTGGACAACAAATCCTAGTGGATGTTCTTGAGATTGCATGGTAGGTGTCCATGGCAGTGCTGGCAGCAGCTGGTAGCATAGTGGTTACAGCTACTCCCTTTGGAGCCAAACTCAGAGGTCTGAAGCCCACCTCCAGCTGTACTGCCCTTGAGCAAGCTGGTTACACTAAACTGGATCGGTAAAATTACCCAGCTGTATAAATCGGTAAATAATTGTAAGTAGCTTAATGCTGTACAACCGCAATTCCCAAAAAAGTGTGGACAATACAGAAAATACTACTAAAAACAAGAAAGGGTGATTTGTAAATTTGCTTTGACTTGTATTCACACAAAAACAGTATAAATACAAGGTGTTTTGTGTTTTCAACTGCTTTGTTTTTTTGAACATATATATATATTGATAAAGGATCAGATAAATGAATAAATATAAATGTAAGTAAGTAAATCGGTAAATCACTGTAAGTTGATTCACACTAGTAAGTAAGTCACTTTGGAGTAAAGAATGAGTAAATGTACAGTGTACAGCATTGTAGCTGTGTCTCTTTGCGGGCTTTTCTGGCTCGGATTGTTGATGGTTTCCCGTGGTACCCCCCACCCCCTGCGCTCGCCACGCTGCCCATTTGACTGTTTTATTGGCAAGAGGTCCTGCAGTGATTGGGCTGATGGGTGTGGGGGCATGGGGTCGGCAGACTGGAAGGAAAAGGTGTAAAACGGTGTCTGACCGCAGACCTTCAGCAGACGGGATTGGGTTACGGTCTGCCGTCATCGGCCGCTTCGGACCCTCCTGCATTTTGGGAAAGGAAAGGGGCAGGCAGAGAAGAACTGCTGCGATGCATCATGACGCCTGCCCAGTGATTCTTGGATTGAATCGCCACTATACCTCTTTAGCAAGCAAGGGAACTCTGAATTACCATGTAATCTCCCCCTCGCTCTCTCTCTCTGTTTGCTGCCTCTAGCTGCCCCACATCAAGTTCAAAACTCTGGTTATGGCCTACAGTGTGCTGGGAAAATCTCCCTCTCCCCTTCAGCACTGCTGAATCCCTTCAGGAAGGCTCTTGGAGCTAAACCCTTTTACACCCATTCCTTTCCCTTTTTTTCTGACAACTTCATAGCTTAGTTCAGCACAATCTCTTACTTTCATGCATGTATTTTGAATTTGTATCCCACTCCTATAGGGAACTACTTAAGTAGTTTATGCCAGACAGACAGCAGTATCAGAAAAGCTGTGTCTCAGTTACTGTATCTTTTATCTAAAGTTCTTCATCTGTTCTCAGATTCACTTTTGTTTTCTCTTGCTCAGTTGCTATTGATAAAGCTACAGGCCAAATTAATAAGTACATGTATGATTTTGTCTGTATTTACTGGGTGAGTGCAGTGGCTCTGTGCTTCTCGCCCTTCTTGCATGAGCATGTATTTGTTCTCCTGTTTCGAAGGTGTGACATCAGGATTGACTAATTGGCCATGAAAAAATGGGATAAACCTTTCAGGTGACAAGTTAGTCCTTGACCAAAGTGCTGTCATTTTCTGAATACAGCTGCAGATAAGAAAATCCCAGGTCTTTAATATCTTAACAGGTGAGAGAAGCCATATGAAAAGTGCACGTGGTGAACTAATTTGTCTGCGAAGACTGTATTTGAGATGGGTAAATGATGATAACCGGTTTACTTCTGAGGAACTCATTTATTTCAGGTTCTAATCCACGCTGTGATGCAGGTCTTTCCGCTGCAGATGTACAACACGACACCTGGTCATCGATAACTACCGGGGCTTATCTTAGTGCCATTTGCATACGCTCATCATCGGGGACGCACACTGTTCCTCTTTGCAACACGAGTTGGGCGCCCGCAGCCTTCCCACTTGCATTCAAATGAAGACTATCGGCCCGTGATGGCCCGAGGGAACGCAGGGAGGGAAACCCAGATTTCCAGGGTCCTTTCGTTGGCTGTTTCCGGGTTCCACAGCCTCTTTCTTCCTGTTGCGTCTCTCCGGCCCCAGGAAAGAGTTCGAAAATGCCATGTCTTGCGGTCGGAAAAGCCTGAACTGAATGGTGACAGCCAAACGATGTATGTAGGCAGGATATGTTGACCAAAAAATTACGATTGATGGATTCACCGGGAAGAGATGAGAGCGGTGAAGTGGCTTTTCCTGCAGTTCTTAATTATGAAATAAATGGCTGAACACATAAATTATTGACACACCTGCAAGAATAACGGTAAAATAACGGGATTGTGGAAGAAAATACTAGATTACATTTTATGAACCTCTTCAGGGTGTTAAATGAAGGACAGAAAAAAATTAGCACAGCGTTTGAATCAAACATTCCATACTGTAGTTTTTTTTTTTTTTTTAAATTATGCAGAAATTTGCCAAAAGGGATCAAACACTGAACATATGTCAGACCATTCAAATAGGTGGGTTCTTTAAGAATTTCTGTCATTCAGTTATGTTTGTGGTGTGGACATGGTGCAGGGTTACTGTTGCTACTGTGTGTGAGAGTTTTTTTTAAATTTTATTTTAGGTCACAGTCTGTGGTTGGGGGGGAAAAAAAATTGTTATTGGCAGAATTTTTTTTTTTTATTATTTGTATTTGAGTTTCTTTTTTCAGTTGCAATTATTTTAAACATGAATCTTTAACTACTTTAGAATATTTTCAGCTTCATGATGTATTTTCTAATGTTTTTGGTAACAGGCATAGATTGTGTGTACTTAAAGGTCAAAGAAATCAAAATGTAAATTTAAAAAGCATGTCATCTGTTGTAGTTTTTCATGATTTTCTTCCTTTTATAGTTTGCATTAAAGGAAATGGTTACGGTTGAGTGTCTGAAAAGGTTCCCCATGAACACGGTTCTTAAGAAGCTCCCACACTTGTAGAGTTCTTTACCACGCACACATTTCTGGAACAACCCAGAGGATCTCCAACTATGACATATTACTTGTCACTCTGACGTGGTTTCAGATGGCTCCGTTGTCCCCCCTCCCACTGTGGGTTGGACCCCATGCCCACCTGGCGTGGGGTTCTCAGCTCTGAGAGGCTTTCTCCACCATGTCTTGAGTGAGGGGGGTACAGAGCGGCCTCGTCTGCTCCTAATGATGCGTGACACGGAGCTGCATGCTGCGCTGTAATTTACGCCTTCCTATGTTAGAACAAATCCATTTCCTTGAAGGAGAAAGAAAAAAAACAATAAAAGGTTATTGACTTTGAGTGCTGGAGTTCTGCCCGTGGCGACAGTTGGCGGAGTTTTTCTTCCGAGGAGAACGTCTTGAGGGATGTCCCACGATCCCGACTTAAAATGCTTCCTTTAGCTCTCCTTACCGAGCCCACAGCGGCTTCCTTTCGCGCCGCGTCTTTCGGAACAAGTGAACGGCGTAAACTTTTAATTGACATCTGTGCGTGGTTAATCGTTTGTCCGCAGTTGCCGTTTTTGTTTTCACAGAGCTTCAACTGTTATGCTTTCTAATTTATTTAGTTAAATATTTACGGAAACCATTCAGGTATGTTGCTCAAGGGTGCAATGGGAGCTACCGTCATGGAACAAGAAGAAGGTCTGTCTTTATTGGTATCAGGTGGTATAAAAGCACTATTCCAGTGTAAGGAATTAGCGAACATTTTTTAATATGCTGATTTATTTATACCATTATTTACCAGACACTTTTCTGCAAAGCAACTTCCAATGAACTCTATGTAGTGTTACCAGCCCACACCTTATTCACCGCAGTGACTTACACTGCTAGATACACTACTTACAATGGGTCACTCATCCATACATCAGTGGAACACACAGTCTCTCTGTCACTCACATCATTACGTGTGAACCGGAACAGCATATCTTTGGACTGTGGGAGGAAACCGGAGCACCCAGCAGAAACCCACACGCACATGGGGAGGACATGCAAGCTCCGCACAGACTGAGCAGGGATTGAACCCACATCCTCTCGCGCCACCCAGGCGCTGTGAGACAGCAGCGATACTCGCTGTGCCGCTGTGCCGCCGTGCCACCTGTGTTATAGGCAAATGTTTGGGCAATACCGGTAAAATTTCATGTTTTGTCGGTGCAGGTTTTGGACTGGCTGTCATAGTCCCCAGCCTTGGATAAATGGATGAAAATGCGTGGGTAGATTTCAAGCATGCAGTGCATGCAAGATGACCTAAAAATATTTTTCTAACTAAAACCTTACTGCAAGGACATGTGGGGAAAACATCCTAAATCAAAAAAAGAAGTGTTAGCTGGCTACAGGAAACACTCGGAGGCTGTGATTTCTGATAAATGTGCGTTACCATGGCCTGACTGTCAGGGTGTTGGAACTTCAGCACGTATCATATTTCATGTGCTTTTCCCCCCAGTGCACTAAATTCAAATTAATGAAATAAATATTAATCATACATTAACATTTCCGAAAACGTAATATGACGCTTCTTCACTGCAGAGGTTGTGTTAACTTCTTTGCACTGAGAAAATCAACAAAACATATAACTAAAGCAGGGGTGCCTAGTTTTTTTGCACACAACTGTGTGCATATATATATATATATTATATACACACTACATGTACAGTGAAGTATTAGTGAGAGCGACAGATGGAAGTTCATGTGGTTGCTTTTAGCTTGGCAGAAATATAGTAATTTTAATCATTTCACTAACACGTACTGATCCTCACGCTGTTTCCCCTAACAATAATGAAGTGCTGATGGTTTTCGTTTTAAGCCGATAAAACCCTGAAACTATTTAATCTAAAATTATTTGGTAGTGAGGCTTTACATAAGTCCTTTATCCTGCATTCTGATTACTTGAATGGTCTTGAAACTGAAAAATGCATCGTGTGTTGCGTAACACGTCATTCGCGACTAAGGCTTACGAAATTCGCTTAAAGTGAATTCCTGGCTCTGGTGCTCCTCATGCGGAAATGTGCATATATTGTACAGAAGTAGCTGTTATAGCGAACTCATTGAAACGCATGTGACACTTTAACTGGTTTGGGGATATTGTGGTTCTCTTAACATTCAAATCACCAGACGGTCACTGCTAATGGAGACGTGTCCAAGAAGCTTCTTCCTTGAGCAGCATCGGTGGGGTGATGGGGCCTTTTTCCTACCTGTCTAATTACCAGCTCTTTACACCAGCCTGAGACATCAATTTATCAATTAAGTGTCTTTTTTTTTTTTTTTTTTAAATGCCCTCCTTCCATCTTGGATATGAAATTACAGATTTACCTTGTTTTTTCCCCTATTGGTAGGTAGTCTGTATGTAAAGGCAAAGCTGGTATTGCAAAGTCAACATCTGCAACAACAAAAAAGACTGAGACATTATTTCATATTATAATTTAATTGTATGAGATGCCTGTGAATTATCATCCAAGTGATCATAATCTTAATGGAATTAGAAAATAATAATATTCAGACGAGAGGGAAATTTGAGTTGTTCTGAGCTTTGGTCAGTCTGAAAAATAAGGAAATATGATAACACTTTATTGGCCAAGTGTGTTCACACATACAAGGAATTTGATGCGGATGCTCATTCAGACACGTTCAGCATAACAAAACAGCTGTAATGGAGTAGGTATAAAGCAACAAAGCTTGGAGAAAATAGAAAAAGTTCTATACCAATAGTACAGTAATTTGCAGAGATGTTTATTAAGTAACAAGAATAGAAGTCGTAGCAGCAGGACTAAATGTAAAGAGGTATAGCTAGTGGCACTGTGATATATAAAACTTTACGATCTATATATAAAGCTATATATGCTATGTTCCCAGTGCAATCTTAATTGTAATTGCTACGTTTTGAGCCAGACCAACCAACAGAACCTTAATGTCCATTGAAGAGTGATATGGATTTTGATTTATACTTCAGAGGTTGATAAGATGCAATGTCCAAGGGGGAAAAATACTTTTTTTTTCCCCAAGTTTTCACTGTGCTGTAACACTTCCCAGAAGGGAGGGCTTGGGAAATGAAATGGCCTGGGTGGGAAGGGACTGTCGTGATTCCTGCATGCATTTGGATCCTGGAACTGGAGAGTTCCTGGAGTTTATACTGAAATAGGGCATTCATAGGACTAGCAAGTAGCACGGTGGTTAGTGCTACTGCTCTTTGACTTAGAGGTTGCACGTTTGAATCCTACCTCCTACTGCTGTACCTTTGAGCAATGTCCTTACTCTGATTTGCTTCAGTAAAAATGACCTTGTTGTATAAATGGGTAAGTACCTAAACACTGTAAAAGATGCTTTGCTGAAAATTCAGCAAAACAAAAAAATTTCATGTATAGGACATCTGGGTGACACAACTGAACTACCCAAAAGGATGGTTGTTGAACATCTCTAAATAAGTTGCAATGATACCTGTAGAACATCTTTGAACCACTTGCTGGACACGTATGGGATACCTGAGGGCTACCAGTAGGGCATAATAGCAACATTTTAAGTGATTGTCTACCCAATTTGCTGGTGCAGCACCTTGAACCCATAATGTCATTTTATGTGCAGGAGTGCACTGCACTATGAACGTCTTCTGTTTGATGACCTTCCCACCCAGTTTGGGAAGTACCGTGTGGTGCTTCTTACTCGCAGCCAGTAGGAAGTAGATTTGAAGCCAAAGGGTTGTGTCGGTAAACTGCTTCATTAAATGGCCAGCTGTATAAATGGCAGAAGTGGAAAGATATGAAAGTCGTCTTGGATAAAAGTCGAGCAAATAAACAATACGAGTCTCCCTGGACAGAAGCTTCAGCTATGCAAACAGAGAGTAACTGTAAAGGAATGGCGTAGCGGAGGGAACGGCGATCACAGGGATCTCGCCGATGCCGACTTGGCGGCTTCGATGTGAAGTCTTAGCGGCCCACGTTCAAAAAGTCGGCAGCACTGTGTCCCGCTGTTTAAACGTTGCGCTGTAGTGTGAGGTGTCATTGCTCTGTCACGTTGGCCGAGACCATCTGATGTTTGGGATCAGGTGAGCATGATCGAGCTATATGCCAAAGCTCGCCTTCCCTGCTTTGTATGCTCTAAACATGCAAGACTTCTGGTACTTGTTGTTCTAAGTGCATGTTGGTGGCGGCTGGGGGAGAGCTCAACATTGTACCCAAAAAACAGGCTGAAATTCCTTGTCCCCCTCCTATTGGGCTTTTCCCTTGGTGTAATTTCACAGCTCATTGAGCTGAAGGCTCTGGTATGTCCTGTCTCAGGGTCTTCAGTGGAGCCACTCTGGGCCCGGCTGTCCTCCCGTGCTGCCCAATTGTCAGCCTTTATGGATGTGAAATATTGGTTGAAGAACGGGGTGGGTGGAGTGGGGCATCTCCCGTCAGCCTGCCCTCATCACCCCCACCCCGAGCTACGCCCCGGGGTCCAGGCCGAGGCACAGGAATGCCGCTATCGGCTCACTCGCGGCCCTTTGAAGTGGGGAAGAATCGCGCTCCTCATGGGAGCCCCTTGGTCTGGTCGCGGTTGGGTTCGAGTTACCGGAATCCGTGTTTCTCTGCTAAACTGGGCTCTTTGAAAAGGGACCGGCGCCTTGGAGACAAGCGACCCTGTCAGGAGGCTTTTCTCATAGAAACAAATGAGTGTAAGTAATGAGAGTAAGAGGAAGGGCGTTGACATAGCTGCGCTGCTTAATTTGCATACACATTTGCATGCTTCATTAGCAGCCTTCAAGTCCTGTTTATTGGTCTTGTTTACATACTGTAAGTCACACATAGGTGCGTCTCTATGCATGCATCAACATTTGACAGTCAACACTGTGTTGACGCTATGATTGTGACCTGGTCTCCTGATGCTGGCCCTCCTAAGACTTGTGTAGCAGACAGTATGTAGTTGTGTTTGCTTGAACGTTTCCCTGTTCAGGTCCCAGGAAGAGACCTCGACTGTTGGGCTACTTAACGTAAAATATCGTCAGGACACATGGGTGAAAGCGTAAAAATCTGGTAGTTCTTTCAAAGCTAAGTGGCAAAATCATGATACAGCAAAGGTGCTAATGTGTTGAGCCAGTGTCATTTTTGTTGTTTTCTGGTTTACAGTAGAGTTTCTCCAGGTAAATGGCATGTAATCAGTTGGAACGGTGTGTCACGTGGTATTGATGAAGCGTAGTACTCTCCCCTCTAACAGTGTCCTGCAATCACAGCTCATTATTCCTCATGGACTAGATAGGAAACCATAGACACCTGGTTATTTATACTTGTGGTAGAAAAGTTGAGCACAAGATCAAGATGACTTTGCGTTATTTTATGGAGAACGATCTTCACTTGGCCCCATGGCTGCGACTTTTGTTAGAGTCATTTGCAGCGTCCTTAGCAGGCCGGCCCCCTGTGATGAATGGGATTCCTGTACGCCAACATGCCACCCCCCACCCCACCCCACCCCACAGAATGGCAGAGAATGGAGGGACTTAGCCAGGCCATTCATCACCCTGCTCTGCGGCAGTGAGCCGGACTCGCAAGCGGCTGTTTAGCCAAGTCTGTCAAGGAAATGAAACCACAATCAGGGAAGCCATTAAAACTCACCAGAAATGACTTATGTTCACCGTGTTCCCCTCCTGTTCCCCTTGCGAGAGGAAGCACGGCCCTGTCAGACTCGGGCATAACTTTCCTCCCGCTGAACTACACCTAAATAGATGAATGAAAGTATGAAGTGCTGTATGTTTAGGCATCTTTGCCGCGCAACCCAATCCCTTTGGTCATTTTGGTTTGTTATCTAAAGGTGGGGTGTGTACGTGTGTGGGACGGGGGGGCGGGGGGTAGCGCAGAGGGGAATTCTTTGACATCAGCCTGTAAAGGAAACCCAGGGTTTGACTGTCCCGCGGCACGTTTTCATTTTCTCAATGACAGAGATGGACCGCTTCCAGGTCCGTGCTAGACTAAACATATTTCCGCCGATGTTGATACCGCAAAGACAATTCCGCTCGGATGGCCACTTTATCTCATTAGAAAAATAATGATGTAATTGGCCGATGCTACAGCAGATAAGCCGTGTATTTATCTAAGGCTCTGCTGTTCAGTGATGTGTTGCCAGAACTTTATCAAGACCCGGCCCCTGCTGTTGATTTATGGTGTTTATCTGACTTCAAGAAGCAGATGGACCACTCAATATTTATTTAGAGACTGTTGCTGCTCATACACAACAAGCGGTAATTAACCCCGTGACTGCGGTTTAATGGAGTCGAGGGAGCGGAAACGGCGACGTCCCTGGTGTCGAGGGATCCGAGGACACGAGCGGATCTCATCTCCGCGTAGCTCGGCTCAACAGGCCCGCGTGCTCTGATCAAGGCGCGTGGCAGAGGCCGGAATGTTTCTGGGGCCGTCTGTCGAAGAGTGACGTGTCGAAACACGCTTCCTAGAAAAGCGGACGCGCTGCTCAATCGTAGCGCTCCGTCTTTCGTACTGATGCCCAGCTGTGTATCTTTGTGAGGCTGCGTTGAGATTCCTTGGTAGGATTGTCTTCCTTTTTTGTTGGCTTTGCTAGGTGGTGTCCTTTGGGGGCAGTCGCTGTCCCAGTTAATACGTCTGCACTGTCTATAGAAGGCAACCTCATACCACACTGTTCCTGAGAACGGTAATGTAAATAAACTTTAATATTTTTCTGATTTCCAGGCTTCGTTGAAATGTTGGTATTTTGTTTTGGTATGCATTGTTTAGTCTCTGAAATATGATTGGCAAATAATTAATGTCTGCTTCGCAGATGCGTAATGTTGCTGCAGGAAGTTTTGTATGCGAATTACACTTTGCAAAACAGAGCAAAGCTGTGGATCTGACCGATGACGTTTTACATGTATGTATGTATGTATGTCAGTAGTACTAAATATGCTTCATGATTTTCTTTGGAGGGCAGCACAGTGGTGCTGAACGTGGATTCGTTCCTCACTCAGTCTGTGTGCAGTTTACATGTTCTCCTTGTGTCTGTGTGAGTTTCCTCCGGGTGCTCTGGTTTCCTTCCACGGTCCAAAGACATGTAGCTAAGGTGGATTAGTAACTATCAATTGACCGTAGCGTGTGAATGGGTGAGTGACTCTTTGTGGCTGCCCTGCAATGGACTAGCATCCCATCCAGGGTGTATCCCCGCCCCCACCAGCCTTGCCCCCAGTGTTTCTGGGATAGACCAGATCACTGTGACTCTGCTCAGGACAAGCAGTTGATGAAAACTGGATGGATGGATGGATTTTCTTTGGGATCAAGAGTGAAGCACGGGACTACATCTAATGTGTAAATGAAGTTATGTCCAATTCAGATATTCCAATAAGCTCAATTACTGATCCAGACAATTCATAATTGAAGACAGAGGTGACAACCGAGTACGGTCATCCCACTCAGAGAGCAATGATGGGGTCTCTGTTGAGTCACTCCTTCTGGTGTTTGCACTAAGGTGTTTCCCAGAAAGACCAGCCAGAGACTGTTCAGCTCTGCTATTCCAGGTTGTTCCTGACGCGACTAATATAGGGAGCATTAGTGAGATTAGTGACTTGCTGGATCACTAACTGTTGTAGCTGATGGAAGCATCACATCTCAGTCCCACAATCCCAGTGATTTCTGCCCCTTTCTGAGGAAAGCTCCCTGTCCACGAGTCGACCTTCAGCATGAACCGGTGAGCGTCTCGCCCTCGCTGTGCTTTTGGTTCTTCTCCAAGATGTTGCGTTGGGTTGAAGTTGTGCGCTGCGTTGGCCACCGCAACGCTCCGCGGTCGAAACCAAGCAACACTCATGCTTCTTTCCGTGTGGCATCTTTTGCAGAAAACATGGGTGTCTCCTGTGATTTTCTGGAGGACAGGGTTGTTTTTCTTTCTGAAGCGACATGGTGGCACAGCAGGTAGTGCTGGTGCCTCACAGCTCCTGTGGACGTACGGTTTTCATCCCACAGCGCAGATGCATGTGTTTCAGGTTGGTTGGCGAACAAATAGCTGGTAGTGTGTGTGCACGTATATATATATATATATGTGTGTGTGTGTGTGTGTGTGTGTTACATTGCTGTCCTGTGTAGATGTGTGAATGATTGTAGGGACTTCAGTGTATCTAACACTAAGTCATCTTGGGTAAAGGTGTCAGCTGAGTATTGTCTCAAAAGAGTTGTCCATCGCTTTAGAGGAAAGCATCTGCTGAATGTCACTATGGTAAGAAAAGGGATGAATAATCAGATAATGACCATCATAGTAATGGATATGTAATGAGACATGTTGCAAAGTATGACATTTCACAGCAAATATTAAATAATTTTCTTAGTAGCCGCACTGAAAAATCTCTCTCCGTTCACGTCATGACCCGTCTCTCCGTTGTGCCAGCAGAAAAATAAGAATAAAGATGTGTTACTTGCGCTCTCACTGTTATTTACTTCAGTTCCCTCACTGACTCAGGCCTCAGCAGCCCTGTGGGTGGATGTTCGGTTACTGGCAGCCCTGTCCTGGTAGCTGAGGCCTGGGCTCCGGTTGCAGGGCAGGAGAAGGGGCATTGAGACGGCTCTGGAAAGCTGGGAAAGGGGCGCATTGGGTTGGGGGGAGGGTGATTCGGCATTAGCAGGACCGAGGCTTCTCGGGAAAGGAAGAAAACTGCACTCTTTGCAGCTGAAAGCTTCATACCAGCAGCGTTTCTGTAATTGGGGCACCGTTAATTCCTGATTCATTTGGGTGTGTGTTGGGATGTGGGGGGGGCACACATCTGTGTGGGGTGTCTGTGCCTCTCTGCCCCCCCCCCCCCCCCCCCGAGCCCTTCTCGAGCGGGCCGGGGGTGGGGGCTCGGCAGGATCCCGTGTCGTTCGGGAGATTTATGTCATCCCCCCTCCAGGTCCCGAGTCGCCCCACACATCTGGACCCAATTGGTGGGATGTTGGGAGAGACTGTATGTCAGGGAGTCCCGGCCGTCCTTGGCCCGGACCGGCACAGCCCGGGGAGGTGCCAGCTGTTTCTGCCCCTTCTCTCTCCCATCCCTCGCGCTGCCTGCGCTTCCACAAATCAAATTTATATGAAGGAGTGCATATAATCGCGAGACCGCATTACACCGTTAGCAAGAATTAATGAACAATGCAGAATTAATTTAACTTCTGAACGTCAAAGTAATAATGATAATGAGGGATGTAAAAATGCTTCCCATGAACAGGAGACATTTTTTTGGGTACCATTATGTTTCATTGGAATTGAGAATTTGTGTGTGTGTGTGTGTGTGTGTGTGTGTGTGTGTGTGTGTGTGTGTGTGTGTGTGTGTGTGTGTCTCTAGCAAGCGTCAAAGAGCCATTTTGCAGAACTGTGTACATGAAGCAAAGATTTTTGTACAGCTACAGCAAACATTTTGAAATCTGAATCCAGGGATGTCCAAGAAGTGTCCAGAGAAACAATGTTCGGTGAGTCTCTGTGTGGGGAAAATGACCGAAGAATTTCTTCATTAGTCTCTCATTACGTCTCATTTCGTGCTCCTCGGCCGTTTTGCGCTGCGGATGGAAAGAATGGAGCGGATGGCACAATCGGAGGGTTCGGTAAACACTGAAACACAGCCATTTGCCAGGTTGTTCCCAACAGACTGACGTTCTCTTTCCAAGAATGCCAGCGTGTTTAAATTAAAGTGTAACGTGAATCAAAAAAGGTTCTACTTGCATTTTCGATGGTCAAGAAATTTCAGCCAAAAACGTGAACTTTATTTCATTTTAAAGGGTTTGACTAAACTGAAGTCTGGAAAGCACACGTTGTTAGATGACCTGGGATCGATGTTCTTCCGAGTTCTCTCGAAGTATCCCAACTTGAAAAGTTGTACTACAGTGTAAATAATTGCAAAATGTGTTTAGGTGAGAGCCAACATCTTGTGGGCCCTTCATGTATTTCGGATCCCTTTCTAGTCTTCCTCTACTCTCTATGTCTACTTTGATTTGACCCCTTATTTGACCCCTGTTGCCCCCACATGTCTTTACCGTGCCCCTGTACAATGATTCATGATGCTCTTGGTCATCGTCTGCGTAGCCCTTGACATTCCTGCTCCGCACGCCGTACAGGTGGTCCTTGCAGGTCTTGCGAATCTGCTTTCTTCAGCTCTTTGCTGCGGAAGGGCTCTTGACGTGTCGGACTCTGCTTTCTGTGCGTGAGACGTTAGCGGGACTAATTGTGGAAGGGCTGGTGGAGAGCTCCAAGTTTGAGACAGGCATTGCTTGAGTCCACTTGACCGCTGTGGCGCTTCCTGTTCCTCCTTTGACGGAATGTCGTAGGGTACCTTGTAGGGTGAGAGGCTCGTTGTGTGGCCCTGCCAGCACTATTCCTAAGCCCTCGAATCCAAACAGGACACATGAAAAATCCGGGCAGCATTCGTCTTTGTCGATGGGGCAAAGTCGATGTCAGGCATGCTTTTGTTAGCGCATTCCTGATCGATGTCGCACTTCTGAAAAAGACAGATGGGCGAGATTGAGATCAACGTCACTCGCAGAAGCCTGTTGAGTTAACGGTGTTCGGACCTTGGAGTCACAGACGGGTCCTATGTGTGGAGAAGCACTGTGCTGCACATAAATGATACCGATGTGCGTTTAACGTAGACAAAAGAGGCAACGCCCAGATTCGGCAATGTCCCGATTGGCATTGGCGATGTTCAGAAAGCAACTGATGTGGTGGAGTCAAGTCACCATCTGTTTTTTTTTTTTTTTGTCTCTGTGTGTGTGTGCGTGTTCAACAGGCTGCTCTAAGTGCCTTGAAACAGCTGTCAGAACAAGGACTGGACCCTGTGGATGGACCAATAAAGGTAGAAAACGGATCACGTGAAAAGTACGTAGCGACGGAGCTGTAAGTATGGGCTGTGGGACAGGGCTCAATCGTCAGAACTGCCGAGAGGAGCGGCAGAAGTGCATTGTGGGTTCAAATACATTTTAACAACATCGCAGTTGTAACCTGTTAGGATTCGCCGTCCCGGTTGGACCTGCCCTTTCTCTCTCGATGAGAACATGACCTGATGCGTAGCTGCTGATTGGGTTGTTGTGGTGGAAGCACAGCTGTCCTCTCTTGGCTCAAGTGTTTGTGTCATGTGGTGGGAAAAAAATGCATTTTAAGGCCAGTCTGGGAACTAGATCCTGTCGTGTGTTATATATACATACCCGCACAGCGCGAGGCCCGGCAATACCACGTGGGTTGCACCGCCCCACCCAAAGCCTCTGAGACTTTTGGTTTAATTGAAGGGCCATTTTTATTTGTTCCACATTGTTCGGCTGTAACACACCTTGCGGTGACAAGAGTGCCGTGCTCTGCAGACGTGCGCTGTGACACGTGACGGCGGGCGGGACTCTCGGCCAGCTGCTGGGTCCCACGTCGGAGTCACTTGTCCTTTTAATGTCGCCCAGCGAGGACCGCTGTGTCATTCTGACCGCCAACATGACAGCGGCAGAGTGTCACGTGTCCCGTACAGCCGTCCCGCCCAACACGGGTAGGAAGTTGGCGAGAGAGGGGGCGTTGTTCCGTAGTCACGGAAGACCAGTGGTGCCCACTGGCTGTTTACACTGGCCTCCCTTCCTCTGGTGGAAACCCACCGGCATTCCCGTCCGTGTTCGCCGGGCACTTATCTTATCGAATACCGCTCCGCGGATTAATTTCGTCCCGGCCGCTCGGCCTTTGCAACCTTTTCACTATCTCTTCCTTGAACAGAACGGCACGGGTGTGGGGGCTGAAATATGAGAGTGGAAACGTTGGGAGACAAAAGGAAGTCGCTGAAACGATTCAAGAATATTTTCATAGTAGGTGTGCCTGGAAAAGGTTACGGAGATGTTTGCTCCTCCCTGGCGTGGCGGAGAGTTTCGTAGAACAAAGAGAGGAAAATCCCACCTAATGAGCCGCTGAGCGTCCGAGCTGCCCACACCAGAGCCGCCGGTGGGACGATATTTACATGCACGTCTCCTGCCCGTTCTTTAATACTTTTGTGTTGTGGCGGATTTTTTTTTTATGAATTGAGAAAACGTGTGTCGTTTCTTTTGCTCCTTCTTACAGCTCCCATCCCACCTTATTGAACTATATGACTGAGAATATGGTTTAATTTACAAAAGGAGTAGAAAAAAAGGGCAGGAGTCACCTTTGGGGTCAATCTCTGACCTCGAGGCGGCGTTTGCGTATAAACATGTCTTCCTAAGATGTGCTGGACCCCGGACTCTCAGCACGGCGATGTTGTGTGTTCGTCTTTCAGGCCGGCGAAACATCTGGGAGCGAGGATGGACAATAAACAGACTAACTCAGGCACCACCGCTCAGGACTGCAAGGATTCAAAGGCTGTCGTGTAGAGCCCCCCCTACCCCCACCCCCAACACACCGCCGGCTGCCGCTGCATCCTTATAAAGCTGTCAACACGCAATAGGGTGGATGTGTACCAGGAAAAGACTGACTAAACACCATTATCTGAGTCTATGTGAAGACAACACTATCCTAACACATGACATTTATTGATAATTCGTAAAGGAAAACTAGTAATTAAGTAAGGAAAAAAAAATCTGTGAATGAATTAATGCATGGTATTGTTAAGGGAAATCAAACAAAATATACCTACAGAATTTCCCCTTTGAATAGATGTTTTTTTTTTTGTTTTTTTTTTTTTTAAATCTTTTTTAATTTTGTTTTGTTCCCAGCTAGTTGCCCAGTGGACTATGAGAAAAATTGAAATGCGTCACACCACTGGTACCATCAAACGGTCGTAGGGAGGAACTAGTGTAGCTCTTTTGTTTGTTTCTGTTATTACTCTATGAATAACAATGCTTGAGTATTTAACGATTAACCAATGCCAGTGCTGTGAAAGTTGTAGTTGTTGTCTTCATATATAGTCACCCAGCTTACCTTTTATGCTGACATTAAGCATTCATCTATCTATATGGATATGTATGACTCGCAGAATACAATATGCAAAAAAAGAAAAGAAAAAAAAAAACACTAAAACAAGAATAAGGAATTACTGGCAAGCAGTAAAAACATTGTCGCAGAAGGTCGACTGCCGTTACACGTGATGGATAGAGGTGCTATCTCCTGAAGCTGAGCTGGAGGTACCTGAGCTGGGTGTACTGTGGACCTCTAACACACTCTTCCCACATCCATAGAAGTAGAATTACTAGAGTGGTTCTCTTTAAAAGCACACACGACCATGTTTCATGGTATGGGAATCAGAATCTACATATTGATCAGAGTCAGCGTCTACGAATTTGATTGTAATGTCGTCACTGACAATAAAAGCTACTGTTGCCGTCGAATAACTGTGTGCGCCTTCCTTTTCGAATGGCGCGTTGACGCGGACAGCCACGCACTGCGCTGCCGCGTCAACTCTCAACCAGTCTAGTAATTCCATATCTATGGTCGTCCCTTTACTCTCCCGAGTTTCGTCGACTACACATCTACACCCATTTTGTGTGTTGTGTTGACCCACCTTTGCATCAACTGAGTGTTTTTAATGACTGCATGGTGACCTGGAGGAGCTTCGAGAAGAGGTGCTACCAGGAAACGCCCCTTCGCTCGAACATCCAGAAGGAATGTGTAAGAAAGAGAAAACACAGTTCACTGACACACAGGGATGTCTTCTGACCGTGGGTGCGTTGTGAAATAACATTCTTTCTGTAACTGTAATGGCCAAATGCAGTAAAACCACCTCAGTTCATGTTTAAAAGAAGTGTTGTGTTTTATTTCAGCTGCGGAGGTACGAATGCACTGTGAGGGTAAGCGGTGGCTCCCCATGGCAAAGGAACCCATTCAGATGGAAGTATCCATTCCAAAATGGCGATGGTGTCATCTGAAAATTATTATTGTTTATTTGTAACTTACTCGGTAAGACAATAAATAGAGCTGTTTGTCTGGCAGAAATGTTTTCATGCCACTTTCCCTTCTGAAATGCTCATCAGTGACCGGAGTCAAGTATCCAGTTGTTGAGCCTCATCAGTGCATTTAAGTACAGACTTTCCGCTGGTGACTCGATGGGCCAAGGCTCTACGGTATGGTGTCCCTACGCGACTCCACTGAGATCCGTGGAGACCACCGAGGCTCGAAGATGCAGCTCTAAGTGCGTAGTGTCTTTCTCTCGTGTTCTTTGTGTTATCTTCTCCATGTGTGAGCCATGGGACAGCTGGTGGCGTAGTGGTTAGGATTGCTGCCTTTGGATGTAAAGGTTGCAGATTTCAATCCCACCTCCTACTGTAGTACCCTTGATCGAGCTACTTACCTTAAATTGATCCAGTAAAATTACCCAGCTGTATAAATGGGTAAATAATTGTAACTTTCGGTGGAGAAAAGTATCAGCCAAACGAATAAATGTAAATGATCCCTTGAGAGCTGGTGTCAAACCTGGCAAGTGTGTTTATGGTTTCCGCCAAGTTCAACGTTTGGCCGCTTGACTCTCGGTGAATCCCCGTCTTCGGGAGGTTATTTCCTTAGTGGACAGAGGCTGAAACACAAAAAACCGTGTTTACTGGTTAGTCTTCAGCAGGATTGCGCACCGCAGTAACTGGCAGGTACGCAGTGTTGCATGTACTCCAGTTCCGCACTGACGTGAGAACGTTGTCTGGAGGAGAACATTCCCTCCACACTCCCTCGGAGCCAAACAAGTGAGCTAAGAGAACCTCGTGATTACTGTGAGGACATTCCTAAAATCCATCAATATCTTATGAACGAGTTAAATGGAAGGCAGCTTCCTTTTGGTGTCACGCGGAACCGAGGGAGCCGGGACGGCTGGACCCAAGTTCAGAGTCGTTCGTCTGGAGTCAAGGGATCAGGCAAGGTCTTGGTGTCGGGGCTAGGCGAAGGGTCAGTTGATCGGCGGTCAGGGTCAGAGCAAAGATCCATGGGTGTGGTCAGGGGACAAAGCAAAGGGTCGGTCGAGCGGCGATCGACATTGGAACGAGGATCCATGGACGTGGTCGGGAAACAAAGCGAAGGATCGATAACCAGAAAACGTCAACTATGAACTAGAGATGCATATGGCCGAGACTTCACGAGGAAGGGCGGTTGTCCCTGACGAGATTCCGCAAAGGTATGGGCGCTGAGGAGGGTCTTTTAAAGGGTGAGCAGTTAGTCAGGAACTGGAGTCAGGTGCTGTCAATTGGGTTGTGGGCATGAACGTGACAATGGAAGCAGTCTGGGTTCATTTCTACTGCTCGATTTCTTGTGCATGCAGAGCGATCATCTCCGGAACGCAGGACACTGACTAGCACGGTTTCCGGGACCTGCTGTCCCAGATGAGTCCATCTTCTGTAGCAACAGCTGGAAACAGGCAAAGCATGCTGACCGGACGAATGACATCACTGGTCCCGTACTCTCTTGGCAGGCCATGCCCACCCTCTCGCTCTGGAATCCCACCAAGAATTTGTAGGATGTGTTGCAACACTCAGAGTGGACTCGCCACTCTGGGTGAGGCTGGATGGTGGCAGCTGTGGAGGCCTGCGGAGGCAGGGACTGTGGGGGAGTTACAAGTGACATCAACAGGCTGCATTTTTTATTCATTTATTTATTTTTTTTTAATGGGAGTCTATCGCAGAGAGGCGGCCAGCTGCGCGGCTTCGAGGAACTCTCCGACACAGACATGAGTACAAGTTGATGCGGCGAGGATTCGGTGCCGCCTCCAACGCGGAGGGGCCCGAAAACGGTGCGTTAAAATTCGTACGCGTGGGAGACAGTTTTAGTTGACCTGCTACACATATTGTAGGGAGGGAAATCACATCATCATTCGAAGCATGGATGACAGCTTGAAATTCCTGCCGTTTCCAGTGGCTTTACCCTTGGGAAAGAGCAGTATCCTTTTCGGCATTATTTTTCAGGACACGTCATCTGTATCGCACATCGAAATTGACAATAACACTTTCCTTCATTGCTTAAAAAAAAAAAAATCAATGGGGCTTTTGAGGTTGTCTCGTCAATAGAGGGAGATTTAAGTTTGAACCCGACATTGATTTTTCGGTCTGGATTCTGTGCAATACATTACCTTCAATGTCTCTGCTCCGTGTCATTAAAGTTAATAATGTGTGTCCAAACTGCAAAAAATGACAAGAGCCTATAGTGAGTCCTGTCCGAGTGGCCTGCGGCACTGATCTGTGAGATGCTCTTAACTCCCAGAACGGCTTCTAGCTGGTCTTTCCTTTCTTTGTTCACCTTTGTAGAAGACCAGATTTGCGGCTATACGAGGAACCGAGGTTTTATATCCGTTTTACTTAATTTTTAGAGAAATCTCATCATTTCCTTGATTAATCATCCCAGAAAATCTATCCTAAATATTCATTTCACGGGTAAAATGGAATGATTGTCGACCACGAACCAAGTGTTTCACCTGGCATTAAGATTACTTTGTTATGGGTAACGTCAGCCAGGATTAAAACTGGTTACACCCACACCTACCCTTAAAATATGGTTAATCTGTTTTGTGAAATGACCCATTTCGAGGGAGTCAAATTACCGTTATTTCTTATGGAAAAAGTGGTTCCCAGAGTAAAAATGTCAACTAAAATCAATTAAAATGTCAAAATAAAAGGTATTTTTATGCATGACAATGATAACACTAATCTATTTTGCTCACAGATTTTTATATTATTTTAATTTGTTACTGCCAAACACTAGTTGAAGAAATGGAGACCTTTGTAGATTTTGTAGAACCCCATATTAATGGAGGAAATTTTTCTTTTTAAAAAGTCTATCATCTTTTTTTATGTATCTTATATCGTATTGTATTTTGGGGGGGAAAAAAAGTTTTGACATATTTCTGGACAGCGTTTGAAAACTCTGCACTTCCCATTTTCAATAAGTGCCTCATCGGTGAGTGTTCAGGTTGCCTCGTTTGGAGTTGGTGACTTCGCCCCATAAAAGGCTACTTTTCTGCAGAAGGTGCAAAGCACAATGCATTTGGTCTCACTTTCCAACTCTGCATTTAAATCATTATTTTTTGGGTTTTTCAACTCAAGGAACAGTGTTACAGCAGCCATCCGAGGCAAGTGTGATGCTTGTGAACGCAACTGCAGCACTGCAAACACCGATGAAACACGTGGATGTACGGAACGTTTGGAATGACCACACTTGCAGCGTTTTAACTTTGTTTCCATCAGGTTGTCCTTACAGCGGTTTGCCCAACAGCTCTGCTGCCCACAAAGTAACTTGTTTTCTGTAAAAACTTCTTGTTCGGATAATGCGGTACGAACGACAGGCTTCTCTTGTTCGTCATTTTTATTGCCCACAGTTTGACTCTTTCCCTAACTGGACTGTTGTGTACCTGGGGCAGAGTAGCTTGAAAGCGGTGCGATAGCTGCGTTGCTCTGGGACTGAATAGCTCCTTTTAAAAAACTGCCACTGGATAGAAGAACACGAGACCAAAAGTGACAGACATTTTTTCCACCTCCTGTACAAGTAAAATGACCAGATAACCAGGAAAACAAATGCTGTTAGGTTTTTCCTCCCTCTCTTGGATGAGGGCTGAGAGTGCTCAGAACAAGCAAAATTGTGTGCTTTTGTTACTTCACAACTGAGTCCATATTTCTCAAAACTGGATTGTTACCCACAAGCACCTCAGGCCAGTGCTGCAGGGACATCACCTGCTCTTTAAGGACCAACTGCAGGCTGCCCGGAAATGACCGAATAACATTTTCCCAGCAAATGCATGAAAGTGCAGGAAACAGACCTCACCCACAGTGTAAACAGCCATCAGTTATTAACTACTTGCCTAGTGCAGGGTTGCAGTGGTACGGAGCCTGTCCCGGAAGGATAGGGTTTGAGACGGGGCAAAACACACTTACTCACGTACAACAGGCAATTTAGAGCCATCCGGTCATGTCTTTGGAGTACAGCAGGAAACCCCAAACATGCCAGCTCTGAAGCCATAGTGTAGGAGCTGTCAAGTGTCAGCACTGCCCACCTTGCCACCCTCCGTCCATGCATGTGCTTCTGACTAGACTCCAATAACAGACAAAGTGATACAAGTAATATTCTAAATCACTTTATTAATTTAAGTTAGGTAGACACTAAACATTGGAACCATGTAAAATTGCTCCTCTAAAGAGCAGTGAAAAGAAATTACAAAAGGAGGCTTGTCATACTGTCCACAAATGGCATACAGCTAAGAGAGGTAGAGATTTTAGGCTCATGACCATCAATGAAGCAATAAAGCCTATTGGAATGTAGTTAATTCAAAGAATTGTCTTCCTGCAGCAACAAGAGCCAAACATTCTATGAGTGGAAATTTTTGTGGTGCAAATGGACTCATTGTTGGAGTGGCCCTTCATGAGAAGAGTTAAGCTTCAGCCAAAAAAAAGTTAATGCAGCATTTCCCCCACAATCTCAGCACAAAACACTGGAAAGTCAGTAGTGTTTAAAATGCCTTTAGAGCATTATCTCAACGTAGCCCTTTCCATCACATCTACTTTCGTACTGAACCACTTTTTACCAATCAATCAACTTACAAGAGTTGTGGAACAGGGAAGTAATGAGGCACACGACAGGGAACATCACAGATGCTGCCGTCTAAGGAAAAGATGAAAGGAATACAAAGCTGTATTTCAGACTATATTACGTGGACTCAAAAAAAAAAAAAAAAAAAAGAAACGAAAAACCACAGCACATTGAGCTATTGACTGTACTTCCCTTTCACTGACAGAACAAACTGGTTTTGACAATGAAAAAAAGCTGACAGGAGACACGTTAACAGCAGTAAGAGGTGAAAGTGGAGCCATCACACAAAGTGACACCATATGCAACAGACGGACAAATCGGAGACACACACAAACAAATGGAGGAAACCATGGACCCTTTTGTTCATAGCAGTCCACATGTATCAGCCTCTGTGGTCCCAAAGCCAGCAGTGTGACAAGTAAGGGGGTGGGGCAATGCTATCACATGGTACTGTTTTACACAAATATCGTTGGCAGTATAAAGGAATAGTCAGTCGATAATTACAGTGCATTTCTACAACAAAACAAAAATAAAATAAGTGACAAGTTTTACTGTTCATACAGTAACATACTGTATATTTTCACAAATACACTATATAATGCTGGTGACTACATTACGTAAATAGTTTAATTATTGAATACCTTTTGTATGATTTCAAAACTATTGACAGTATATAGACAGTTGGTTTCTTCAAACAAACCATGGACGACAAAAAAAAAAAAAAAAAATAAAAAAAAAAAAACCTTAGTGTAGTACACAGCTTTCTTTGTTCCAGAGGAACAATATGGTAAACCTTCGCATTTGCGCAATGCAAGTGCACCAGTCGAGATTCAGTCTTTTCCCCAAACACTCCGTCAGTGGTCTTGTCCTTTGCTTCCCAGGAAGTCGACAGACTTGAGAACAGCGCCCCCTAGATCCCATTCTTGGCCTCGTTGTTGTTCATGGCCTCCTTTCGCTGAGCCAGGAAGGGGTACATGCACTTGTCGGCGCCAAGGAACCGGTACATGCACACGACGGCCTCGAACGGCAGAATGCTGCAAGAGGGAGCCACACAGAAAGGGGTCAGTGCACAAGACGGCCAAGTAACTGCAATGTAAAGCGATACAGCGTGGGCAGGAATACAAAATTCAATTCAAATAGCCCAGCACTGCATCTGAGACGCTCCTGTGAATGGAGGGGGCATAACGGAGGGGCCTACGGTGACGACGATCTGGTTCCCCGTGTGAGGCCCACCTTTTCATGAAGTTGACCATGTAGACGATGCGAGGTGTGCAGATCATGGGCTGGTCGGTCAGGATGGCCCTCATAACCTGCTTCACGCAGAATTCGGGCTTCAGCGGGGGCAGGAACGGCTCGATCTCTTTCCTGATAGGACAAGCGAGGTCACGGGAAGAGAGTGAGGAGCTGCAGAAGCTCACAGTCTTCAGCGACTTGTTTAACACACCCGTTCATTTTTAGGCGCACCGGACCGCAGCCAATCGCTCACTCACATGGATAAGCGAGTGCGGTTCTGCACAACTAAGCTCATGCGCTAATCAAGTGTTGTAAAGACGAGTGGCTACATGACCAGCAAAATGACCACAGTAAATTTATTCCTCCGCAGGATTACTGCATCACGCGTTGCGCCATCATTTACCTAATCCTGCATCCTCGGAACATCCCGGTGTCCACCAGGTACGGACAGACCAGCGTCATCTTGATCCCGTCTTTCTCAGCAGCCTTCAGCTCATGGCTCAGGGACTCGTGGAAACCGATGGCACCGAACTTGCTCGCGCAGTAATCCTGGAAACAGAATTGTAAAAACACTAATGGATGACTGTTCCTTGTGGGGGGGGTTGGGTGCATTGCTGCTATTGCACACTGAAGAAAAGCTTTAGAATTTCTTGCCAGGCACCCCAGCCCAGCATGGAGCAGGAGTTACTCAGTTTTATTAGCAGCGCTCTTTTGTTCTTTGGTAAAGGCTGTACTAGAACCGCAGGGACATTTTGATGTGGTTCCGTGTGGCGGGAACCTTCAAAGGACCTTCGCCAAATACATGCACTGACATCAGCTGCAGTTCATGGAGAAACCCAACTGTGCCCACCTTGTTAAAACAGGCTGTTTTAGTCACAACATTCACGCAAAGCCATAAAAGTCATGGTCGGTGCACTTCTGGGAAGTAAGGTAGCTAAACTGTATTACATAAATGGAGGAAGGAAGCGAAGACTTCAGTCTGTTTGAAGTAAAGTCGATGCTCATGGACGTCCACACGTGACAAAGGCAGGCGTATAGCTGAGAAAGTTGCACGAGGAAGGAAAGGAACAAGAGGGGGACCTGCATCAAGTAAAAATCAAAGCACCCTGCACCCTTTAACGTATTTAAATACACATATACAGCATTTCCACTAAAACTGGAATGGCTGTGCAACTGCACCGTAAAAACTTGTCCAATACAAATAACTAAAATTTAGGTCAAGAGACATCCCAAGTTGGAGCCAACAAGAAGATGAGGAAAAAGGGGGCAGGTCACATCCATGATGGAGACATCCAGCTTTGGCACATGGCCAGCATTCCATTTTGGGGGTCTCTGCTGGACCCCTGTACACCCCCACAACCCACCATAAGATGAATTAAAGCGTTCAACCCCCCTCCCCAACAAGGGAAGAGAAGATTTTCCCGATAACCACATTTCATTATTGGCAAGACCACGTTTGTGGAACTGAAGGCGCACGCAGCGGTCGAGCCAATGACTCCTCTTAACAGACCGTCCTTTTTTCACGGCTGCCAGCAAAGTTATTTGTGAGCTTCGGCACACTGACCTCCACACCAGCTGTGCTGAATAATCCCAGAGAGCTGGCAACTGTCACAATGTGTCCATGGTTCATCTCCAGCATCTTGGGAAGAAATGCCTTGGTGGTCTGAAAGTAGAAACAAAAATAGGAGTCAGTTATGGGGGCGGTGGGGAATCAAACCTGATCAAAGGCATCTGGCACACAGATTCGATAAAATGTACAGGACCAGAATGTGTGCTCTCCCTAGCTGTGCCATGGACAGTGCTGCCAACTTCATAACATTCATAAGCAAAACAAATTAAAGCAGCACATTCTGTGAGAACGCAGCATTTATTGAGAGGGCGGATGCAGGCTGGGAGACCGAGTGAGAAGCTGGTGCACAATGGAGAAAAGTCTCGGTTTTCCCACTCCTAAACAAACGCATCTAGAGGTGTGATGTGAATCCTGCCTGGCTGCTCATGCCTTCCCACACCGGGGGGGCAGAGGCTGCCGCTCAAACCACTCAACTGCCCTCACGTGCCCAACACCCTCCTCTCCCACCACCACTGCCACCATGGAGGCAGTCCAGTGGGACACAGGGACAGTACCAGGCTATTGGATTACGGTCACATATAAAAGAAAAATAATTTGGGGGGGGGAAGAAAAAAAAAAAAAAAAAAAACCCCCACACACGAGTGGGACCCCAATGACTTGTAGGAAGTGGAGAAATTCAGCTGCCTGTTCATTCCTGGATGCTGAGCACATTTGTGCCACGAGACCCTGAGCTGTGACTCTGGAACATGAGGCCCTTGGTGCTCAGGTGTGCGGAAGTCATCACAAGATAGTCACCCCTCTTAGACGGGTCAGATAAACGCATGTGCGATTTTAAAAAAAAAAAAAAAAAAAAAAAATGGAGCATGCGTGTTTCAGAATGCGCGCATGCACACATGCACGCTGAAACCACTTGTCCCAAGTGGGGTCAAGGTGAGCCGGAGCCTAACCCAGCAACAGAATAAAAAGTGCTAAATAATATCTTTACCTGGCAAGCAAATTCAGTTAAATGGGGGGGGGACCCCCACCCACGCACTTCTTGCACATTGACCGATGCTCAAAATCGTCTGCAGGTGTGCGGGCAAAAGGTTTGTTCTCAGTATAGTTCTATCTATAACCATCTAAACTCTTCTGGAGCACTGATGAACAGCACTGATTTCCAGAGAGACTGCGCTGCTCAGCAGGCTCCCCCCCCCAAGAAGATGCTGCAAAAGCTGCAGTCGCGCACAAATACACAGCGCAGATGGGAACGGTCCCAGCTGGCAGGAGGGACCATCCAGACGAGGTGGACAGCATCTCTCGCTCACTCGTATCTCACGGTGGTGCAGAGGGATCGAGTTGGCCTCGCTGACCTCTCGGACACGAAACGTGTCAAACCGAACAGCGGGTCGGTCCCACTTCATAACTTTCGCAATCGCTTCTCAACGCCGGAATTTACGCTAAATTAACCTCCAACAGCGGAGCGCTTCCTCGGCCATACGGCCGTTCCGCCGGCTCATCGGGACGAGCGCATTTCTCGACACAAAGCGCCTCACAGCTGTGGTGTCAGCCCAGATTAGCGCAACTCGACCTCCAACAGAACCATGCGCAAATATCGCGGATCCAGGACACCAGATGGCTGCTAATTGGTTGGTGAACCCTGCAACAACACAGCCGCTTGTGCGCTATAAAATGTAACGGGGGCATTTCTTTTTCGGGCCGGTAGGTAAATTTTCTCACCTTCAGCTCCCATTTAAGGTCTGTTGCGTTACATTTATTCTCTTAGCGGGTGCTTCCCTCCAAAGGCACTCAGTCATTCATCCATATACGTACAGCGGAGCAATTTCTACTGGAGCGAAGGAGAGTCAGTAGCCCACTGGTTACGCATCTCAGGGTCAGTGCAGAACGAAGGCCGCCTTTTCCCCGAAAGACCCCCCCACAAAATACGCCACCTCTTACTTGGGCGCGCCGGGCAAAAGGAGGCAAGTAGCAGCAATTAGCACGCCTTGCTTTTCAGGCTACGCGAAAGGTCGATGCGAGCCAACGGTAAACAAATCCCTGAGATACATGCCCGGATCATTTGGCCTTTGAAAGCAAGATGGGGGCGTGGGGCGAGAACTAATTAAGATCTCCGTTTACCCGGCTATCAAACACGAAAACAAAGAGCAGATGGCCGCGCTGCTGGTCTCCGTTGTTAAACTTTTGTTTGAGAACATGGCCCCGGCTCAGCTGCATCTTTACACAAACGCAAGCAAAAGTTGCTGGGCTCCAACAACATGTGCGCGAGGGAGGCTTTTGACCGACATCTTCCTCGATTCGCTCCCTCGGAGGAGTCCCATTAAGGACACTCGGGCTCTGGACTGTGAAACGAGCGCGCACCGGCAAACAAAGCCCAGCCAGGACCGGTCACTCGGAACTCAACCAGAGGCTCCTCGTACACAAGAGCCTTCCAGGTGCACCGGTCCCAGGACCGCATAAAACCCGCTCAAGTAGGAGCCTTCTTTTGCCTGGCTGCCCCCTTTCTCCCGGGCCGGCTGAGGAATGCGGATGGGAGGACTTGGCTCCCGCCGGCTGGCATCTCGTCAGGCTGATCCCGAGACAAGAAAGCAATTGTGAGATAAGTGGGTCAGGCGGCGGCTCCCCATGTCCACCATAGCTGCGCACGGGGCCCGCTGGGCTGGATGTGTCCTGGAGGAGCGCATCTCCATGCTGGCCCATCCCATACATCACCCAAAGCTTTCTCATTTGGTGGATTAACAAAGTAAAACCCACAACACGAAATCACCTGCCAGTGTTGACAGGCAGAAGAGGCACTGTGGGGACCACCAACTATTGTACTCTTGGGGCTCAACCTGCACTTCCTTCATTGAACAGCCTCATTTCTCTCTCTCACTCACACACGTTTGAGGATCAACTTGTTAAATAGTCAAAAAGTCTTCAAACCCAGAGCGCAAGTCAACGGGATGCGACAGAAGTTCTGCACTGCTTTTCGAGCAGCTCGCCCTCATCCAGGACATGTGGCTCATTCGTTGGTGAACTTAAACACTTAAGCGGGTGGGTGGGGGTGGGGGGTCCGGACTAGTAGCTTGAGCAGTTCCCTGTGACTACTCCCCTCCTCTTAAGAGGGGGATTAAGTTTGTTCAGACTGTCATAATGGGTCAGGAGACTGCTGCTGGCCCCTGCTGCACGTGCAGCTGCAAAAAGCCCCCCCCCCTTAAAAGACACCCTTAGTGGTACATGAGAGAGTGGAGGTGGGGGCAGATGAGGAAAAGAGCCTGGCAGAAGACCATGCTTAGATAATTGCTTCACTTCCTGCTTGCTTTTACATCTGAGCTGCATTCCCACCATGCAATCCAAAAACAGCCGTCCATCTGGAATCCCCCTCCCCCACACCCTCCAAACAAAACTGCATCTTGAAAACGGAGAAGAGAAATGGTTGCCGACCCATGTCGAGATCGACTCGAAAGCGGGCCACTGACTGGTCACAGGGATGCTCCCTGGTGCTGTGCGGAGGGAGGGTGTAAAGACATGCTGTTGACTGAGCCGGCCCCCCCAGTGTTGGCTTTTCCCTTGATTCCTTGAGGAGTTTGCACAGTGTGGGCTTCACCAAGGGTTCTTCTTCAGCAAGGTAGAGTGGGCGTGAAAAGCTTTCCAGCAGGAGAAAGTGCCATTACTCCGCATCAAAGCACCTGCTAAGGTCTTGTTTCTTCGGTCAATGGTCACAAGAGCGGAGTCAAAAAAAGTTGGCATAACCCAAGTACACCTGTCCGTTATGGCATCCCAAATGGACAGACATACTTGGGTTATGCCAACTAAGGCAACAAAAATAAGTCAACGGCCAACTCAATAACACAGCCCACCGGAACACCACTGGTACTGAGGTCAAACGTGCCTTTTAGGAAGAATTCTCATTGTGGACTGATGGGGGGAATCTGATAATTTACACATTAAGGCTGTTCCTCTTTTAAAAGGCTAAAATCCTGAACAAGTAGAAGGAGCTCAAGCACATGGTTCTCCCAGCTCCCACCCTAGTGGTTATACAACTGCTCCGCTTCTGTATGCGCAGCATGCTTGGCATCAGCGGAAGAGATGGAGAATGTTGAAGGAGCAGGAACAGCGAGGTGGCACGGCATGTGTTCCCACAGAACCAGGCAGAATTTCCCTGTAACTTCAGACGGCCTTGCTGCGTCGCCGCGAAGCAAACCTTCCTCCTCGACCAGCTGGCGCTCAACGAACATCATCCCCTGCGGCTGGGATGGTGCCCAAGGTTTACGAATCCACCTCATGAAATGCACTCATTAGTACAGAATCGAGCAGTTCGCAGCTATAAGTGCACATGCTAGTGTAACAAAATAGACCAAAATAAAACGAATGTGAAAGGGGGGGGGGGGGGGGGGGGGGAGGAGGGGAGAAAAAAAAAAAAAAGTTGTTCCATTCAGCTGGTTTGCGGCTGTAATGAACCACATGCTCTGTTCCTCGGCAGTCGCCCGTCCCCATTCATTAGGGCCCGCTTTCATCTTACCACGAAAAGGAACCGTGTTCTGAATTAAGCAAAAGAAAACATGACAAAAAAGCTTAATGAGCATCCCCAGCAGAGCCGTACGGCCACCGGCCTGACGGCGATAGCCGAGTAAGACCTCGGAAATACGACGCAGACGCTAACAATGGGAGGCAACGGAAACCTCCTTTGTTCGACATATCAAGCTAGTTTTCATGCTCCATTTCAGCAACAAGTTAGCTACACAGGGGGGGGAAAAAAAAAGTGTTTACAAATGCCAACAGAGAAAAGGAAGTAAGCTCAAAACAAACGGCTTGGCTCAGTCATCTCCCAGCGAGCCAGAAGAAAAGCAGCTAACAAAAAAGTGCGCTCGCTCTCTGGTGTTGGCCCAGATCCGGAGCGGCTTCGTTCGAGCCGACCTGTCACATTTTGTTTAGAACAGCGACTCGACACAAGGGAGCAGGATCCCTTCCCGGTCCTGTCGTGCTAATAAACGGCTTATGGTAAAACTGGGGACAAATCGTGGAGCGTCTTGAGGGACGGCGCCGACTGCACCGGAGACACGGTCTTTGAAGCGAGGTCCTGGTGGGGGGTGCTCGTCCTAAGAAAACACTGGCCACCAGCTCCAGCGTTTACACTCTCCCCAACATGAGGTTATTTGGGGGGGGGGGGGGTGCCAAGTGGGAACGACGTCGTACAAATGGCACTTTGCAGGAAGCCGTCTTCAATACACTCCAATTATCTAGCAGGCCTGGGCAGCACAGTGCGTTTCTGGTGTTCTACGCGAGCTCTCTGCCGCACGCACACGCACGGGCTCCTTCCCGCCCGAGACGTTAACTGGGGGTCTTCTCCGAACTTCATCAGGACTCCATCACTGCAACAAAAATCTCTGCACCTCCACATTAGTTCGTGCAGCCGCGCTCCGGAGCAAATATTGGTTTTGGCAGACGATGGACATCGTGGAACCGAACAAATGAAAGGAGCCTTCAGGCAGGGTCCAGGGCTTTGCCGCTCGTACAGAACTGAGCGAAGTTTGTAGGTTCCGTCTCGGGGCGGAAGCCACAGTTACGAGAAGGCAGAGACAAAGCAGAGCAGGAAGAGGATGGTGGGGAATGATGTTACACGGGCCACTGAGAATAGTCTTCAAAGGTTAAACACATGGAAACACTTTTTTGTGGTTAATAAAACAAACACCGTTTACCCCCCAGTCTCTCCCGAACACCTGACTCCGGGACGATTCCGGACAAGGCTGCGAGGAACCACGCAACACAGAACGTGTTCCAGTCTTCCGTGGGACAGGAACAAAACAAGGATCAAGAGTAATCAAAGAGGGTCCAAATAATTAAAAGTGGATTCAAGTTAGTTTTTCGAGCAGGCAGGGGGTGGGGGGTGTTTATACTGGGCAGCACATCTGAAGGAGTTTTTTTTATTACAATATGCTCTTATATTAATAAACAAGTAAGAAGAAGGCTGAAATATATTCCTGCTTTTTTAAGCCTATTAATACATACAAGATTTGGACACACTGGAAAACACAGGGATGCGCGCGCGCGCACACACACACACACACACACACACACAGTGACTGAAGAAGGTCCATGAGTTATTAAAAAGCATGCATAACGCTCCATTAAACGCAGGTGCTTTAGTGAACAGGTGTCTCCAGGATTGGAAGGACAGATGCAGGACACGAGGACGACGCCGGCGGCTGTCCGTCCGTCCAGAGCGAAGACACTCACCCAGAAGTGGGCATGGCAGTTGACCATCATGGTCCTTTCGATGAGCTCATCGGGACACTCCAGCAGGTGGTGACCCGACACCATGCCGGCATTGTTGATGAGCAAGTCGATGTCGCCCACGTCGCGCCGCACTTTCTCCGCCGTTGAGTACACGCTCTCACGCTTGCCCACGTCGCACACGTAGGTGTACACCTTGGGCTGGAACGGAGGGACCTCCTCGACGCCGTTCACAGCTCCTGCGGAAGGAACCGCAAAGTGAGCGGAAGAGGAGGCACTTCGCAGCCACGCGTTCGCGCACCGCCGACGAGCACGGAGTCCACGGCACACGGCCTGGCATCCCGGCATAATCCGGCGACAGACTGCGCGTTGTGCCATGACACAAACGACGCAGAACACGTGTCCTACGGGAAGGTCTCTTTGGCACAAGATACACACATGAGCTGCTGGTGCCAAAGAGGGTAAGACGCTACAGCAGGTCACCTGTTTTCCACCCGACTACTCAGGCCAAGATTCTTTTACCATAATTCAATGCTGGATTTTTTTTTTTTTAAAAAAAACTTGATGCAACATTTTCTCAAATTAATTTGTGAGAGCGATGAACAGGGGCTGGAATTACACATCACTTTTAAGTAACAAGGCCGGTAAAAATCTGTTCTATGAGACAGACACCAGCCTGCTTTGGACAGAGTAAAAATTTCATAAGGGAGAAGAAAGCAACCGGAAGCCAGGAAAGATCTCGGTGCCGAGGAACACCCGAGCGCGATCAGGCACACCTGTAAGGATCAGCAAGGTGGCCGGAGGACAGAACCCTGGCTTCAAATCCTCACGCAAACAATGTACACACATCAAAGAGCCTCATTCATACTCATTATTGTGATGCTTTTATTCATCTGATGGTTTACAGCGTCAGACATGCAACTCTGGAATGATTTCTACTGTATCCATTCAGAGTAGATGATTTTACATTTTTTTTTTTTTTTTCCTTCTTGTGTGTTATCAGCCCACACCTTATCCACCAAGCTGACTTACACTGCTAGACACACTACTTACACACTGGGTCACTCATGATCAGAAGGCAGAGTGTAACTACCTCGACCAAACACAGACAACGCAGCCCGAGTGGGACCTGAACCCAGAACCCGCTGGCCCCCCCTCCCCGCCCTCGCTCGCTCGCTCGCTCGCTCGCTCGCTGTACCGCACCGCTGGGGTACATACCCTGTCCGCCCGCCGCCGCGCCGTCCCGCTCGCGCTCCTGCTCCAGCTCGCGGTAGATGCTCCTCACCATCTCCGCGGTCTCCTCGTTGCTGCGGCTGTTGATGTCCCACAGCACGAGCGTGGCGCGGCGGCGCGCGAACTCGGTGGCGAAAAGGCGCCCGAGGCCGCTGCCCGCGCCCGTGATCACGCACACCTGTCCCGCCACGCTCTTCTCCTTGGGCCGCACGAGCCAGCGCAGCCCGGCCAGCACGAACGCCCAGAGCACTTTAAGGATGACCACGAGGAACTCCGCGAGGATGGAGAGCATGACGACGGCGGCGGCGGTGCGCGTGACGACAGACGACGCTCTTCTCTCTGGTTACTTCGATACGACTGTTTAATAAAACGCACTTCGCTTAACGACGCACGCTGCGCGAGAACAGCGATAAGTTACTAACGGTACCTTTTTTTTCCTCCTCGTTTGATACAGGAAAAAAAAAAAAAAAAAAAGAAAAAAAAAATTAAATATCTGTCATCATGCGCCCCGGCCCTAGGTATGTTAAGCTTGCACAGAAATGGAATTACGAGCTAGTATAAGTATTCTCCAAAAAAAAAAAAAAAAAAACTATAGAATTCATTCACTATTTTAAATAAAACTACTGAGTTGACGCGTTTAGTTTTTCACAGTGAATAAGTAAGAAACCGCCAGCCGTCCTCTAAAAACTCGCTTTCTGAAACTGCTTGCTCCTTTCAAAATTCACTAAGAAACAACAAGGTTTCAAGAACTAAATATACATTAACAAAACTAGCGAGCAGCCTAATTACTATTAAAAGAGCGCGTGCGCTGGTAAAGCAGTTGAGGACGCACATGCACCGAACCGCTGTTCTCGCTCGCTCGCACGCTCAGTCACTGACTCTCGCGCTACCCAGTGCGCGCGCCCAACTGACACTGACAGCTCCCGGCAGCTCTGCTCACATTTTCTCCGCTCTCGCTCTTTTTAAACAGCCTCTGCCGCTTCAACGCGAAGGACCGTTCTTAGGACATATGATGCCTTGCCTGTTCCAACAACAAAAAAAAAAAACCCCGTCAGAATCTCGTTAATTTCAACTGTCAACACATTCAAATGGTTAACTTTTTTTTTTCCAGTTTTCCCGACGCTTCACAGTATATATTTAATTGTATGTTTTAGAATGTAGGTTACACTATATATATTGGTGTTTCTTTCAGTTCGTTTTAATTTCCCGACTCTATTAGCTCCAAATGAATTTACTTTATTTCAGTTTACCCCAACTTGTGAAAGGGTTAACCTGTAACACATGCGATTTATAAAACATTTACAGGAAAATTATCAGGCAGCGAAACGTCAGCTATTACTTCCCTGCTGGAATGGAGGACCCCGAGTTCTACTTTACCGCGCATGCGCCTGCTATTATTCGGACTGTGTTGAGGGGTGCGTTATGTTCCCCAGTTTAAACATTAATGTGCCTTCCTAGGCTTGCGAAGAAAGTTCTAGATACCTATATAACATTTGAAGAATATACAGTCCATGTTTTATCAGGTCTTCAGATTACAACTGAATAGCAATTTGATTTACAGCGAATAGTACGTTCAGTTTGGACTTATTTATTAGCACTTATTAAATAATATTGGAAATATTCTCCACTTGCTACCTGAACATTGGTTTAGCTGTAATGCCCCATCACGTTTTAACCAACCGTATAGCCAAAATATTTTGGCAAGTTGATAAGCAATAAGTTAGATGACTCACCCAATCCAATGTTTTCCTTAGGGTAAGAAATTATCGGAAGTCCCTGAAAGCCTTCTGGAGAAATGGAAGGCCAAGGTCACTGCCTTATTTTTATTTATTTAGCAGACTCTTTTCTCCAAAGTGACTTCCAATGAACTCTATGTAGTGTTATGAGCCCACACACCTTATTCACTGCGGTGACTTACACTGCTAGATACACTGTTTGCAATGGGTCACTAATCCATACATCAGTGGAACACACTCTCTCTATGACACTCACACACTGTGGGGGAACCTGAACAGCATGTCTTCGGACTGTGGGAGGAAACCAGAGCACCCAGAGGAAACATACACAGACATGGGGAGAACATGGAAACTCCATACAGACTGGGTGGGGTTCAAACCCACATCCTCTCGAACCACCCAGGCGCTGAGACAGTAGTTAGTTTCAAGTTTATTATCATAGATACAAGTACCGTGTACAAGTATCATGAAATTCTTCTTGAATGCTTCTCCGCAGACTATGAGCAAAAGCAATAGAAATACTGCACAAAAAAACAAAACATGACAATGACAATAAATAATGGTAACAATAATAACAATAAATAAGAGTAGTCAGCCAGAGAACTCAGAACATGAGAAGGAAAATGCTTAAAGTGACAATGTAATCTACCAATGTGCTTGGAAGGAGCAGTCCAGCTCTAGTTACTAAAGGTAGCAAGTTGGTGAGTGCTATATACTCTTACAGCACTGGGGTAAAAGCTGTTCCTGTACCTAGCAGTGCGGGTTTGAATAGACCCGAGCCGCTTTCCAGACAGCAGAAAAGAGAAAAGTGCCCGTGTGGGATGATTGTGATCTTTCATGATACGCGTACCAGTAGCGCTACTCGCTGTGCCACCGTGCCATTTTGAAAGCCATCTCTGTCAAGAAGGTGTAGTTAGGAAGTACTCAGCACTGCTGATGAACTCTACAACCCGCTTCTTCAGAAATAAGTAATTGCCAGAGCTACAGAATTTAACTTAACCTTTCCATTCTCTATGATGTGCAGATGATCTACCCCTCCGACCAAACAATCACCAGATGAGACCAGGGATGTCTACAAGAGAACTGAGGGTTACCACAATGAGTACAAGAAGATGTATAGGCTAGACATCAGCCTTCTTTCAACATAATCCAACAATTGTAACAGCTGCTCCAGTAGGTCACTACGTAACACATCATATTGTCATGCGTAATGCTGGTTTACTCAACAAATCCACATCCCACACTCACTTCACAATTGCAATTTTGTTCAGTGAGGCATTTTTTTGGGTTGGGAAAGTCCTCTCAGTGTTTCTCTACTTCAGTAAAAGCCATCCCAGTGGCCTAATGACTCAGACATTAGCCTTTGGAGCTAAACTGTGGGTTTGAGTCCCATTTGGGTCTATTTGTTGTTTTTTTTGGGGGGGTCACAGGTAGTATTGTGGTCAACGCGCTTGCCTTCGGGCTTGGAGATCTCAGATTCAAAGCCCATTTGTTTCTGTAATACCCTGCTGCGAGGTACTTATAAATTGCTCCAGTGAAACTTACCCAGCTGTATAAATGGGTAAATAAATGTAGGTAGGTTAACATTGTAAATTGCTTTAGAGAAAAGTCTCAGCTAAATGAATGAATGCAAGAAGTGTTTCTGTTCTGATGTGTTGTTCACCACCTTCAGGGCCATGACACAGATTTTATTGTTTTTGATTCTCCAGTATCAGTGGTGTGACATACAGTATAACAGAATTTACCACAAAACTCACTTCTTCACCTGGAACAATTTCAGGGCGTGGGACCTCGCAAACAAACAAACAATTTTCTCTATCTTTCATTGGCCTCCTAATGTAGAGGCAACAGATCTGCTTAGCAAAATGGCTCAATATTGGATAATAATGATAATCCAAGATGACCTTCATTATCTGAATAATGAGGTATTACATCTACTCATGCTTTTCTCTAAAGCAACTTACAGTGTTAAGATACATACAGTTTCTTACCCATTTATATAGCTGGGCAATTACCTTGTTCAAGGGTACTATAGCTGGAGGTGGGATTCATTACATTTACATTTCGACCCTGCAACCTCTGGGTTCAAAGGCACCAGCGCTAACCACGATGCCACCTGCTGCCCATACTGATGTAAACTTGGGTATACATCTTACTTTGCTTATGTCCTTGGATAGCATGAACATCAGGTACTACAGAGTAGTGTACCAGGACTGGGATTTGTCACACCTCATATACTTTGTGAATTAGCAACTCATCTTCGGTGGCTGCAAGCACACCTTTAATAAGTGATTTATTCCTTAAACATCGATAGAGAAAATTTCCTGCCCAACTTTAGTTAAACATTTAAGAAGGAAAGTAGAAGAGAAACACTGTAAGCCTTGGGATCTGGACATACCCAAGCCGCCCTAGGGAAAAAGTACCGGCGGAAAAACCTGGGACTGGTCACAATTTGATTTAAAGAAAAGAGTGAACAATCAATGAAAAGAAACCAACAGTTTGGTTCCATCTCCAGTTGCCAGTAAGGAGGGCACAGGAACGTTTGTGTAAAAGATTATATTGTTTCTGATTCTCTAGGATCGGTGGTGTGAAGCCCCAAAGTGCTCAAGGTCCTGCAGCTCCTTCACCTTTAGCAGTTCAACAATGCCTCCATCAACACGTTCCGGATTGTGTAACTAAACTATCTTCCAGGGACTATGCCTGCAAATATTATGTGGCCAGTAGGTGGCACAGTGGCTAGAGCCATTGTCTTACAATCAGAAAACCCAGGTTTAAATCCCACCTCCTGGTGTAGTGCCTCCAGTCATGGTCCTTGCCTAGTAAAAGCTACCCAGTAGTATAAATGGGTACATAATTTTCAGTACCTTAATCTGAACACTTGATCTTGTAGGCAAATAAGAGAAAAGGCTCAGCTAAATGAAACAATTATACTAGCAGCAACAACAACAAATAATAATAATAACGTTGGTAACTCTGATTGCCTTCACTTTACTACAGTGAAGAAAAGTCACCGTTTCCAAGATTAAACGATGCTGATTACAAATATTTGTCTTACAGCTATCCCATCTTGAAGTGTGTGAGGTGATGTACAGGTGTGGCTATGGGAAGACCAATACACCAAGCTTCCGCAAACAGATTCCTCACAGAGAACACCCTTAGTAAATGTTTTTCTTCCACTTTATCACTTTTGCAAACTGGTTGTATATAGGAACTGACATCAGTTGACATACTAGTGTAACACTGAGATACATCAGCAGACCACAAAAGAAAACGTGAACTTAAATGGATTTAGTTTCCTTTGACTAATTGCTTATTTGTGGTAAGGACTGAGCAGGCTCTTGTTCATTTGGAAAGCGCTACATAGGCACACTCTTTATTTTTCCTCCATTCTTAGGAAAATATGGCATAATCTGTGTTGAAGACCTGATTGGAAAATGACACCGTTGAGAAGAACTTCAAGGCTGCGAACAACTTTGTGTGGCCCTTCGAGCTGTCATCTCCTTGTGCGGGCAAGAACAAGAAGACCACACACTTTGTGGAAGGCAGCGATGCTGGCAGGAGCCGATCGGCACACTCATCACAAAGATGAACCGAGTCAAATCAGCGAGGAGGACCGAATTCTGCAGTGTGCTTTTCAAATTTGTTAAACATCTGGCGCTGCTGCAGTTTGGGGCAGATGTGCTATTTTTAACCGAAGTTGCAAAATGTGAATTTTAGACTTGGGGATCTTGGTGTGAGAAGCTGATTTTCAATCATCTGTGACTTGTTGAAGTAACATGCAGACAAGTTGTGTCAAACACTGCGGTGCAAAATCAAAGCATATACATGCATATATGAAACCCATAAGATTAAACAGTTTGAAATGTTTATTTTTGTCCTTTTTTTTTTGAAAACTTTTACAGTTCAGCTGAACTTTAACATGATTAGTTGAATAAAATATACTGTTCAGTTTAATCAGCTACAGAGAATTACAGTAATATCAGTTGTGTATTTATTCATCACACTGTACTTGTTAAATGGTTCATTTTTTTTTCATTGTATACAGCAATCTGAACCCAAATACCCGACTGGCATCACACTCCAGACTTGTGGGACTTCACTGCTGTGCTGCAAGCGTTTACCATATGATTCCTTGCTATAACAGGGTCTGTGGTGGCACTTAAATCTTGGTGTTATAGCCAGAGCCAACAACTGAAATCATAAGGCAAGACTCTGAAGGTTTTATTGCGATAAAATTGTTGGCTTATTGAATTACTGTTTGATAGAGATTGTAGGGAGTTTAGTGTAATATATTATATGTAGCACTGTAAGTCCCTTTGGATAAAGGTGCGGTAATTGTACAACTGCATCACTTTGGGTAAAACCATCTGAAATGAATGCACGCAAGTGTAAATATAACTTATTGTCTGTAAGTCCTTACTCATACATATGATGTACTCTGATATAACTTTGTTCAGAATGCATCTGTAGGCGGTTGCTGTTTTATCTACCTATTCATTCAAGCTGTTAATTAAATAAATAGATACAATAATTTTTTCCTAAATTTCAATTTTAAAAGTGTGAGATTTGCATTGAATTACATTTTCTGTGTCATGCATGCCCAGTAGCAGTGCTGACTTGAGTAAACAGCACTGGGGCGACACTGAAAACACCGCATTTTCCCTCCTTGAACTTCCGAAATGTACGTTGCGCGACCGCCCTCTAGCGGTGCTCACGAGGAAGTGCCGTTTGCTCCGAGCGCAGTGCTGCTTATTGATCATTTTAGGTGACAATTATTACCTGCTTATAATCATTTGCCCCTTTATACAGCTGGCTAATTTTACCGAAGCAGTGAGGTAAGTACCTTACTCAAAGGCAATGCAGCCGCAGGTAGGGAAGCGAACCTGCAACCTTTGGGGACAAAGGAAGTAGCGCTAACCACTACGCTACCAGCTGCCTCATACTAGTGGTCACTTCGGTCATAAAAATATTAAAATATTACCGTGAAATAAATTAGCGATGTTACTTACTGGAGTTACACAACTTGAAGATCGCACGAAACACATTTTCATTACATACAATTTGAATTTGCGATCCTTATAGATTGCGAATTATAGTGCGTATAGCCATGTTTTACCGCGTTTACCTGCACCAACCGCTGGAGCGCTGAAGCAGTCCAGCTGCGGCAGCTCGTGGGTCTCCGACTGGGCGGGGTGAAGCCGGCCGAAATGCGCATGCGCGCAAAACACCTGCCGCTTCCAGGGGTTGCCTGGCAACGCCGATGGCCGCCGAATTGGAGATGCAACCGCTGGTTCCTTCGTAGGAGCGATGTAACAACATGAACGGGAACTCGCGAAAGATCTGCGATGCGGCGGTGAAATTTTAACCACGAGCACTCAAAATCATGCAACTACACTTAAAAATGAATATTTACAGTCTGGACGTGCGGCTCGAGCCGCGCGTGGCGCTCAGCTGTTGTTTGTTTCGTCGTGTCTCGTCTTTTCCCGTGTTTATTATTATTATTATTATTATTATTATTGCGTGTTTTACAGCCGCTACCGGCCCGACCCGATCGCACGAGGGGAACTAAAGTGAACATGATCGATGGCGGGACCGCGGGCGGAGCGGCACAACTGTGAGTCTCTCTGTCTCTCTCACACACACACACACACACACACACACACACACACACACACACACACACACACACACACACACACGACTACCACTACGCTATTAAAACATTTCTACTACAGCTAACATTACTGCTGCAAGTACTATACTGTTACCACAGCTAAACTTACTGTACTACAGGCTGTTAATTATGCTACTACTACTAAAATAATAATAATTGTAACTATAATAACTGTACATGCTACAATGCTGACTCTAAGTTAATGCACTTTCATGCTTGATGATGGGATTTGGGCAACTTCCTAGACATAACAGTATTCTATTTAAAAAAAAAAAACTACTTATTTGCAGGGTACACGGAGATGATTATTATTATTATTATTATTATTATTATTATTATTATTATTACTAAGACTGATACAGCTTTACAAAGCTGCATCAGACTTTTTATCATGAAACTTGTTCTTGCTGCTACTCAATGCTTCTTTCTGACACACACTCCAAAACGGTTTACAGTTTACAGCCCATGTCCTGTGTATTTATTGTCCTGTGTGTCTACTGTTCTGTCCTGTGTATTTATTCATTATTGTCCTGTACTCGTCTCACACTCTTGTGTGTTTGCACTTTATTATGTAGTCCTGCGTACTGTTCTGTGTTGCACCGTGGTCCCGGAGAAACGACATTTCGCCCCACTGTATACGAGCTCTATAGAGGACTGAGAATAAAAACCCACTTGAACCAGTGAACTCGTATGGTAGACTGACAGCTACCAGTCATGAGATGGTGTTGATGTTCAGTGAGAAATGGACAATCGGTTGAATGTCTTTGACCTTGGGCTGCCCTGGCGCACTTCAGATTGGCCCTGCCACCCTGTGAGGCTTGTGTGTGTGTGTGTGTGTGTGTGTCCTTACCGGAATTTCACTACTGTCTGAGTTACTCACCCTGGCTGTGTTCATTTTTCAGCTCCAGGATCGAAGGATATCAAAGGTTGGGAAGCCAGCATTGCTACAGAGGGGTAACTATCTGGGGTGTTACAATCCTTTATATTCTATCACAAGTTCAATTATTTTTATTTTTTTTTGTTAGATGTCTGTACTTTGATTTGATTTTGGTGACCTGCATTGTTAGTTACATTTTATTCCATAAGGGCGCGTCAGTTACTCAACACGGAGAATCGGGGAACTGTGTCGTCACCTTAGAGGTGCTGCGTTTGTCTAATTGTCTCATTGTCTGGTGTCATTTATTTTGTTGCTATTTTTGTTGCTTGTTATTTGACATTTCTTTATTTTGTTTGTGTTTCACTGTGCACCTTCTTATTACATGTCTTGTGTTAAGCGACTATGTGTGAATTTCCCTGCAGGGACTGATAAAGTACCTATCCTGTCCCATCCCGTCCCACCCCGTCCTATACAGGTGTGCACACTTGCCTGTCTTAAAAAGAGATAACTGCAAAATTTCAACACTGGGTTTGGAATTTGATACAGCAGCCAGATATATTGCCGGTGGTGGGAATTTTCTACCGGACACCAAACTGAAAAGTGGGACGCTACATGGTGAATACAGTGTAAGAGGTAAACTGAGGTTTCAGTGTGTAAAAGAGGGAAATAGCAGAGCCATTCCTTCAGTGTGTTATAGAACTTACTACCAGGAGAGGGCACTAGCAGCATTTGTGTTACTCAGCCTATATATTATACTGCATTTACTTGTTTTCATTTCTCCAAAGCAACTTCCAATGAACTCTGTGTAGTGTTATCAACCCACACACCTTATTCACCAGGGTAACTTACACTGCTAGATACACTGGGTCACTCATCCATACATCAGTGGAACACACTCTCTCTCTCTCTCTCTCTCTCTCTGAACACACGACAGGGGAACCTGAACATGATGTCTTTGGAGTGTGGGAGGAAACCAGAGCACCCATAGGGAACCCACACAGACAGGACATGCAAAGTCCACACTCCACACTGGCTGAGCAGGGATTGAACCCACATCCTCTCACACCACCCAGGTACTGAACACACGACAGGGGAACCTGAACATGATGTCTTTGGAGTGTGGGAGGAAACCAGAGCACCCATAGGGAACCCACACAGACAGGACATGCAAAGTCCACACTGGCTGAGCAGGGATCGAACCCACATCCTCTCACACCACCCAGGTACTGTGAGACAGCAGCGCTACTCGCTGTGCAACTGTGCCACCCATAGATATAGATGGTATAAAAAAATGGTATATAATATATTATATATTTTTATGTATTGAGTTTCAGGACCTTGCACAGAGTTGAAAAGAAAAAGCCATATCTGAAACTGGCAAATAAAAAGAAATGTAGTATTTAAGTACAGCCTAATATTTGACAGTTTACAGCTGGTGCTTTAGCGTTTCCTTCTCAAACTTCAAACAAATGAGAACTTTGTTTCTAAAAACATCTGTAAACTATAACTGCAGTATTGGGGTGTAGCCCTCCCTTTTGCTGTATGGCCATGTCTGAAAGAGGGTTGTGGAGATCTTTGCAGAATTGGGATATTTTTCTCCAGCAACATAATAGTGTGTGAAAGACATTTTGAATGATCTCAGCTGGATTTAATGCTGTACAATTGGTTTTCAAGGCTGAGCATAACTTTTGAAGACAGTATAAGGTCTATAAGGTGTAGATGTGCAGGTGTGTGTGTGTGTGTGTGTGATTGCCCTACGATGTATCGGTGTCTTGTCCGTGGTGTACGCTGCCTCATGTCTTTAGCTTCCAGGATAGGCTCCGGGCCACCATGACCCTGCGCAGGATGACCGCTTTGTTGCTAATGAATGAATAAAAGGAAACAGTGAATATTTTACATGGAAAAGATGTGACCAGTAGCGTGAAAGCAGAGTCAAAGATTTCTGTCTGATCTTTTTCTACAGAGACGATGCTCTCCAAAGCGAACTCCTTCGTCCCTTCTCTTCCTCTGCATCACCAAATCCGCAGGACCAGGCACATAAAGCGACCGGCACCGCTCAAAGAATTTTCCCACGGTCGTTCCAAGCCGTTAGCCTTCGGGTAAGAAGCTTATTTTGAATATTCGAGGGATGTGAATTAGCGAGATGGGCTCTCGGCACTATCCGGAGCAAATCTCACAAGTCAGTCCAAGTGCTTCGTCTGATGGATTGAACAATTAAACTTAATCCGACTTGTAAGAGATACCAGAGATCAATGCAGCTGTCCAGGCCGCTATGAACCGTACAGGCAGCGGCCTTTGAGCGCTCGCACTCCGCTCTTACGTGGCGATGGTCAAATCTCCCGTTTAACTGTTCCGGAGCAAACGCTTTGAGTTTTAAAGGCTTGCACATTTCTCGTAAACTCACGAGAAATTAAAGCGCGGAGTATCGTCGCATCTTCATCTGGCTATTCCTCCGCTGAGCAGCGCCGGAAACATTGAAACGCCTCATTAAAAAACATTAAATAGAAGAAGACTGTAAGCTATGAACTCGCCGTTCTTGTTCCTCATCAGTCACGTGATCATTTTGTTTCCAGCGCATAGAAAATGATCTATTCATTGCAGAATAATTGCAGTGTGATGCGTTGGACTGGTGTCCCATCCAGAGTGTTTCCTGTCTCACACCCAGCGCTTCCAGATACGCTCCAGTCCACCGTGGCTCTTCATTAGGCAAGCGGTTATTGATATTGGACACATTATTGGATACTGTAGTGTGTGAGGAATTAGAAAATATAAACTTAGAAAACAAAAAAAAACGAGAAAAAATATTTTTAATGTTAGTATTCAGTGTAATTTAAATCTGAAATCATGTTATATATACATATATACATGTTATATATATAGAGCAGCTGAGTGGCCTATAATGAAAATCTGTTTGGTCATGTCAATTGCACAAATAGACCAAATCTTATTAGGCAGGTGGAAGTGCTGCAGTACTGTAACGTGATGTTATTGTGACAGTAAGTAGAAATTTCAGTGCGAATCATAGTATAATAACATGGTATATAGTTTATCATCAGAAAATGTTGACCTGGCTGGGTCTTTGCAGTCCTCAAACTGATGTACATTCACCAAAAATGAAATGTGAAGGTCTGTAGAGGGTGACTGTAGTCAACACTGTAGCACACAACAGTGTGAACTTTGTTTCTGAAAAAGCTTCCTTTTCATTTGTCAAAGGAAACTTTAATTTACAGGTGCACAGTGTTTCGAAGTTTAAGTTCTGCATGTCAGCGGCGTGTCACTGACCCCAGCACGGCTCATTGCTCTCCTGCTTGCTTTGCCTCCTACAGTAAAGCGCTGTGATTGCGGTGGCGCTTCCAAGAGGGAGGCTTGGTCACATCATTTCACTTCGTCAGTCCCCCATAAGCAAATGTTCACCGTGGCCTGTGGTTCTACCACTGTAAACAAGCTGATCAGCTCCCCTTGAAATACACCGCTATACCGCGGTACACCTTAGTTGTCAACAGGTGACTGGTGTGATCATGTGGATGGAATGCCAGGCAGCTCCACTCCCCCAGAAGGAGATGATTTGCAGCATCTCGGTACATTTTACCCACAATTCCCCCTTTATGTCCTCGACAGAATCATCAAAGCATTCATAAGAGGAGCACATGCATTGTACTCAGGTTTCTGTCATGTAAATTGATGGCTCTATTTATGTGACATAAATGCAATTACTCTCATGATTTGAATGTCTTGGGGTTTAGTCACTGTATCTTTTATCTCAGATCAGCGTAACGTCCCACAACAGCTGAGAATCTGTGCATTTCCCGTCCATCTGTCGCCACACTGCCGGGGGTCCCCGATACACCAATGTCCCGGAGCCTCGGGCCCCAAGGGCAGGATGTTCTCTTTTTGCCCTCGAATGGCTCTCGATGGCTAATTTACAAGGGACGTTCACTTGTTTCATTTTTTTGTTATCGCACTTTCAGCTCCTGTGAAGGATGTGACTTGACTGCACTCCCGGCCGTTCTTTTCCCAGCCGCAAACCCAGCAACCGGTGGAAGGGTAACTTGCTCAGTTGAGGCTTGTAGAAACAGGTGCTTTTTTATTTCTCAATTCTCACCTTCTGAATAGTCGGAAACGGACATGTACGTCACAAAAAAAATATACGCGTAAGTGAAATCTGATCGTTATAATTTTGCTTCATTTCCTAGACCAAGAGTAAATGATCAAACCTGTGGTCTGTTCACAATGAGCGCTAATGCGAGAAGTAAGTACTGCTGGTACATTTCCAACAAAAACATTTCGATTGCGTAACCAGCTGTTTCATTGAACACATCAATAATGCGAAAGGATTATGTAAGAATGGGGGGTGCGGTGGCGCAGTGGGTTGGACCGCAGTCCTGCTCTCTGGTGGGTCTGGGGTTCGAGTCCCGCTTGGGGTGCCTTGCGACGGACTGGCGTCCCGTCCTGGGTGTGTCCCCTGGCCCTACGCCCTGTGTTACTGGGTAGGCTCCGGTTCCCCATGACCCCGTATGGGACAAGCGGTTCTGAAAATGTGTGTGTGTGTGATTATGTAAGAATTTAATTAAAAAAAGAAAACACCTTAGACAGTAAAGTAAAGTGTGCTTTAACCTACTTTGCAGTTTTGCTCTGTTAAACTCATGGAAAAGTTCAGCAACACACTGACGGGCTGTCACTGTCCATGTACCATGGTTGCGTACCCTGGCAGATGTCAGCGCTCAGCTCCACAGCCGGCGTCTTCACGGTGCTCCAGCTCCGACGTACGTCGATCCTGCGTGTGGGGCGCCCTCCTCCTTTGTACACAGGCTCTCCGAGATCTCCTCCCTGGAGGTGGAGACAGTGCGCCAGGAGAAAGTGCGGAAACTGCGCAGGATCAGGAGGCAGGACTGGTAGTCCCACGGTACCGCGTGGTGCCCCCCCCGCCCCTTCGTGCTTCTGCATTGAGTTCTGCAAATAACTCCTAATGCTTTCAGAAGTCTATTTTTGTAGCATTAATTATGTACATATACTGACGTTTAAAAAAGATTTCTACAGTCTTTTTTTGTTTAAAATATTGTGTCCTACAAATACTGCCAAAAAGCATTGTCAGTCAATTGAAGACGGTAAATTGTCGTTGTCGGTAACTTCTAGTATCAAAGAAATAAATGAAGCACTAAATTCGAGCAATAAGTGTATTTCCATATATTTTACATGTATTTTGTGATGTTTTTATTTGAAGCTGTGTTGCCATTTACAGGTAATTCCCTATTGTATATATACTATTATGCAGTTACTGTTTTTATTCTTTATATTATCCCAGATGGTCTCCAATAAATGTGATGGAATTACTCACTTTTACAAACTAATTAACTTGTTATAATTTGCACTATTAGGGGGGTGCGGTGGCGCAGTGGGTTGGACCACGGTCCTGCTCTCCGGTGGGTCTGGGGTTCGAGTCCCGCTTGGGGTGCCTTTGCATCGGACTGGCGTCCCATCCTGGGTGTGTCCCCTCCCCCTCCGGCCTTATGCCCTGTGTTGCCGGGTTGGCTCCGGTTCCCCGCGACCCCGTATGAGACGAGCGGTTCTGAAATGTGAAATTCGTGCTATTAAATTATACTGTGAATCGCTTTCAGAAAATGCTGGTTTCATTAAAAATGAATTGTGAAACTTGCAAATGCCATCTCAGAGAAATAAATGTATGTATTTTTAGACATAAAGTAAACCTATGTAACTAAGGTCACAAAGAAACTTAGGTTTTATAGTCCTTAGTATAAAAATGTACAAAATGGGTTGGCCACATTTACAGAAAACCTAACATTTTGTAGGAAGATGGAGGAACTCTCATTACGGGTTTCTTTGTACAATGAAATAATTCATTTATTTATGTCTCCAGCTATAAAAAAAAATTACTGAGCCCATATTTGGATGCTTTGGATGGCTGCTGTCCAGTCTTACAAAGCATTTACATAAGCTTTGACGGTAGCAAAGAACAAAAATATTATGATTTGATGAAAATACCCTCAGTTAAGATCCAAGGTTATGAGTTCTATTCCCACAAACAGAGGCTCTTCTTTCTTCTAATCCTGGTTATGTAAAATGATGAACAGCACTACTTTGTGTATACATTTGGCTTTTATTTATAATGGCTGAGTTTGTGTAAATGCTAGTCTGGGTTAGACACCGGTATGCAAGTTTCCAAGCCCAGCAGTTTATTAACTAGATCTGATTTAGTTGCAAACCAAATATTATTCCTGAGACTTAATGTCTTTTGCCAGCCATCTATCATGGGGTCTTCTATGAAAAGAACATTGGAAAATACCAAGAGGTGTATTAGGATAACCCTACTATTCTGTCATAAACTTTGTGATAAACACTTTGAGAACATATCCAGTTTTGATAGGATTTATTGTAGTCAGGGGTTAAACCCCTTAATATTTTAGGCTATGTTTAAACTAAAGAACTCAAAGAGTGGAACAGTTTAATGGGCCAACTTTGTAATCCGATGGACTCTTTGTACACTTTGCTGTTGTTATTTCTGTTTTGGCCAGTATAATTGGGAACATTACCACCACCCCAAGAGGTGTCACCTCTCTGGACATATTAATGGAGATGTATCGGTCTCCTTTGGCTCCACCTTGACTGCAAATTGTCCTTCTTCTGATAACTGGCCCTCAGATGCCAGTATTACAGCAATAAAAAGTGCAGTTAATCCCCTTTGAAAATGTCCTGAAATGAAATATTCAAATAAATGCTTTAGCCATGTCTTTTTCTTGTTTAATGCAAGCTTTTAAACCCTGATATATAAAAGGTTTATAGTCATAAAGCTACGTGCACCCTCTAACTCATGCATGATTATCTTTATCGTGAACACATATAAATTCCATATTCTTATCCTCTGATTCAGTCAAGCACTATTCTTAACCCCTTACCCTAGGGCTGGGTTGTAGCACTCTGGAGTCTATCCTCCAAGTGTTAATCTGGCTGACAGTCAAAATTATGTATCCATTAGGACCAATAAGTCATAGGAGCAAATAACAATACTGATTAGAAAACAGTGCAAAAAAGAACTGCCAGTGTAAGAGCAGTAATAAACATTCATGAGTAGACAATGTCCAGGCATCCCTCAATTTATTAAATTAATCCATTACAGAAAAGGGTATAGATACTGAAATTAAGGATACCAAAAGCCTATTTCCCATAATTTTAAATGGGGAAAAAATCACACACACACATACACACACACACACACATACGCTGAAGCCACTTGTCCCAAGTGAGGGTCGCATCAGGCCAGAGCCTAACCTGGCAACACAGGGCATAGGGCTAGAGGGGAAGGGGACACACCCAGGACAGGACTCCAATCCATCACAGGGCACCCCAAGCAGGACTCAAACCCCAGACCCACTGGAGAGCAGGACCCAGTCCAACCCACAGCACCACCGCACCCTTGGCTGACAGACACTCCTGTGGAATTCCATAATGCCCCACTGTTTTGAAGCAGCACATTCCTAACACAGCAACAGTCAGAGAGATCTGGATGCAGACACGCCAGCTACAGTATATTACAGTAAAGGTGGTCCCCGACTTACGATGGGGTTACGCTCTGCGAAACCCATCATAAATCGAAAATGCATTTAATGCACCTAATACACACCTCTGCGTGACAGACTGGGAGATGCGGATCGCTGCCGCTGCCCAGCATCGTGAAAGAGTATCTCTCCTCATGTCGCTTTTCCGGGAAAAACTCAAAATTCAAAGTACGGTTTCTACTGAATGTCTATTGCCAGCTCGCCATCGTAAAGTCAAAAAAATCGTAAGTGGAACCATCGTAAGTCGGGGACCACCTGTAATTCCAGTTCTCGTTACTTACTATTTTTTTTGGACACGCTTCACATACATTTCGTTGTACCGATTTTTTTGTTCCGTAAATTGAAACTTGGCTATAGAAAGCAAAGAGCCATTATACTGAAATTTTACATACAGTTTGTTAATCGAGGGATGGCCGCATCGTAAGAAAAAACCAAAGTAGCAACATAAATTTAAGAGGCTGTGGTTGTAGGAAATAATTGTGCTCCAGGGTGTTGGTACAGGAAACCTGGAAGGTGCAGAGTGGAGGGCAGGCAAGTTTGGAGGACAGTTCCGTAATTTAGTGGGGCAGTGCCACTGGCTGTTTCAGGGCAAAGCCTAATGATATTAAATTGGATTTCCACTCACCATCAGAATACAGAGAGGACTGACTTGACGGCTTTGGTTGGTTGAAAATTCAAGTGGCCCAGGTGATCTGTAAGGAATTAATGTTAAAAGATGGGTCAGCAGGCCAGAGTAGCAATAGTCCAGGACAGGCATCTGCATGGACGTTCTAGGTAACGCTAACATCAGTTTCTTTAGGGAAGAGCGGATCATGGTCTCTCCTAAAGACATGGAACGTTTGTGGAGTTGAGCGATATCTGGCTGGAATGTGGAGAAGCTTAGTTTTCAAGAGGGTCAGCCTGAGACACTGCCATGCAGACAGACTGAAATGCTGTTAAGCTGTTCTCCAAGAAGATGGGTCACTTGTTGGACAGAATGAGAGAAAAATGAAATGGTTATCAAGTCATGCAGGCTTCCGTGGCCGTTGTCATTAGACTGGAATTTAGCATCTTCCGGAGTAGACCGCATTGTCATAGAGACGCGGTCTACTCCGGAAGATGCTAAATTCTAGCCTAGTGAAATGGTTGTGTATCCTCAGCAGGTACTGTATCAGGAGAGCGGAATTAGAAATGAGCTCGTCTCACAAAATCTCATTAAAATTATTTATAAATTGAGAAAAGGAAGACCCGAGCACAGATCCCTGAGGCACGTTGAACTAGGATGAGGACAGTAACCATAACAAGTCATTAAAGCTTCTCTGAAACAGTTTACTGGAGGGACTAAAGCAGGGTTGCCAACCTGTTTGTACCCAGTTTCTCACCACCAGAGGGGCAAACAACTGTAGAACATGAATAAGTGAAGAATAAAACTGGTTTTCTCATCCTAATTGGTGGCGTAAAAAATTAATGTAACTGAAGAAGGTGAAATAGAAGCGTTAGATATGACTCAGAGAGAAAGCTGAAGTGGTTACAACGCAAAGCAATGAGGGATACAGGTGCCATCCCAGAATGCACTTGAAACTTCATCCTGGGAGTAATATGTTTTCCCATCAACATTCCCATCGGGTTTGTAAAAAAGGAGGTAAATAATGATTTTTTTATCTGTCAAGCAAGTTTGGTGTTTCCATAAAAAAAACTCCTTGGCTTTTCAGAGGGTTTATGAATAATGAAGTGAGAATAAATAAAATGACACATAATTCCAGTCCATCCTGTGACATACAGTACTTTTACACATCGAGGGTTACTTTGCCTCCCCAGTTTACCTGAGAGAACAGCGCATTAGTGCTATGCGGAAGAAAGCCGTAAAGCCAATAAGGAACCTGTAAGAATGTGGAAACCTGACGCTGAGACACCTCTCTGGCCTAAACTGAAATAAATGTGAATCAGCTAACTATGGGTCAGCTAGTAGTGTAGTGGTTACAGTTGCTGCATTTAGGGCACTTGTGTCAGTTTCACAACAAACTCAGCCTAGCTCTTTGTCCAGGCCATGGTGATTTTCCGTCTGGACTACTGCAACTCGATCCTGTGAGGCCTTCCCACTACTGCTGTCAAACCTCTACAGCTGATACAGAACGCTGCTGCACGAGTTGTGTTTGACTTGCCGAAGCGTTGCCATGTATCTCCTCTACTCGTTTCTCTGCACTGGCTTCTTATAGCTACTCGGATCAAATTCAAGACCCTGGTTCTTGTCTACAAAGACATAAGTAGAACTGTTCCCAGCTATCTACAAGACTTGATCAACTGCTACACACCAACCAGACTTCTTCGCTCATCTACTTCTGCCTCCTTGTTGGTTCCGCGCACAATAAGTAAAGCACGGAGTTTCTCAGTTCCGGCTCCGCTGTGATGGGATGACCTCCCCCTCTCACTCAGAACTGCTGAAACTCTGTCTCCATTCAATAAGGGTCTGAAAACTCACCTTTTCTGGACCCACTTTGCTCAAGATCTCTCCAGCTCATGTATGGTGTAAATGTTCATGCACTGTGACTTTACAATCATACGCAGATAAACCTTTCCACAGCTGATACTCCTGCATTGTATGTGAATGTTTGTGTACCTTACTTAAAAAAAAAAAATTGTAGGAAGGTTATTAAGATTCATCTGTCCTGTGTTTTATGCACCTACTCGAGCAATGAACATCAGTACATCAAGTAGAAAGAAACAAACTAGGTTTACTTAAGAATCACATGTCTGCAACTATGTCTCTCTTTCTCCTAATGTAATGAACAAATTGTATTTTTGATATGTATTTGAGATATACGTCACTTTGGAGAAAAACATCTGCTAAATGAATAAATGTAGATGTAGACCCAAAGCTCACAGGTTTGAAACCCACCTTCACCTTTAGTACCCTTGAGAAAAAGTTACCCTAAATTGCTCCAGCAGAATTACCTACTGGTATAAATGGGCAAATAATTGTAGGTAGATTAACACTGTAAGTCACTTCTCTCCTGAAATTTAGTTCTTACAAAACTCTGAAGTCAAATATACGTTGACTTTTGAAAGTACACACACACACACACTTTCAGAACCGCTTGTCTCATACGGGGTCGCGGGGAACCGGAGCCTACCTGGCAACACAGGGCGTAAGGCCGGAGTGGGAGGGGACACACCCAGGACGGGACGCCAGTCCACCGCAAGGTACCCCAAGTGGGACTCGAACCCCAGACCTACCGGAGAGCAAGACCCGGTCCAACCCACTGCGCCACCGTGCCCCCCTGCAGTATTTACTTCTGTATCAAATCTCTACTGCTGTCAATTTCATTATTTTTGTTGCTGACTACATTTACGCTTACATTTACATTTACATTTATTCATTTAGCAGACGCTTTTGTCCAAAGCGACGCACATCTCAACAGAAGTACGATTTATGCATTACATTAAGAGAAAGAGACACAGCTGCAGACATGTGACTTAAGCAAACCTAGTTTGTTACCTACCACTTGGGGCACCGAGGTTCATCATTCGCGTAGGTGCATAAAACACGGAATAGACAAATCCCGATACCCTCCCACCATTTTTTTTTTAAATATTATAAGATACACAAATAAGCAAGTACAATGCCAGAGTAGTGGCTGAATAAAGGTTGTTTCAGGGGATGCTTATGGAGTTACGATGCGTGAACAGTTACACTGTCAATGAGCTGGAGAGATCTTGGGAGAAACGGATCTGGAAAAGGTGAATTTTCAGACCCTTCCTGAACTCCTTTGACTACAAACACATCTATTATTTGCACATATTTTGTATTTATTTTAAATAAGAAGTAAGTTGTTCTGCCTACTCTACTGTATGTCTTGAACAAATAAAATATTTTGAAATCAGAAATGTTCCCTAATGATTTTATTTTGTGGTCTTATTGGTTTTTCAAAGTGCAGTTTCATAGTGAGCCAGGTTCATGTTTGAAATGTGGATCCTAATACGAAAGTACGGGAAGTAGAGGAACAAATTAAGTTTGTGTCAAATATCGCTTTAGGTGCTGGCACAAAAGAGAGCAATGTCTACTTACACACTCCAGTTTCCATAATCACTTCAAGTCATAGCTTCCAATTATTTCAGCCTTAGACAGATGCAATATCATGGTACTAAGTTGTGACCTGACTTGCAGCATTTTTCCCCTGGGTTTGCAGAGTCAGGATGGCATTCAGGTATTCTGTTAACTGCCTATAGCACAATGAAAAATGTTGAATAAACACTTGGAATTTCAGAATCTTAGAAAACTTACATCGTGAAACAAAAACACACAAAAAGACACTCTTTATACAACTAAAATTACACACACTATCTGTTGTTATATTAGTAAAAAAACTGATTTGCTATTAGGGGAGCACAGTGGTGCAGCAGGTTTGGCTGGCACCCACCGTGTGACGGGTTTGGTGTTTGAGTCCTGCTTGGGGTACCTTGTGATGGACGGGCGTCCCGTCTAGGGTATGTCCCCCTCCTCCTCTTGCCTTGCTCCCTGTGTTGTCGAGTTAGGCTCCGGTCTGCCGCGACCCTGCTTGAAACAAGCGGTTGTAGATATTGTGTGTGTGACTCACTATCATGATACACATTGTTACTTTTGCACAACATATACTGTACAGTAATAGAAGATATAGTTTTATCTTGTGCGACCACATAATGAGATTCTCGGAATTTCAAGCTTCCCCTCCTCCTCCACAATATTTAAGACATTAAATATAGATAAGCCACAGACACAACTTCACATATTAAGATACACACACATTACCTGAAGCTGCTTGTCCCAAGTGGGGTCACGGCAAGCCGGAGCCTAACCCAGCAACACAGGCCATAAGGCTGGGGGGACACACACATAGGATGGGATGCCACTCCATCACAAGGCACCCCAAGCAGGACTCAAACCCCAGACCTGCCAGAGAGCAGAACCTGCCCAAACCTGCTGTGCCACCGCAACTCCTCTTAAGATAACTGTTACAGAAATATGAATTTTCATTTATTTAACCAACTGATGTTGAGCAATAATGTGGAACAAAATGAACCTGAAACAAAAAGCTTGAGAGAACACTCTAGGGCAGGTATCCCTGAGTTCATTCCTTGTTCGAAGAAGGGGTTATACAAAACTTTCTCTTTCTACTGTGTGATGTGTCAGTGTTATGCATAATAATCTCTTAATTTTATCGGTCTCTCCACAGCTCATATGATGTTTACCAAAATAAGACATTCACTTTGAGATGTTTGGAGAGAAATGCTATTATCTCTGTCGAAGTGTGACAAAGATTTGTTGTTACATCAGTAGTCAGTGCCTTTCGACTGGACTCAATGACCTTTCCTGTGTTTGAACTTGCCTAAAAGTCCATTTTCCCTACACCCTGTGCCAGCTACTAAAGCCAAGTCTCCAAAAAAGCAGAAAGCCCTCTTGATAACCACTGTGCTTCATGAGAAAACAGCCTGTGAGAAAATGTTTTACTTTACAAACATAATAGGAGATGTTAAAAATAAAATTTCCCAAATGGTGAATGATTTTAGGGGGATGAACTGAAATGACCAGTCAGCCTGATCCATTAAGTCTTTTCTTTGGTGCAAGAGAAAGAAGACCAGATTTTTCCATCTCTTGCCCTCATAAGGAAAACAAAGTTGTTGCCCATCAGCCAGCAAACATGAGAACTCCGCAATTATTTTTAAAAAAGCATTACACTACTAAGAGACTCGTAGTGCCATCGTGCCTTTTCATTTCTACACAAAGTAGCAGTTCCGCCACCTGGGTTGCTGTTAAAGCACAGGATGATAGAAAACTTGTCTAGATGGGAAAAAGTGAGTGGAAAAACTCTGGAGGAATTTAGATTTTAGCATTTTCGTGGCATTGTGAGAAAGAAGTCACCTATCCCTACTGGAAATGAGAGTTTACCCATAATGCACTTGTCCTGTAATTGAAAGGTGTGTTTCACAAAGCTGCGCTGACCTAGATCAAATGAAGGGGTTGCATTCAGTTCCCCTGGCAGCTGGCACTTTTGGGCTCTGCCCTGCCTTTCAAGTTTCCTCGAACAAAGTGACCTGGAACAAGCAGTAAACAAAGAGGCCTTTAATAAAGGCCCACGATGGGTCCTCACCGGGAGCGGTTTATCATTTCAGCCCCACTCATCTCGCCATGGGGTTACTGGGGCGAGACGCTGCTGACTGCAGACACCTCGCCTGAGGGATGCGGAAGAAGGGTCAAATGGAGATCAGCAGAAAAGGCAGAGCGGGTAATTCAAAGTAAGATAAATCTGAGCAAAAATTCAGGACAAAGCGGAAATATTGTCAAATCAATCCTGATTAATCCCACTGAATGTGACTTGAAGCCTCCTTCTGTCAAAACATACAAGTAACAGGTAGAACGTGATTAGATAGATAGATAGATAGAAACTTGATTAATCCTGTGGGAAATTGGACAAATATTGATGACAGGAGAGGAACATTGGCAGGCAGGTTGGTCTGAGCCTCCAGTAGAGACATAATAAATAAAAATCAACAATAAAACTGAACCTGCTATGAGCTAAATACAAAAGGACAGTCCCGCAGATGCGGAAAAGACCTGGCAACCATAGGAGGCACTGTACTGCAGACTTGTAGTGACCAAGGCATGAAGACAGACACATCGGTAGTAAAGAACAAACTCATAAGTGTAAATGCAAGAAAAGAAATCACAGGTAAATAGAAGAAGAAAATAAAACAATAAGCCCTCATTTCTGAAAAGGCAGGAAACACCTTAATGAAGGTATGTAGGGCAGCTCATCTCTAAGGACTAAAACTTGTTCACTTTCTTCATTACTGAAACAGTACTAATGCGGCTCATGCGATCCCTTCTTTAAACTATTTGCATTGAAGTTTGCAGAGACTTCCTAACAACAAATGAAATCACAACTTGGAAAATTCTTTGCAATATGATATAGTTTTAGATATTATTAATAATTAATTTGACACTTCTCTCCAAAGCAACTTACAGTGTTAGGTTTATAGATGAATATGCTGACAGTGATTTACCCATTTACACAGCTGGGTCATTTTTGCCCTTCACTGGTAATACCTGTGTGAGAACACGGCACTTGGAGCAGTCTACTCGGGTGAACACAGAACCTACGGGTATTAATTCTCTTGTTTAGTCTCACTGTCGGCCTGTCTAAACCATACTACAGTTCAGCTGCTGATTCATCCCAATCACAATGGTATTCCTGGGAAGCGTTCCCAGGGGCCAGGTGGTTGGGGGCCCACCTCTGACAATGTCAATCCTCAGGAAATCTCTCCACACATGACAGCTACAGCACTGTGTCTTTCATTCTGCTAACAGACTTAAATCAACTGTCAGACACTGTCTTGCACTGCAGGCAAAGTTCACTGTCTGCTGTACGGCACTCTTGTTCCGACGGGCATTCAGCATATTTGGCTGAGAGGGGTGTTGCAGAAATTTTGGTTGGTTCTCCTTTTAGTTGATGCTCCGTCTGCTTCTACTTTGTCTCTTAGAAACTCGCAGGTGGGTCTAGTGGTCCATAACAATCACATGGAAGCAGCCGACACATGTTCCATCAGTGCCCTTCGAGCTAACCCTTTGAGCTAACCCTAACCCTAACCCAAACCCTTACTCTAACTCATATCCTTCATTCTCCCAGAACTACCATGTTGTTAAAGAGAACAAGGAGACATCTGATATGTGATAAAAAGGAGAATCTGAAGTTCGATTACGTCTGTGAATACAAAAACGAAAATATTCTATGGAAGTTCAGAGCTCACAGAATACTGTACGTTTTACTTGATCCACAACCGTGTTTATTTCCAAGAAACAAATGAGTTACTGAACTCACCATTTTACCAATAAAAGGCTCTTTATAAGCAAACGTAACCTCTGTATTGGGATTGTTGTACCGAGGTGAGTTGTACACTCAGCTTACAAATACAAACTGGGACCTCCTTGTAACCTGTTCGTACAGAAAAAGTATTTGGTGCTTTTTATGAATATTTTGGATTTTATTAACATTTTCCTAACTTTGAGCAAAATTGTAAAACTGAGTAAAATTGAAAATCTTGTAAGATGACTGAAAATAAAAATACATTGTCTTCCCAAATTTGTAATTCATGATGATTATGATTGTTGCCTGTGCTTTTGGGACTGCAATTCACCGCACAAGCACAGGCAATGTTTGTTCCCACCACTTTCAGCTTGGTTGTTTTCACCCGCAAACCCTCGCAAGCACGAATGAATATCAGTTCGATTACGGTGGCCTCACGCTCCTGTTCTGTGTGTACAGACTTTACTACCACCATCCGAAGAGGTTAAGCAGAAATTTTAAACAGATAAGAAAATTGCACTTTATTTATTTATTGCAAAATGACAGGGAGAAAAGCTTGAGCCTTCCAGAATTTGCAACTCAAAACACTAGAAATGAAGGAGAAAGTATATAAGGTTTTAAAACGCCAAACAATGTTCTTTCACCATAGGTATTGTGAATTTGAGTTCTCCACTCAAGTAGGTGACGTTCACCATAGATTGACGTGCATGATGACTTTATTAGCTCCAAAAAGGACAAAATATGTGGAAATTTCCCATGCAAACCTATCGTGGGGAAGCTGGACTTTGAGTCATTATCGCACATTCACATTTACATTATCATTATTACATTTCTGTTAACATTACCATCATTATTTTACCATTCGAGGCATCGAACCATACTGACAACTCTGTAATCAGGAACCTACAATACCCTCCCTCCATCCATCCATTTTCTTTCCCGCTTCTCCTTCTAGGGTCGTGGTGACAATAGAGAGAGCAGAGAACCCCAGACGTCCCTGTCCCTCGCAACTTCCTCCAGCTCAACCCGGGGGATCCCCAGCCGCTCCCAAGCCAACCGGGAGATATAATCTCTCCAGCAGGTCCTGGGCCAATCTCGGGGTCGCGTCCCAGTTGGCCGTGCCTGGTATACCTCCAAAAGGAGGCGCCCAGGTGGCATCCTTACCAGATGCCCAAACCACCTCAACTGGCTCCTCTCAATGAGGAGGAGTAGCGGCTCTACTCTGAGTTCCTCCCGGATGGCAGAATTCCTCACCCTGTCACGGAGAGTGAGTCCCACCACCCTGGGGAGAAAACTCATTTCCGCCTCTTGTATCCACAGTCTTATTCTTTTGGTTATTACCCACAGTTCGTGACCATAGTTGAGGATAGGGACGTAGACCGACCGGTAAATAGAGAGCTTTGCGTTATGGCTCAGCTCCCTCTTCACCACTAGAGTACGGTACAGCGACCGCATTACTGCTGCTGCTGACCCTAGTCTGCGGCCGATCTCACGCTCCCTTCTCCCCTCGCTTGTGAACAAGACCTACAACACCCAATCTACTCAAAAATAACATTCCAGATAAAAAAATTACATACAATCTGTAGTGAAAATGTACCAGACCAAGCTGACAAACACATGGCAAATCTTACATTTCGTTACATATCAACAAGTTCCATACTTTTTTTTTATTAAAATCTGAGGATTTTACAGCTCTAGTAAAACATCCAGCTCTATAAAAGTCAAATTGTAACTCACCTAAGAACAACAGCCTGGATCATTATCATGGTGTACATTTATTCAATTAGCTGACACTTTTCTCCAAAGCAACTTACAGTGTTAAACCACTTGTAGTTATTTATACAGTTGCATCATTTTTACTGGAGCAGAAGGTGGGATTCAAACCTACAAGTTCTGATCCACTACAGTATCCGCTGCTGTCAGTCAAGGTGCCTTGGGGGTCATAGCTGTCATTAAGTTTCCCTCATCAAATATTACATCATGGCACATACAGTATTGCTTGGAAAAGTTATATATGTATGATTTACGTGTAGTCAGAGTCTCGTTCTTCCATTGGTCCGAGTTTGATGGATCTGTCAAAGCAGTACAGGTTACTTTCATTCCATCTGTCTCACTGGGGTAAATCATGTACTTTTTCGACTTTCAAGAGAAACAGCTGGTTGACAACTGATCGATTTTTACACATTCAGTCATTTGGTGTTAGACGCAGACAAACACGAAGTGCAAGAAGAGACACATTTCCACAGATGCAAAAAAACACTGCCAGACAATAATGATGGAGTTTCACATTTTGCTCATGTCCTCGGAGCCTGAAAGCCAAAGAGAACCATCCCACAGAGTTAACAAAGAGGACCGAACAGGAAACGACTGTGAACGTAGCGTGTAACAAAGGACAATGGCTCTATTCATTACACAGTTTTACCACAGATCTCTTAAGGGAACAGAAAATAATTTACAGGCACAAAAATGCAATCAACACCTTTTACACGCTTCAGGAACTCACAGTAAATTCCTTCAGTAGCACCTTTTTTTGTTTTATTTGTACTAAAAGCAGCTCGAGCCAATTTCCACTGTAGAATAATCAGAGAGTTGGGGCCAAGGTGGGGTTAGTGTTAACAGCACCAGCATTCACAGGACTCGGGATGCGAGGGCATGTATAAATATCCTCTTCTGGACCACTGCATGAAGCGAATCTCTGCGACCACCCGAGAGCGACCGGAGCGTGACGAACATCCTAGAGAAAACGAGACCGGACACAGCTCATCGCGACACAGCTGCCTCTTCTAAATGAAACATATGGAGAAAAATGATCCAAACTGGTTATGTTTTAGTAATCTTTATAATGAAAGAGTGTGGTTGAAGAGGGGGTGCAGAGGGTTTGACAGGGTGCTGCTCTCTGGTGGGTGTGGGGTTCGAGTCCTGTTTGGGGTGCCTTGCGATGGACTGGCATCCCGTCCGGGGTGTGTCCCCTCCCCTCCGGCATTACACCCTGTGTTGCCGGGTTAGGCTCCAGCTCAGGCTCCAGTTCAGGCTCCGGCTCTCCGTGACCCCGCTTGGGACAAGCGGTTTCAGACAACGTGCGAGTGTGGTTGATGAAAAATGAAAAATGTCTGTACGGACTTTGGAACATTTCAGGAGAAAAACATTCCTATTATGAATCACATGGCCTCCACACATGAGAGTTACGCATGACTGGCAGTAGTGAAAACATCTTAACGTGTGCAGTACCCTCAAGGTAAGAAGAGATTCGCGGAATCCTCTCCTGGGGAGGGCACGAGGCGCAAAAACGCGCAGCCGTCAGCTTCGGCAAAATATTACTGCTTATAATGAACGAGATTCAGAGCTGCCTCCAAAAGAGCGCAGCTGAGCACGGTGGTGTTGACACAGCGCCCTGCAGCATTCGTTAATAAACACACCGCCTGCAGGTCCAGGTCGCTCCAGCTGACACAGCTCACTCTGGTAACTAAGGGGGTATTTGGTGCAGGAAGAGGGCAGCTGTTTGGTTTCCTCACTGTGCCTTTGGCGACAGGCTCCCGGCTCCAGGACAGAGCTCTTCTTCCACTCCACTCCACTGCCACTCTGGTTACCATATGTCTCTCGTTCACTCACCTCCCACAGATGAACCCTTCGCAGCCTTGGCACGAAACATTTGCATTTTTTTACTAATTTTTTTTTACTGGAGAAACTTAGGGTAAGTCTGTCATTCCAGGGTGGTACAAAACCAGGTAGGATTCAAACCTCTAACCGCCAGTTCGAAAGGCAGCAACTTCAACTACTACGGCGGCTGCAAAAATTGCGACGTGTCACTTTAATTGCATCATCAGACAATGGAACTCATGTAATGTTTGAGAAGAACTGATAATCACATGAGTTCTTCACGAGAGAGCAGCAGCGGGTTTGGCTCAGTCCTGCTCTCTGGTGGGTCTGGGGTTTGAGTCCTGCTTGGGGTGTCTTGCGACGGACTGGCGCCCTGTGTCCTGCGTTGCCGGACTGGGCTCTGGCTTGCTGCGACCCTGCTTGGGACAAGCGGTTTCAGACAGTGTGTGTGCGAGTAGAGGGAAATCTCTAAATCCATTACTCCACTAAACATAAGAAACTGGTATCCCATCCGGGTCTAGCATGATAAGCTTAGTACCTTGCATAGGTAGCTCCCTGATAGGCTCCGAACCACCATGACTCTGGTTTGGTGAAAGCGATTAATGAAAATGAATGAGAGTGCTTTTTTATAATAATCTTGTTTTACTGTAATGCACTTTGAGAAGCTGTTAGATGATGATGATGATGATGGCTATTATACTTTTCCATGTGCGGAGATGACCAGAGCTGCAGGGTAAGATGCTGACAGAGGATGATCTCCATCTGCCATGACGTTCGAGACGTTCCATGCCGAGCTGGGGATCCAATATGCCATTTACTAACATTATCATTATTACTTGTTACACACTGGCTTACAAATTGTTACTTTCTAGAACGCCCGGGAGGGGTGGGCAACCACTGGCCCGTGGACCCCCAGAGGTTTTTTTCTCCCTCAACCTTCAGTCGGGAGTTTTTGTTCCTTTCCCCGGTGCCCAGTAGGTATACTTATAGCTCTATAATAAGTTCTTCATTATGGTAGCCATTAGTCTTCTTTGTTTGTATCTGTTTTTCTTGCTGTATGCCTGTGTTAAAGCGCACTGTGTGAGAAGAGTGCTCTATAAAAAATTAATAATAATAATAATGCTATGAGACCAAATGGTGCTGGTGATCAAAGACTGTAAACCTTGAGACACATGACTGAAACAAGCACCCGGTGTTATCTTACCGTTTGTTTCCGTCTGAAAGGTGAGGTCATGTGTCAGGTGTTCAGGGTTTTCAGGTGTTGAATATACACAACAGCTCAGAGTGGCGTCCACGAGGGATTACAAGTTCAGGACGGGAGGGATTTCGGAGCGCAGACAGTCACGATGAACAGGCATACGGTAAGGGCACGCACGATATGCATTTCCCACATACTCGTCTGTTTCACGCACCATTGCGCCACTAACTTAAGTACAGTGAACTGACACGCCGACGAGACCAGTGAGGTATGAAGAGGGTATTCGGCAAGGTGAAATGAGTCGGCGTAACAGATTGTAACCCTCCGAAGGATACCCTGAGTTACAGGAAAAAAGCAGCAGTGCTCTCACCGGGCCGGTCGGTGGCGTGGTGGTTATTGCAGTTGGCTTGCAATTGAAAGACCCGGGTTCGAACCCCAGCTTTTGTTGTAGTACCACCGCAAAAGCTACTTACCCTGAGTTTCCTCTTTAAAAAGTAGCCAGCTGTATGAAAGGGTGAATAAGTCACTCATTGCACAAACCTAACATTGTAAACTGCTTTAGATAAAAACCTCAGTTAAAGGAAAAGATATACTGTAATAAATTGGGGGGTAACACACGTATGCGGTTACGTCTTGGTAAATACCATAAGGAATAGGGCCATTAACACAATGGTTATATTGCTCCTGTCACCCACTATAAAAACACACAAACGAAGCTATAAGAGTCTTATGCCGATGTTGAAACGGGACTCTGAAATATCAGTTATCACCGCTCATCCCGTCTGCTCTGTGAGACGCGGAGAAGCCAAAGCGGAGAGGACAGTTTGACGGGAGCGGACACGCACCCCCACCTGGCGCTCCCTCCTCGGCGTCGGCCTCATCCGGCCCTCATTCCCTCATTCCTGCACCGCACCGGTCTGCACCGCCTGCAGGGGCTTGATTATTTCAGCATGCCTGGCACCGAGCTCAGTTCCAAATGCCCCCCCCCCCCCCCCCCGAAATTTCAGCCAGAAAATGTCATTTCTGATTAAATAATGATAATAATTGAGCTCTAATTACACAGTGCGAACATGTGTTGTAAACAAACACTCGCAAGCGTAAGTGACCCAGGAGCTATTCTCTGTCAGCCGCACCTGTCCGTCCCAGAGGTTCTCGAAATGCAACCGCAGCCGTGCACCTCTGACCAGGAGCCGGGCGAGAAAAGACAGCAGGCTGCGAATGCGGGTGGTTTACCGCGGTGGGAACGTGCCCGTTCGCCCCGTTTTCCGGGGATCATTAACGAGGCGAATGACGTCGACAGCGCCGAAAGGGTGCGTTCGAAATGCCTCGAGGCTCTGCAACCTGGATGCCTGCCAGGCGCTCGCATTCCTCTGGGGTGCCGTTAGAGCTCCGAGCAAAGGGAGGCCGACGGGGCACGGCGCTGATCCGACCGGAGAGCTGCACCGGGGCGCAGCAGCCAGGAGACAAGTGGGTGTGTTGGGAGCTGGGGGTGGAGGCAATATGGGAAGAGAAACAAAAGGGGAGGGAAAAAAAAAAAAACACACGTGTTCTCATTCACCACCTTCGCCACTACGGCGAGAAACGGGGCTGCGGACGGGTCCGCCGGAGGGATCCCTGCCTCTGCCTCCCAGCTGAGAGCCACTTAACTGCGGTCAGCCCACTTCCTACAGAGCGGCGACTGTGATCTCGGTCCTTTTGCACCGCGGAGCGGGATTCCAGATCACAGGCAGTCCGTCGGCGCGGCAGGGAGGGTGGACGGTTTCGTAACGGTGGGGCAAGACAGAGGGTACTTTTCTTACTGAGGCCAACGCGATGGGCGTGGCCCCTTTGGCAGGGAACTGGGCAGCGTGAGGGGCCAGGGGCGGGGGGTTCCCGACCGGACCGAGCGCAAGGGGAGGGCCGCGTACAGTGAGGGGGGTGGGGAGAGGAAGAGGCCTGGTTCTGGGAGAGATGTGGGGCCTGTGGCTGTGGGCAGTCGCGCTGGGCGCCTGGCGCAGCGTGGAGGCCGGTTGCTCGGGCCGGTGCTGCCCGGGAACGGACCTCACCTGCGCCAGCACAGACTGGAGGACGGACCGAAACTTCGGGAGCTGCTTCTGCGACGAGAACTGTCAGAGGACCAAGGACTGCTGCTTCGACTATCCCACCGTGTGTCCAGGTAAGGGGCGTACGGCGGGTAAACGGGGACTCGGAGGTGGGGTTCCTCAAAGCTCCTCTAAGCTCCTGCATGTAACGTAACAACGGCTCTCCTTCGCTGCGGCTGCGAAAGGGCTCTACGTGTTGCGGAGCACTCACGCAATACAGGCGTATACGGCGTGGAGTTCTAGCACTGTTTTTACTGCAAAGCAGGTGAACTTTGAAACTGGTCTCAACCAGTCATATCAAGATCAGATTTGTGTAATCAGGAATTCTAGTTAAAATATCACCTTATGTGATGAGCGTCTGCCTTTTAATACAAAATTTAAAAACTATGTAACTGCAATCCCCAACACAACACACACACACACACACAGTGTCTGAGACCGCCCGTCCTAAGTGGGGTTGCGGCAAACCAGAGCCTAGCCCAGCAACACAGGGCGCAGGGGAACACATCCAGGATGGGATGCCAGTCCATCACAGAGCACCCCAAGCAGGACTCGAACCCCACACCCACCAGAGGGTGGGACCTGGGCAAACCCACTGCGCCACTGCACCCCCCCCCCCCCCAAGATAACAAATCATGTCAAATCCAGATGTATTCAGTTCATATTAAAAAGGCACAAGAATAATACCAAGGGAGGGGAGGGAAAAAAAAAAAAAAAAAAAACTTTTTTTTTTTTTTTTTTTTTTTTTTAACTTTTTCAATTAGTACTTATTATTCATGTAAAAGCAAGGACCAGCATGGGGATTCATGAATTTCAAACACTCCCTTTTACTTCATTTCCCATTTGCTCAGCATGGCGAAGAAGTCAACGTAAACACACTTGCGGTAGTTCAAGGAATCTGCAGTCAAGTAGGAATTCTCAGCGCATGACAAAGAAAACAAACAGCACTTTTATTAGTCGTGAAAAAAGAAGGCTCATCTGTACCGAAACTCAGAAAAAAAGTCACACAAGCTGCTTCATCTATCTGGCACCTGTGAATTGTTTTACTGCTAAACTGTAACTCTTCTTCTTCTGTGAAAGAGGTCCAAACACAGAACAAATTATATTTGTTAAATACTAAAGCTACTGACCTGTGTTCTGCTATGGAATTCACAACAGTGCTGAAGAGTTCAGTTCTGTAAAACTGTGATTTATACACCATGCAAACACATTTCCAAACGCAAATATTTAAAACTAATACACCATGTAAAAATGACAAGTTAAATGCAAAAGATAGCTGTAAAACAATAGAATGCACTGTGATAATTGTCAAAGTGGTTAGATATTTCACATTTATTGGTTGCGCCGAAGCGACATACAACATTAAGCTACTACCTACAGTTATCTGGATAATTTCAGGGTAAGTACCTTGCTCAAGGGTACTACAGCTGGAGGTGAGACTGAAACCTGCAATCTTTGAGTCCAAAAGCAGCAGCTCTAACCGCTGTGCTACCAGAGTAATTCAGAGTAATTACTTTGCTCCACGGTACAGCAGCAGGGTCCCCCCGTGATTCAAACCCTAAGTATCCAGCTCACCCCTCCTTCTCTCTAAGCACAACCCCACCAGGTGCTGTTGCCTGTCCTGTTCCCTAGCGGAGCACTGCCGAGTGAGCCAGTGGAGCTCCTGGAGTGGTTGCTCCCAGCAGTGCCATCCCGCCTTCCGCCACAGGAAGCGCCACATTGAGAAAGAGCCCAGTAATAGTGGAGATGCCTGTCCCCCACTGGAGGAGCGGGCTGGCTGCCTCGAGTACCTCGACCGACAAGGGCGGAACTGTGCCTTGGCTCTGGGTATGGACGTATTCCGCCACTGCTCTGAGTTGCAGGTTCAACTTTGGTGACCACCAGGGTAGGGACTGGGAAACCTAGAGTCTAATGGCTTACCAGTCTTCTGAAATACAGCCATTTACATTGTCTACTCTAGAGGACGTACATTTTAAAGTGTAGTATCTTCTAAACTACAGTGCTGAGGCTGGACGGTGCTTGGGCAAATTCCTAGAAATATTTCCAAAAACGCTTCTTTTCTCGCTCTCTAGAGGTTATGCATTTAGTTCAAAAGCATAGCTAGTCAAGATGATTTCTGAAACCCAACTGTATTAATGAAAATTAAATATTTACAGAATGAGGGGGGTGTGGTGGTGCAGTGTGTTTTGACAGGTCCTGCTCTGACGGGTGTGGGGTTCGAGTCCTGCTTGGGGTGCCTTGCAACAGGATAGGGACAAGTGGTTTCAGACAATGTGTATGTGTGAGATTATAAAGGACATGTCTAGAAAGAACTTCACTCTCAAACAATTTCGTAAAGACACACACTGGCTGAAACCTCTTGTGGTGAACCAGAGCCTAACACAGTAACATGGCACAAGGCTGGGGGGGGGCATACCCAGGATAGGACGCCAGCCTGTCGCAAGGAACTCTAAACAGGACTTGAACCCCAGACTCACCACAGCGTGGGACCCAGCCAAATACGCTGCACCACCGCACCCCTCCCTTACAAGCACCTGTCACATATATTCAGATGAATAGAGCTAGCGTTTTCTGATGTAAGCACTTCAGAAAGGAAAAAACTGATTTTTTTTTTTTTTTTATTTTATTAAAAAAAGCACAAAGCATCATGGTTACTGCTGTGCTTCTAGGTCCAGCTTTAATAACATCTGCAGAGCACGGCAAAGGAAGACCAACACATGACCCATATGGACAACCGGTGGACCCTGGGTAGGCTTCACTGCGATCTATTTATGCCAAATACACACACTGTTTGAACCGCTTGTCCCATACAGGGTCGCGGGGAGCCGGAACCTAACCCGTTTATGCCAAATATCTATAGTATATTTCAACTAACAGTTATTTTTGACTGGTCAAGTTTGATCCTGTTAAATATATGCCAGAATATTAATTGATTAATTCAAGAGCTGCAGGGAAAAATTTCTAAACCATTTAAGAATAAATTTAATTTGGATATATTCCTTTAAGGATGTATTAATGTATTTTGGAAAAAACTCTGATTGATTGTAGCCTTAAAGAAACAAACCATGAAACAATGGTAACAAAGGCATTTGAAACATAGATTTCCACATGTAAAGGTCACACTGGATTTAGCGTTATTCATTTAGTTGACACTTTCCTCAAAATCAACTTACAATATTAAGGTTACAAGCTTAATTACCCAGCTGGGTAATTTAGGATAAGCACCTTGCTCAAGGGTGCTACAGCAAGAGAGAGGGACTGAACCTGCAAACTTCAGATCCAAAGGCAGCAGATCTAACCATTACTCTACTCAGCTGTCACGCTAGATTTACATTTAACTCCATAGCTATTTAAGTTGTGAACAGTGCCAACGTAGCAGCTTTTTAAGCATAGTAGCCCATAAGCAGCTTTGAAATCTTGTGCAGCCTAAATAAAGTGTGTATTTATGGCAGCGTGTGACTAACAGCTCCGTCAGTCTCGCGTGCCGACTTTGCACAGTTAACATTAGTACTTCAATCTCACTCCTCAGCTACTGCGTTGAGTTCAAGATGGTGTCACTGACCTCCCACTGTGCAGCAGATGGTCAGCCCCACCTTCGCTGGACTCAGTACCTGCGTGAGGGCTACACGGTGTGTGTGGCATGCCAGCCCCCAGCCATGCAGGAGCCTGACCGCAGTTGTCAGGGAGATGGCGCCACCTCTGGCAGGTAGGGGACAGAGCACTGGCCTGATGTCCGGTCAGGATTCACTGAGTCATCACAAGATCTCAAATGAGCCAAAAATGTTGTTTAGCTCTTTTAAAAGCGTTAAAAAAAAAAAAAAAAAAAAGTTAAAATTATGTACAAAACAGTTGTGGTCTCCCAAAACTGCAATGTCAGTTGATCCATGGCTTGGTGGGCTGACATGGCATTTTGATAATGAATAGGATCATCTTCTGTGTACATAGCCTAAGAAGCACAATGCGGTATTCTCACTGCACACAAATGTATGTACAATAAACCTGGAAGGAAATACATAGAGGTAAAACAATATGCATAGAGTATTATTTATTTAGCTCCTTTAGCCAAGGTGACTTATAATGTGAAGGTTGTATAGCAGGCTGCCTACACTTATTTACCCATTTATACAGCTGTGTAATTAATTCTTACAATACAAATTAAGTACATTTGTAACAGGCCTCACAGCAGAAGAGCTCTACATTTATTCATTTAGCTGAAACTTTTTGCCAAAGCAACTTACATGTTTAGCAACATATTAATTTATCCATTTATACAGCTGGGTAATTTTACTGCAGCAATTTAGGGTAAGTACCTTGCTCAAGTGTACTACAGCTAGAGGTTGGATTTGAACATGTGACTTTTGGGTCAAAAGGAACAGTGCTAGCCACTAAACTACCAGGCAGCCCAACCAGAGGACCTTATTCAGCTTCTTCTTAGCTATTACATAATACACACTTAAACATGCACAAACTAAACATACATATGATCCATAATGTTGTCCAGCAGAAATATAGTTCATGTAATAATTCCACCTTTAATGCAAAAAAAAAAAAAAAAAAAAACTGAAAGAAATGAAATCAATGTGAAATAATTTACATAGTTTTCATTCAGTGAACAAGTAAACATTGGAGAGTCCAACGGGGCCCTGTTTACAGAGAATAGAACAAGTGAAATATGAAAATGAGGGGTAAGGGAAGTTAAGAACTTAATGCAGCTGGAGGTAAACCACAACTGTGAAGACCACATGGTAGCTCTGGTCTCCCTTGTAAGACAAAGGGTGGTTATTTAATGAAACTCAATACAAAGTTGAATTCCCCTACTGTGACTCGATCTAGCTGGGGTAATAACTATATTCAGTACATTAATTTAAGTGACTATTGAACACATAATGATATTTACAACTGGCTTTTCAAAGCATCTTTATTCTTTCTAGAAATATCCCTGCTATAACAAGTACGATAAAACATTCCATGAAATAAACAGCTGTGGCCAAAGGATTAGACACCTTCAAACTGTCCCATCACACAATTAGAGAGGGTGATTTTTCTTTAGATTGGTGGTCAGATTTTATAATATATGTGAGAGAGAGAAAAAAATGCAGGGTCTCTGAGCACTGAGGTTTGCTGTTCCCACTGCAGAGATGAGCTGCTTCACTGGCAGGCTGTGGACAACCCCCACTGCAGGGGCACCTGGTCACGGGTGCGGATGCTGGAACGCTGTGCATGCCCACAGGTGCACCACTTTGTCTTCATCTAAACAGACTTGGAAGACATTCAGGATATTCCCTGAATATTCCTGAAGGTTCCAGAAAAATCACCGGATGCCAGTCTAATGCAGCAAAGCAATACTAGCAATGATCTCTTTTTCAAAAAATGTCCTGCAGTTTGGGCATATACAAATATCTACTTAACTAAAAGTGGTAAATGTACTGGAGTAATGGGCACACAAAAAATATAAATACATGCACATTAAAAAGTAATCATTTCCATTTTGTGCTGCGTTCTGTAAAACATCTTTGTAGATATATTTAACATTAAACGTAATACCACTGAGATGACTGTTTAAATATTACTTCAGTGTGCTTTCATGACTGAATGTTTGTATCATCTATGTATTCCATTTTCATTTTTAACAAATATATATTACAAGGGTTTCCATTTGATATAAAATTGTACATCTTTATGTTTGAATTAAATTTAAGATTTCTTGTTTACCATGAAATTACATGTGAAAATCCATGAAATGTGAAAAAGGTTCTCACGAGTCAAACTATGAAGCCTAACAGAAAAATTTATGGTGTACACAATTTAATAGTAATATTATATAGAGACTTAAATATAACAAACGTCACCACCAATAAACAAATAAAACGTTGACTCTACCTGGTGGTTTCACCATTGTTAGCTGTACATATTTCCAACAGCCAATCCATCAAACACTGTTCATGTAGAAATGTGGTAAATTAGTTTTATTCACAATCTGTGAACTTATTACTAGAAATACAATGTAGAGACTTGTTTGCACTTTATGGCTGTATTTACTTTCTTTTGCTTATTGATAAAATAATTGCAGTTGAAATAAAAAGACTGAATAATTTATAACTTAAAGAAACATTCTTCATAGTAAATCCTTCAGCCTTCAGTCAGCATCCTCTGATTGCTTCACTGTATATTAGTCTCTAAGAAAAAGGAAGTCCATTTTGTGAAAATATGGTGTTTCTGACCTTACAGTAACTGCAAAGGATGCATGGTCAAACACCAGCCATAAATAATGCCCCAATATAACCAGGCTGAAAAAGGCCAGGAAAAATGGTCTCTTGAACATTAATATGCTCCTGCCCCTAGAGCCACATCAGCAAAATAAAAACCCTCTTTCCAGCCTAGCCGTTCACTTAACAAAGGATGTGAAAGAACCTGAATAGAGTTTGTCAGCTTCAACTAAGCTGGTTCAAGAGGACACATGGTCAATATGTCGTCCTCTCTGTGACTTGACCTCACCCAGCTTCTTCAGGGTCCTCCACCTGTCCTTGAGCATGACACCGGTACGGCCTGGCAAGGGAAAGTCCTCTAGGATTTTTGCCCACCTCCCTTCCCCGTACCGCAGTACCCCCATCTTCAAGTCTTTGTCTTCCTTCCACGTCCATTTCTACAGAAACAAAAAAGTACTGTTCACTCCATGCAGGCTGAGGATGACCAGCATTATAGTAGTTTAAAGAGTTCCTCTAAACAATATGAGCCTTTGAAGTGCATGATGATTGAAAGGAAAGAAGCAGTACATATTTGAAAAAAATCTTTCAGTGAATCCATGACTGCAGTCATATGGAAAGCAGTGCTTATAATTCTGCTTCTTTAAATAATTCAGCATCAACAGTAAAATTATCTGTAAGGAACACCAACCTTTTTTGTACTTCTCCTCTTGGTCTCATTTTCACTTTTCAGCGGGGAGGCACATCTACTGGTTAATCGAACTGCTGCTGCAAAATAATTGGAATTTTTAAGCCCATTTGTCTTCAACAAACTTGAATTTTTAAAAATCTTTGCCAGATCCTTATTTTTATATTCTTGCAATAAGTCTACATTTATTTAGCAGACATTCTTCTCCAAAGCGACTTCCAATGAACTCTATGTAGTGTTATCAGCCCACACACCTTATTCACCGCGGTGACTTACACTGCTAGAGACACTCCTTACAATGGGTCACTCACCCATACATCAGTGAAACACACACACTCTCTGTGTCACTCACACACTATGGGGGAACCTGAACAGGATGTCTTTGGACTGTGGGAGGAAACCGGAGCACCAAGAGGAAACCCACACAGACACGAGGAGAACGTGCAAGCTCCACACAGACCGAGTGGGGGTTGAACCCACATCCAGTGCTACCCGCTGTGTCACCATGCTGCCATTTGTTCTTTTTTGTCATAGTTGCTTTTATAAAATAAGCAGTAAATTGGTACATTTGGAAAGGACTGAAGAAAAATCCTACAGCCATAAAAAGTATACTGTAAAATGAAATTTTTTTTCTCTGGTAATCTAGACAAAGAATATAATGTGCTTCAGATGGAAAAGTGCTTAAGGATATATATTAATTGGGATTTGAAGAGAGAAGACATGGAGTACTTACTGTTTCTGCTGGATATTTTCTGAAAAAAACAAGGCTTCTTGCTGGATCCTGGTTGCCACATTACAGCACTCTGTAGGGCAAACAAAGGTTTTTTTGACCTGGAGGAGGGGATAGAAAAACATGGCAGAACATACATATTTGTTATTAACACACTATGGTACTATGGATGCTAATGCAACAATGCCAACAAAGGGAGATCCTTATTTTACAAGGCCTATGAGAAAGGTAGAGCTCTGGCTTGCAATCACAATGCTCCCAGGTATACGATTTTCCAGTGCTTCATGACACCTTTTCATTCCATGCCACTCCTACTATGTTATATGATGGAATAGATGGTTAGGCTCTGGCTCGCCGCGATGTGTGCGCGCGCACAATTATTTTGCAGCTTTGACATAACCTCTAAATTTGCTTATTGTAAGCAGTCAGCTTAAACCTAGACTGATATTTTGAGAATCAGTGAAACGAAGAGGACAACTTTTTGAAACATTTCTAAATGAATAAAACCGTCTTGAAGACCGCTAAAGGAGGGTAAATGGTACTGACATCTTTGTTGCACTGCCTCATACTTGTTTTAACTCCATGACAAAGGCATAAGGCTGAAATATGCAGGAGTTATACAAAATGTTTAAACACATCAGCATGTGAATATTTTATTAATATGTAGACTACAATAGAGGGCCCTAAGATCTCCTGTCCGTTCTATGTGACAACTTTTAAAATCTGCAGCATGGTAACGCTCAGGAACCACACTGGCTAAAGAAAATTCAGTCACATCACGTGCAAACATGAACATTTACTACTGTTAACAATGTGTTCCTACACATCTCCTTACTTGAAAGAACATTTACATTTTAACAATATAAAACCACTGGAATTCTTTAAATGTAAGTTTTTAAGCTCCCATCGGTAATGCGCTGAAGCTCAATAAATTTAATTTAATTTAATGTTTTAGTTTCACTGAACTTCCAGAGAGAAATTAAACAGGAAAACATATTTTATACTGAAAACAATAGAGCCTGAAAACATGCGCCACTAGCTTGAAGCCTATTGCCATGGTTACCTCTCACAGTGCACAGCATATGCATAATTGGAGTGAGGTTTTATACAGTCAGGCACAACAGGTCAGGAGTACTTCAGAATCCAGTAAGGAGCTTTAGCACTAAACAGCCAAGCAGAATAACTAAGTTAAACAGTTGAGGGTAGAACCGGTGCAGAAATTTTTCACAGTGCTTTTGCATACTTTTTCTGTTTCTCTTCCAGCGCTTCTGAAGGTTCAGGCTCACTGTTTGCTGTTCTGTCTTCCGTTTTCTGGCAAGATAGAATCACCTTGGAGGCAGCCTGGAAATGAAGGGAACAACACATCTGCAGAGCTTCCAAACACAACAACCCTCTCTGCTTAAACCAGTCAGTCTTAATACAATTTTATTTGTGGATAAGCTCAAAGCAGTCACTTTTTTTTTTTTTTTTAAAATTTGTTTACCTGGCACCCTATACTGTTAAGTTTACACGTAATGTGACTTACAATGATTAACCCATTTAAACTGCCTGCTAATTTTTACTGGAGCAATTGAGAGTAAATATCTTGATTAAGAGTAGTATAGCAAGTGGGAGACAAACTGAGACCCTTCATATTGCAAGGCCATCTGCCGCTTCAGATCGTTCTTCTAGTAATGAGCACTTGCTGCGTTATCAGAGGATGAACTGGATCGACAGCAGGTGGTGTAGTGGTTAATGACAGACTTGAAACCCAAAGTTGCCCAGCTATAGTGCCCTTGAGTAAGGAACTTAATGTGGAAAGATCTGGTAACAGTTATCAGCAAAAATCGATAAGACTGCAGTTTTACTTTATCAAAAGACATAAACACAAAAACTGAAATAAACAAACAGTAACATTTTCCTTGCAGGAATGCTAGTCCACAAGAGCATTTGCTAGATGTAGGCACACAGCTTTTTGCATAATTAGATGATAAATTTCCACTGACCTGTGAACGCTAACACTTAGCCTGTGGGAAGGCTGCACTCCCATTCTTCAGTGCTATCTCTTCATTATTCAATGTACATAGCTCTGCCAGCTTATATTCCCGCTCCCATAATCAAAGGAAACAGCCTCATCTCACAAGACTGCTTACCTTTTCTTCTTCAAAATTCTGAGGGGTATGTCTTCTGCCAAAACCTCTTTTCATTTATTTTTCCTCAAATGTATAAAATTGGGTACATTCTTCACTCACTCTCGCTAACTGCTCATCCTGGTCAGGGTCATGACGGTCAGAGGGATCCCTGGGCTCCAGGCCGTTCCACAGCAGGGCAGCCACGCACGCACGCCACTCACTCACTCACCAACCGACACACTACATGCAGTTTTAGCATTACCAATTCACCTGACTTGTATGTCTTTGGGTTGTGGGAGGAAACCCACACAGACAGGGAGAGAACATGCTAACTAACTTTTCCTAATAAATTGTCTGGAGAATTATTTTTGATATGCTTAAGTGCTAAATAAAATGTCTGAAGAATAATTTTCTGATGGTTCAAAAAAAAGGACAGAAAACTAACTTGTAAGGGTATCTTTAATATTCTTAGTAAGGTTTCAAAAACTATAGGTCACCAAAACTTTAACTGATCCTATCTACTATTCAATAAAAAAAACATTACCAAGCCGGCAACCAAGTAATATATTCAGGAATCTGAAAAATATAACATCAATGAATAAGCAGTATTCACAAAACTGTTTCCCAGTAAGTGCAATTTATCCTATTGGGTCAGATGTGCAACTTATTCTGGGTTTCCAGAGACAAGGATCTTCTTTTGGAAATTGGAACCAGAACCACTAAGCTTCCCATTAGTTATCTTTCCCCAAACACAGTTTTTAAAAAAAAAAAAAAAAAAAAAAAAAAAAAAAAAAAAAAAAAAAGCACACGGTGCAATCCAGCACATCATGACTAATAACGGCACACACTGGCTAAGCAACACATGTATTATTCTAATGTAACAATGCTCACCGGTGAATCAGCACAATGGCATCCAGACACAATATCATTAATTCCACAAGCCGAGGTCCTGTCTGCAGACATCAAGTATCTCTCACGAGATGACCTCACATACCTTTAATAGAAAGTCTGAAGGATGTTCCTTCAGAAACAAATCGATGAATGACTTGACGCTCTCCACCAAGCTGGTGAAGCAGAAGGTTGAGAGGAACACATGATAGGTGTCCTTCTGCTTTACAATGAGGGATAATTTCATCCTCAAATTCTGCACAATTGGAAAAAAGAACAGTATGATATCAGTCTGCATTTTCTGAAATAAACTGGAGTCACTGCTCAAAAACACAACTGAATGTGTAATCAGACATGTGGCTGCACCAAGACAGCTTCAGAAGAGCATTTTCCTCTGTGTGCCTATGTATGTGTGATCGGCCTGAAAGTGTACATCACATAAGCAACACTTAGATTCACTCATATAGCAGACATTTTTCTCCAAAATGACACACAACTCAGAAGAAAGACAAAGCAAAGAGTTCTACAGGAGACAAAAAATACACCTGCGGAAGGACTGTTAGTTTGCGAGATACTGTTTTTGCTGGTGCACATTACACAACTATCTTCTTACAGTATTGTCAACCAGGAAATATAAAGGTGATCATGACAGATTGTGTAATGCAAATTTATGGAGCTCTAATCACACAGGGAAAGAAGTGGATCTAAAAGGTACAATTTAAGAGATCCTTCTTGAATGCTGAAATTGACTCAGAAGTTTTGAAGGACAGAAGGTGATAACTCTACCACACATGAACCCAAAACTAAGAACCT